>NC_086108.1:5359512-5997687 GCF_963921235.1 Mobula hypostoma | reverse complement strand
CAGCTTCCTCTGCCAGAGGGTGGTCTATATATACAATAAGCTGCCAGGAGAGATGGTTGAGGCAGATTTAGTAATAATATTTAAAAGCTATTTCGACAGGTATATGGATAGGAATGGTTTAAACGGACACTGGTCAAAAGAGGTCAGATGGAAATGGTTTCGATGGGAATCTTGCTTGGAGTGGACTGGTTGGCCAAAGATCCTGTTTCTTTGCCTAATGACTGGCAATTTTCTACAGATATACCAAGGAGAGCATCTTAACTGGCTGCATCACTGTCTGGTATGGGGGTGTGGGGTGCGGGGGTAACTGCTGCACAGGATTGAAATAAGCTGCAGAAAGTTGTGAACTCAGTCAGCGCCATCATGAGCACTGGTCTCCCCAGCATCCAGGGCATCTTCAAAGAGCAATGCCTCAAACAGATGGCGTTCATCATTAAGGACCCACATCATTCAGGACATGCCTCCTCCGCATTGCTACCATCAGGGAGGCACATGCTCAGTGATTCAGGAACAGCTTCTTCCCCTCTGTCATTCCATTTCTGAATGGACATTGAATCCAATAATACTAGTTGTGTTGCTCTTGTATAGAGCTGGGCAAAATGGCGCTGGTGAAACATGGCGACGTTTTGCTGGCAGCTTACGTAACTTCTAAATATACTTCTGAACTACTTTCACTGCAAACTGCAGACTATATTTTCCCCTTAGCCATCTTAATGAACTAGTGATTTCACGATCTTCTGAAGGACTCGTTGGACTGAGATCTCAGGGATGCAGGTACAGCACCTTTAAACAGATGAACATACTTTGCCATGTCTGGTAGAAAGGGAGAAGGGGAGCACTATTGTTGCTCATCTTAGACCATAGGACCATAAGACAAAGGAGCAGAAGTCAGCCATTCGGCCCATCGAGTCTGCTCCGCCATTTTATCATGAGTTGATCCATTCTCCCGTTTGGTCCCACTCCGCCGCCTTCTCACCATAACCTTTGATGCCCTGGCTACTCAGATACCTATCAATCTCTGTCTTAAATATACCCAATGACTTGACCTCCACTGCCGCCCGTGGCAACAAATTCCACGGATTCACCACCCTCTGACTAAAAAAATTTCTTCGCATCTCTGTTCTGAATGGGCACCCTTCAATCCTTAAGTCATGCCCTCTCATACTGGACTCCCCCACCATGGGAAACAACTTTGCCACATCCACTCTGTCCATGCCTTTCAACATTCGAAATGTTTCTATGAGGTCCCCCCTCATTCTTCTAAGCTCCAAGGAGTACAGTCCAAGAGCGGTCAAATGTTCCTCATATGTTAACCCTCTCATTCCCGGAATCATTCTAGTGAATCTTCTGTGAACCCACTCCAAAGTCAGCAAATCCTTTCTTAAATAAGGAACCCAAAACTGCACACAGTACTCCAAGTGAGGTCTTACCAGTGCCTTATAGAGCCTCAACATCACATCCCTGTTCCTATACTCTATTCCTCTCGAAATGAATGCCAACATTGCATTCACCTTCTTCACCACCGACTCAACCTGGAGGTTAACCTTAAGGGTATCCTGCACGAGGACTCCTAAGTCCCGTTGCATCTCAGAACTTTGAATTATCTCAGTTCAGTTTGAGTTTTTTTTAACCTCTTTGCATTCATTTAATTATCCAGTCACTTTTCCCTGCATGGTATTTATTTCCCTTTCTGCGACGTACCTGGGTTGGTTACTGTATTACACGTGTGTTTTTGGTGTGAGAAGCTTTCCGAATGCAGAGTAATGGACACAACATTCTGGAGGAACACAGCAGGATAGGCAGCGCCTATAGAAAGGAAGCAACAGTTGACGTTTTGTGCTGCAACTCTTCATCAAGACACAATAGGTTTGAACGCAGGAACCTTTTGAATTATCCAGACAGCAGAGGGCACTAAGCTCCTTGATTATAAACTAAATCTCCCTGTACAGAAACAAGAGAAAATCTGCAGATGCTGGAAATCCAAGCAGTATTGTTGCCTGAACAGAATGATACATTTCTTAAAGAAAATTTACAACACCGGTTCTGCAAGGCTTCTATTCCTGAGAACCGTCCATAAACCAATTTTTCTGTAAGTCAGAAATGTCTGCTTTCTCGAGCTACCAATATCATATTGCTTTGGCAACACACACACAAAAAATGCTGGTGGAACGCAGCAGGCCAGGTAGTATCTATAGGAAGATGTAGAGTCGACGTTTCGGGCTGGGACAACAAGGGGCCCCAGCCCAAAACATCGACTGTACATCTTCCTGGCCTGCTGCGTTCCACCAGCATTTTTTGTGTGTGTTGCTTGAATCTCCAGCATCTGCAGATTTCCTCGTGTCATATTGCTTTGGATACACTTCCTATAATTCTTTCATTTCACTGAACATCTTCTATGTTCCTACTTACGTAAGCCCATCTCCCTTACTGGGTCATGTGCTGACAGCAGCACATGAGTCCTCTGTCCAGGGACGGACTTTCAAGTTGTCCCCAGGTGTAGCCCATATAGGTGAACATCCTTCCTCTGGCAAGGGTGACGTCTTTGAAGCTTGTTTCCTTTTCTGTAGCTCTGCGTTTTCTCAGATGGGGTTGCTAGCCCCAAGCAGTGGGGCTTGAGACTGTACGTGGCTGAATTAACAGTTCAACTTAATACTATAGATTATTATACACAGTAGCCACTTTATTAGGCATCTCCTGTACCTAATAAAGTGGCCATTGAGTGTACGTCAGAATCAGAATTCGAATCGGGTTTAATATCACTGGCAAATGTCGTGAATGTTGACTTTGATGCAGCAGTACAATGCAATACATAATAACAGAGAAAAAACTGAATCACAGTAAATATATGTATTTGTATATCACACACTTTCTTATAGGCATCCGTTAGTCTCATGAGACCATGGATTTGCACCTTGCAAGGTTTCCAGGGTGCAAGCCTGGGCAAGGTTGTATGGAAGACTGGCAGTTGCCCATGCTGCAAGTCTCCTCCTCTCCACGACACCAATGTTGTCCAAGGGAAGGGCGTTAGGACTCATACAGCTTGTCCCCAGTGTTGTCGCAGAGCAATGTGTGGTTAAGTGCCTTGCTCAAGGACACACACGCTGCCTCGGCCAAGGCTCGAACTAGCGACCTTCAAATCATTAGGCGAACACCTTAACCACTTGGCCACGCGCCAACACTATATCACACACAGACACATATATGTACATTTCATTTAAAGGATGTGGGCATCGCCAGCTAAGCCAGTGTTTATTGCCTATCCATAGTTGCCCTTGAGAAGGTGGTGATGAGCTGCAGTCCCCGAGGTGTAGATACCTCGAGTGCTTTTAGGGAGGGAATTCCATGATCTTCACCCAGCAGCAATGAAGGAACGGCGATATGTTTCCAAGGCAGGATGGTGAGTGGTTTGGAGGGTCAATGGTGGGGGGATTGGATGCTTGTGGAAGGGGTACCAATCGAGTGGGCTGCCTTGTACCGGATGGTGTCAAGCTGCTTGAGTGTTGATGGAGCTGCACTCATCCAGGCGAGTGGCAGGTATTCCATTACACTCCCAACCTGAGCCTTGTAGATGGTGGACAGGCTTTGAAGAGTCAGGAAGTGAGTTAAGCGCCACAGGATTCATTTAATCTGCTTTAGTACCATTTCCTGTCAATGGTGACCCCCCCAGGATGTTGATAGTAGGGGGTTCAGTGATGGTGATGCCACTGAATGTCAAGGGGACGATGGTTAGAGCCTCTCTTGTTGGAGATGGTCATTGCCTGGCACTTCCGTGGCTTGAATGTTACTTGCCACTTGTCAGCCCGTGCCTGGATATTGTCCTGGTCCTGCTGCATTTGGGTATGAACTGCTTCACTATCTGAGGAGTCACGAATGGTGTAGAACATCGTGCGGTCATCTGAGAATATCCCCACTTCTCAACTTGTGGCGGAAGGAAGGTCATTGATGAAGCTGCTGAAGATGGTTGGTCCTAGGACACTTCCCTGAGGAACTCCTGCAGTGATGTCCTGAGCATGAGATGATTGACCTCCAACCACCACAACCATCTTCCTTTGTGTCAGGTATGATTCCAACCAGCGGAGGGTTTTCCCCCTAATTCACATATATAGAAACACGTATGTATATAATATATGTATGTCTGTCTGTCTAGGTACCATATCCGATGTGGATGTTGGTGACCATGGTTTTCCATATAGATCTATCCCTCATTCTTTGGATGACTTCCATTTCATGGATATGTAGCCACCTGGCTAGGCTTTTGATGTACATAAGCCAAAGTCTAGGTTTGCTCCTCTCAATCTTTCCAGAAAGTATGAGTTTTTCTAGTTCATCTTTCCGCATGATGTGTCCTAGGAATCTGAGTTGTCTTTCTCTTATTGTTGGTATGAGTGATCGAACTGCTTGGGCTCTTCTGAGAACTTCTTCATTTGATGTGTGTGTGGTCCATGATATTTTTAACATTCTCCTGTAGAACCATAATTCAGCTGCTTCTAATCTCTTTTCCATTGCTGGAGAAATGGTCCAGCATTCACTTCCATAAGTCAGGATAGAATAAATGTAACACTGCAGTATTCTGTTTTTAGTTTACGTGCTCATCGTTCTGTCTGTTCTTTCGCCATTGCTATTCTGTATTTGATATCTCTGTCGCACCTGCCATCACTTGTTGTTATGCTGCCAAGATATCTGAATTTGTTGACTTGTTTGATGTTTGTATTTCCGATCTTGATCACACATTGTGGGATGTTTGTCTTTCTGGAGATGACCATGCTTTCTGTCTTCTTGGTGTTGATTGAGAGGCCTCTGCGATTACTTTCTGCTGCCACTATAGTGAGTAGTTCTTGGAGTTTTGTTTCTGAGTCAGCTATTAGTATGATGTCGTCAGCATATCTGATGTTATTTATATTATGGCCTCCAGTTGTGAATCCTTTGATGTCTTTGATACTTCTCAAGATATTTTCACTATACAGGTTGAAAAAGTCTGGCGAAAAGACACAACCTTGCCTGACTCCTCTCATGATATTCACATACTCACTCACTTCTTCTATTCTGATGGATGCTGTCTGGTCCCAGTATAAGTTTCTTAAGAAACGTATATCTTTCCCATCTATGTCAAAATTTTGAAACATTTCCAGAAGATCTTGTCATCTGACAGTGTCAAAAGCTTTTTTATAGTCGATGAAACATAGGTAGATGTCATTTTGTACCTGGATGGCTCGTTCACAGATCATCCATACCAGGAAAATCGCATTTCTGGTTCCAGTGTTTTCCACAAAGCCGCATTGTTCTTTACTGATTTCTGGTTTTATACAGCGTCTTGCTTTCATTATGATTACTCTGAGAATAATTTTTGTCACGTGGCTCATCAGGCTTATTGTACGATGTAACTCACATTCTGTTGCTCTCTCTTTCTTTGGAAGTGTGATGAACACTGATTTACTTAAATCAGCTGGTATCTCCCCATGATCATAGATTTCATTTGCTATTTCTGTTATTTTCTCTATTCCAAAATCTTCTAAGGCCAGTAGCATTTCAACAGCGATGTTGTCTGGACCAGTTGCTCTGTTATGTTTTGTTTTATTTATGGCTGCTCGAGTTTCTGATTTTAGAATGCTAGGTCCTTCAGGATTCTTCTTTATGTTCGTTTTTTCTCCTCTTTGGTCTTCAAAAAGTTCTTTTATATATTCTGTCCATCTGTTTAGGATTTCCTCTTTGCTCATAATTAAGCTGCCGTCTTGAGCAAGGTAATTTTCCCATTAGTTCCTTAATCTTACTGTGCATCAACTTTGTTCCAGAGTTATGGGTTTGTAGCATTTCTATCTCTGAGCATTTCTCATTTAGTCATCTGTCTTTAGCTTCTCTGCATTTTCTTTTTATTGTCTTATCAAGTTGTTTGTATTCTTCGCTGTCTCTTGGTTTGATGTTCTGTTTTTGTTGCATCAATTGTATTATATCTTCAATTGTATACAATAGTGAAATAAGTATGTGTTCATGAGTCGAATGTCCATTCAGAAATCAGATGGCAGAGGGGAAGAAGCAGTTACAGAATTGTTGAGTGTGTGTCTTCAGGCTCCTGTACCTCCTCCCTGATGATAGCAATGAGAAGAGGGCATGTCCTGGGTGATGGGGGTTCTTAATGATGGATGCCGCCTTTTTAAGGCATCGCTCCTCGAAGATGTCCTGAATACTACAGAGACTAGAGCCCGTGATAGAGCTGACTGAGTTCACAACTCTCTGCAGCTTATTTTGATCCTGTGCAGTAGCACCCCCACCCCATACCAGATGGCGAAACAGCCAGTTAGAACGCTCTCTCTGCTTTACATCTGTAGAAACTTACAAGTGCCTTTGGTGACATACCAGATCTCTTTGAATTCCTAATGACATATAGCTGCTGTTCTGTCTTCCTTGTAACTGCATCGATATGTTGGGTCCAGGATAGATCCTCTGAGATCTTGGCAACGAGGAATTTGTAATTGCTCACTCTTTCCACTTCTGATTCCTCTATGAGGAGTGGAGTGTGTTCCCTCGTCTTACCCTTTCTGAAGTCCACAATCAGTTCTTTGGTCTTACTCATGTTCTGTTATTTATGGCTATTTATTTATATTTGCATTTACACAGTTTGTTGTCTTCTGCACTCTGGTTGTTTTTATATTGATCTTCTGTAGATTTGCTGTTTAGCCATTTGGAAAGCAGTAACAGGATCGGTCTGAGTCAGCATGGATTTATGAAGGGGAAATCATGCTTGACTAATCTACTGGAATTTTTTGAGGCTGTAACTATGAAAATGGACAAGGGAGAGCCAGTGGATGTAGTGTACCTGGACTTTCAGAAAGCCATTGATAAGGTCCCACATTGGAGATTTGTGGGCAAAATTGGAGCACATGGTATTGGGGGTAGGGTACTGACATGGATAGAAAATTGGTTGGCAGACAGGAAACAAAGAGTAGGGACTAACGGATCCCTTTCAGAATGGCAGGTGGTGACCAGTGGGGTACCACTGGGTGACCAGCTGGGACCGCAGCTATTTACAATATACATTAATGATTTAGATGAAGGGATTAAAAGTATCGTTAGCAAATTTGCAGATGACACAAAGTTGGGTGGCAGTGTGAAAGGTGAGGAGGATGTTATGAGAATCCAGGGTGACTTGGACAGGTTGGGTGAGTGGGCAGATGCATGGCAGATGCAGTTTAATATGGATAAATGTGAGGTTATCCACTTTGGTGGCAAGAACAGGAAGGCAGATTACTATCTGAATGGTGTCAAGTTAGGAAAAGGGGAAGTACAACGAGATCTAGGTGTCCTTGTTCATCAGTCACTGAAAGTAAGCATGCAGGTACAGCAGGCAGTGAAGAAAGCTAATGGCATGCTGGCCTTCATAACAAAGGGAGTTGAGTATAGGAGCAAAGAGGTCCTTCGGCAGTTGTACAGGGCCCTGGTGAGACCACACCTGGAATACTGTGTGCAGTTTTGGTCTCCAAATTTGAGGAAGGACATTCTTGCTATGGAGGGAGTGCAGTGTAGGTTCACTGGCTTAATTCCCGGGGTGGCGGGAATGTCATATATTGAAAGATTGGAACGACTGGGCTTGTATACACTGGAATTTAGAAGGATGAGAGGGGATCTGATTGAAACATATAAGATTATTAAGGGATTGGACACGCTAGAGGCAGGAAACATGTTCCCGATGTTGGGGGAGTCCCGAACCAGAGGCCACAGTTTAAGAATAAGGGGTAGGCCATTTAGAATGGAGTTGAGGAAAAATTTTTTCACCCAGAGAGTTGTGGATCTGTGGAATGCTGTGCCTCAGAAGGCAGTGGAGGCCAATTCTCTGGATGCTTTCAAGAAAGAGTTAGATAGAGCTCTTATAGATAGTGGAGTCAAGGGATATGGGGATAAGGCAGGAACTGGATACTGATTGTGGATGAGAGGCCATGAACACAGTGAATGGCGGTGCTGGCTCGAAGGGCCAAATGGCCTATTCCTACACCTATTGTCTATTGTCTATTGTATATGGAGATATATATGTACTTTGATAATAAATATTATCTTGAACTTTGAAGTTTAGTGCATCCTAAACACCATGTTGTAGTCTGATATCACTGACTTTAAAATCGTTGAGGCATGAGCGGAAGGCAAGTTGGTGTTCAGCGCTGTCTACTCACTGCTGCCAAGTGAAGCTGTCTGCATGTGACACTCTCTCCCTCAGTCTGGTTCACTGCTCCCGAAGGAAGGTCCTGTATTTGAATGGTCTTGCTCTCTCTCTCTCTCTCAAAGCTGTTGGAGGATGGTGCTGGAGTTCTGGGTCTTGAACAAGGTCCAGTTGACGGGGTTTGTGATTGGACTCTGTAAATCACGGAATGATGAGTTTCTGGGTTCTGCGTGCTCCTTTTTTGCTATTTTGGGCGACTTTGAATTGGGGCGGCCTGCAGATGATAAACACTGAGCTAAACAATACAAAAATAAAGAAATATTATTAATAAATAAATAAACAATAAATATCAAGAACATGAGATGAAGAACCCTTGAAAGTGAGTCCATTGGTTGTGGGAGCATTCCAATTCTAGGGCAAGTGAAATTGAGTGAAGTTATCCCCTTTGGTTCCAGGGCCCGATGTTTGAGAGTTGGTAACTGTTCCTGAACATGGTGGTGGGAGTCCTGAGACTCTTGTATGGCAGCAGTCAGTAGAGAGCATGGCATAGATGGCGGAGATCTCTGATGATGGATGCTGTTTTTCTCTGACAACATTTCATGTAGATGTGCTCTGTGAAGAGGAGGCCTTTACCTGTGATGGACTGGACCATGTCCACTATTTTCTGTTCAAAGGCATTGGTGTTTCCATACCAGGCCATAATGCAGCCAGTCAATACACTCTCCACTACGAGTTAATACAAACTCCACAGAAGTTTGTCAAAGATTTAGATGTCATTTCGAATCTCCGCAGTCTCAAAAGGAAGTAGAGGCATTTCTGTTCTTTCTTTGCAATTGCCTCTGCATGCTGAGCCAATGAAAGGTCCTCCGAAATAAAAACACCCAGAAATTTAAAGCTCTTCTCACCTTAACCACCTCTGATCCTCCGATGAGGGCTGGCTCGTGAAACAGAACTCTGAAGTAAGATACAGTATGTGCATGCCTTTTTTATATATTCATTGTTTGAAGGTGAATGCAAGTTTAACATTTAATCCTCTGGAAATTAGCGGAGGTGTTTCTGATGGGAGCTAGATGTCAGTAAAGCATGTCAGGAATGTATGGATGGAGCTTTCTTTTTCAACACTGTCTCTGACCTGTACTGTGGAATTGCAGACAAAGTATTAAACTACATGTTGATATTGACTGTAAGAGACAAGAGGCAAAATTAATACAAGTCTAAGTGGCTTGTCCAGAAATTTCTAAACCTTTGTTCCAGACATAAAATATTTCAGATTTGTTTTTGGCCTTTTTCACTATTTCAATCTGTGCCTCTTGAACTGGAGATTGATTAAAAGTAGTTTTCTATCTTTTTTTTTAAAGCAGCAAGAAAACGTTGGAACTCCAAACATCTTTCACCCTTAACCCATGACCTGTAGTTCTAGTTTCACCCAAATTCAGTGGAAAAATCCTCATAATTTTGTATACCTCTATCGAATCTCCCCTCATTCCCCTATGCTCCAGGGAATAAAGTTGTAACCTATTCAACCTTTTCCCATATTTGGGGCGGCATGGTATCATAGTGGATAGCATAACGCTTTGCATACTGACGACCTGGGTTCACTTCCATAAGACATAGGAGCAGAATTAGGCCATTTGGCCCATCAAGTCTGCTCTGTCAATCAATCATGGCTGAGCCTTTTTTTCCTCCTCCCCAACCCCAGATCCTGGTCTTCTGCCCGTAACCCTTGATGCCATGTCCAATCAAGAACCTATCAGTCTCTGCCTTAAATACACCCAACAACCTAGTTTCCACAGCCGCATGTGGCAACAAATTCCACAAATTTATCACCCTTTGGCTAAAGACATTTCTCTGCATCTCTGTTTTGAAAGGGCGCCCCTCTATCCTGAGGCTGTGCCCTGTTGCCCTAGACTCTCCCACCATGGGAAACATCTCCTCTGTCTGGGCCTTTCAACATTCCAAAGGTTTCAATGAGATCCCCCCTCATCCTTCTGAAATCTAGCGAGTACAGACTCAGAGCCATCAAATGTTCCTTGTATGACAACCCCTTCATTCCTGGAATCATCCCTGTGAACCTGTCCTGGACCCTTTTCAATTCCAGCACATCTTTTTCTAAGGTGTGGGGCCCAAAACTGTTCACAATATTCAGGGTGAGGCCTCACCAGTGCCTTATAAAGCCTCAGCATCACATCCTTGCTAGACAATTCTAGACAATTCCTGTTGTTACCTGTAAGGAGATTGTACAGTCTCATTGTAACTGCATGGGTGGCTCTGGGTGCTCCAGTTTGTAGGGTGTGATGTAGTGTCTGGTAGGGTAATTGGTCATTGTAAATTGTCCTATGATTAGACTAGAATTAACTCAGGGCTCGAAGGACCTATTCAGTGCTGTATCTCAATAAATAAATTATGAAAAATTAGCAATCTTAAAAAAGAGATGGGATTTATTCAAGGGTTAACTTCATGTCCCATATGGGATTACATGTGTTAGGAATTTGTTGTGGAGTGTTGAATAGAGAGCAGCACACAACCAAAAACAACAACATTTAACAATTATAAAGAATTTATCAAGTTCAAGTTCCTTGTCATTCAACCGCATACATGTATACAGCTAAACAAAACAATGTGCAAAACACAGAACCTATAGTTATGATATAACATACATAGTTACAATACAATACATACACAATTATTCTGCAAAAGTCTTAGGCACATATAGTCATAGTCATATTTTATTGATCCTGGGGGAAATTGGTTTTCATTACAGTTGCACCATAAATAATAAATAGTAGTAAAACCATAAATAGTTAAATAGTAATATGTAAATTATGCCAGGGAATAAGTCCAGGACCAGCCTATTGGCTCAGGGTTTCTGACCCTCCAAGGGAGGAGTTGTAAAGTTTGATGGCCACAGGCAGGAATGACTTCCTATGACGCTCTGTGTTGCATCTGGGTGGAATGAGTCTCTGGCTGAATGTACTCCTGTGCCCACCCAGTACATTATGTAGTGGATGGGAGACATTGTCCAAGATGGCATGCAACTTGGACAGCATCCTCTTTTCAGACACCACCGTCAGAGAGTCCAGTTCCATCCCCACAACATCACTGGCCTTACAAATGAGTTTGTTGATTCTGTTGGTGTCTGCTACCTTCAGCCTGCTGCCCCAGCACACAACAGCAAACATGATAGCACTGGCCACCACAGACTCGTAGAACATCCTCAGCATCGTCTGGCAGATGTTAAAGGACCTTAGTCTCCTCAGGAAATAGAGACAGCTCTGACCCCTCTTGTAGACAGCCTCAGTGTTCTTTGACCAGTCCAGTTTATTGTCAATTTGTATCCCCAGGTACTTGTAATCCTCCACCATGTCTACACTGACCCCCTGGATGGAAACAGGGGTCACTGGTACCTCAGCTCTCCTCAGGTCTACCACCAGCTCCTTAGTCTTTTTCACATTAAGCTGCAGTTAATTCTGCTCACACCATGTGACAAAGTTTCCTACCGTAGCCCTGTACTCAGCCTCATCTCCCTTGCTGATGCATCCAACTATGGCAGAGTCATCAGAAAACTTCTGAAGATGACAAGACTCTGTGCAGTAGTTGAAGTCCGAGATGTAAATAGTGAAGAGAAAGGGAGACAAGACAGTCCCCTGTGGAGCCCCAGTGCTGCTGATCACTCTGTCAGACACACAGTGTTGCAAGCACACGTACTGCGGTCTGCCAGTCAGGTAATCAAGAATCCATGATACCAGGGAAGCATCCACCTGCATCGCTGTCAGCTTCTCCCCCAGCAGAGCAGGGCGGATGGTGTTGAACGCACTGGAGAAGTCAAAAAACATGACCCTCACAGTGCTCGCTGGCTTGTCCAGGTGGGCGTAGACACGGTTCAGCAGGAAGACGATGGCATCCTCAACTCCTAGTTGGGGCTGGTACACGAACTGGAGGGGATCTAAGTGTGGCCTGACCATAGGCCGGAGCAGCTCCAGAACAAGTCTCTCCAGGGTCTTCATGATGTGGGAGGTCAATGCCACCGGTCTGCAGTCATTGAGGCCGCTGGGGCGCGGCGTCTTCGGCACAGGGATGAGGCAGGACGTCTTCCACAGTACAGGAACCCTCCGGAGCCTCAGGCTCAGGTTGAATACATGGCGAAGTACTCCACGTAACTGAGGGGCACAGGCTTTGAGCACCCTGGTACTGACACCATCCAGTCCTGCAGCCTCGCTTGGGTTGAGACGTTTCAGCTGTCTTCTCACCTGCTCAGCTGTGAAGCCCACCGTGGTGGTTTCGTGTGGGGAAATATATATAGCCAGGGTGCCTAAGACTTCTGCTGGGTACTGTGGTAATTTTATGTATTGCACTGTACTACTGCCACACAAAAAAACAAATTTCATGACATATGTGAATGATGATAAACCTGATTCTGATATGGATGTCTATTGTGGACTGAGAGTGGAAAAGGGGGCAGGGAAAGGGGAATCATGGCTGGGAAAAGGGGAAGTGAGAGGGGAGGGAGTGGGAAGCACCAGAGAGACATTCTGTAATGATCAATAAGCCAATTGTTTGGAATCAAATGACCTTGCCTGGTGTCTCAGGGTTAGATGTGTCTGTACCCTCGCCTCCCCTGCCTCCTCTGCCACCTGTCCCACACCCCTCTAATGGCCATCCACCCTTGTCATCCCCAATATCTTTTGTTCCCACCAGATTTACAAACTCACTCTCCACTCCACTCTGCCAAGTACAATACCGTACTGTGCAAAAGTCTTAGGCATCCTAATGAAATAAATGTGCCGAAGACTTTTGCACAGTAAGGTCTGTCATGGAATTTGTTTTTTTTTGTGGCAGCAGTATAGATAGATAGATATACTTTATTGATCCCGAGGGAAATTGGGTTTCGTTACAGCCGCACCAACCAAGAATAAAGCATAAATATAGCAATACAAAAACCACAAGCAATATAGTGCAATACATAACATTACAACAGAATTGTTCAAAATTCTTGGGCATCCTAGCTATACATATGTGCCTCCGCTTTCTGGCCCTCATGTCATCCACTTTGCTCACAGCCTCGTGGAATCTCTCAGAGATGGCAAAGCACCAGATCATTCGATCGGCCTGAAAACACACCATCAGTTTGTAGACCACAGGCTCCAACAGCAGCAGGACTACATTTGAAATAAATGGAAGATGTAGAAGAAGTGAAAGGAGTTGTTTTGTAAACTGTCTGGAGGATGTTGCCTTTGGTAGCATTGTTCGCTGCCGCCACCCTCACACATGTTGCATGGAATGGAGATCTCTTGTATGAAGAGAACTTCATAACTGGGGTGAGTCTTAGGTATGTATATAGAGCTAGCGTGCCTAATACTTTTGTACAGCGTTGTAGGAGAAGAATTGCTCCATTTGACCCATCAAATCTGCTCCACCATTCCATTATGGCTGATTTATTATGCCTCTCAGCCTCATTCTCCTGCTTTCTCTCCATAACCTTTGAGGACCTTACTAATCAAGAACCTAACAGCCTCTGATTCAAATATACCCAATAACTTGGCCTCCACAATCATCTGTGGCAATGAATGCGATAGATTCAACATCCTCAGACTTCTCATCTCTGTTCTAAATGGATGTCGCTCTATTCTGAGGCTGTGCTGTCTGGTCCTAGCCAACCCCATGATAGGAAACATTCTCCCTACATCCAAAGTTCAAAGCTGAAAGTACATTTTATTATCAAAGTACATCTACATTGCACAACCTTGAGATTCGTCTCCTAACAGGTAGCCATGAAACGAAGAAACCCAAAAACAAGCCCCATATATGTGAGAAAATTGTCTAACACCCACTGTGCAGAGAATTAAAAAAAAGACATCATGTCCAAAGGAAGATAAAAGACTATGTAGCCCCCCTGGCCAGCCTCAGAGTCGCTCGGCTCGCTGTTGTCTAGGGAAACAGCCCTGCGCCCCGTCAAACTGGGTAATCAGTTTGTCTGGATGCTGTGTGATGTACCCCACCCCGACCAAATAACAGACAACACACCAGATATGATTAAATGATTTACAATTTATAGATATTACTGGAACTATATAATTAATAAAGAATAAAATATAAAAGGAAACTCAAAGGTGCCACACTTATCAAAGTTCAATCTCTTCGTGCACAAACAGTTGGAGCTCAGGACCCTTCTTCTTCACCCTGCGACCCCTCAACCACCTTGACCAGCTGCCTGGGACCAACAACGGTGATCGACCAGACACTCCACACGAGTCCGTCTCTGTCTCCTCTCCTCGCCGAATGCCCCGCTCGGGGTCCGACCCCGTTAGCAGACTCACAGCACCTGGTCCATTCTCTGTCTCTCTCTCCTGCCTTCTCCCCCCAAAGCCCTGCGCATACAATATCTTACAGACACACCAAAAACATAACAACTATCCCAATTGGTTCATAACATCTTTTTATCAGTAACGTGATTCAAACAAACTGCTAGCAGGAGGACTTTCTCAGCAGTTAACATAACAAAGAAGCCCTTTCAATTATAACATAACAAAGAAGCCACTTTAATTAGACTATGCTGTGACATAAAAAAAAGACACCCCTTACAACTAAAATAATCCATAAAAAAGATCGTCGAACACCCAATGTGCATTGTAAAAAAAGCATACAAACAGTAACCGTAAGCAAATAGCGTTTCTGAACTGATGTTCGCAAGAGAGTCCCATAGTTCAGCACAGAGCCGAGTAAATGTTGTGGAGCAGCAATCCTAACCGGCCCCCACCTCACCTCGGGCCCCTACGCCCTGACCTTTTCAATCTGGCACGGCACTTAACTCTCTGTCCAAACAACAAGTTCTACCGCTTGGATATGCCGGACTTCGCCACTTCAATTTGGCCTGTAAGTCTCTGTCCACACATTGTGCTCAGTCATGTCTGGCACCTGGACTCCATGGCTTTGATTCGGTCTGTGCCCGATCTTTCATGCTCTTCCATGCTCTCAACAAAGTGCCCACCGCCTCGCCTTGCCTCGGTTTTACCACATCGAATTGACTCCAAGTCCAAAGGGGAGTTACAGACTATTGCTTGTGATGATTGTTTGCCAGAAAATTTGTGATTAACAAAGCATTTTCCTTGTTTCGTTAGCTACCAGCCAGAAGTTGCTGCGGTTCACCAGCATCATCTTAAACTGGAAGCTGTAGCTAGGCACGTTAAGAATAACTAAGCGGGTAACCACATCCTTGATGGCCTTCTGTTGTCAATCACAGCCTCAGCCTAGATCACCAGTAGGCTTGCTCACCACATTGTCTGACTGGCAACTGAAAGCTGAAATTGGGAAGCAATTAAAGTTCCCTGACTTCATTGCATCGTCATCCCTGAGGCCTGACCTCAAAGCAGGTAGTCATGGTAGAACTGACAGTTCCTTGGGAAGACCATACTGCAGAGGCACTTGAGCACAAGAAGGCCAGATTCCAGGAGCTGGTAGAGCAGTGCCCCAGACCGGGGTGGAGGGTATGGTATGATTCTATAGAAATGGGGTGTAGAGGTTTTTGCTGGCTGCTCATTGTTCAGAACCTACTCTCTCCTTGGCATTACTGGGACTCCAAAGAAAAGACCCATCCGGACTGTCACAGAGGCTGTTGAACAAGCCTCCAGGTAGCGACGGATCAAGAGGTTGGACCTGTGGACCGTTGCTGCTGGGACATGAACCGGGGCCTGATCAACCCTGGACAAGTCGCCTGGGTGAGAGTGTCTGATGTTGAAAGACCCGAAACACCCAATGACCCCAGGTTACATCACTGGTGATGTGTCCCAGCACATCCTAGGAAGTATCTCAGCATCCTGTGTTTACACAACTGCAGCTTTGTACGTACTTATACATGTATGCATGCATGCATACACACACCAACACTGTCATCAGGGGCGGCGCTAAGGTGGTGCTAGCTGGTGCTATAGCCCCAGCAGAAATTACAATAGCACCACCAAGAAATTAACTGAAATTTCACATACAAATTGCAGCTGCTTTGCTTTATCTGTGTAGTTTTGAATACAGCTTGTTTCTCCAGTTGATCTAGTGAAACAGTGCTCCCAATTACCATAGCACCCACGCAGCAATAGAGTTATAAACTCTGTCAGATCCACTCTACACTTCTACTTATTCATTCGTTGTCAATGTCTTGCCATTGCTGTCCTCAGATCAGTTAAGCTGATCTAAGATCACTTCAGGTGGTGACGTCACTCACGCTCACTTACGCGAGAGATTGATAAGTGTACATCCAGTCGCAAATCCATGGTCTCGCAAGACTAACGGATGCCACACGCGCACACATTGTGCTTTTACAAGCTAGCGTGGGCCTGGCACGTGCATTATTTTGGCCGGCGTGAAAAATGGATCGGATTTTAGTCAGAAAACGACCTCATCCAGAGGAATCAGTGGTGTCTCAGCCTGAGCCTGTCTTAATTGAAAGTGACATGCAGAAAGAAGTAAGTGGGGATGAGAACGACAGCAGTTCATCGAAGGAGTGTGAGGGCGAAGTAGAGGAACAAGAAATGGAGCCGGATTTGGAAGAGAACGTGGATGAAGCCGCTCTTAGTGCGAGTGGGAATACTGTTAGTGTCAGCCAGCAGCCTGAGGAAGGACCCCGTCAGCCAGCATTGAAAAAGTACCCTTCGCTGCCTGCAACAGTTTGGCAATCAGCAAAGGAGTTTTATTCATGGCTGCTTTGACTGGCTGGAATATTCGACCACGAAAGATACTAAGTTCTGCTTCGCATGCAGGCATTTCCTGTGTGGAGGACATGGGTTCCATTCTGAGTCCACCTTCACTGTCACCGGTTACCGCAACTGGTGGAAAGCTACAACAGCTTTCAAAACCCACCACGTAAGTGCAGTTCATAAGTTTGCGATGGAGGCACGGGCCAAATTCAGTCTGAGAAAACAAGACGGTTAAAGATTAGGAAATACGCTTGACAAAGGACATGCAAAGATTGTCCAAGAAAATCGTGAGTATATGAGAGCAGTGGTTGAGTCTCTAGCAAGGACAGACAGTGAATGACACAGTGGAATTTCTAGCTCCAATGAGACCCTACCGCGATGTATTTATAGATTTATACAAACTAATCTGCATATCACTGACTCTACCTGCGACATCTGCTTCATGCAAACGGAGTTTCTCTTACCTCAGATGCCTCAAAAACTACCTAAGGAATAGCAGCGGCGACGCTCGGAACAGCAACTTGGCCCTGTTGGCCATAAACAGCCGGAGGACCAAAGCACTTCACATCCAGAAAATCACTGATGCTTTCACCACCAATCACAACAACAGATGGATTGTGCTTCTCTGAAAACATCAATGGTGAATGCAGTTAATTTTTTGTTAAATTTGGTCCAAGACTAATGCTGATTATTATTATTATTTTGTGATGGATACCCCATAGTCCTTATGTTTCCTGCAAATCCCAAAATATTACATTTACTGCTATTAAGCCCACTGGTTTTGCTTAGACTTCCAAGTGGTGATTCTGTTGATTTTTGTTTTAAATTCAGTAGCCGAATTAATTGAGGTATTACATGGTCAGGGTATGATTTGTCCAACTCCTGGTAAAGCCTTGCACCTGTTGTTTGCCTTACTTGACTTTAATAACGGTGTATCTTTTGGCATTGTCTGTCTATGTAATGCGAATAGCAGTGAACATTGTGGGTTAGTGTTCTTTTTCAGTTGAAAAGCACGCATTTGACGCTGATCGGGATTGATGCGTGATTCACGTTGTGTGTTGTGGGTCGGATGCTCTGTTGGTTTGTTTGTTTATGCTCTGTGTAGCCCGGGTTGTCTCTGATGCTGTTGACACTGTCACAGTTCACTTCTACATTATATTTATCAATTGCTGTTGCTTGTGAATCAATAGAAGCATTTATAGTAGGCACATAATGCTTGAAACTGACTTTTGAATGCCACGCGTCTGGCCTTGCGAATACATATAACAATACAGTACATCCCTCAGCACCATCACTGAATAATTCAGCCCCACTGTAGCACCAGCAAGAAAAAATCTCTGGCCCACCACTGACTGTCAAAATCAGGGGTTGTTGTTAAAAAAGAGAGATTTTATTTGTCAGTTAGTATGTGGACTGTATTTTCTCAGTGTCACCTCGTAGGTGTGCAGTGTTCCTTGGATTGTTTATCTTTTGTGTCTAATTGTTTGTCATTGGACTAGCTCTGGTTTTCACTTTGTGTTGCAGGTGTCTCATTTGGGATCATGGAGATTGTTAAACTCTCTTTGTTCTGATCACATTTATTCAATTTGGGATAATTTAGTTAGCACAATATTTTCAGTGTCTTGTATTGCAGTTGTTGGCTTTGTGGATTATTGGTTTGTCTGGCCACCTATGTTGTTTGATTGGTCCTGAATTCCTACGAGCTCCACGGTGTATTTCAGGGGACCACGTCAATCCCTCTCTGCTCAGTCGTTGAGGTTCCCTGTCTGGCAAAACCCTGACCGAGTTCTTCAGTGTATCGTCAGTGATTTCAGTTCTTCAAGTTTCTGTATAGTTTGTCTGAGCTCTTGTTAGGTTTGCTGGTTAATTTCTGTAATAAATCTTTTGTTTTGTTTGAATTGCTGAAGTCTCTGTTATTCCTGCACTTGAGTTTGCTAGTGACCCTCTCAAACACACACATTATCTGCTGCTAACTCAACTTCATTTTCCTTGTTAAGGGGACTGCAGTGAATTATAGCACCTACCAGAGACAAGGAAAGCAACTGCAGTGCCACTAGAAAGCTTGTTTTGATCGAGGCATGGTGCACATAAACAAATCTTTTCTGAGAAGAGCAGGCTCCATCAGTAATCTGACTTTGTGCGTCTTTTTTATAGGGCAGGGCACCTCTACAACCCACACCTTCAGTCTCATCTCATTGATGGGAACACCAAATAACTTTTGTAGAAGGCATTACCCCAGAGGTTCACATATTTCTTCCAACAAATACATGTAATATTGTATCATTTTTCTCAATTAATAAGTGAACAAGTATAAAGTTTTTTGTGTTATTTATTTAATTGGGTTCTGTTTATCAAGTTTTAGGACTTACATGAAGATCTGATCATATTTTAGGTTTCACAAACTTTCTAGCACCACTGTAAATTCTTTGCTATCACGCTTTTTCTGGCAAATGATCATCGCAAGCAATAGTCTGTCAGTTCCTGTTGGACTTGGAGGCAATTTAATGCGGCAAAAACGAGGCAAGGTGAGGCAGCAGGCACCTCCCCGAGAGCAAGGAAGACCTGAGGTTTGATCAGAAAGATCGGGTACAGACGGAATCGAGGTGGCAGGGTCCGGAACCCAGAGACTGAACCCAATGTTTGGACAACGATTTAAGCACCAGGCTGAATCAGGAAGATCAGGTGTAGGCTGAATTAGCAGGGTTTGGACAACAGTTCAGGCACCAGGCCAGATTGAAAAGGTCAGGGTGTCAGGGGCCCAAGGTGAGGAATGGGCTGGTTTGGCTTGTTGATCCACGACACTTACAAACTATAGGTCTTGGATTCTCTTTGTAGACTTCAGTTCAGAATGTTATTTGCTTGCAGTTATTATTTGCATGATTTTTTTTCTTCTCTCTGCCCATTGGGTATTCAAAGATCTTTTTAAAAATGTTTTTTGCATTTCCCTGTTTCATGGCTGCCTGTTAATGGTTCAATGGTTCAATTTCATATGGGGAGAATGTATACAACCTGAAATTTTTACTCTCCACAGACATCCACCAAACAGAAGAAAACCCCTAAAGAATGAATGGCAGGAAAAAATTCTCAATGTTATATAATGTATATAACTTTGATAATAAATGTACTCTGAAATTAGCCTAGATACAAAACACAAGTTTACCTGGTCCATAAGCTTTGGGACCACACTGGGAGACGTCTGCCATAATGCAGGCCACCAGCAGAGCCGAGTGATTGAGGTAATTAGGGCAAGTACAAATAATTATTTCTAATCCAGCAACATTAAAATCATCATCGCTGATTCTGATGTTTCTTGGCACCTGGTTACTGTATCAAGAACATTGCCTGAGTTGTAAGGATTGTTCTGAGTGTAAAGTAAGAACTTGCTAACATGTTGAAAAACCAGTGAGATGGTGGCGCGTTCGAATGCAGCAGCTTCTAGGGGGTCATTTTTTATGATCACAAAATCCTGGACATTAAGAACTTAAAGTACTGCAGGCCTACCCCAACGAGAAGAGGGGCCTTACTGGGCCTGCTGTTGGGTAATGAGCCGGGCCAGGTGACTGGCCTTTCAGTGGGTGAACAATTAGGGAAGAGTGACCACAACTCCCTAACTTCTGCTTCTTCCTCCCCTCCCCCCACCTTCTTGCTCTGACTTGTCATCTTTTTTCCCAGTCCTAATGAAGGGTCTAGGCCCGAAACGTCAACAGTTTACTCTTTTCCATAGATACTACCTGACCTACTGAGTTCCCCCAGTATTTTGTGTGTGTTGATTGGATTTTTAGCATCTGCAGATTGTCTTGTGTTTGTCCTTAACTTTCAGGATAACCATAGATAAGTATAGGTATGGTCCAGTGAGAGAGTTTTAAATTGGAGTAGGGCAAATTACGAGGGCATTGGGCAGGAACTAAGAAGCGTTAATTGGGAACACCTTTTCTCTGGCAAGTCTGCATCAGACACATGGAGGGTATTTAAAGATCAATTGCACAGAGTACAGGAAAGGTATGTTCCTGTTAGAAGAAAGGACGGGATGGAAAGATAAGAGAATCTTAGATATCCAGAGAGGTGATGGATTTAGTCAAGGAGAGAAAGGAAAAGTATATAAAGCTTCGGAAGTCAGGATCACACAAAGCACATGAGCAGTATCAACAAGGCAGAAAAGAACTGAGGAAGGGAATTAGGAAATCTAGGAGAGGCTATGAAAAGTCCTTGGCAAGTAGAATTAAGTTGAATCTCAAGGCATTCTATACATACATGAAGAGTAAAAGGATAACCAGATATTTAGAACTTGCGGTACTACAGCTCCACCCCATCAGCAAGTTGCTTGTTGGTGGAGAAAGTGAAGGAGCTGTGCATCGTGCTGCTGCCTGAGTCGAAAGAGGCCTACAGTCTAATAGTGAGGGGCTGTCTTGGTCACTTTTATTGTGATTGCAAGACCTTTTTGGACATCGTTAATGTGGTATGCCGCAAGTTCCATTCGCCGATTTACTGGCAGAGAGCAGGGGTGGATGGCTAGGGTGCTGTGTGGTCTCGGTCCGAACGAGGACTAGGCCTCGAACCATGGTGTTGCCAGAGTTTACAGCTGCCAGAAGAGAGGCATCAGAGCCAGTGAGCTCCACTGTGGGTGGTGTGGCGTGATGTCCAGGTTGGAATCGATGCCGCACCCCACACCCCCTGTGTTCGCTCGGCAGAAGGCAAGCTGTATTGTGGTCAACCATTGATTCCAGCAGCATTCATGGTTCAGGTCTGGACTTTTTTTGCATGGCTGTATCTGACTGATGTCTTTATGTCCTTGTGATCTTGTATTTACTATATGTGCTTTGTGCTGTGTGTGATTGTTGGTACTGTCTTTTGTACCTTGACCCCAGAGTAACACTGTCTCGTTTGCCTGTCTACATGGCTATTCAAGTATGGTTGAATGACAATTAAACTTCAGTTCAATGGAATTGAAATTCAATTTGCATGGAGTTAGCAGGGGAAACATGGAGTGTGGTAGGCTGACCTAGGCAAAAGGCCTTTGACAAGGTGCTGCACATGAGACTGCTTAACAAGATAAGAGCCAATGGTATTACAGGAGAGATACTAGTATGGACAGAAGATTGGCTGACTTGCAGTGGGGTGTTGTGCAGGGGACTGTGTTGGGACCAATTCTTTTCATGTTATATGACAAAGATTTGGATGAAAGAATTGATGGCTTTGTGGCCAAGTTTGTGGACGTTTTGAAGATAGGTGAGGGGCAGGTACTGTTGAGGAAGCAGGGTGTCTGTAGAAGGACTTAGATTGGGGGAGATGGAATATAATGTGGGGAAGTGTATGGCCATGCACTTTAGTAGAAGGAATAAAGGCATAGACTATTTTCTAAAATCCAAAAGTCAGAGGTGTAAAAAGTCTGCAAAGGGAGTCCTTGTGTAGGATTCTCTAAAGGTTAATTTGCAGGTTGATTCAGTGGTAAAGAAGACAAATGCAATGTTAGCATTCATTTCCAGAGGATTAGTTTATAAAAGCAAGGGTGTAAGGCCAAGGCTTTATATGGCATTGTTGAAACTATACTTGGATTATCGTGAGCAGTTATAGACTCCTTATATGTGAAAAGATGTGCTGGCATTGGAGAGGAGTCATGAGAAAGATTCCAGGAACAAAAGAGTTAACATATGAGGCACGTTTGATGGCTCCGGGCCTGTACTTGCTGGAGTTTAAAAGACCAAGTGGGTGACCTCATTGAAACCTATTGAATATTGAAAGGCCTAGATAGAGTGGATGTGGAGAGAATGGTTCCAATAATGTGAGAGTCTAGCACCAGAGGGCACAGCCTCATAATAGAGGGACGTCCATTTAGAACAAAGATAATGGGGAATTTCTTTAGCTAGAAGGTAGTGAAACTGTGGAATTCATTGCCACAGACTGCAGTGGAGGCCAAGTCATTGGGTATATTTAAGGCAGAGGTTGATAGATTCTTGATTAGTCAGGGTGTTGAAGGATACAGGGAGAAGGTAGGAGAATGGGGTTGAGTTGGATAATAAATCAGCCTTGATGAAATGGCAGAACAGACTTAGGAGGAGGAGAGTGTTCGTAGGAGGGAGGAGAAGATGGCGACGAGACGCAGCACGCACGGCCGTTCCGAATGAATATCGATATATGTAACTAGGGGTGCCGTGCACAATCCGGATTTGATGGGGACAGCCGTGAGAAGCGCAGAGGAACATCTGGAGTAACTTCTGAAATGCCTGCTTTGCTGCCGCTGCTACTGTGCGATCAAGAATCTCCAGAGACGAAGGCCCCAAATCCTCGGCTTTGCGTATCGCCTGTTGCCGGGGCCGGGGTCGAAACGCCCAGCAGAGATGGTGCTCGGTGCTTGGTGTCAAAGAGGTGGTCGGAGGCTCGGAGTTTTTCGGACGGACTCGGAGTCGGACTGTGGTCGGATGCTTCCGGGATGCTGCATCGGCAAGTTGGCGGCGCTGGAGGTTTACCGTCTGTGTGAGATGATGGGACTTTCGAGAGACTTTGAGACTTTACTGTGCCATGGTCTGTTCTTATCAAATTACGGTATTGCTTTGCACTGTTGTAACTATATGTTATAATTATGTGGTTTTTGTTAGTTTTTAAGTCGGTTTGTCATGTGTTTTCGTGATATCATTCTGGAAAAACATTTTTATCATTTCTTAATGCATGAATTACTAAATGACAATAAAAGGGGACTGCGTGTCCTCATAATAATAATAATAACAGACTCGATGGGATGAATGGCCTAATTCTGCTCCAATGTCTCAAGTTCTTATGTTCTTAAAACATAGCATATACATCTGGAAGACAGCACAGTGATAGAGTCTGCAACCTTAGAGACTAGCCAGACTTGTCTCTTTGCATTTAGTTTTAACTTTCTTTTGGTCCTAAATCCATCCACAAAGCCTGGTTCTATTGGTACAAGACATTGATCTTGTGCACATGACTTGGAAAAAAGAATCTCTTCTGATTCAGAACTTGCCATTGAGCTGGTGCCCAGACCACCAACATGGCGGGACAGCAACAATGAATTGGTGACCTTGGGCTCTGGTGGTCTTTATCCTGAACTGAAGCCCTGCTCATCTTGGTGTGAAGTTGCTGTCTTTCACAGTGAAAGTCAATGAACCTTTCAGTCAAAGAAAGATGATTGGGAAATTCTTCTTTTCCTCTCTCTCACCTCCAACCTAAACCCATTTCAATCTTTATATCTTCACCATTGTTCCAAGAGGACCACAACCCTGGCTTTGGGTTTGGAGGCTTGCGTGCCTCAGTGACTTGGGGAGCTATGTTGGCCGAAGCCAGGGCTTTATGCTTTGGCTCTTGGTAGGGTCACCCACGTCAAACAGGTCAAAGAGTAGAGGCCAGACCAAGAGTGGTCCATTGGTTCTCCAGGTTCGGGGGTTCAGCTCAGACCTAACAACCCCGTCTGGTAAAACAAAATTGTTACAGAAACAGCAATGAAGAATCCTTCTACATCTGCGTGTGACGGTACGGACAGGCAGAGATGAAGGACCTTCAGTGCTGCCCTAATTGCCAGTGGCATAACAGGCAGTAAGTCTATCCACACCAGTAGATCACTGGATTGCATTAGGAACTTCTTGGGAAGCAGGTCTTGCCTGAAACAGAAAACAGATGAGTTCACATTCTAATATAGTTGGTGATGAAAGACTCCTGAAGACGGGACTTGGCCCAAAACATTGTCTATCTCTTCTA
Source organism: Mobula hypostoma (assembly GCF_963921235.1). NCBI lineage: Eukaryota > Metazoa > Chordata > Chondrichthyes > Myliobatiformes > Myliobatidae > Mobula > Mobula hypostoma. The sequence goes on along the minus strand of NC_086108.1, from coordinate 5,973,147 downwards.
ATCTGTTCATTAGAACAACACAAAGAGTGTGGTAACCTGTTTAAATGACCATCACCCAGAGGCACTGACACCCACAGTGATGAGGTGTTTTGAGAGGCTGGTGTTGAAGCATAGCAGCTCTCGTCTGAGTGGCGACTTTGATCAGCTCCAGTGTGTCTTCCGAAGCAACGAGTCGACAGCAGATGCTATCTTGTTGGCTCTACACACAACTCTGGAACATCTGGACAACAGAGGTGCACACGTCAGGATGTTCTTTATCGACTACAGCTTGGCATTTAACACCATCATAAAACTAATCAGTGAACTCCAAGATGTGGCCCTTGTGCAATTGGATCCTGGATTTCTTCACTTGTAGACCCAAGTCAGTTCAGATTGGACAAAACATCTCCTCCACAATCTCCGTCGGCACAGGAGCACCTCGGGGATGTCTACTTAAACCCCGCCTCTACTTGTTTTACACCTGTAAAACAAGTAGAGGCAGCTAAGTACAGCTCCAACACCATATACAAGTTTGCTAATGACACCACCACTGTATCAAAGGTGGTGAGAATCAGCAGCTTTAAATTCCTGGTTGTCACTATCTCAGAGGACCTGTGCTATACCTGTCATATAAATATAATTGTGAGTCTGTGGAGATTCAATAGATTCAATAGGTACATTTAATGTCAGAGAAATATGTCCAATATACGTCCTGAAATTCTTTTTCTTCACAAACATCCACGAAAACAGAGGAGAGAATGAATGACAATTAAACGTTAGAACCCCAAAGCCCCTCCCCAGCTCCACCTTCCCATGCACACTCAGATGACTTCCCCACCCCCACCAGCAAAAAAAATCAGCCCCCTCCACCGAGCACTCAAGCGTGCGACAAAGCATCAATAAAGACACAGACTTGCAGTACCCCAAAGACTATCGTACACCCGGTAATTCAACATACCACAGACCCTCTCTCTCTCTAACAATGGAAAAAGAGGTGTCCGTGTTTCACAGTGAGAGTGGAGACATAACAAACAACTCACTGATTTATGATGTTAAAAGTCTGTTGCGTAGCTTTTTCCGAGCTCTGTGCCCAAAGAACTCAGTTCTCTGGGCATGCAGCCAGTAGCCCGCTGCTTCCGGTGTTCTGGTTTTCCTCTGACACCTCAGTCGGTGGCACCAGCCTTGAATCAGCCCGTCTCCAGAGCCACGAAAATCCAGCTCCCTGAAGGTGCACTAGTCTTCCAGGCCGTGTCCTTGGGATATCAAGAGCGGCCGGTTGTGAGGTCCTGAGAGAGGGTCCCATTCCCACAAAGAACCAAAGTCAGAGTGCAACTCCAGGTCAGGGTCTTCAAAATAACCTTGAAAGGGAAAAAAAGAGATATCAGAAATAGAAACAGAGCTGCAAGCAGAGCAATTGCCATTTAGTGCTATCATGACTATGCTCTGCCCTCCTTTCGATTAATCAAAAACCTTGGCAAACGTCTATAGAAGGAAGTGTGCATACTGGCTGGTATGGGAACATCAATGTTTTTGAGCAGAAAATCCTACTAAAGATAGTGGACTTGGCCCAGTACATCATGGGTAAAGCCCTCCGAACCATTGAGCACATCTACATGAAATGTTGCTGCAAGAAGGCAGTATCTATCATCAAAGATCCTCACCATCCAGGCCATAGTCTTTTCTCACTGCTGCATCAGGTAGAAGGTACAGGTGTTTCAGGACTTACACCACCAGGTTCAAGAACAGTTACTACCCCTCAACCATCAGGCTCTTAAACAAAAGGAGATCAGTACACTCATTTAGGACTATTTGATCCTGTTATTTCATGCTCGTTATTTATTGCTATTCATTTATTATCAGCATTAGCACAGTTTGTTTACAGTTTATATTTCCTGATGTTTACAGATCCTATTTACAATTACTGTTCTATAGATTTGCTAAGATTGCCCACAGAAAAACAATCTCAGGGTTGTATGTGGTGACATGTACAGTATGTACTTTGATAATATATTTTACTTTGAACTTTTATTTACATGACATCTTCTTTTACACAATGCATTGTTGGGACATGCATTAAAGCAGAGACCTAGAAAGACACTTACTTACAGAGTAATACTTTAATGCAAGGTCAGATCTTCTATAGATGTGTTTTAGAGAGTGAATTGACTGGCTACATCACGGGCTGGTATGGACACACCAAAGCCCGTGAACAGAAAACCCTGCTAAACTAGTGGAGTCAGCCCGTTGCATCATGGGTAAAGCCATCCCCACCATTGAGCACATTTACATTGTTATGTTTGTTCTTAATAAAGAATAACTGCATGAGGAAACACTAGAACATTTTATCCTCAATGGCTCCAGCTGAACTGTGTTCTACATGTGCAAGTACGACCAGCTCACTACCTCCATTTCCAGTTCTGGGTGAACCACCTGCATTGCCCACTGGGAACTGAAGTTCTTTATTATGCACACACTTAATGACACATACATGAAACACTGTTGTAGGAAAGTAGCATCCATCATCAGGGATCCTCACCACCCAGGCCATGCTCTCTTCTCTCTGCTGCCATCAGGTAGAAGGTCCAAGAGGCTCAGGCCTCACATCACCAGGTTCAATAACAGTTGCTACCCCTCAACCTACAGGCTCTTCAACCAAAGGGGTTAACTTCACTCAACTTCACTTGCCCCATCATTGAAATGTTCCCACAACCAATGGACTCTTCATCTCATGTTCTCATTATTTATTGCTATTTATTTATATTTGCATTTGCACAGTTTGTTGTCCTCTGCACTCTGGTTGATCTTTCATTGATCCTGTTATAGTTACTACTCTATAGATTTGCTGAGTATGCCCGCAGGAAAATGAATCTCAGGGTTGTATATGGTGTACTTTGATAATAAAGTTTACTTTGAACTTTGAAATCACACTGCACCGGAAATTTGAGTTCCAGTTGTGAATTCAGGCAATGGAAAAGTGTAATTTATTTAACGGCAGAATATGGCATAGTAAAATGGAACACAGCAGGTCTTTTGGCCTATCATGTTTGCTGAGCTTTAAAGCTACTCCAAGATCAATCTAACGGTCCCTTTCCACCTGCTTACTTACCGCCCATTACTCCACTGGCATTTAGGGTAGCAATGAAAGTCCTCCATCTCTGTGTCCATACTGTCGCACATAGATGTAGAAGGTTCTTCATTGCCGTTTCCTTAATAATTTTGTTTGACAAGTCAGGGTTGTTAGACCAGAGCTTAACCCCAAAACCCGGAGGATGGTGAACCACTCTTAGTCTAGCCTCTACCTTTTGACCTCTGTGTCATGGGAGACCCTACCAAGAGTCAAACCACAAGGCCTTGACTCCAGCCAACATAATTTTCTGAGTCATTGTGGCACACAAGCCTCCAAACCTTCTCGGTTGTGGTCCTGTTGGATGTTCCTCCTACATAGCCCTCCATTTTTCTATCATCCACGTGTCTGTCTAAGAGTCCCTTGAATATCCCTAATGGATCTCCCTCTACCACCACCCCTGGCAGCAGGTTCCATGTGCTCAACACTCTCTGTGAAAAAAACACTTACCTCTGACATCCCCCCTCTACTTTCCTCCAACCACCTAAAAATTATGCCCCCTGCCATTTCTGCCCTGGGAAAAAGTCTCTGGCTATCCACTCAATCCATGTCTCTTCAAAGCAAGTTGCCTCTCATCTCCTTCACTCCCGTGACTGATTACTGTGATTCCAATCTTGTTGACTCTCTTACCAACCAAGGCTGTAGGAACTGGACTGGATGGAATCTCATCTTTTTTCAGCCAACAGTTCCTCTGTTCCAGAGAAGAAGGTCGAGAGTCATCCGAGACCTTCTGTTCTGCATTTCTTGTAAGGACATACTGTCTTCTCACTGCTGCCATCAGGAAGACAATACAGAGCCTCAAGACTCACACCACCAGATTCAGGAACAGTTACTACCCCTCAGACACCAGCTCTTGAACCAAAGGGGATAACATCACTCAACTTCACTTGCTCCATCATTGAAATGTTCCAACAACAAATGGACTCACTTTCAAGGACTCTTCATCTCATGTTCTCAATATTTATTGCTTATTTACTTATTATTATGAATTATTCTTTTTCTGTTTCCATGGTTTTGTGTCTTCAGCACCAAAGGCAGTGGATATTGTCTACATGGACTTTGTCAAGGCACTTGACAAGATCCCACATGGGTGGTTGGTCAAGATAAATTCAAGCATTCAAGATAAATTAGTAAATTGGATTAGACATTGAAAGAAGCCGTAGAGTGATAGTAGAGGGTTGCCTCTCTGACTGGAGGCCTGTGAGTAGTGGAGTGCCACAGGGATTAGTGCTGGGTCAGTTGTTGTATGTCATCTATATCAATGATCAAGATGATAATGTGGTTAACTGGATCAGCAAATTTGCAGATGACACCAAGATTGAGGGTGTAGTGAACAGTGAGTTAGACTATCATGGCTTACAGTGGCATCTGGGCAGCAGCAAAATTAGACTGAAAAATGGCAGATGAAATTAAATGTAGACAAGTGTGAGGCATTGCACTTCTGTAGGACCAACCAGGGTAAGTCTGTTCCTGAAGACATAGCCTCAAGATTCAGGGGAGTAGATTTAGGACGGAGATGAGGAGGAACTGCTTTTCCCAGAGAGTGGTGACTCTGTGGAATTCTCTGCCCAATGAAGCCATGGAGGCTACCTCAGTAAATATATTTCAGACAAGATTGGATAGATTTTTGCATAATAGGGAAATTAAAGGTTATGGGGGAAAGGCAGGTAGGTGGAGAATGCGTCCATGGCCAGATCAGCCATGATCTTATTGAATGGCAGAGCAGGCTCGACCGGCCAGATGGCCGACTCCTGCTCCTATTTCTTATGTTCTTATGTTCTTACACAGTGAAGTTTAGGGTTCTGATGAGTGTGGTAGAACAGAGAGATCTGGGAATACAGGTCCATAATTCATTGAGAGTGGTAGCACCGGTAAATAGAGTCATAAAGAAAGCTTTTGGTGCATTGGTTTTTCAGAAATCCAAATATTGAGTACAGGAAAAGGGATGTTATTTTGAAGTTGTTTAAGATGTTGGTGAGGCCTAATTTGGAGTATCGTGTGCAGTTTTGGTCACCTACCTGCAAGAAAGATGTAAATAAGGTTGAAAGAGTGCAGAGAAAGTTTACAAGAAAGTTCCTGGGTCTGGAGGACCTGAGTTAAGGGGAAAGATTGAATAGGTTAGGACTTTATTTCTTGGAACACAGAAGATTGAGAGGAGATTTCATAGAGGTATACAAAATTATGAAGGGTATAGACAGGGTAACTGCAATCAGGCTTTTTCCTTTGAGGTCTACAACTAGAAGTCATGTGTTAAGGGTGAAAGATGAAAAGTTTAAGGGGAACATGAGGGGAAACTTCTTCACTCGGAGGGTCATCAGAGCGTGGAACGAGTTGCCAGCGCAAGTGCTGCGTTGTGAGCTCAATTTCAACATTTAGGAGAAGGTTGGATAAATACACGGATGGTAACAGGATGGAGGACTATAGTCCCAGTGCAGGCCAGTGGGAGTAGGCAGTTAAAATGGTTCAGAACAGATTAGATGGGCCAAAGGGCCTGCTTCTGTGCTGTACTTTTCTACGACTCTATGTGAAATGACGAGAGCAGGTGGTGGATGGTCATATGAGCAGCTGGTGCATATCACAAGATCTGGTTATGCGAACACTAACGCCAGGCAGACCATCTCTGGAAAGCATTAATGATGGCTGGGGAGGTCACCCGTCTTGTAAAGGCACTGCCCAGAAGGCAAAGGCAAACAACATCTGTTGAGAAATTTTGCCAAGAGCAATCATGTTAATGGAAAGACCATGATCACCCAAGTCATACGAAACGGCACATAACAGATGTATGAATGTATGAAGAGCATTTGATGGCTCTGGGTGGGCCTGTAATCGCTGGAGTTTAGAAGAATGGAGGGCAATATCATTGAAACCCATCAAGTATTGAAAGACAGAGGTAGAGTGCCTAGTCCCCTGCTCTACTCGCTTTATATTTATGACTGTGAGGCCAAGCACAGTTCCAATGCCATATTTAAGTTTGCACACGACACTGTTGTCTTTGGCCAAATCACAGCTGGTGACGAATTGACATATAGGAGGGAGATTGAAAATCTGGCTGAGTCGTGCTACAACAACCTCTTACTCCATGTCAGCAAGACCAAGAAGCTGATTATTGACTTCAGGAGGAGGAAACATGAGGCCGATGCGCCAGTCCTCATCGGGTTTAACAACTTGAAATTCCTCGGTGTCATCATTTCAGAGGATCTGTCCTGGACCCAGCACATGAGTGCAATGATTAGATTAGGTTAGATCAGTTTAGATTCAACTTTATTGTCATTGTGCCGAGTACAGATACAAAGCCAATGAAATGCAGTTAGCACCTAACCAGAAATGCAAAGAAGGGTGTTATTTACAAAATAACTGCGAATAAAAAGTAAGTGAGAAATATAAAAGTACTGAGACAGTATAATATGGGTGCAATACTGCTTAGCGTATGGTGTGAGGTTCAGCAGGGTCACAGCCTCAGGGAAGAAGCTCTTCCTGTGCCTGCTGGTGCGGGAGCGGAGGCTCCTGTAGCGCCTACCGGATGGGAGGAGAGTAAAAAGTCCATGGTTAGGGTGAGATGCATCCTTGATAATGCTTTTCGCCCTGCCCAGGCAGCATTTATGGTAGGTGTTCTCAATGGTGGGCAATTGGGTGCTGGGCAGTTTTCACCACACACTGGAGTGCTTTGCAGTCCGATACGGGACAATTGCCATACCACACTGAGATGCAGTTGGTGAGTATGTTCTCAATGGTACAGCGGTAAAAGTCCGTCAGTATCCTGGGACAGAGGTGAGCTTTCTTCATGCTCCGCAGGAAATAAAGACGCTATTGCACCTTTTTGATCAGGATGGAGGAGTTCAGGGACCAGGTGAGATCCTCGGAAATGTGCACACCAAGGAGTTTGAAGCTTGATACACGCTCCACTACAACTCCGAAAACTGTGGTTGACTAAAAGAAACATAGAAACATAGAAAATAGGCGCAGGAGTAGGCCATTCGGCCCTTCGAGCCTGCACCGCCATTCAGTATGATCATGGCTGATCATCCAACTCAGAACCCTGTACCTGCCTTCTCTCCATATCCCCTGACCCCTTTAGCCACAAGGGCCATATCTAACTCCCTCTTAAATATAGCCAATGAACTGGCCTCAACTGTTTCCTGTGGCAGAGAATTCCACAGATTCACCACTCTCTGTGTGAAGAAGTTTTTCCTCATCTCGGTCCTAAAAGACTTCCCCTTTATCCTTAAACCGTGACCCTTCATTCTGGACTTCCCCAACATCGGGAACAATCTTCCTGCATCTAACCTGTCCAATCCTTTTAGGATTTTATACGTTTCAGTAACATCCCCGCTCAATCTTCTAAATTCCAGCGAGTATAAGCCTAGTCGATCCAGTCTTTCATCATATGAAAGTCCTGCCATCCCAGGAATCAATCTGGTGAACCTTCTTTGTACTCCCTCTATGGCAAAGATGTCTTTCCTCAGATTAGGAGACCAAAACTGCACACAATACTCCAGGTGTGGTCTCACCAAGGCCTTGTACAACTGCAGTAGTACCTCCCTGCTCCTGTACTCGAACCCTCTCGCTATAAATGCCAGCATACCATTCGCCTTTTTCACCGCCTGCTGTACCTGCATGCCCACTTTCAATGACTGGTGTATAATGACACCCAGGTCTCGTTGCACCTCCCCTTTTCCTAATGGGCCACCATTCAGATAATAATCTGTTTTCCTGTTTTTGCCACCAAAGTGGGTAACCTCACATTTATCCACATTAAATTGCATCTGCCATGAATTTGCCCACTCATCTAACCTATCCAAGACACCCTGCATCCTCTTAGCATCCTCCTCACAGCGAACACTGCTGCTCAGGTTCGTGTCATCCGCAAACTTGGAGATGCTGCATTTAATTCCCTCATCTAAGTCATTAATATATATTGTAAACAACTGGGGTCCCAGCACTGAGCCTTGCAGTACCCCACTAGTCACTGCCTGCCATTCTGAAAAGGTCCTGTTTATTCCCACTCTTTGCTTCCTGTCTGCCAACCAATTCCATATCCATATCAATACCATACCCCCAATACCGTGTGCTTTAAGTTTGCACACTAATCTCCTGTGTGGGACCTTGTCAAAAGCCTTTTGAAAATCCAAGTATACCACATCCACTAGTTCTCCCCTATCCACTCTACTAGTTACGTCTTCAAAAAATTCTATGAGATTCGTCAAACATGATTTTCCTTTCACAAATCCATGCTGACTTTGTCCGATGATTTCACCGCTTTCCAAATGTGCTATTATCACATCTTTGATAACTGACTCTAGCATTTTCCCCACCACCAATGTTAGGCTAACCAGTCTATAATTCCCCGGTTTCTCTCTCCCTCCTTTTTTGAAAAGCGGGGTAACATTAGCTACCCTCCAATCCTCAGGAACTAGTCCAGAATCTAGACCCTCTGTCCCCTACTATTTCTGGAAGATTATTTGTGTCCTCCTTAGTGAAGACAGAACCAAAGTATTTATTCAATTGGTCTGCCGTGTCCTTGCTCCCCATAATCAATTCACCTGTTTCTGTCTGTAGGGGACCTACATTTGTCTTAACCAATCTTTTTCTTTTCACATATCTATAAAAGCTTTTACAGTCAGTTTTTATGTTCCCTGCCAGTTTTCTCTCATAATCTTTTTTCTCCTTCCTAATTAAGCCCTTTGTCCTCCTCTGCTGGACTCTGAATTTCTCCCAGTCCTCAGGTGAGCCGCTGTTTCTGGTTAATTTGTATGTTTCTTCTTTGGAATTGATACTATCCCTAATTTCCCTTGTCAGCCATGGGTGCACTACCTTCCCTGGTTTATTCTTTTGCCAAACTGGGATGAACAATTGTTGTAGTTCATCCATTCAATCTTTAAATGCTTGCAATTGCATATCCACCGTCAACCCTTTATGTATCATTTGCCAGTCTATCTTAGCTAAATCACGTCTCATACCTTCAAAGTCACCCTTCTTTAAGTTCAGAACCTTTGTTTCTGAATTAACTATGTCACTCTCCATCTTAATGAAGAATTCCACCATATTATGGTCACTCTTACCCAAGGGGCCTCTCACAACAAGATGGCTAATTAACCCTTCCTCATTTCTCAATACCCAGTCTAGAATGGCCTGCTCTCTAGTTGGTTCCTCGACATGTTGGTTCGGAAAACCATCCCGCATACATTCCAAGAAATCCTCTTCCTCAGCACCCTTACCAATTTGGTTCACCCAATCTATATGTAGATTGAAGTCACCCATTATAACTGCTGTTCCTTTATTGCACGCATTTCTAATTTCCTGTTTAATGCCATCCCCAACCTCACTACTACTGTTAGGTGGCCTGTACACAACTCCTACCAGTGTTTTCTGCCCCTTAGTGTTATGCAGCTCTACCCATATCGATTCCACATCCTCCCGGCTAATGTCCTTACTTTCTATTGCGTTAATCTTCTTTCTAACCAGTAATGCAACCCCACCTCCTTTTCTTTCATGTCTATTCCTCCTGATTATTGAATATCCCTGAATGTTGAGCTCCCATCCTTGGTCACCCTGGAGCCATGTCTCTGTGATCCCAACTATATCATATTCATTAATAACAATCTACACTTTTAATTCATCCACCTTGTTATGAATGCTCCTTGCATTGGCACACAAAGCCTCAGGCTTGCTTTTACAACACTCATAGCCCTTATACAATTATGTTGAAAAGAGGCCCTTTTTGATTTTTGCCCTGGATTTGCCGTTCTGCCACTTTTACTTTTCACCTTACTACTTTTTGCTTCTACCCTCATTTTACACCCCTCTGTCTCTCTGCACTTGTTCCCAGCACCCTGCCACATTAGTTTAACTCCTCCTGAACAACAGTAGCAAACGCTCCCCCTAGGACATTGGTTCCAGTCCAGCCCAGGTGCAGACCGTCCTGTTTGTACCGGTCCCACCTCCTCCAGAACTGGTTCCAATGCCCCAGAAATTTGAATCCCTTCTCTTTGCACCATTTTTCAAGCCACTTATTCATCTGATATATCCTCCTATTTCTACTCTGACTAGCACGTGGCACTGGTAGTAATCCAGCGATTATTACCTTTGTGGTCCTACTTTTTAGTTTATCTCCTAACTCCCTAAATTCACCTTGTAGGACCTCATCCCATTTTTCTCCTATATCGTTGGTACCTATGTGCACCACGACCACTGGCTGTTCACCCTCCCACTCCAGAATGTTCTGCAGCCGCTCAGAGACATCCTTGACCCTTGCACCAGGGAGGCAACATACCCTCCTGGAGTCTTGTTTGTGGCCGCAGAAAAGCCTATCTATTCCCCTTACAATCGAATCCCCTATCACTATAGCTCTCCCACTCCTTTTCCTTCCCTCCTGTGCCGCAGAGCCACCCATGGTGCCATGAACTCGGCTGCTGCTGCCTTCCCCTGATGAGACATCTCCCCCAACAGTATCCAAAACAGTATATCTGTTTAGGAGGGAGATGACCTCAGGGGATTTCTGCACTACCTGCCTACTGCTACGCTGTTTAGTGGCCACCCATTCCCTTTCTGCCTGTGTAGCCTTTACCTGCAGTGTGGCCAACTCACTGAATGTGCTATTCACGACTTTCTCAGCATCGCGGATGCTCCAGTATGAATCCAATCGCAGCTCCATCCACTGGCGGTCTGCCAGAAACTGCAGCTGGACACATTTCCTGCACACTTAGTTGTCAGGGACACTGGAAGTATCCCTGATCTCCCACATGCTGCAGGAGGAACAAACCACAGGGCCGATCTCAGCTGTCATGATCTATCCAATACGCTACAGCCTCGCCGCCTTCCTTGCTTCAAATAAAATACTGCTGCAGACTGTTCTCCTTTTAAAGGAACTTACCTGGCCTTACCTCACTTGGAGTGAAGCTCGTCCTCAGCCTCTGCTCGCCGAAGCCTCTCAAGACAAAGCCTCCCTACTCTGTCCCCCTCTACTCTGTCGCCCGCTACAACATCGTCCGCTCCGTCAAACTGCTCTCTTTTAAATACTCCCGCTGGCTCACGGACTGACTTACACGTGCTTGCGCAGTCCTGTCCCGATCAACCGCCGAGAAAAATGCAGAGTTTGCTTTTGAAACATATAAGATGATCTGGAGTCTTGGCAGGGTAGATATGGTGTTTCCTATTGTGGCAAAAATCCTTCAGTTGAGGATTAAAAATGAGGAGTTGTCCATTTAAGAAAAAGATTGTGAATTTTTTTCACCAATCATGAATCTTTGAAATATTCTTCCTGAAAGTGTAGTGATTATGATACATAGAAGCAGAAACAGGCCATTCAGCCCATTCAGTCTGCTCTACCATTGCATCACAGCTGATTTGTTATTCCTCTCAACCCCATTCTCCTGCCTTCTCCCTATAACTTTTGACGGCTGTACTAATCAAGAACCTATCAACTTCCACTTTAAATATACTCGATGACTTGTCCTCCATAGCTGTTGTGGCAATGAATTCCACAGATTCACCACCCTCTGGCTAAAGAAATTTCTTCTCATATTTGTTCTAAAGCAGTAGTTCCCTACCTTTTTTATGCAATGGAGCCTTACCATTAACCAAGGGGTCTGTGGGCCCCAGAATCTAAAGGGACTTCCTTTATTCCGAGGATGTGCCCTGTGGTCCTAGACTCCCCCACTATAGATACAGAGAAACATAGAATATAGGTGCAGGAGTAGGCCATTTGGCCCTTTGAGCCTGCACCGCCATTCAGTATGATCATGGCTGATCATCCAACTCAGAACCCTGTACCAGCCTTCCCTCCATACCCCCTGATCCCTTTAGCCACAAGGGCCATATCTAATTCCCTCTTAAATATAGCCCATGAACTGGCCTCAACTGTTTCCTGTGGCAGAGAATTCCACAGATTCACCACTCTCTGTGTGAAGAAGTTTTTCCTCATCTCAGTCCTAAAAGGCTTCCCCTTTATCCTTAAACCGTGACCCTTCATTCTGGACTTCCCCAACATTGGGAACAATCTTCCTGCATCTAACCTGTCCAATCCTTTTAGGATTTTATACGTTTCAGTAAGATCCCCCCTCAATCTTCTAAATTCCAATGAGTATAAGCCTAGTCGATCCAGTCTTTCAACATATGAAAGTCCTGCCATCCCAGGAATCAATCTGTTGAACCTTCTTTGTACTCCCTCTATGGCAAGGATGTCTTTCCTCAGATTAGGAGACCAAAACTGCACACAATACTCCAGGTGTGGTCTCACCAAGGCCTTGTACAACTGCAGTAGTACCTCCCTGCTCCTGTACTCGAATCCTCTCGCTATAAATGCCAGCATACCATTCGCCTTTTTCACCGCCTGCTGTACCTGCATGCCCACTTTCAATGACTGGTGTATAATGACACCCAGGTCTTGTTGCACCTCCCCTTTTCCTAATCGGCCACCATTCAGATAATAATCTGTTTTCCTGTTTTTGCCACCAAAGTGGATAACCTCACATTTATCCACATTATATTGCATCTGCCATGAACTTGCCCACTCACCTAACCTATCCAAGTCACCCTGCATCCTCTTAGCATCCTCCTCACAGCTAACACTGCCGCCCAGCTTCGTGTCATCCGCAAACTTGGAGATACTGCATTTAATTCCCTCATCTAAGTCATTAATATATATTGCAAACAACTGGGGTCCCAGCACTGAGCCTTGCAGTACCCCACTAGTCACTGCCTGCCATTCTGAAAAGGTCCCGTTTATACCCACTCTTTGCTTCCTGTCTGCCAACCAATTCTCTATCCACATCAATACCTTACCCCCAATACCGTGTGCTTTATGTTTGCATACTAATTTCCTGTGTGGGACCTTGACAAATACCTTTTGAAAATCCAAATATACCACATCCACTGGTTCTCCCCTATCCACTCTACTATTTAAATCCTCAAAAAATTCTATGAGATTCATCAGACATGATTTTCCTTTCACAAATCCATGCTGACTTTGTCCGATGATTTCACCGCTTTCCAAATGTGCTGTTATCACATCTTTGATAACTGACTCTAGCATTTTCCCCACCACCAATGTTAGGCTAACCGGTCTATAATTCCCCGGTTTCTCTCTCCCTCCTTTTTTAAAAAGCGGGGTTACATTAGCCACCCTCCAATCCTCAGGAACTAGTCCAGAATCTAAAGAGTTTTAAAGAATTATCACTAATGCATCCACTATTTCTTGGGCTACTTCCTTAAGCACTCTGGGATGCAGACCATCTGGCCCTGGGGATTTATCTGCCTTTAATCCCTTCAATTTACCTAACACCACTTCCCTACTAACATGTATTTCCCTCAATTCCTCCATCTCACTGGACCCTCTGTCCCTTACTATTTCTGGAAGATTATTTATGTCCTCCTTAGTGAAGACAGAACCAAAGTAATTATTCAATTGGTCTGCCATGTCCTTGTTCCCCATAATCAATTCACCTGTTTCTGTCTGTAGGGGACCTACATTTGTCTTTTCACATATCTATAAAAGCTTTGACAGTCAGTTTTTATGTTCCCTGCCAGTTTTCTCTCATAATCTTTTTTCCCTTTCCATTTGTCCTCCTCTGCTGGACTCTGAATTTCTCCCAGTCCTCAGGTGAGCCGCTTTTTCTGGCTAATTTGTATGTTTCTTCTTTGGAATTGATACTATCCCTAATTTCCCTTGTCAGCCACAGGTGCACTGCCTTCCCTGATTTATTCTTTTGCCAAACTGGGATGAACAATTGTTGTAGTTCATCCATGCGATCTTTAAATGCTTGCCATTGCATATCCACCATCAACCCTTTAAGTATCATTTGCCAGTCTATCTTAGCTAATTCACGTCTCATACCTTCAAAGTTACCCTTCTTTAAGTTCAGAACCTTAAGTTCAGAAACATCCTCTCAACAGCCACTCTATCTGAGTCTTTAAATATTAAATATTCAATAGAATTCATAGTGGAAGCATAATCTATGAATACTTTTAAGGGAAAAGTCGGAAGGAATGTGGAGTTGATATTCCAATCTGATTTTATTGAATTGTGGAACGGGCTCAAGGGGCCAAATGGGCTACTTTGGCTAACTGGCTGATGTATTCAAAGACATCTTCAACATGTCACTACCACAGTCTTGAGGTTCTCACCTGCTTCAAAAGGGCAGCAATCATTCAGGTGACCAAGAAAACAGGATGATGTACCTCAATGACTATTGCCCTGTAGCACTCACAACTACTCTAATGGAATGTTTTGAGAGGTTTGGTAGAGTCAAAGCGAGGACTTGAACCCTTTGCGATTCACCTACTGCCACAAGAGGTCTGCAGTGGATGCAGAATCATTGGCTCCTCGCTCTGTTTTGTAGCACCTAGACAGCCACAAGACATATGTCAGTCTGTTGTTTATCAATTACAGCTTCGCCCAGGACATCATTTACCACCCAGGACCTGCCCTCTTCTCATTGCTACCATCAGGGAGGAGGTACAGGAGCCTGAAGACACACACTCAACGTTTAGGAACAACTTCTTCCCCTCTGCCATCCAATTTCTGAATGGACATTGAACTCATGAACACTACCTCACTACTTTTTTTTCTCTTTTTGCACCACTTATTTAACTTAACTTTATATTTATACAGCTCTGACTGTACTTCAGTTTTTATTATTATGTATTGCTATGTGCTGCTGCCACATAACAACAAATTTCACCACATTTGCCAGTGATATTAAACTTGATTCTGAACCTGATTCATCACCATGGCCTCAGTTTTAATAACCAAACCACTGTTGTTGGTTGAATCTCAGATGGCGTTGAGGCAGTGAGATGGATCTGCTGATTGAGTCGTGTCACAATAACCTCACGTTCAACATCAGCGGGAGTGGGAGGAAACTAAAGATGGCTGCAGAGGTTTTTGCAAACCCAGCTGACTTCTTCCAGTTCATTTGCAAAACAGCTTATTCTTCCTTTCGCACGTCTCTCTTTTCTTCTCAAGGTGGCTGGGGTCCTGTGGGGGTCCGTGATTTACAGCTGCAGCTCAAACTACAGTTCTCTTCGGGCGGTGGGTTCTCACTCTTGGACCCGGCGTTTCAATATCTCCAGGTGCGGTCTGGAAGACGTGCACCTTCGAGGGGCGGCCCTTTGGACGACTCGATTGCTTGCTGATTGAAGCGTCGCAGGAGATTGAAACATCAAGACAGCAGGCGTGGGCGCAGCTGTTGAAAGAAAGCTCCTGCTCTCAGGTGAGAGAGAGGGAGCTTGTCTGAGATGTCAAGGTGCTGGGATGGACTGTAGTTTTTCATCATGGTCTCTTTGGGGGCTTGCATGGTGGGTGTGGGGGTGGGGTGGGGGGCTGATGCCTTTACTGCTGCTTGTGCTTGGGTGGGGAAGGGGGGTCTTAGGGTTCTAATGTTTCTGTCACTCATTCTTTGAGGTTTTCTTCTGTTTCATGGATGTCTGTGAAGAGTAGGAATTTCAGGCTGTATACTGTATACATTCTCTGACATTAAGTAAGACCATAAGAACATAAAATATAGGAGCAGAAGTAGGCTATTCGGCCCATCGAGTCTGCTCCACCATTCAATCACAGGCTGATCCAATTCTTCCAGTCATTCCCACTCCTCTGCCTTCACCTCATATCCTTTGATGCCCTGGCTAATCAAGAACATATCTATCTCTGCCTTAAATACACCCAATGACTTGGCCTCCACAGTTGCTTGTGGCATCAAATTCCACAGATTTACCACCCTCTGACTAAAGTAATTTCTCCGCATCTCAGTTCTAAAAGAAGGTCCTTCAATCCTGAAGTCGTGCCTTCTTGTCCTAGAATCCCCTACCATGCGAAATAACTTTGCCATATCTAATCTGTTCAGGCCTTTTAACATTCGGAATGTTTCCATGAGATTCCCCCCTCATTCTCCTGAACTCCAGGGAATACAGCCCAAGAGCTGCCAGACATTCCTCATACGGTAACCCTTTCATTCCTGGAATCATTCTCGTGAATCTTCTCTGAACCTTCTCCAATGTCAGTATATCCTTTCTAAAATAAGGAGCCCAAAACTGCACACAATACTTCGTGTGTCTCATGGGTGCCTTACAGAGCCTCAACATCACATCCCTGCTCTTATATTCTATACCTCTAGAAATGAATGCCAACATTGCAATCGCCTTCTTCACCGCCGACTCAACCTGGAGGTTAACCTTTAGGGTATCTTGCATAAGGACTCCCAAGTCCCTTTGTACCTCTGCATTTTGAATTCTCTCTCCATCTAAATAATAGTCTGCCTGTTTATTTCTTCCCCCAAAGTGCATGACCATACACTTTCCCACATTGTATTTAATTTGCCCCTTTTTTGCCCACACCCCTAAACAATCTAAGACTATCTGCAGGCTCTCTGTTTCCTCAACACTACCCGCTCCTTCACCTATCCTTGTATCATCGGCAAATTTAGCCACAAATCCATTAATCCCACAGTCCAAATCATTGACATAGATCATAAAAAGCAGCGGTCCCAACACCGACCCCAGTGGAACTCCACTGGTAACCAGCAGCCAGCCAGAATAGGATCCCTTTACTCCCACTCTCTGTTTTCTGCTGACCAGCCAATGCTCCACCCATGAAGTAACTTCCCTGTAATTCCATGGGCTCTTATCTTGCTAAGCAGCCTCATGTGCGGCACCTTATCAAAGGCCTTCTGAAAATCCAAGTACACCACATCTACTACATCTCCTTTGTTTACCCTACTTGTAATTTCCTTAAAGAATTACAGTAGGTTTGTTAGGCAGGATTTTCCTTTCAGGAAAGCATGCTGGCTTTGGCCTATCTTGTCATGTGCCTCCAGGTACTCCGTAATCTCATCCCTAACAATCGATTCCAATAACTTTCCAACCACTGATGTCAGGCTAACAGGTCTATAGTTTCCTTTCTGCTGCCTCCCACCCTTCTTAAATAGGGGAGTTACATTTGCAATTGTCCAGTCATCTGGTAATTAATGGCTCCGTCTGCCTAAGTAGACAATGGATGCTCCCGGTTTTTCTCCGGGACGCAGACCTGGGCGATGAATATGGAGATCCTGGGCTGCCCAGACATCAAGATCCCCCTCTCGGCCTCGCGGATGTGGTGCAAAGGAATGCGAAGCAGTACATTTGGCATCATCTTGGCTCTAGGAGCTGCCGGGAGGTGACGTGATACGTCATCCAACCGCCTTAGGGCCTCCACTCCGGATTTGTGCAGGGTTTACTCCTCAGCCTTCTCTTCTCCCGAAGATACCCACAAGGCAGTGGGATCCGTAACCCTGGATAGGGGCCCATACCGGGTACTGTCAGCCGGAGCCAGCTGAGCCCGGGACTCATGTAAGTCAGGGTCATTACGCCCTGTAGTAGTGACATATGGAGCCACTACCCACTACCCAAGTCATCCGGTACAATGCCAGAATCTATCGATTCTTGAAAGATCATTGTTAATGCCTCCACAATCTCTCCAGCTACTTCCTTCAGAAACCAAGGGTGCATTCCATCAGGTCCAGGAGATTTATCCACCCTCAGACCATTAAGCTTCCTAAGCACCTTCTCAGTTGTAATTTTCACTGCACATATTTCACTTCCCTGACACTCCTGAATGTCCAGTATACTGCAGACGTCTTCCACTGTGAAGAGTGATGCAAAGTACGCATTCAGTTCCTCTGCCATCTCTGCGTCTCTCATTGCAATATCTCCAGCATCATTTTCTATTGGTCCTATATCTACCCTTAACTCTCTTTTACCCTTTATATACTTAAAAAAGATTTTAGTATTTTCTTTGATATTGGTCGCCAGCTTCCTTTCATAATTCATCTTTTCCTTCCTAATGACCTAATTAGTTTCCTTCTGCAAGTTTTTAAAAGCGTCGCAACCCTCTATCTTCCCACTAGCTCTGACTTCCTTGTATGTCCTCTCTTTTGCTTTTACTTTGGCTCTGACTTCACTTGTCAGCCACAGTCCTTCTTCCCTTTGAAAATTTCTTCTTATTTGGAATATATTCATCTTGCACTTCCCTCATTTTTTAAAGAAACTCCAGACATTGCTGCTCTGCTGTCCTTCCTCCAAATGTCCCTTTCCAGTCAACATCAGCCAGTGCCCCTCTCATGCCATTGTAATTTCCTTTATTCCACTGAAATACCGACATATTGGATTTTTTTCCCTCTCAAATTTCAATGTGAACTCAATCATATTGTGATCACTGTTCCCTAAGGGTTCCTTAACCTTAAGCTCTCTTATCACCTCCGGATCATTGCACAACATCTAATCCAGCACATCCAATCCCCTAGTGGGCTCAACAACAAGCTGTTCTAAAAAACCATCCCGTAGACATTCTACAAATTCTCTCTCTTGTGGTCCAGTACTGGCCTAGTCTCCCCAATCCACTTTCATGTTAAAATCCCCAATGATTATCATGACATTGCCCTTCTGACACGCCTTTTCTATCTCCTGCTGTAATTTGTACTCCACATCCCGGCTGCTGTTTGGAGGCCTGTATACAACTGCCATTAGGGTCCTTTTACCCTTGTCATTTCTTAACTGAACCCATAGAGACTCTACACCTTCCAATCCTATGTCATCTCTTTCTAATGATTTAATATTATTTCTTATACACAGAGCCATACCACCCCCTCTGCCTACTAACCTATCTTTCTGATACACCATATATCCTTGGATGTCCAGCTCCCAAGGGCAGACATCATTTAGCCAAGTTTCAGAAATGGCCACAACGTCATATTTGCTCATCTGTAGCTGAATTTCAAGATTGTCCATTTTATTCCTAATGCTGCGTGCATTCAAATATAACACCTTCAGTCTAGTATTTGTTGCTTTCTGTTTTAACTGCACCATGCCTCTATTGCCCTGTGACTCATGCCACTGGCTGTGATTAAGCCTCATCTCCTGCCTGTTGTTTCTATCATCTCTGCTGCACCTTTCCTCATTCCCTGTTACGCCCACTGTTGAACTTGAATGCACGCGAGGTCATTACACACATATCATCCATGTCAGCGCGGGAAGGAGATCAACTCCTCGAGCTTGCAAATGACGGCTGGCTGAAAAGTATGTTTGACATAACATCTCTGCCGGCATTCTGGATCAAAGTCAAGGCTAAATATCCTGAGATAGCCATGAAAGCACTGAAAATGTTGCTTCCATTTCCAACATATCTCTGCAAAGCGGGGTTTTCTGCAATGGATGCAACGAAAACTAAACTGTGGAATAGACTGGACATAAGGAACCCCTTTTGAGTATTGCTGTCTCCCATCACCCCTCGATAGGACCGTCTTGTTGCAGGGAAACAAGCCCAGGGCTCTCACTGATTCAGCGATATTGGTGTGTGACCATGATTTTATATGTTCATACGAGGAAAATATGTGCTGTGTGTATAATATCCAAACGTTACTTAAAATGTTATGATGCTATTGACTTATAAGTGACTTGTAATTGACTTATCACTATATTCATGTGAGGAAAATATGCACTGTGTTTAATATTAAATTCGTTAGAAAAACCCTTTTAGAAATGGAATTGAGTGTATTAGATTATGAAGACATGTAGTCCTCTTTTATTGTCATTTAGTAATGCATGCATTAAGAAATGATACAATATTTCCTCCAGTGTGATATCACAAAACACAGGACAGACCAAGACTGAAAAAACTAACAAAACAACATAATTATAACATATAGTTACAACAGTGCAACAATACCATAACTTGATGAAGAAGTCCATGAGCACAGTAAAGTTCAAAGTCTCTCAAATGTCCCACATCTCACGCAGAAGGGAGAAGGAAGAAAAACTCTCCCTGCCATGCCGACCGCAAAACGACTCTGAGTCATCCAAAAACTTCGAGCTCTGATCAGCTCTCCGACACCGAGTACTGAGCGCCATCTCTGTCCGAACAATTCGACCTCCTTCTCAGTCGCCAAAAGCAGGCAAGGCCGGGGATTTTGAGGCCTACCCTCCGAAAGATTCAAGACAACGCAATAACGACAGCAGCGAATGAGTGCTTCAGAAATTTCTCCAGATGCTCCTCTGTGCTTTCACGTCCATTCTCCATCAAATCAGAATTGTCCACTTATAAGTGACTTATAGTTGACTTATCACCTATATTCCGGTTGTGATTAACACCTCCCCCCCGCCCCCGGGTTGCCAGCTGTCCTGTATTAGCCGGAACATCCCATATATTGGGCTAAATTGCTTTGTCCCATACAGGACTGCCCTTGTCCCGTATTTCCCCCGCTAAGGTAGAGCGTTCCTATGAAACCGTTCGGGCCGAAATGGCATAAAGCAGCGGTCCCCAACCACAGGGCCGTGGACCGGTATCGGGCAGCAAAGCATGTGCTACCGGGCTGTGAGGAAACGATATGATTTGGCGATAGGAGTCAGCTGCACCTTTCCTCATTCCCTGTCACGGCCACTGTTGAACTTGAATGCATGCGATGTCATTACCCATGCGTCATCCATGTCAGCACGGGAAGAAGATCAGCTCCCCAAGCTTGCAAATGACGGCGGGCTGAAAAGTATGTTTGATATAACATCTCTGCCGGCATTCTGGATCAAAGTCAAGGCTAAATATCCTGAGATAGCCACGAAAGCACTGAAAACGTTGCTTCCATTTCCAACATATCTCTGCAATGAATGCAACGAAAACTAAATTGCGGAATAGACTGGACATAAGGAAGCCCCTTCGAGTATCGCTGTCTCCCGTCACCCCTCGATAGGACCGTCTTGTTGCAGGAAAACAAACCCAAGGCTCCCACTGATTCAGTGATATTGGTGTGTTGCAATGATTTTATATGTTCATACGGGGAAAATATGTGCTGTGTGTTTAACATCCAAACGTTACTTAAAATGTTATGATGCTATTGACTTATATAACCATATAACAATTACAGCACGGTAACAGGCCATCTCAGCCCTTCTAGTCCGTGCCGAACGCTACTCTCACCTAGTCCCACCGACCTGCACTCAGCCCATAACCCTCCATTCCTTTCCTGTCCATATACCCATCCAAGTTTTCTTTAAATGATAATATCGAACCTGCCTCTACCACTTCTACTGGTCATTCGATCAACACTTACTTCAAGCTCCCCTGTCCTCCCCTGATAATTGACTTATCACTATATTCATGTGAGGAAAATATGCACTGTGTGTTTAATATTAAATTCGTAAGATAAACCCTTTCAGAAACGAAATTGAGTGTATTAGCCACTTATCACTTATATTCCGGTCGTGATCAACACCATCCCCACCCGCCTCCAAACAGAATCGCCAAAAACAATTTGCAGGAAAAATTGGCACGTACAACATGCATGCACACTGGTGCCCGCGCAAGGCCTCATGGTCATTGTAGTCTTTCTTGGGGTGAACCCAACGTATTTGACTGCTACTCTTGTCCGTTGGCAACCCTACCTCCCCCCACTGTCGGCTGGTCCACAAGAATATCATCAATGTTAAACCAGTCCGCAGTGCAAAAAGGTTGGGGACCCCTGGCATAAAGCGAAGAAGCAATTACCATTAATTTATATAGGAAAAATTTTTGAGTGTTCCCAGACCCAAAAATTAACCTACCAAGTCATACCAAATAACACATAAAATCTAAAATAACACTAACATATAGTAAAAGCAGGAGTGATATGATAAATACACAGCCTATATAAAGTAGAAATAGCGTATGTACAGTGTAGTTTCACTGAATAGAATCGCCAAAAACGATTTGTAGAAAAAAATCGGCACGTCACGCATGCGCACACAGGTACCCACGCAAGGCTTCATGGTCATGGTAGTCTTTCTCGGGGTAAACACAAATGTCCTGTATTTGACTGCTACTCTTGTCCGTTGGCAACCCTACCCCCCCCCACCCACCCCCCGTCCGGTTGGCCGGTCCGCGGTGCAAGAAAGGTTAGGGACTCCTGCATTAATACAGCTGATCATGCTATTCTTGCGCTCGTTAGCACGTGGCACAGGCAGCATTCCCAAGATTACCACCCTGGAGTTCCTGCTTTTCAGCTTCCTACCCAGCTCCCTGAATTCTCTCTTCGGGATCTCCTCCCTTTTTCTACCTATGTTGTTGGTACCAACGTGTACCAAAACTTCTGGCTGTTCACCCTCTCCCTTAAGAATACTCTGCACCCGATCTGAACATCCCGTACCCTAGCACCTGGGAGGCAACACACCATGCGGGTATCTCTATCAGGCTGATAGTACCTTCTGTCTGTTCCCCCACCTATGGAATTCCCTATGACTACCGTATTTCTCATCTTCCTCTTTCCCTTCTGCACCACAGAACCAGGCTCAGTGCCAGAGACCCGATCACCGTGGTTATCCTCTGTCAGGTCACCCCCCTCAACTGCATCCAAAACAAAAGAACGATTACTGAGGGGGATGGCCACAGGGGTACTCTCTACTATCTGAACCCTTCCCTTCGCTTCCCTGACGGTCACCCACTTATCTAACTCCTGCAGCCTTGGGGTGACTAACTCCCTGTAGCTCCTCTCTATCTCCTGCTCACTCTCCCTAATAAGCTGTAGGCCATCGAGCTTCAGCTCCAGATCCCTGACACGGTCTCTCAGGAGCTGCATCTCGGTGCACCCGGCGCAGATGTGGCCATCTGGGAGACTGGAAGATTCCCTGGATTCCCACATCCAACACCCAGAGCAAAACACTAACCCTACCGACATGCTGTCTATTCCTCAAAAAAATGGCAGGATAAACCAAAACTGAAGTCCACCTACCCACTTACCTCGCCAAAGCCTAAACGAGCAAAAGCCTGTCACTTCTACTCTCGCCACTGGCCTACTCCCGACATTTGCTGCCACTGATAGGCCCTGCACAGTGGACTAATGCCCGCGAAGCTCTCGTTTTAAATAACCACCTCTTACCTGCGAGAAGAACTCTTTCATCGAGCTCAGCTGCCACCGCTGATAGGCCCTGCATCATTGCACCATTGAATCATTTGAGCAAGACCAAAGAGCAATTGTGGACTTCGGAAAGGGAAGGTCAGGAGAGCACATACCAGTCCTCAGTGAGTGTTCAGCAAGCAATGGGTGAGCAGTTTCAACACACACAAAATGCTGGAGGAACTCAGCAGGACATTTCAATTCTACTTCCCATTCTCATTCTGACATGTTGGTCCAGGGCCTCCTCTAATGCCATGATGAGGCCACACTCTGGTTGGAGGAGCAACAGCTTATATTCCATTAGGGTAGCCCCCAAACTTTTCTCAAACTTTTGGTAATTGCCCTCCCCCCTTCGCCATTCCCCATTCCTGTTTCCCTCGCATGCCTTCTCTTCTTGCCTGCCCATCATCTCCCTCTGGTGCTCTTCCCCCTTCCCTTCCTTCCATGGTCTTCAATCTTCTCCAATCAGATTCCCCCTTCTCAGCCGTTTACCTCTCTCACCAATCAACTTCTCAGCTCTTTACTTCACCCCTGCTCCCTTCCAGTTTCACCTATCACCTGAAATCTTGTACTTCTTCCTCCCCACCCCCCATCTTCTTAGTCAGACTCCTTCCCCCTCCATTTCCAGTCCTGGTGAAGGGTCTCGGCCTGTGACGTCAACTGTTTATTCATTTCCACAGTTGCTGCCTGACCTGCTCAGTTCCTCCAGCATTTTGTGTGCATTGCTCTGGATTTCCAGCATCTGCAGATTTTTTTCATGTTTGGGAGCAGCTTCGAGTTCCTGGGTGCCAACATCTCAAAGGATCTTTCCTGGGCCTAACATATTGATGCTACTGTGAAGAAGGCATGCTGACGGCTATATTACGTTAGGTGGTTGAGGAGGTTTGATAGGTCTCCAAAGAGTCTTACCCACTTCTAGACATATATGGCGGAGAGCATTCTGAGTGATTGCATCACAACCTGTGTCTCGGTGTGCGCCAACAGACAATTGAACCCAGGTGCAGAAGTAGACCAAGCTCCCACTTTGAGGCAGAAGCAAGAGTTTATTCATCAGAACTCCAACTTCAGTGGCTTGACTGAGCAACACTGCGAGATGAATCATTCTCTAAACACACACACACACACACACACACACACACACGCGCGCGCGCACAGCAATCAGCACTAATCAAGAGTCTACGTTAATCACAGTATGTGGAAAACCCATGCCAGTCACAATAAACTTGGCAAGATTAAACAGAAAGCACAAGAACTTAACAACTCTGGATTATTATGATGCTGATTATGAGGACACACAGTCCCCTTTTATTGTCATTTAGTAATTCATGCATTAAGAGATGATACAATGTTTTTCCAGAATGATATCACGAAAACACATGACAAACCGACTTAAAAACTAACAAAAACCACATAATTATAACATATAGTTACAACAGTGCAAAGCAATACCGTAATTTGATAAGAACAGACCATGGCACAGTAAAGTCTCAAAGTCGCTCGAAAGTCCCATCATCTCACACAAACGGTGAACCTCCAGCGCCGCCAACTTGCCGATGCAGCATCCCGGAAGCATCCGACCACAGTCCGACTCCGAGTCCGTCTGAAAAACTCCGAGCCTCCGATCACCTCTTCAACACCGAGCACCAAGCACCATCTCTGCCGAGCGCTTCGACCCCGGCCCCGGCAACAGGCGATACGCAAAGCCAAGGATTTGGGGCCTTCATCTCCGGAGATTCTCCATCGCACAGTAGCAGCGGCAGCGAAGCGGGCATTTCAGAAGTTACTCCAGATGTTTCTCTGCACTTCTCATGGCACAATTAACAAGTACAGTTTGAGCTGTCACATCTTGAACTGACCACCAGAGGGAGGCAGAGGTGACAAGGCTGACTTGCCTCTTAGGCTAATTATTAGTTTATTGTTATCACCTGTACCTTGTTTACAGCCCTAATACTGCTACCATGTCTTGTGTCTAAGGCGACGTCCACACTAGACCGGATAATTTTGAAAACGCTGGTTTCACATAAAAACGATAGGCGTCCACACCAAGCGTTTTTGAAAATACCTCCGTCCACATTAAAACGGGTATTTGGGCGAATCTCCTCCTACTGGGCATGTGTAGGACACATCTACAGAAAACAAGCAACATGTTTGGTGTCGAATCTCGTCGTGAAAGTGCAGGTTTGTGCAGTTACAGACCAGAAAAACTTAAAAGGAAATTGCCAAACGAGGGACAGCTGTTGACTCTCGCACAGGAGGACTTAAAACTAAAACAAAACAAATACTAGAGCGTATGGAGGCAACCAACAGGGAATTCACGGACAGTATGACCCAGCTGACAACGAACATAGAAAAGCTGACTAACTGTCGCATTAATAAAGCACCTTGTTAAATGTATAAAATATGTCTGCATCAGTGTTATCTTGTATTTCCATACAATGTTACATTAGGCTGTTACACATGTGACGGGACCCTGAAGTATTGCTATGAACTGTGCTTTTGAAAAGAGAGAGAGAGAGTTATTTAACACAGACACCTTGTTATTAAGAGAGAGAGAGAGGCGAAGACTGCTTGGAGATGGTGTTATGGTCTCTCTGCAGCATGTTTAAACTTTGCAAGGACACTGTCAGCTTCCGTGTTCTTACAGAGAGAGAAGGGAGGAGCTGCTTGATGGACAGTTGGTATTCAGAACGGTGAGATAAATAGAAGGTCAGCTGTTAGACCTACAGACACATGGTTTTGGACACTGAATGAGCTTTGTTGTGCCCACCGAAAAGGTGGGATTTGGAGGATCGATCAGGCGGATTGATCAGTGGCTCTCGCAGTGTGAAAAGGGTGTGACCAGTGGGGCGTTATTCGTGTGTCCGACCCTCGCCTGGGTTGCTAATTCCACTACAGAAGAACGGTCCCCTTTGTTGTGGTTTGGTGACTTCTAAAGGATTTCGGTTCAGAGGACAACAGGAAGATCAACGGCGTCAGCTCACCTGAAGACTCAAGTCTCTCCCTCTCTCTCTCTCCATCACTACTCAACTCAATACCATGAACTGAACTGAACTTTACTCAACATCGTAAGACTATCTATTTACCTCTAGACTTGAAGAAGCTTGGTTTTCATATATTTCCACACTTGTCTTGTTGCCGTCTGTTCTGAAATTGTTAGGTTGTGTGGGGGGTTGTGTTCAAGAAAACAATGAAATGCCGTGCTGCTGCCATCTGTTCCGGCACGTCATGACAGCGTTTTTCAAAATCTCTGGTAACCCTTTCCACACTGCTCTGCACAATCGGTGTTTTCAGATTTACACACCCTGGAGAGCGTTTTAGAAAAGCTCCATTTTCGGGGGAGGAAAACGCCGTTTCAGTGTGGACGGAGGGTCAAAACGAAGAGAAAAAGCTTCGGTTACGGATTTATCCGGTCTAGTGTGGACATAGCCTAAGCTTATACCACTGGAATGCTTGAGGAATTTCCTGCTGGAGATAACTTTGGTCAAGGCTTCCTGCATTTGTAACTGATGCAACACACAGAAATTGCTGGAGGAACTCAGCAGGCCAGGCAGTGTCTGTGGAAATGAACAAACAGATAACGTTTTGGGCTGAGACCCTTCAGCAGGACTGAGAAGGAAGAGGGGAAGATGACCAGATGCCAGAATAAAAAGGTGGGGGTGGGGTAGAAAGAGGAAAGGCTAGATTAGGGGTTCCAAACCTGAAGTCCATGGACCTCTTGGTTAATGGTAAGGCTCCATGGCATTAAAAAGGTTGGGAACTCGAGCTATGAGGTGTTAAGTGAAGCAGGTGAGTGTGGGAGAGGGTTTGAAGTAAACAGCTGGGAAGTTTTAGGTGGAACAGGCAAAGGGCTGGAGAAGAAAGAATCTGATAGGAGAGGAGAGTGGACCATGGGAGAAAGGGAAGGAGGAGGGGACCCAGGGAGAAGTGAAGAGGTAAGAGGCCAGTTTTGGGGAATAGAAAAAGAGGGAAAGGGAAGGGAAAAATTACCAGAAGTTGGAGAAATTGATGTTCATGCCAACGAGTTGGAGGCCACCCAGATGGAATTTGAGGTGCTGCTCCTCCACCCTGAGGGTGTCCTCCTTGTGACACAGGAGGAGTGTCACAATAGCAGGGCATTGGGAGCAAGGGTGGACCCAAATGCAAGACACATCTTGTGAGATTAATTAAATTTAGTTTATTGTTCGATACCAGGAGAGCAAGGCAAGAGTAGGAATAGCGAACTGGACAGGGACTGAGGACTACGACTAGGTCTGGGCTTGGACTCGGAATCGGCTCCCAGAACTACAGGTGAAATGAAGAGGCTAGGGTATGGACTCCGAGCCAGAGACTGGGCAAGGACCCAGTACCTGGGTCTTGCCTCGGGCTCGGACCCCAGAACCAGGCAAGGACATGACATGGGCTAGGGAGAGGAGGAACATGGGAACACAGAGCCTCGGTCTCGGGAGAGCAGGTACATGGAACCATGGACACATACACGGAACACAGAGTTGGGACCCCTCCTTGGGTACAGGACATAGGGCCAGGACTCATGAACCTCCGCGGGGCAACGGCAAGATGGCCTGACTTACCCCACGGAGGCGAGGACAAGACACGACAAGACATGACCCCCCATGGGGCAACGGCAAGACGGCCAGACCTACCCCATGGAGGCAAGGACAAGACAAGACAAGACATGACTCCCAGCGGGGTAACGGCAAGATGGCCAGACTTACCCCCATGCAGGCAAGGACCGGACAAGACAAGACATGACCCCCCGCGGAGCAACGGCAAGACGGCCAGACTTACCCCCACGGAGGCGAGGACCAGACAAGACAAGACATGACTCCCTGTGGAGCAATGGCAAGACAGCCAGACTTACCTCATGGAGGCGAGGACAAGACAAGACAAGACCAACACGAATGAACACCAGACAGTGCCTATCTAGCTCCGGTGATAGAACTAGACTGAAGTACAGGCGGGGCTGCAGACAAGGGCTAGAGGCGAGAGGGGCAGAGAAGGGATTCAGGCAAGGAGGTAGGACAGGAATCACAGACCGCCAGGCCAGGACTTGACTCGGAACTGAGAAGCCGCCAGACCAGGACTTGACTTGGAGCCTCTGGGTAGTGGCGAGCTCGCGACTCGGCCTGGGAACAGTAGACAGCAGTTCTTGATTCCCTCTGGCGGGTTAACTGACGGACTCACCTCGGTGAGGAAACTTTGCAGGCTCGCTTCGGCGAGGTAACTGGACAGGGTTGCTCCGGTGAGGAAAAGGCGAATTACCGGCACTCGCTTTGGCAGAGACTAGGCTTGCTCCGGCCAGATAACATCGGCACACCATACCTTAGATGACTTTGCAGACACTCCCGCGCCGAACGGCTAAAAGCCGGAGACTATAAACTACCGGTTCAGCCGAGCGTTAATTGCCTCTAATCACCAAAGTCGAGGGACATGGGAAGACAGGGAATCAACGGTCCGGATCGTAACATAAACAAGGTAAATTTAAAGGGACCCCGATCCGGACCATGACAAGGAGGCCACAGGCTGACATGTCAGAATGGGAATGGGAATTGAAACAGTTGGCCACCAAGAAGTTTTGCTTTTTGTGGATGGAGTGGAGGTTATTTTCCCAAAAGAAATATTAATTAAGTGTTTAATAAGGAGGAGAGTTTCCTTTGAAGGTAAAGACACAGTGAGGAAAGAAAGACAGAAAAGGAGATAAAGAAGTGAAAGGCAGACACGGTTCAGAAGTATTTCAAAACTTGATTGATACACACTCTTCTGGGTCTGATCACAGAAGCCTTGCCATATAGTCTCAGGCAAATTACTGGGAATGCAAAAGCCCTGCAGCTGCAGTTGTTGCAGGTCAAGAGTGGGCAAATCTCCAACGTGAATTATTGCACCAGAAAGATTTATTTGGACAGAACTTGATCATGGCCAGAGGTGGTGGTATGTCTCAGGGCTCAGCCTGTCAAAGCTCTGAAGTGGAGATGCAGACAGATTACCTTGATCGTTCACACCTGTCCTGTATATAACTTCCCCAGCCTTCCACCAGATGTACAGTAAACATTACTGAGGATATTTCTGTTTCTGACAGCATTTTAATTAAACTAGCTTTCATAATCATTAATTACATTGTGCAGCCTTTCTTTCTAAATTGAACAACATTTCCCAGTCTTGCTCTCAATAGTGCCTCTGAACTACCTGTCTCTGCTAAGCTGTCATTGTAGATAAGGCCATAAGAGATAGGAGCAGAATCAGGCCATTCAGCCCATCGAGTCTGCTTTGCCATGATGTATTTGTTGAGATACATTGAGGAGTGGCCCCTTCCGGCCTTTTGAGCAGCGTTGCCCTGTAGCCCCCGATTTAACCCTGGCCTTATCTCGGGACAATTCACAATGACCAATTAACCTATCGATCAGTACGTTTTTGGACTGTGGAAGGAAACTGGAGCACCAGGAGAAAGCCCTCGCAGTCACGGGGGGAATGCACAGCTGTCATGGCTGACTTATTATCTCTCTCAACCACATTCTCCTGCCTTCCCCCTGTAACTTTTGATGACCTTACTGATCAATCAATTTGGGTGTCCAGGAAGGGTAGCGCCTCTGGTAAAAGGGCTTGTCGTGTCCAGGGAGGGCAGTCCATCACCTCTGGTCGCCATCGGACAGTCGCCTCCCACCTGTGGCTCCAAGCAGCTGTTTGCATGTGACAGCGGTCATTCCCTGGTAAACCACTTTGACATGTGGGCTAAACCAAGCGAGGGTAGCCAGCAGGCCTCATACCCTGGTGAGTTAGGGCGTGCCTGTCCCAGCATGCAGTCAGCACCAGTGGACTGGGTGGATGAGATCTACAGTGATCTGCAACGCTCCCTGAAGACTGAAGAGCGTGATGAGGCACAGACGACGTCATGGTCATCCACTGCAACCAAGGAAGACCCCAGTTTGTGATGCTTGTTCACACCTCTGGACCCTGACTGCTGAGGTCGAGAGAGTGAAACTGCCTCAGCATAATGGCTTTTCCACTTTAAAAATTCCCCCGCACAGGTCACAGGTTTGCGTCATTGTCAAACATGATGGACAATCACCACCACTAATCAAGAAGCTTTCAACCTCTGCTTTAAATATACCCAACACCTCCACAGCCTTCTGCGGCAATGAATCCTACAGATTCAGCACCCTCTGGCTAAAGAAACTCCTCCCCATCTCTGTACTAAAGGGACGTCCTTCTATTCTGAGGCTGTGCCCTCTGGTCCTAGTCTCCCCCACTATAGACAACATCTTCTCCACACCCACTCAAAAGATTCAAAGTACATTTCTTATCAAAGTATGAATGCAATATACAACCCCGAGATTCGTCTTCTCCACAGACAGCCACGAAACAAAGGAAAAACATCAAACCCCCCCAATGCAAAAAACATTGCTCAAATAGCAATAAGAATATCAATTCCCCCGGCTACCGACACGCAAAAAGAAACAAATCACCCAAATGGCAACAAAAAAGAGCAACTGAAAACGCAGAATATAAAACACAAAAATGAAAGAGCTCATTTTCAGGCCTCTATCTAGGCCTTTCAATATTCAACAGGTTTCAATGAGATGCTCCCTCATCCTTCGAAACTCCAGCGAGTACAGGCCCAGAACCATCAAATGTGTGTCGTATGTTAATCCTTTCGTTCCTGGGATCATTCTCGTGGACCTCTCCAATGTCAGAACATCTTGTATGGCAGCAATGAGCAGAAAGCATGGCCAGGGTGGTGGGGAACTCTGATGATGGATGCTGCTTTCCTACAACAGTGTTTCAAGTAGATGTGCTCAATGGTCGGGAGGGCTTTGCCCATGATGAGTGGGCGGTATCTATTATTTTTGTCGGATTTCCATTCAAAGGCATTGGTGTTTCCATACCAGGCTGTAAAGCAGCAATCAATACACATCAATAGAAGTTTCACTAAGGTATCATACTGAATCTCCAAAATCTCCCGAGGAAGTAGAGGTGCTTTCTTCATAATTGTATTTACATGCTGGGCCCAAGACAGGTCCTCTGAGATAATAACAGCTTGGAATTTAAAGTTGCTGAACTCTCCACCTCTGGCCAGTGAGATCGAAATCTAGTGCAAAGCACTGACAAAATGGACTGGAAAATTTCAAGCTTGTTCAGCCAGTGGGATAGAATCAGATGGGATCTCACCTGAGCAGGGAGCAGTAATATTTTCCTCCACTTTCAAAAAAAAAATCACCTGAAAAATAAAGTTAAAGTCATCTCTTGTGAGATGAACCTACTGAGAACTCTCTGTACTAACAGGTCCTTTTGTAATAACTTTGGAAGATTAAAATCCAAAATATTAGATCCAAGGATAAGCTAACTAAAAGGCATACCATCATTACATTTGTCATTTCTGTGCCCTTACATTAAGAAAAAGGTAAAGCTTTTCCATAAACTTGGCACAGTTAAATAAAGCAGTGAATATCTATTACATCCTAATCAGTCCTTGCTGTGCTAAAAGCAATTAAAATTTAATTGCAAAATGTAGGTGGTCTGTCTGCCAGCGAGAGGATTGATATTTCAGCAGTGAACTGAGAAAGCTGGGTGGCAGAAGTACAGAGGAGGGGCAGCCTGGAGCAGAATTTGAGCTCATAACTCTCCCAATAAAGACATTACCAAGTGAGCCAAAGTTAACATCTCATTATTACAGAGACGTTCAAGCAAACACTTTGGTCACTGTCTCTTTGGCTCAAAGTTCACTTGCTGCCAACGCCCAACCCCTTCAGCTGGAACCATCTGCAGCCTGCACTTCCCTGTGTTTGCAGGAGATCAAGGAAGGTAGCAGAGGTCAGGACAGGGAAGGTAATAACTGCAGCTGAGATTGGGGCATCTAAAACTCCAACAATCTGCTATAGATGTGTAGTGGAGAGTATATTGACTGGCTGCATCACAGCCTGGTGTGGAAACACCAATGCCTTTGAAGAGAAAATCCTACAAAAGGTCGTGGATTTGGCCCAGCACATCACAGGTAAAACCCTCCCAGCCACTGAGCACATCTGAATGAAACAGTGTCCTAGGATATAGTCATAGTCATACTTTATTGATCCCGGGGGAAATTGGTTTTCGTTACAGTTGCACCATAAATAATTAAATAGTAATAAAACCATAAATAGTTAAATAGTAACATGTAAATTATGCCAGTAAATTATGAAATAAGTCCAGGACCAGCCTATTGGCTCAGGGTGTCTGACCCTCCAAGGGAGGAGTTGTGAAGTTTGATGGCCACAGGCAGGAATGACTTCCAATGACGCTCCGTGTTGCATCTCTCAGTAAAGCAGCATCTATCACCAAATCGTTCACCGCGTAGGCCATGCTCTTTTCTCACTGTTGCCATCAGGAGCCTCGGGACTCACAACCACCAGGTTCAACAACAGTCACCACCCCTCAAACATCAGGTTTTTGAACAAAATTTCCCCATCATTAAAATGTTCCCACAAGCAATGGACTCACTTTCAAGGACTCTTTATCTCAAAGTTCTCGATTTTTGTTGCTTATTTATTTTATTATCATTATTTCTCTTTGTTGTCTTCTGCACTCTGGTTGAACACCCACGTTGGTGCAGTCTTACATTAATTCTATTATAGTTCTTATTCTATAGACTTATTGAGTATGCCCACAAGAAAATGAATCTCAGGGTTGTATATGGTGACTAATATGTACTTCACTTTGAATTTTTAGTATGCCTGCAATTCATATGATTCATCTGGGGAGTTATCATGGGGAGGGGAGGGGATTCAAGATCCTTATTTAGCTGCCTAAAAAGGCAGTAGATCTCCTTCAAGTAACTGAAAGATCTTCTGTGGCATTTTAGACAGAGGAGACAGGCTGGCACAGTAGAGTAGTGGTCAGCACAACGCTTCACAGTACAGG
This sequence comes from Mobula hypostoma, assembly GCF_963921235.1. Classification (NCBI taxonomy): domain Eukaryota; kingdom Metazoa; phylum Chordata; class Chondrichthyes; order Myliobatiformes; family Myliobatidae; genus Mobula; species Mobula hypostoma. The sequence continues at coordinate 5,940,273 of NC_086108.1, read as the reverse complement.
CGACCCAGGTTCAATTCCCCCCGCTGCCTGTAAGGAGTTTGTAGATTCTCCCTGTTTCCTCCGGGTGCTCTGGTTTCCTCCCACAGTCCAAAGACCTACGGTTGGTAGGTTAGTTGGTCATTGTAAGTTGTCCCGTGATTAGGTTAGGGTTAAATCGGGGGATTGCCGGACAGCACGGCTTGAAGGGACAGAAGGGCCTACTCCACGCTCTATTTCAATAAATTAAAATCTTGTAAACCAGGCAGATGTAGACCAGGCAGGTAGTTGCCAAGGCAACCAGTTCAATTCTTGCAAGAATCAAGCTGCTTTTATGGTCTGAGCAGTGCCAACCCACAAGTCTTTTTCCAGAATCAGAGTCAGCTTTAATATCATCAGGATATGGCATGAAATGTGTTGTCTTTGCGGCAGCAGTCCAATGCAATACACAACAATACAGAATTATATATATATATAAAATAGTTGCATTAAATAAGTAGTGCAAAAATAAAACATAAAAAAGTAATGAGGTAGTGTTCATGGGTTCAATGTCCATTCAGAAATCAGATGGCAGAGCGGAGGAAGCTGTTCCTGAATTGTTGAGTGAGTGTCTTCAGGCTTCTGTACCTCCTTCCTGATGATAGCAGTGAGAAGAGGGCACATCCTGGGTGATGGGAGTCCTTAATGATGGATGCTGCCTTTTTGAAGCACCGCTCCCTTGAAGACGTCCTGGATACTACGGAGGCTGGTGCCCATGATGGAGCTGACTGTGTTTACAGCTCTGTAGTTTACTTTGATCTGTGCAGTAGCCCCCCACCCCCCATACCAGACAGTTAGAATGCTCTCCACTGTACATCTGTAGAAATTAACAAGTGTCTCAAACTCCTCATGAAGTATAGCCATTGGCATGTCTTCGTTGTAAGTTCATGGATACGTTGGGTCCAGGATTGATCCTGAGAGATGTTGACACCCAGGAATCTGAAACTGCTCCCCCTTTCCACTTCTGACCCCTCTGTGAGAACTGGTGTGTGTTCCCTCATCTCACCCTTCCTGGAACCCACAATTGGCTCTTTGGTCTTGCTGACGTTGAGTGCCAGTTTGTTGCTGTGACACCACTCAAGCTGGTATACAGCTAGTTGAAATCTGCATGGAATTATAGAGTTCCTCTCAGATTTCACTTTGACTTTGTGGGACCTGAGTACCACATACTTTTCCATCAGGTGAATTACTTTCTTTACCCTTGTTTATGCCCCAGTAGCCACCCTGTTGATGTGTTAGAGCCCTCCACTGGCGAGGGTAGACCATGGACGTCGCATCCTGGCTGTCTAGATGCACAGTACGATATGGAGAGCAAGCTGTTGCCCCTGTCGTAAGCTCCCCCCTCTGCAAGCTTCTGATGGAGCCGAAGGAACAGTGGAGACAGACACAGTTTGCAACCAGCAGTGTCGTAGGAGTTACCAGTCGTCACTGAACACAGTGCTGGACTGCCTTAGGGACTCCAGTTCCCTTCCCCTCGAGCGAGTATAGCCACAAAGCACCAGAGATTAGAGATCTGAGTTTTCCTTCTCCTAGAAGGGTCGCCAACCATAGCTGATGTGCCCCATCTGCCCAAAACAACTGGCTTTAAGGCTCCAGTAACCCACCTTTGCCCTTCTCCTGGCAAAGGTGGGAAACAGTTCCACCAGGCTTCGTAGTTAAGCCACACATGAAGGCCAGCGGCTGGAACTGGTTGGCAGAGGCTACTTGAGTCACGTGCCACTGGGAGCATTTAATAGGTAGTGGGAGCTTGTCCCCATTACCGATCTGTTTAGAAGTGTGGATAAAATCAGACGTGCCAGCGATATTCTACCCCTCCTCCTGTCTCTATCCTTCCAGACTCCAGAAGGACATACAACTCTCAGCCCTGCAATATGAGAACACCTCTTTAATGACCGCAGTTCACAACAATAAAAATCGTGTGAGAAAACTCTGCTGCTGCAGCCCAGCGCCCCAGACCTATAATTATTTCATTGCTTTCCGTAAAAGATTAAACTTTCTGGACAATTGGGGTGAACTTTCCAATAAGTTCTCTCTGCTTGCGGTAGGAGGTGATTTATAATACTCCCTGAACTCACTTCTTGCTTGAAGGAGATTATTTCTGTCCTTTATAACCATATAACCATATAACAATTACAGCACGGAAACAGGCCATCTCGGCCCTTCTAGTCCGTGCCGAACTCTTACTCTTACCTAGTCCCACCAACCTGCACTCAGCCCATAACCCTCCATTCCTTTCCTGTCCATATATCTATCCAATTTAACTTTAAACGACAATATCGAACCTACCTCAACCACTTCTGTTGGAAGCTCGTTCCACACAGCCACCACTCTCTGAGTAAAGAAGTTCCCCCTCATGTTACCCGTAAACTTTTGCCCTTTAACTCTCAACTCATGTCCTCTTGCTTGAATCTCCCCCACTCTCAATGGAAAAGCCTATCCACGTCAACTCTATCAATCCCCCTCATAATTTTAAATACCTCTATCGAGTCCCCCCTCAACCTTCTACGTTCCAAAGAATAAAGACCCAACTTGTTCAACCTTTGGATGCCTTTGGACAATGATCTCAGAAGGCAGCATGCAATTGAATAGTTCATAGTTCCAGTGTAACTGTCTTTCGACCATAGGTGAATACCCGTGAATACAGCCCAAGTATAGTGTTACTCTGGAGCCAAGGTGCAAAACACAGTGCCGACAGTCACACACAGCAGAATGCACATATGTCCTGTATAAGATATCAGTAAAACACAGTCACACGAAAAATATGGTCCCCAAGCTGAGTCCATGAGTGCAGCAGTCTGCAGTGAAAAGCAATACAGCTTGCCTTCTGCCGAGCGAATACCTGGGGGCAGCACTGACTCCAGCTTGGATGCTGTGCCGCACTGCCTCTGATGACCCTCTCCTGGGTGGCTGTAAGTAGGAGACACCGTGGCTTGAGGCCTAATCCTCACTACGTCCAAAACCACACAGTTCCCCTGCCATCTGGTCTTTAAATCAGAGGTTCCCAACCTTCTTTATGCCAATACTATTCAGCAAGGGGTCTGTGGACCCCCGGTTGAGAACCCCTGCTTTAGACTGAATAATTTTTCCATTGCAAAGAGTTAAGACTGTTTAATTGTGCTCTAATTAAACTCAAAATAATCTGCAGATGCTGGGGTCAAAGCAACACTCACAACACCCTGGAGGAACTCAGCAGATCGGGCAGCATCCGTGGAAAAGATCGGTCGACGCTTCGGGCCAGAACCCTTCATCAGGACTGACTAAGGGTCTCGGCCTGAAACGTCGACTGTACCTCTTCCTAGAGATGCTGCCTGGCCTGCTGCGTTCACCAGCAACTTTGATGTGTGTTGCTTGAATTTCCAGCATCTGCAGAATTCCTCGTGTTGGAGTACTGTGCTCAGTTCTGATTGCCTCACTACAGGAAGGATGTGGAAACCATAGAAAAGGTACAGAGGAGATTTACAAGGATGTTGCCTGGATTGGGGAGCATGCCTTATCAGAATAGGTAGAGTGAACTCGGCCTTTTCTTCTTGGAGCGACGGAGGATGAGAGGTGACCTGATAGAGGTGTATAAGATGATGAGAGGCATTGATCATGTGGATAGTCAGAGGCTTTTTCCCGGGGCTGAAATGGTTGCCACAAGAGGACACAGGTTTAAGGTGCCGGGGAGTAAGTACAGAGGGGATGTCAGGGGTAAGTTTTTTACGCAGAGAGTGGTGAGTGTGTGGAATGGGCTGCCAGAACAGTGGTGGAGGCAGATACGATAGGGTCTTTTAAGAGACTTTTGGGTAGGTACATGGAGCTCAGAAAAATAGAGAGCTATGGGCAAGCCTAGTAATTTCTAAGGTAGGGACATGTTCGGCACAACTTTGTGGGCTGAAGGGCCTGTATTGTGTCGTGGGTTTTCTATGTTTCCATGTTTCTATCTGCCAATCAATCAGTGAATTGGACTCAAACAACAGGAATTCTGCAGATGCTGGAAATTCAAGCAACACACAAAAGTTGCTGGTGAACGCAGCAGGCCAGGTAGCATCTCTAGGAAGAGGTGCAGTCGACATTTCAGGCCGAGACCCTTCGTCAGGACCAATTTGTCAGTGAATTGGACTTGCAGATTTCCATATTAACACTGTCCAACAGGGTGTTGTGATCACAGGAAAAGTGTCTAAGGCAATCACTCGCTGTTAGACTGCGCACCCCCTTTGGGCTATGACACTTCTCTGACACAGGCAGCCACGCAATCCGCATTAAGCCCAGCTCCTTCAGTTCCCCCACCAAGGAGCAACTCGCTGATGAGGTAGACCTACAATTCTTAATGCCCAGCAGGGTTTTGCAATCGTAAAAAGATGTGTTTAAAAAGGACAGTAACACCTTTGGTTGACCCTGTAGAAGCCACTGCAATTGAACGCACTGCCATCTTACTGGAATGATGATCTTATCTTGTACGGTTGAATCATTTTGACCACTTTTTTATTTCAGAGTTTGCTAAATGCTCCAAAGACTTGAGATAGTGGTGTTGATGGAAATGGAGCGTTAGCATAGCTTTGCCAAACAATTTAAATAGAGCACAATTAAACAGTCTTAACTCTTTGCAATGAAAAAATTATTCAGTCTAAAGCAGAGGTTCTCAACCGGGGGTCCACAGACTCCCTGCTGAATGGTATTGGCATAAAGAAGGTTGAGAACCTCTGGTTTAAAGTCCATATTTCAGCAAACAGCTGTGCTGACACATAGCAGTGATCCCCAGCTCAGAGTAACCACTCTCTGCAATGAAAATTAGTGTAGTGTTATGTGTTCTATCACAAGCATTCAACATCATTAAGGCATTTGTCCAATGGTTCAATGATTCCATTTAATATCAGGGAATGTATACAATATACAGTCATAGAGTTACTCCCATCAGCCTTCACCGGGACCATAGCCCTCCATACCCCTACCATCCAAACTTCTCTTAGGCATTGATGCTGAGCTGGCATGCACCACTTGTGCTGGCAGGTTGTTCCACACTCTGAGTGAAGAAGTTTTCCCTCATGTTCCCTTTAAACTTTTCAGCTGCCACCCTTAACCCATGACCTCTGCTCGTAGTCCCACTCAACCTCAGTGGAAAAAGCCTGCTTCCTTTAGTCATATTACTGTATGCCTCTATCAAACCTCCCCTCAATCTTCTACATTCCAAGGAATAAAGTCCTAACCTATTCAATCTTTCTTTATAACTCAGGTCCCCCAGATCCAGCAACACTCTTGTAAATTTTCTCTGTACTCTTTCAACCTTATTTACATCTTTCCTGTAGGTAGGTGACCAAAACTGCACACAATGCTCCAAATTAGGCATCACCAACATCTTACACAACTTCAACACGACATCCAATGTCCCGAACTCAATGCATTGACTTATGAAGGCCAATGTGCCAAAAGCTTTCTTAACGACCCTATCTACCTGTGACACCACTTTCAACTAATTATGGACCTGTATTCCCGAATCCCTTTGTCCTACCACACCCCTCAGTGCCCTACCATTCACTGTGGAAGACTTACCCTGGTTGATCCTACCAAAGTACAGAACCTCACACTTGTCTGCATTAAACTCCATCTGCCATTTTCAGCCCATTTTTCCAGCTGATGCAGATCCTCTGGCAAGCTAAGAGAGCCTTCCTCGCTGCCCACTACACCCCCAATCTTGGTGCCATCCACAAATTTTGCTGATCCAGTTGACCACAGTATCATTGATAGAGATGACAAACAACAAAGGACCCAGCACTGACCCCTGTGTCACACCACTCGTGCAGTAAGAGAGGCAACCATCCACTACCACTCCATGGCTTCTCCAGCAAAGCCGATTTCTAATCTACAACCTGAAATTTTTACTCTTCACAGACATCCGTGAAACAGAAGGAACACCTCAAAGAATGAATGACAGGAAAACTCTAAACGCCAAAGCTCCCTTCCCTCCTTCCATGCATAACCAGCAGGAAGCATCACCCTGCCCCCACACACTGGCTCCAGCAGAAAACATCAGCCTCCCACTACCCAGAAAAGCCCCCAACTAACATGGGAGAGTGAGGCATCGCTCCTGCCGCAGCAAGGGGGGGGGGCCAACAGCTCATTGTTTCGATGTGATAGTCTGCAGTGTTCCCTTATTGTGAGCTTCCACCAACACTCAACAATAACAGCAAACTATCTCACCGTCAAGAGACAGAGAGGGTGATCGCTCGAGTGCAGAGGCCTCTGATAGCCACATCTGCTGCGTCAATGTTCCGATCTCCCATGATGCTTCAGTCTACGACATCGGCAAAGAATCGGATCGTCCACGGGGCCACAGAGCCATACTCTGAAGGCACACTTCTTCCAGGCCTTTCCCGGAGATACCTAAAATGCTAGGCTGCTCAGAGAACCCACTGCTATGAAGATCGGCAGTTTGATCACAGACTCCTACAGGACTCCAGCCACCTTGAAAAGGAAAGAAGAGACGCCTTTCAAAGTCTGACCTTGCGTCCCCATTGTGAGAGGTGGAAATGGGTAAGGCAGGCCAACAGGGCTCTGGTGAAGCTGTATAGGCCAATCCCCGGTACAACAGATACAATGGATTACAGAAACATTGATGAACTCCAACCATACCATCAACTTTGGATCTTCAATGGCCTACAATCCACTGGGAGCTAAGAGCCCAAGAAGAAGAAGAAGAAGGCACTGGTCAGAATACATTTGGAGTATTGTGGGCACTTTGGGCTCCTTATCTAAGAAAACCTCCAAGAGGACCACAAACTTGTCATTGGGTTTGGAGGCTTGCGTGCCTTAATGACCCAGAGAACTATGTTGGCTGGAATCAGAGTTTTATCCTTTGGTTCTTGGTAGGATCATCTGTGCCAAACAGGTCAAAGGGTAGAGGGCAGACTAGGAGTGGTCCACAGGTCGATCCTCAAGGTTCAGGGGTTCAGCTCAGGGCTAACAACCCTGACTGCTAACGCAAAATTGTCACAGAAACAGCAATGAAGAATCCTTCTACATCTGAGTGACCCAAGACGGACAGACAGATACAGGACCTTCATTGCAGTCCTAAATGCCAGCAGGTATAATGGGCAGTAAGTAAGTATCTAAGAAAGGGTGTGCTGGTATTCAAGCAGGTCTAGAGGAAGTTCACGGGAATGACCCTGGGGATGAAGCAATTGCAGAGCTTTTGATGGCCTGGGCCCATCCCTGCTCGAGTCTAAAGGAATGGGGAGGGGGGTTCTTTCATTGAAACCTTTTCATTGGACCTGGAGATGATTTTTCTTTGAACTTCCTTTGAAATTAATAGTGAGTGAGTCCAGGACCAGAGAGCACAGCCTCAGAATACAAGGATGCCCCTTTAGAACGGAGATGTGGAGGAAATTTCTTTTGCCAGAGTTTGGTGAATCTGTGGAATTCATTGCCACAGGCAACTGTGGAGGTCAGGTCATTGGGTATATTTAAAGCAGACGTTGATAGGATCTTGATTAGTCAGGGTGTCAAAGTTACAGGGAGAAGGGCAGGCGAATGGGGTTGAGATGGATAATAAATCAGCCGTAATGGAGTGGAAGAGCAGACTCGATCGGTCAAATGGTCTGATTCTGTTCCCATGTCATATGGTCTTACAGTGTTAAATATTGTGATAACTAGGATACGTGCACATTGCAGGATGTGAATTAGAGAGTAGAGTCATAGCTTCATGTTTTATTGACTACAGTCAAGTTAAAGGTTGAAATAACGCATGCCAAGTGAACAGGCTGGAGTTCTAGGCACGCCCTTCATCCTGACAGATCTTTGGCACAAGTTAGGGAAAAGCCAAGATTACAAAGTCACTAAATCCTTCATCATTCCTAAAGGTAGTTGGCAAAGAATTTAATTCTTGGATCGGGATCTCTCAAAGTTGCAAATATAACAAAAGTGGCCAATTATGATCAACCTACATATCCTCTGTACCTCAGCCATTTAATTATCTAACAGAACAAAGAAGAGTAATAAAAATAATCATTGTGTTTTCCTTACAGCCATTATGTCTCTGAACAATCACTGGGTGAATATTGGCAGCGGTGGGACTGTACTTAGTCAAGTGATTGTTTATAATCAGATAACCATGATTCCACTCATCGCACAGTTTATGATCCTGTACAGTTTTGAAAAGCTTTTGTGAAACTTTTTTGAACTTTTCTTTTCTTGTTTTTAACTTATGCAAGCATTAACGAGTCCTTTTATACAAGCTCTTCAACTCGTTAAATGGTAGCTGGAATTTTCCCACCTCCTAATAACATTCCTAGAGATGGCAAGAAAGTAAAGTAAATGTATAGTACCAGTCCTAGTTTGCCACTGATGTGGCCCGAGATAGTGGGTGCATTTTAACAGGCAGAGACTGACTGAGGATAAAGTGTGATGGGTGTAGGGGAGGGTTGTTAAGCAGAAGTATAATTCAGTTATTTATTTATCTATCCATTTGTCTGTCTATCTACCTGTTTATCTATCTATCTGTAGGGTTCTCAGTAATATTAACTCTGATGTTAACTGTTAACTGCTAATTATAAAATGGCTTTTCTGAAGTGTGAAAATGAAATGGCTTCTTTGTAATGTTAACTATGAGATAATGTTCTCTGTAGCCAAAAAGTTTGGGGTTATAGATAACGGAGGAACTAACCAATGGAAGCTATGTTATTCTATCTGTATGTGTGCGAACCTGGGTGAGTGCGCGGGCTTTTCAGGAGGAGAACCGAAGAGGAAGGACGTGCTGGACGCGCTCTGGTTGGTCCCAGGTGGCAGGTTGGGGAGGTTGGGGGAGATCGAATGATGGACAGAAGACCCCGTTAATTGAGCTCCATCGGTTGTGCACGAAGTGGTTGAACTTTGATAAGTTTGGTGCCTTTTACTTTCCGTTTATATTGTATCTCTATTGATTACATAGTTCCAGTAAGATTTATTAAGTGTAATCTGTAAATCGTACCTTGGGTGCTGTCTGATACTTTATGGGTGAGTTTGTACCAGGGTGCATTACACAGCAACTATGCAAACGTGAGACCCGGTTTGGCGGGCGGACAGGGTTTCTCCTAGACAAACACGAGTCGATAGCCCTGAGCCTTACATATCTATCTAACTACCTGTCCATCTATCTACCTCCCTGTCTATTTATTTTGTACTTATTAGAGTTACAGCCCTTCCAGCCCACCGGCCTGTGCTGCCCAGTTACACACATGTGACCAATTAACCTACTAACTCTTTTTTTTTTGGACTGTGGGAGGAAACCGGAGCACCTGGAGGAAACCCACGTGGTCACGGGGAGAACGTACACAGCAGGAATTGAACCTGGGTCACTGGCGCTGCAATAACATTGTACTGACGGCTACGTTACTGTACCACATGTCAAACCCATTGGCTCCTATGTTTAACTTGAGAATATTTTGCTGTTCCAACCAAACACCTCAGAAGAGGTGGCTCGCCTTTGGGCGCATGGTAATCGCTTCATTAGGGCAGAACTTCAAGAGGCACTTTTGTCCTGGCATTCACGGATTTCCTGTGTTCTTAAGACTTGCTATTTACCAGGATGCTGCCTCTACTAGAGAGCATGTCTTATGAGGATGGGTTGTGTGAACTAGGAGCGAAGGACAAGGAGAGGTGACTTGATAGAGATGTATAGGGTGAAAAGAGGCCCAAATCGGGTGGACAGCCAGAGACTTTTTCCCAGTGTGGAAATGGCTAATACAAGGTGATTGGAGGAAAATACATGTAATGGTAGTTAATAGTGTTATTCCTATACCACTCGGTTAGCCACCCCCACATGGGAGGAGTTCACATACTGTACCAGCAAGGATATCGGTAAAGTTCAGTTGAATATCCTGCATGCTAGCATCCTGGTGCGCTCTGCATATCCCTTTTTATTGAACACAACAGGGACATCAGGGGTAGTTTTTTTTATACACATAGAGAATGGTGGGTGTGTGGAAAGCGCTGCCAGGCGTGGAAGTGGAGGCAGTTACCTAAGGGACATTTAAGAAACTCTTAGAATTATGCCTTCACTCAAGAGATTTCCCTGTTTTTTCTCTCAGGCTAGGCTGATAGATAACTCCAGTCCCGGTGTAGTAGTAGTTGAAGGTGGCTTTATTATTCACCAGTGCATTACAGTATGCAAGAAACCAGGGTAAAAAGAAAGTAAACAACAGGAATTCTGCAGATGCTGGAAATTCAAGCAACATACATCAAAGTTGCTGGTGAACGCAGCAGGCCAGGCAGCATCTGTAGGAAGAGGTGCAGTCGACGTTTCAGGCCAAGACCCTTCGTCAGTTAGTCCTGACGAAGGGTCTCGGCCTGAAACGTCGACTGCACCTCTTCCTACAGATGCTGCCTGGCCTGCTGCGTTCACCAGCAACTTTGATGTATGTTGTAAAAAGAAAGTACTGTTTTCATTCTAACGAAAGGCAGATTCAAATATTGATTGAAATTCCTTTGACTTCTAACAAGTGCTTCTAACTACTAAATGAAATGGACAAATGATATAAAATGGCCGCCCTGATAATGAAAGCTAATTGCCTAACAAGGCGATTATCAGCAATCAGTAACAGCTGTGAAGCCACACGTAAGCAGTGAGATCGAGTAATTAGAAATAAAATAACAATCCAAATCTGGAAAGATATAACACTTAGATAGGCACATGGATGATAGAAAATTGGAGGGTTATGAGGGAAGAAATGTTAGATTGATCTTAGAGTTGGCACAACATTGTGGGCTGAAGGGCTTGTACTGTGTTCTATGTACAGTTGTAGGGGGCTGATTAGAACTCACGTTACACCTGGTACATAGGTAGGCCTAGAAATTCATCTGTGTGGTCTTGAGTTCCGCTACTTCAAAGTTCAATAATCACTGGACAACAAATTTTTTTGGAAGCGTTGTTTTCTCAGAATTTATTTTTGTTTATGATAGGCTGCTTGAAGTATATTTTCAGGCTACTTGTATCACATAGGAATCTGGAGAAACAAGAGATTAACGTTTATTGAATATAATGTGTTTAATTGCATAATGGAGCTGATGCTTTGCAGTAGTTCAACTCAGCTAAAAATGATTTCTTGATGATTTTCATTTGTACTCAGTGTCAGAGGCTTCTCACTTAAATGTCCAACAATAATCAGCCAACATTGATGGATTCCGGTTGCCCTGATTCCATTTCTCCATGACCGCAATGTCCCGGTGAAACCTTTCACCGTGCTCGTCACTGACAGTGTCAAGATTTGCAGGGAAGAGGTCTAAATGGGAATGCAGAAAATGAATCTTTAGTGACATGCAGCACTTCATGGTTTTGTATGCTTCAAGCATGTCGTCAACCAGCTGCACGTAGTTTGGTGCTCTGTAGTTGCCAAGAGAATTTTCAGCAAAATCTCTGAAAGCCTTCCATGTGATTTTCTCCGGTCCCACTAGAAGTTCTTTGAATTGCCTGTCACTGATGACCTGTTTGATTTCTGGGCCAACAAAAATGCCTTCCTTAATCTTGGCATCAGTTATTCTGACCTGAATTATGAATTGAAATAACAAATCTAGGCAATTTCAAAACAAAATGATGCAAGATAGGGAATTTTCTTCGTGATTTTCCTGATCGGCAGCTCAAAATCCATAAGATGCACCCAAAAGTATTCAGGAAGCAAAATCTTTGCTGTGCAGTGTTATGCCTAGATTCCAAGGTGTTGGGCAGTTTTCATTACATGGGGAAGCAGACCAGTGAAAATACAAAAATAAAGAGATTCTGCAGATGCTGGAAATCCAGAGCAACATACAAAATACTGGAGGAACTCAGCAGGTCAGGCAGCATCTATGGAGGGGAATAAACAGTTGATATTTTGGACCAAGATCCTTCATCAGGACTGGAAAGGACGGGGGCATAATCCAGAATAAGAAGGGGAGGGATCATAAAACCATAAGATAAAGAAGCAGAATTAGGCCATTTGGTCCATCGAGTTTCCTCCGCCATTTCGTCATGGCTGATCCATGAAAAGGCTGAGAGGGAAAATGGATCAGCCATGATGAAATGGCTATCCCTATCAATAATCCATAAACCCCTGCCTTAAACATAACCAATGACTTGGCCTCCACAGCTGCCGGTGGCAATGAATTCCACAGATTCACTACTTTCTGTCTAAAGAAATTCCCTCTCCTCTCCATTCTAAGAAGACTATTCTGAGGCTGGGTCCTCTGTTCCCATCATAGGAAACATCCTTTCCACATCCACTCTATCGAGCCCTTTCTATGGAATCCTCCCTCATTCTTCAGAAGTCCAGTGAGTACAGACTCAGAGCCATCAAACACTCCTCGTATGATAAGCCTTTCAATCCTAACATCATTTTCTTGAACCTCCACTGAACCCTCTCCAATGCCAACACTCCCATCCTTTGATAAGGGGCCCAATATAGCTCACAGTGCTCCAAATGAGGCCTCACCAGTGCTTTATAACGTTGCAACATTATAGCCTTGCTTTTATATTCTAGTCCTGTTAAAATTAATGCTAGCATCTCATTTGTCTTCCTCACCATCGACCCAACCTTCAAATTATCCTTTACGGAATCCCGCACGAGAACTCCCAAGTCCCTTTGTGCCTCAGATTTGTGAATTTTCTCTCCATTTAGTAAATAGTCTTCTACCAAAGTGTACGACCATACACTTCCTGACACTGTATTCCATCTCCCTCTTCTTTGCCCATTCTCCTAATCTGTCTCGGTCCTTCTGTAGCCTCTCCACTTCCTCAAAACTACCTGCCACTCCACCTGTCTTCGTACGGTGAGACCAGGTGAAGGAAAGGATGTATAGGTAGAGGAGGGGGTTATGTAAGACACTAGGAGATGATAGATGGAAGAGTTAAAGGAATCTATTGGGACAACATCAGGATTGTTACAGATAATAAAAGTGACAGATCGTGAGCAAAAGTTTCAGTGGATATGTTCCTCTGCTGCTCCAGCCTCTCAGATGAATAGATGGAGGGCCGGCTTGCAGACGATTAAGGATTAAAGATTAGCTTTATTTGTCACGTGCATGTTGAAACATACAGTGAGATGTGTCCTCTTGCATCAATGGCCAACACAGGCTGAGGATTGTACTGGGGAAAGCTCACAAGTGTCTCCATTTTTCTGGCTCCAACATAGCATGTCCTCAATTTACTAACCTTAACCGGGACACCTTTGGACTGTGGGAGGAAACTGGAGCACCCGGAGGAAACCCACGCAGTCACAGGAAGAACGTACAAACTCCTTACAGACAGCGACGGGAATTGAACCCTGGTTGCTGGTGTTGTCATAACACTACTCTCACCTCTACAGTACCGTACCACACTTGAGGTTTCAGGAACAGCCAATTCAATGATGGCCCAGCTACTTTTCTCCTGTGGTATATTGTAGCATTCTGGTAACTTAACAACCCTGTGCAAGCGTGTGTTGCTCTTGTTAGAAGATTCACTTCGATTGCTAAAACTCATAAGTTCCATAGCTTCTGCTACTGCTGCAATGAAGCCACACTCAGGATGGAGAAGCAACACCTTGTATTCCGTCTGGGTAGCCTCCAACCTGATTTCATGAACCTTGATTTCTTGAACTTCCGGTTATTACCCCACCCCCACCTCCACCATTCCCTCATTCCCATTTCTATTTCTCACCTTATTTCCTACCTGCCCATCGCCCCCCTCTTGTGTCCCTCCCCCTTCCCTTCCTTCCATGGTCTTCTGTCCTCTCCTATCAGATTCCCCCTTCTTCAGACCTTTATCTCCTCCACCAATCAACTTCCCAGCTCTTTACTTCACCCCTCCCCTTTCCCGGTTTCACCTATCACCTGCCACCTTGGACTTCTTCCTCCCCTGCCCCCACCTCCTTACACTGACTTCTCCCCTTCCTCTCCAGTCCCGACGAAAAGTCTCAGCCCGAAACTTTGGAATCCTTAGAGTCAATTTGCCCGGATGAAACCATTAAGTTTGGCTAGCATTGAAATAATTCAACTCTATCTTTTAATTAATTTCTTTATCTTTATTTTATTTTATTAATTTATTGAGATACAGCATCGAATACGGCCTACCGGCCCTTCGAGCTGCACCACCCAGAGATCCCCAATTTGACCCTAGCCTAATCACGGGACAATCTACAATGACCAATTAACCTACCAACCGGTACGTCTTTAGACTGTGGGAGGAAACCAGAGCACCCAACGGAAATCCACGCGGTCACGGGGAGAACGTACAAACTCCTTACAGGCAGTGATGGGAATTGAACCTTTGTCACTGGTACTTAAAGCGTTCTGCTAACCACTACATTACTGTGCTGCCCTATTGTGGCTTCTATATCAGTACCAGTATAACCTTGGGTTTTTCACTGCAACATGATGCCAACAATTAAATTAATGCCTTCTTAAATCATTGCATAATGCCTGGTTAGATCCAATTCACGTTTGACCTGGCCAGGCACTGGGTGGCAGAGTGAGTTGCCAATGAAGATAGGGTTGTCACAAACACAGGCCTCAAGCAGAGCCCTCAAGTGGTTGGGTTGAGTTGTTCTCCGATCTTGGCAACTTACTTGCAAGCGTTTCATCACCATACGAGGAGACATTGTCAGTGCGCTGTTGATTGTGGTGTGTCCTCTGAATGCTTGGCCTTTATATATTCATCAATCAGCTGACTGGTCGTCATTACAGAAATTTAATTGTGAGTAGGAGGGGGTCTCGTCGCTGATTGGCTGTGTGGTGAACTTCATTTTGTTATGGTCAGGAACTTTGCCCACACCGGCTCAGAAATGGGATCAAGGTCTACGTGCCTGTTTATAGAATTGTTTGTGGAAAACCCAAGCCTCTAGGAATTATCTTACATGCCGCACGTTCCCCTGGTGCTATGACTTCCTCTGATGCTCAGTTGAAGTTGTGCCCCTCTCTATCTTCATGGGTAGAGACAAGGGAAAGTTGGTCATGTCGCTTTACAGCCAGGTGATGTTCATGGATCCTTGCGGATAGTTTTCTCCCAGTTTGGCTAACATAACATTTGCTGCAGTCCCCAACTTGGATTTTGTAGACCATATTAGTCTTGTCTTATAGCTTGGTTCATTCTTTTAGTCTGCAAAGTACTCTCCTCAACGTTACTGTTGGCTTGTGTGTGACTGAAATTCTTTGAACAGTTGGGTTGGCATTTCCTGAAATCCTGAAATCTTAAACATTCAATTTCACAGATGTATGAGAACTTGGTATATTTTTAGAAGATATACAGCCTCTTTAACTCATATGTTTTGGTCTTGCCCTACTCTGGAAACTTTTTGGAGAGACATTTTTAATATTATCTCCAAGGTATTGAATATAGATATCTCTCCTCACCCTATTACTGCTATCTTTGGACTACCTAAAATTTCCAGTAATCTTTCCCCTTCAGCCCGTAGAATGATTGCATTTCTTACTTCAATGGCGAAAAGATGTATCTTACAACATTGGAAAGAGCTTAATGCTCCAACTACCTTTTTTTGGTTTTCTCAGACGATATTATGCTTGAATTTGGAGAAAATTAGAAGCAATCTTTATGACTCCTCATTTAAATTTGAACAGACCTGGAGATCTTTTACTCAATACTTTCATTTAATGTAATATATACCCTTCTTGTTTTTTTTTACTGTTTTTAATGGAGGTCGGGATTGAGGACGTGATTTTAAGTTTTTTAACTCTGTTTGGTTTCAAGTTAGCCCATTGCTTTGCTTTGCTTTTAGTTAGTTGCATGGTGGGTTTTTTTTGGGGGGTTTTTTTTTCCTTTTCTCTATTGATATATATATAAAAATTAGTATACTATTATGTTACCTTGGTATGTTATGTTTAAATTACATTGTTTGTAGTATTTTTTTTGTATTAATATCTTCTGTAATTTTATTATATTCTAACAGTGTATTAGTGTCTATATGGCTTACCTTTTTGTATACTTATTCAATAAAAAGATTTAAAGAAGATATACAGGGCCATTTATTTCAAAGATTCAAAGGTTCAAAGGTACAATTTAATGTCAGAGAAATGTATACAATATACATCCTGAAATGCTTTTTCTTCACAACCATCCACGAAAACAGAGGAGTGCCCCAAAGAATGAACAACAGTTAAATGTTAAACCTCAAAGTCCCCCCCCCAGCTCCCCTCCCTCCCACGTGCAAGCTGCAGAGAGCAACAGTCCCCCTCCCCCCACCGGCAAAAATAGAATGCACCCGCTACCAGCACTCAAGTGTGAGCAAAGCAATAGCAAAGACACAGACTTGCAGTTACCCCAAAGACTACATTGTTCACCCGGTAATTCAACATGCTGCAGGCTCTCTCTCTCCTAATAAGGGAGAAAGAGATGACTCCATTTTCCAACGAGCGAGGAGACATAACAAACAACTCGCTGGTTTACGATGTTAAAAATCCATTACGTCGCTTTTTTCAAACTCTGTGCCTGAAGATCGGAAAGATCCTGGGTCCCCAGGCACACAGCAGATGTTCCGACTCCCCCAACGACACACGGGTCTCCTGTGGTGACACCAACCCTTGATCCGTCCATCTTCAGTTCCTCGAGATCCCAGGCTTCTGAATCCGAGCCTAAATCTCAGGCCAAGCCCTTGGCGTGCCGAATAGTGGCCGATTGTGGAACCCCGAGAGCAGGTCCCATTCCCGCAACCATAGTCAGCTTGTAACTCCAGGTCAGGGTCTTCAAAAGAACCCTGAAAGGAAAAATAGAGATATTAAAGATGGAAATAGAACTGTTTTCAAACATGTAAGCAGAGGAGTTGCTGTTGGGCACCATAACTACTTAGCTCCGCCTCCTCCAATAGATAAATGTATCTGTTTATTGATTTATGTGTTTATTGATTGATTTATTTATCCATCCATCCATTTATTTATTTATTTATTTAATCTGTTTATTTATATATTTATTTAGAAATACAGTGTGGAACAAGCCCTTCCAGCCAGCTGCGCCAAGCTGCCCAGAAAACCATGGATTTAACCCTAGCCTGATCACAGCAAAATTTACAATGACTAACTAACCTACAAACCGGTCAGTCTTTGGACTGTGGGAGGAAACCAGAGCACCTGGAGGAAACCCACACGCACACGGGAAGGAACGTACAAACTCTTACAGAGGATGTCAGAGTTGAACTCTGAACCCTAGAATGCCCCAGGCTCAAACAGTGTCATGCTAACTGCTACACTACAATTCATACCATTAATATGTCATCTGAGGCCAAAAATGCTCTTGCTGAAAGAATTTATATTTGTTCACAACGCTTCATTCTCATTGTGGGCATTGAAATGAAGAAACAGAATGCAATAGCTGGTGGAAGGAGCTAGAAAAGATGGCGCCAGTAGTTCTTGCAGACCCAAGTGACTTCTTCCAGTTCGTCCACGAAACAACTTATTCTTCTTTTATTGCATCTTTCTTTTCTTTTCAAAGTGGCTGGGGAATTGTTGGAGTCTGTGATCTACAACTGCAGCTCAGACTGCGGCTCTCTGTGAGCAGTGGGTTGTCAGACTCACCATGTGGCCTGACATTTTGGTATCTCCAGGTGTGGCCTTGGGAGAGGTGTGTCCTCCTGGTGCATGTGGGCAATACAGTTTACATAGAAACACAGAAACACAGAAAATAGGTGCAGGAGTAGGCCATTCAGCCCTTCGAGCCTGCACCGCCATTTATTATGATCATGGCTGATCATCCAACTCAGAACCTCGCCCCAGCCTTCCCTCCATACCCCCTGACCCCCGTAGCCACAAGGGCCATATCTAACTCCCTCTTAAATATAGCCAATGAACTGGCCTCAACTGTTTCCTGTGGCAGAGAATTCCACAGATTCACCACTCTCTGTGTGAAGAAGTTTTTCCTAACGCGGTCCGAAAAGGCTTCCCCTCTATCCTCAAACTGTGACCCCTTGTTCTGGACTTCCCCAACATCGGGAACAATCTTCCTGCATCTAGCCTGTCCAATCCCTTTAGGATCTTATACGTTTCAATCAGATCCCCCCTCAATCTTCTAAATTCCAACGAGTACAAGCCCAATTCATCCAGTCTTTCTTCATATGAAAGTCCCGCCATCCCAGGAATCAATCTGGTGAACCTTCTTTGTACTCCCTCTATGGCAAAGATGTCTTTCCTCAGATTAGGGGACCAAAACTGCACACAATACTCCAGGTGTGGTCTCACCAAGGCCTTGTACAACTGCAGTAGTATGTCCCTGCTCCTGTACTCGAATCCTCTCGCTATAAATGCCAGCATACCATTCGCCTTTTTCACTGCCTGCTGTACCTGCATGCCCACTTTCAATGACTGGTGTATAATGACACCCAGGTCTCGTTGCACCTCCCCTTTTCCTAATCGGCCACCATTCAGATAATAATCTGTTTTCCTATTTTTGCCACCAAAGTGGATAACTTCACATTTATCCACATTAAATTGCATCTGTCATGAATTTGCCCACTCACCTAACCTATCCAAGTCACCCTGCATCCTCTTAGCATCCTCCTCACTGCTAACACTGCCACCCAGCTTCGTGTCATCCGCAAACTTGGAGATGCTGCATTTAATTCCCTCATCCAAGTCATTAATATATATTGTAAACAACTGGGGTCCCAGCACTGAGCCTTGCGGTACCCCACTAGTCACCGCCTGCCATTCTGAAAAGGTCCCGTTTATTCCCACTCTTTGCTTCCTGTCTGCTAACCAATTCTCCACCCACACCAATACCTTACCCCCAATACCGTGTGCTTTAAGTTTGCACACTAATCTCCTGTGTGGGACCTTGTCAAAAGCCTTTTGAAAATCCAAATATACCACATCCACTGGTTCTCCCCTATCCACTCTACTAGCTACATCCTCAAAAAATTCTATGAGATTCGTCAGACATGATTTTCCTTTCACAAATCCATGCTGACTTTGTCCGATCATTTCACCGCTTTCCAAATGTGCTGTTATCACATCCTTGATAACTGACTCCAGCAGTTTCCCCACCACCGACGTTAGGCTAACCGGTCTATAATTCCCCAGTTTCTCTCTCCCTCCTTTTTTAAAAAGTGGGGTTACATTAGCCACCCTCCAATCCTCAGGAACTAGTCCAGAATCTAACGAGTTTTGAAAAATTATCACTAACGCATCCACTATTTCTTGGGCTACTTCTTTAAGCACTCTAGGATGCAGACCATCTGGCCCTGGGGACCTACATTTGTCTTTACCAGTCTTTTCCTCTTTACATATCTATAAAAGCTTTTACAGTCCGTTTTTATGTTCCCTGCCAGTTTTCTCTCATAATCTTTTTTCCCCTTCCTAATTAAGCCCTTTGTCCTCCTCTGCTGAACTCTGAATTTCTCCCAGTCCTCAGGTGAGCCACTTTCTCTGGCTAATTTGTATGCTTCTTCTTTGGAATTGATACTATCCCTAATTTCTCTTGTCAGCCACGGGTGCACTACCTTCCTTGATTTATTCTTTTGCCAAACTGGGATGAACAATTGTTGTAGTTCATCCATGCAACCTTTAAATACTTGCCATTGCATATCCACCGTCAATCCTTTAAGTGTCATTTGCCAGTCTATCTTAGCTAATTCACGTCTCATACCTTCAAATTTACCCCCCTTTAAGTTCAGAACCTTTGTTTCTGAATTAACTATGTCACTATGTATATGGTGACATTTATGTACTTTGATAATAAAATTTACTTTGAACTTTGAACTTTAACTAATACTCGGGTGTGAGTTACAGGAGCCTTCAGTCCCACACCACCAGGTTCAGGAACAGTTATTACCCCACAACCATCAGGCTCCTGAACCAGTGTGGATAACTTCACTCACCACAATGAGCCTCAGGTCCCACACCACCAGGTTCAGGAACAGTTATTACCCCACAACCATCAGGCTCCTGAACCAGTGTGGATAATTTCACTCACCACAACACTGATCTGATTCCACAACCTACAGTCTTGCTTTCAAGGACTTGACAAATCCTTCTTGGTATTATTATTATTTTTAATTTGTAATTTGTCTTTTTTTTGCACATTAGTTGTTTGTCAGTCTTTGTTATGTACTGTTTTTCATAAATTCTATTGTTTTTCGAGTTTCCAGTTCAAAGGATCAAAATTCCATTTTATTATCAAAGTATGCATGTACGATACAACTCTGATATTTGTCTAGTCCAGATAGCCATGAAATACAGAAACACCATAGGTGTTGTTGAGAGAAGAGACATCAACTCCCCCTGCAATTGGCATGAAAAGGAAAAGAAACAAAACTAACAGACCCCAAATTCCCCCCTCCCCTCCCTGCAGAAAAAAACAGCAACAATGACAAACCCTGACCCCCCCCTCACTCGCTGGAAAAGATCAGCGATTATAACAATCCCAGACCAACCTTATTCACAGAAAAAACAGCCACAATAACAATCTCCCACCCCCTCACTCACAGAAACAAACAGCCACAATAACAATCTCTGATCCCTCACTCGCAGAAGAAAACGGCAATTATAACAATCTCCCACCCCCTCACTCACAGAAACAAACAGCCACAATAACAATCTCTGATCCCTCACTCACAGAAGAAAACAACGATTATAACAATCCCTGACCCCCTCACTCACAGAAAAACCAGCGACAACAACAATCTCCGATCCCTCACTCGCAGAAGCAAACAGTGACAATAACAATCCCACCTCTCTCGCAGAACAGAACAGGGACAGTCGCATCAAAACCTCCAACCCCTCACCTTACACACAAAAAATTACAGATCAGTCAGCCACCAATCAGCCACAAGCAATAAAACACCGGAAAACTGAAGGAAACCAATATAAATGCAAACAAGAGAAACTCTGCAGGTGCTGGAATTCCAAGCAACACACACAAAAAGCTGCAGGAATTCAGCAGGCCAAACAGCATCTATGGAAAAAGTACAGTCAACATTTCAGGCTGAGATCCTTTGGCAGGACTGGGAAAAAAAAGATGATTAGATTTAAAAGGTAAGGGGAGGGGAGAGAGAAACAGGTGACAGGTGAAACTGGGAGGGAGAAGAATGAAGTAAAGAGCTGGGAAGTTGATTGGTGAAAGAGATACAGCACTGGAGAAGGGGGAGTCTGATAGGAGAGGACAGAAGGCGCTGGGCGGGCAAGGAGATAAGGTGAGAGAGGGAAGAGGGGCCATTGCCTTCCTCTGGTGCTCCTCCCCCCCCACTTTCTTTCTTCCTTCCTTGGCCTTCTGTCCTCTCTACTTTGGTAGAAGATACGAAAGGGTTGACTATTGTCTAAATGGAGAGAAAATACAAAAAAGTGAGGTGTAAGGGGACTTGGGAGTGCTTGTGCAGGATTCCCTAAAGGTTAATTTGCAGATTGAGTCTGTGGTGAGGAAGGCAAGTACAATGCTGGCATTCATTTCAAGATGACTAGAATATAAAAACAAGGAGGTAATGTTGAGGCTTTATAAAGTACTGGTGAGGCCTCACTTGGAGTGTTGTGAGCAGCATTAAGCCCCTTCTCTTAGAAAGGATGTGCTGAAACTGGAGAGGGTGCAAAGGAGGTTCACGAAAATGATTCCAGGATTGAAAGGCTTGTCATATGAAGAGCGTTTGATGGCTCTGGGCCTGTATTCACTAGAATTCAGAAGAATGAGGGGTGACGGCATTGAAACCTATCGAATGGTGAAAGGCCTCAATAGAGTGGTTATGAGGAAGTTGTTTCTTATGGTGGGAGAATCTAAGAACAAACAATACAGCCTCAGAATAAAGAGGCGTCCTTCTAGAACGGAGATGAGGAGGAATTTCTTTAGGCAAAGAGCGGTGAATCTGTGGAATTCTTTGCCACAGGCAGCTGTGAAGGGCAAGTCTTCATGTATATTTAAGGCAGAATTTGATAGATTCTTGTTTGAGCTGGGCATGAAGGGATACAGGGAGAAGACCGGAGATTGGGGCTCAGAGGGAAAAGTGGATCAGCCATGATGAAATGGCCGAGCAGACCCGATGGGCCAAATGGCCTCACTCTGCTCCAATGGTCTTATGGTCTTAAATTTCAAGGTGTATAATTTATACATTCTTCGACAATAAATCTGTTTTGAATCTTTGTTTTCTGGAAATGCCTGCAAAAAATGAATCTCAGGTCATATATGCTATCATATTGGTACTTTGATAATAAGTTTCCTTGAACTTTGAGAAGGAGCACAAAATCATTTTAAAAAAGTGAGTAGAGAGACACATTTCCTTCAGTTTTCTTTAACAATGATCAGGAAAATAATCGTTACTCTGCAGGCATAGAGAAATATGTGCATTTATATTGTAACCTTCGAAAATCCACCTCCAAGAGAACCAGAGGGGTCAGGCTACAACCTTGGGGTCAGAAGCTTTCATGCCTCGATGCCCCAGAGCACTATGTTGTCTGGAGTCAGGGCTTTATGATTTGGCTCTTGGTAGTGTCACCCATGCCAAACAGGTCAAAGGGTAGAGGCCAGACCAAGAGTGGTCCACCAGTCCTCCAGGTTTGGGGGTACAGCTCAGGACTAACAACCCTGACTGGTCAAATAAAACTTATGGAAACAGCAATGAAGAATCCTTCTACATCTGAGTGCGACGGTATTTGTGAGCCTGCAGCTGGGACTTGTGTGACTGACAGTGGTGAAAACCGAGAGGAATACCGACACGATGAAGGAAGCCCTGAGCACCACCAGAGATGGAGGACCTTCATTGCTCCTCTAAACGCCAGCGGTGTAACGGGCAGTAAGTAAATAAGTTAGGACATCCAAAAACGATTTTCTATCACTTCCAATACTTTTTGAGTGTAATCAGTGTTGAAAACAGTGTCATAGAATATTTTACAACCATCTGAACGGAGGCACATGCACATGGGAAGAAAGTTTACATCAGACCAACACAATATTCATTTTAAAAAATGAACTTACAGACATATTCACCCTCATAAAATTAAACATGTGCATACATACCCCTCCAAATGCCAAAAGCTTGTCTATCACACTGCTTTAGAAGGTTCATACAGTCAGATTTAACATATCTTTCATTCCATACTCCCTTGGAATGTCAAAAGTTCGAAGTAAATTTATTATCAAAGTACTCTATGTAATGTGTATATGACCATTCATTTTCTTGCAGGCATTCACAGTAGAACAAAGAAATACAATAGAATCCTTGCCTTGCCAACTTGATTGAGATTTTTGACAAGGTGGTGAGAGAGACTGATGAGGGTAGGGCAGTGGATGTTGTCTACATGGATTTTAGTAAGGTGTTTGACAAAGTCCCTCATGGGAGGCTCATCCAGAAGATTAAGATGCATGGGATCCATGGTGAATTGGCTATTTGGATTCAGAACTACAAGACAGATGGTAATTGTTGAAGGGACTTATTCAAGCCAGCAGCCTGTAGTTGGTGGAGTTCCGCAGCGATCTGTGCTGGGACCTCTGCTGTTTGTGATGTATATAAATAACCTGGACAAAAATGTAGATGGGTGGGTTAGTAAGTTTTCTGATCATACCAAGATTGGTGGAGATCTGGGTAGTGTAGGAGACTGGCAAAGAATACAGCACGATGTAGGTCATTTGAAAATAGGGCTGAGAAATGGTAGATGGAGATTAACACAGATAACAACAGATAATAAGAGTAAGATAATAAGTAGGAGGAGGAGAAGATGGCGGCACAACGCAGCACGCGCAGCTGCTCCGAAATGATATCATATTTGTGAAGTAGGATGCCGTGCACAATCCTGATTTGATGGAGACGGACGTGAGAAGCACAGAGGAACATCTGGAGAAACTTCTGAAATGCCTGCTTCACTGCCGCCGCTACTGTGCGATCGAGAATCTCCGGAGGGGAAGGCCCCAAATCCTCGGCTTTGCCTATTGCCTGTTGCCGGGGCCGGGGTCAAAGCGCTCAGCAGAGATGGTGTTCGGTGCTCGATGTCAGAGGGCTGGTCGGAGGCTCAAAGTTTTTGGATGGACTCAAGAGTCAGCTGTGGTTGGGTGCTTCCAGGATGCTGCATCGGCAAATTTGCAGCGCTGGAAGCTCATGGCAGGAAGAGAGTTTCTCTTCCTTCTACCGTCGGCGTGAGATGATGGGACTTTCGGAAGACTTTGAGACTTTTTTTTACTGTGCCCATGGTCTGTTCTTCATCAAGTTATGGATTGCTTTGCACTGTTGTAACTATATGTTATAATTATGTGGTTTTTGTCAGTTTTTTTAGTCTTGGTTTGTCTTGTGTTTCTGTGATATCTCTCTGGAGGAACATTGTATCATTTCTTAATGCATGCATTACTAAATGACAATAAAAGAGGACTGCGTGTCCTCATAATCATAATCATAATCATAATAATATTTAGGTTTTGCACTGAAGTCTCTAGAATGGGACTGCTACGAAAAACACACACAAAATGCTGGAGGAACTCAGTAAATCGGAAGATGGAAATGGATAAACAGTTGACATTTTGGGTCGAGACTCTCCCCCAAGACTCAGAAAGAAGGGGGAAGATGCCAGAATAAAAAGGTGGGGGGAGGGGAAAGATGATAGGTGAAGGCAGGTGAGTGGGAAAGGTCACGGGCTGGAGAAGAAAGAATCTGATAGGAGAGGAGCGTGGACCACAGGGGAAAGGGAAGAAGGAGGGGACCCAGGGGGAAGTAATAGGCAGGTGAGAAGAAGTGAAAGGTCAGAGTGGGGAATAGAGGAGAGGGGAGGAAATTTATTCACTGGAACGAGAAATTGATATTCATGCCGTCATGTTGGAGATTACCCAGATAGAATTCAAGGTGTTGCTCCTCCACCCCAAGAGTGGCCTCATAGAGGAAGCCATAGGTTGACTGGTTGGACCAAGAATAGGAATCAAAATTAAAAGGTTTGGCCACCAGAAAGTCCTGCTTGTGACAGATGGTGTGGAGGTGCTCGATGAAGCGGTCCCCCAATTTACAATGGGACTCACCAATGTAGACGAGGCTGAATCTCCAGCACCAGACACAATAGACCATCCCAACAGGTTTGCAGTTGAAATCCCAATTTCCAATTCCCAACATTTGCCTTGCCTGGGAGGACTGTCTGTGGCCCTGAACGGGGTGAGGGAGGAGGTGTAGCATTTAGGCTGCTTGCATTCAGCTAATAATAGTTTTTATTCAGAGGGTAGATTGCAGCTCACAAAACTATTGTCCTTTTAATAATCACTCATTCCATTCAACATGACTTTGAACACAGCCCCTGCAGAACTGCTTCAGAATTCACTGCTAATTTTCTTAGTTCCCTTGTCTTTGAATTATTCTTTCAGCCGTAAATTGACAAGCCAGGATTAATTTACGCAGTAATTTTAAGCAAAAAAACTAGCAGCATTCCATTCCCACCTGTATGCTTTGCTTTAAAATGTGCTGTGTTCATGGCTCACAGTAAACATAATGAGAGTAGGATCACCTAAAACCTTCTTGAACTTAATTCAGTGGGTTTCTTTTAGAGTGTTTTTGGACCAAATTCAACGTTCCGTGTCCAGTGAGAAACTAAATTTTGCATCTTAATTACTCTAAGGTGGTGGTATGCTGATGTATTAAACTTGATTCTGATCCTCAACCTTTTTCTGCTTGTGGCTGACTTGAATTTCATATTCCTCTGTGCCCCCCCCCACCCCACCCTCTGTAGTATCCGGGACATCTTCAAGGAGGGGTGCCTCAAAAAGGCAGCATTCACCATAAAGGACCCCCACCACCCAGGACGTGCCCTCTTCTCATTGCTACCATCAGGGAGGAGGTACAGGAGCCTGAAGCACACACTCAACGATTCAGGAACAGCTTCTTCCCCTCTGTCATCAGATTTCTGAATGGACATTGAACCCTTGAACACTACCTCACTACTTTTTTTTAAAATGTCTGTGTTTTGCACAACTTAGTTTAATTTTACTATTGAAGATACATATATACTGTACACTTACTGTAATTCACAGTTATTCTCTCTATTATCATGTATTGCAATGTACTGCCACCGTAATGTTAAAAAATTTCATGACACATAGTCATAGTCACAGTCATAGTCATACTTTATTGATCCCGGGGGAAATTGGTTTTCGTTACAGTTGCACCATAAATAATAAATAGTAATAGAACCATAAATAGTTAAATAGTAATATGTAAATTATGCCAGTAAATTATGAAATAAGTCCAGGACCAGCCTATTGGCTCAGGGTGTCTGACCCTCCAAGGGAGGAGTTGTAAGGTTTGATGGCCACAGGCAGGAATGACTTCCCATGACGCTCAGTGTTGCATCTCGGTGGAATGAGTCTCTGGCTGAATGTACTCCTGTGCCCACCCAGTACATTATGTAGTGGATGGGAGACATTGTCCAAGATGGCATGCAACTTAGACAGCATCCTCTTTTCAGACACCACCGTGAGAGAGTCCAGTTCCATCCCCACAACATCACTGGCCTTACGAATGAGTTTGTTGATTCTGTTGGTGTCTGCTACCCTCATCCTGCTGCCCCAGCACACAACAGCAAACATGATCGCACTGGCCACCACAGACTCGTAGAACATCCTCAGGAATATCCAGCAGATATTAGAGGACCTCAGTCTCCTCAGGAAATAACATGCCGATGATATTAAACCTGATTCTGATTCTGCAACTTTCTCTGCTCAAGGCACACTCCGTTAGTTGTGAAAGATTTTTTTTTGGTCAACTGTACTAATTATTTTAATATTCAGCCAAGATTTATGTTTTAACAGGTTATAAGATGAATATTGCTAAATATTTTCCATCGAGGCTAGGTGGAACTACAACCAGAAGCCATGGGTTAAGGGGGAAGGGTGAAAGGTTTAAGGGGAACAGGAGAGGAAACATCTTCACTTAGAGGGTGGTGGGAGTGTGAAATGAGCTGCCAGCACAAGTGGAGCATGTGAACTTGATTTCAACATTTAAGAGAAGTTTAGTTAGGTATGTGGGTGGTAGGGGGTATGGAGGGCTATGGTCTAGGTGTAAGCTGATGGGAGCAGGCAGTTTAAATGGTTTGGCACAGACTAGATGGACCAAAGGACCTGCTTCTGTGATGTACTTTTCTATGTCTCCATGACTCCATTGATTGTATATTAAAATAATTAGGACAGTGGACCAAAAATGCTGGAGGAATTCAGCATGTCCTTAAGGTCGTTATACCTGTGGGTAGTAATAGGAACAAGCTCCCACTACTTATTAAATACTCCTAATGACATGTGCCTCAAATAGCCTCTGACAACCAAGTCCAGCTCCTGGCCTTCACATGTGGCTTAGCTACTAGGCGGAACCGTTTCTACTGAAAGGAGAAGGGCAAAGGCGGGTTACTGGCACCTTAAAACCAGTCACTTCGGGCAGATGGGGCTCGTCAGCCGTGGTTGACAGCTCATCTAAGAGAAGGAAAACTCTGATCTCAAACCTCCGCTGCCTGGCTGGTATACCCACTCATGGGGAAGGTTTCGGGAGTAAACCCCTGAGGAAAATCCAGAGTGGGAGCCCCAAAGGCAGTCCTACATTGAATTCAGCGCTAACTGGTAATTTCCACGATGCTGCTGGTGCCAAACTGTACCAGTCTCTGCTGTTTCTTTGGGCTCATCAGCTGCGTGAAGAGGAGGAGCTTGCCCTCCATATCGTATTGCCTGGGCTTGCGTATCTCGACAGCTGGGATGTTGATGCACCATCAATAACTCCAAAAGACTGGAAGTAGAGTAAATACTGAAAGGCTTTTATTAGCAGTAAAATGTGACCTCCACCATGCTAAGTGTCTGCCCCTGGACTGCGAGGAGGAGCAATGGCGCAATCACCTTTATTCAGGGTTCTGTGGGAGGAGCCACAGGGGCCGTCAGCAGAGGGGCGTGTCCAGACAGGTAACCCAGTTACAACATATCTATATGGTTTACCACAGATGTAACATCTATGGCTCACCCTGATCGACAAAGGGCTCACAACAAAAACAGGTCAGAGATATTATTATATGCTAAATATAATATTGTATATGAAAAGTAAACTATTTCAAAGCTGTGAATAGGAAACTTTATTTATAATGTGGGTGGGGTGGAGATACATCTCTACCAAAGGGGGTATAAGGTGCACCTTCTTTCCACTAGCCTGCAGGACACCCTTGGGCAAGGTGTAGCACCTGCTTAGCCCCCACACCCCCCCCCCACCGATCAGAGTCATGTGAAGCCATGGGAGCAGGTGATGGATGGTCGTATGAGCAGCTGGTACATATCACAAGTCCTGGTTATGCAGCCACTGATGCCAGGCAGAAGATCTTTGAAGAGTATTGATAATGGCTGAGGTCATCGTCTTGTGGAGACACTACCCAGAAAAAGCCAATGGTAAACTATGTCTGTAGGAAAATTTGTCAAGAACAACCATGGTCATGGATAGCGAAAAGAATAATCAGATTAAAGACAGATGGAAGACCGTGGTCACCCATGGCATAGGGTGATGATGATTGATTTATAATTCATATATAATATTCTTCTAACCAGCAACAAAAAAAAGCACTTAATATTATTACTTTGGGTATTTAGTAAGATCCTTGCAACTGATGCAAACTACCAAGTTTTTGAGCATCTGGTTGTAACTTGTTTATAGATAATCGAAGATCACTTCTTTTCACATCATCAGGATAGTTACGAGCTTTTGATAGCAGGTGAGAGCTTAACTAAACCAACAGTCAAATAGAGGAGAGGTGGGAAATCCAATTTAAAACAGCTTGGCTTTCTCCCAGAGCTGTGGAAGCTTATTTTGAATATCACTAGTCATCCAGAAATTTTGCTTAAACGGTTCGTTCTATCACTCTGCAGCTCCATAAGACATTGTTGCAATGTGGTGTCAGCATCGTTCACATTCACCACATAGTTCAAATTTCAAAAGTTCAAAGGAAGTTTTATGATCAAAGTACACACATGTCACCATACAACCCTCAGATTCATTTTCTTGCAGGCATACTCAATAAATCCAAAAAATAATAACCATAACAGAATCAGTGGAAGGCCGCCTCACAGCTAGGGCATTCAACCAGAGTATAAAAAACGACAAACTGTAGCTACCAAAATAAACAAATAATAATAATAAATAAATATCAAGAACATGTGATGAAGAGTCCTTGAAAGTGAGTCCATTGGTTGTGGGAACATTTCAATGATGGGGCAAGTGAAGTTATCTCCTTTGGTTCGTGACCCTGAAGGTTGAAGAGAAAGTCCACCACCCCATCTGCAACATCCATCTCCAGCAGGTCTCTGGAAGGCAAACAGAGCCAGCCTCCCGATCGGCCTTGCTATAGACAGCCCTGCCCAGTTTGTGATTTGGGGGTGGATGTGGAGCGGGGCTGAGTGGGGCACCCTGAAGGCTGTGAACGGTGATTTGTGTGTGATCAACCAGCAGCAGAGATAACAATTGTCCTGCCGCATTCCCACCATCCCCCACAGGCTAAACTGTTCAGATGCCTCATTTGCATAATCTAGCATATTTCATTCATTTCATTCAGCATTCCAATTAAAATGTTTTGGTAATATTTCATTAAAACAGTGAACGTATCGTCACCCATTCAGGAACTCCTGTGGCCCCCAGTTTCTTGTAGCCCCTATGAAATCGAGCAAGGTCTCCTGGGGAAGGAATTGGTGGCTCTGAGTTAATGGCGACGCGACACAGCTCGCAGCGGCCGCTCCGGTGGTGATGTCTGTTATCTGTCAAGTAGGGTGCTGTGCACAATCCTGATTTGATGGAGACAAACATGAGAGCACGGAGGAACATCTGGTGAAACTTCTGAAATACCTGCTTCACTGCCGCTGCTACTGTGCGATCCAGAATCTCCGGAGGGGAAGGCCCCAAGTCCTCGGATTTGCTTGTTGCTCGGCGGCCGGGGTGGGGTTGAAGCGCTGGGCAGAGGACGGCGCTCGATGCTCAGTGTCAGAGGGCTGGTCGGAGGCTCGAAGTTTTTGGACGGACTCAGAGCTGCTGCGGTCACGTGCTTCCAATGGTGCTACATTGGCAAGTTGGCAGCACTTGGAGATTCATGGCGGGGAGAGTTCCTCCCTTCTGCTGCCTGCGTGGGATGATGAGTCTATCGGGACTTTGAGATTATTTTTTCACCGTGTCCATGGTCTGCTCTTTATCAAATTACGGTATTGCTTTGCACTGTTGTAACTATATGTTATAATTATGTGGTTTTGTCAGTTTTAGTCATGGTTTGTCCTGTGTTTTTTGTGATATCATTCTGGAGGAACATCGTGTCATTTTTTAATGCATGCATTTCTGAATGACAATAAACAAAACTGCTGCATATGGCCTGCATTGAGAACTACGGCTCTGAGGGTCTGCTGGCTAGTGGTGCAATGGCATCCGCACCAGACTTCGAGTCGAGTTGTCCCAGGTTCGAATCTGGCTGGCTCCTTGCTCGCTTTCCATCCGTGCTGGGTAGAGCGTCAGGTTAGCACTCTCTGTAAAAAACAGACAAGAGTGGTAAAGAAACAGCAAGGTTTCTGCCTGATGCACCATGAGGCGCGGAGACGAACAACAACAACAGCTCTAAGGGACTAGTCCAGATGCAACAGAAATAATTAAAAATAATTCATAAACTCAAGAGATTCTGCAGATGCTGGAAGTCCAAAGCAACGCAAACAAAATGCTGAAGGAACTCAACAGGTCAAGCAGTATCAACAGAAATGAAAAAAACAGTCAACATTTTGGGCCAAGACCCTTCATCAGGTCAGGAAAAGAGGGGGGCAGATGTCAGAATAAAAAGGGTGGGGGGAGGGGAAAGAGGACAGCTGGAAGGTGATGGGTGGGAAAGGTCAAGGGCTGGAGAGGAAGGAATCTGATAGGAGAGGAGAGTGGGCACTAGGAGAAAGGGAAGAGGGGAAGACTCTGGGGGAGATGATAGGCAGGTGGAAAGAAGCAAAGGTCAGAGTGGGGAATAAAGGAGTGCGGCAGGGTTGGGGGGGAGTATTTGTTTACTAGAAGGAGAAATTGATATTCATGCCATCAGGTTGGAAGCTACCCAAACAGAATATAAGGTGTTGCTCCTCCATCCTGAGGGTGGCCTCATCTTGGCACAAGAGGAGTCCATGGACCGACATGTTAGAACAGAAATGGGAATCAAAATTGAAATGTTTGGCCAGTGATGTGGAGGTGCTTGATGAAACAGTTCCCCAGTTCATGACGGGTCTCACTGATGTAGAGGAGGCTGCATTGGGAGCATGGGAGACAATAGGCGACCCCAGCAGGTTCACAGGTGAAGTGTTGCCTCACCTGGAAGGACTGTTTGGGGCACTGAATGGAGGTGAGGGAGGAGGTGAATGACCAGGTGTAGCACTTGGGCTGTTTGCAGGGGTAAGTCTCAGCAGAGCGATTAGTGGGGAGGGACAAATGGACAAGGGAATCGTGGAGGGAGCAATCCCTGCAGAAAGCGGGGGCGTGGGGAGGTAAAGATATGTTTAGTGGTCGGAGCCATGTAACTATTCTCTACCTGCTTCATATTCTGTGTGTTTATTATGGGCACATTTAGAGGAGGCATGGTAAAAGCGAAAGGAATAAGTTACGTATTCTTGCTTATTTTGTGGCAGGTTGTTTTGGGTGACTTTGCATTGGAGTTCGCTGCAGATAATGAACACTGAGCTGAACTGAATATGCTTAGACTGTTTTTGATTATGTGTTTAATATTCTGTGTTTTTCACTTTTTTTTGCTATTTGTCTTCTTTGCACGTGGTGGGGGAAGGGGTGTTTGCTGTTTTTCTTTGAACAGGTTCCATGGTTTTCTTTGTTTCGTGGCTGTGTTTAAGAACATGAATTTCAGTGTTGTATACTGTATACATACTTTGAAAATAAACGAACTTTGAATCCTCGAACCTTTAATAAAATCATTTAGGATAAAAGTATTATTTGAAAGTGATCTCACATTTAGAAGAGCAAACTTAAACAGAGGTGCTTGGAGTGGTGCGACAGTGAAGGTAGATTTTAAGTACAGAAACATTCTAACTGGCTGCAACACCATCTGGTACGGGGGGGGGGGTGGTCTCCACAGATCAAAGTAAACTGCAGAGTTGTAAACTCAGTCAGCTCCATCATGGGCAATAGCCTCCATAGTATCCAAGACGTCTTCAAGGGAGCGATGCCTCAAAAAGGAGGCATCCATCATTAAAGACCCCCATCACCCAGGACATGCCCTCTTCTCATTGTTACCATCAGGAAGGAGATACAGGAGCCTGAAGACACACACTCAACAATTCATGAACAGTTTCTTCCCCTCTGCCATCAGGTTTCTGATTGGACATTGAACCCATGAACATTACCTCACTACTTTCTTTACTTCTATTTCTGGAAGTTATTTAACTTAACTATTTATATATATACATATATATACACACACAGTGGCATACAAAAGTTTGTGCACCTCTGGTCAAAATTTCTGTTACTATGAATAGCTAAGCGAGTAAAAGATGACCTGATTTCCAAAAGGCATAAAGTTAAAGATGACACATTTCTTTAATATTTTGAGCAAGATTACTTTTTATTTCCATCTTTTACAGTTTCAAAATAACAAAAAAGGAAAAGGGCCTGAAGCAAAAGTTTGGGCACCCTGCATGGTCAGTACTTAAGGCTGATATATACTTCTGCATAGTAGCCTACGCAAGTGGGCTACGCCATTGTGAGCATTTATACTTGTGCATTGGTGTGTCCGCGTTGCTCTGCAATTCACCGCCAAAACGCTAGTTGGCAGTGGGGTTTCTATGCCACTGTGTTGAGTTTCTTCCTGTTGAACAAATTTCATGACACATGTTGGTGATATTAAACCTGGTTCTGATTCTGAAGGTAGATCAATCTGGGGGCCCTTTCAGTGACAATGGTTGGTATACGATGGGCCACATTTATAGAACTGGTGGATGGTGAGGAGGAAGTAACTTGGGAAGGACAGCACACATCATTGATTGTAAACAGTCATGCACATGGTTTTGCCAGAGTGCAGTGTTTCTGACGTGTTGGTCCATGGCCTCCTCTTGTGCCACAATGAGGCCAACCTCAGGGTGGAGAAGCAACACTTCAATTTTTCCTTGTGATAAACAAATTTCACCCCCCTCTCCTATTCCCCATTCTGGCCTCTTACCTCTTCTCACCTGCCTATCATGTCCCTTTGGGCCCCCTCCTCCTTCCCCTTCTCCTCTGTTCCACTCTGCTCTCCTATCAGATTCCTTTCTCTCCAGCCCTTGACCTTTCCCACCCAGCTGGCTTCACCTATCACCTTGTAGCTATCCTCTGTCTCTCTCTCTCTCTCTCTCTCTCTCCCCCTCCCACCCTCCCTACCCCCCGTCCCTCCCTCCCTCCAGTCAAGAGATGGTTCTGGATCTGGAGCAAGGTTTAATGGAATCAGTTTGTGGATCGGACTCTATAGCTCATGTTATGATGTGTTTCTGGTTCCTGGTCACTCCTTTTTTTGTTGCTATTTTACGGCAAATTTGAATCAGAGCAGCCAGCAGGTAATAAACACTGAGTTGAGGTGAACATGCCTGGATTCTTTCAATTTTGTGTCTTATATTGTTTTTTAGCTCATTTTTTTCTTATTGCTATTTGCGCAATTTGTTTTATGTGAGTTTTGGTGGGGTTTGATGGTTTTCTTTGAACGGGTTCCATGATTTTGTTTGTTTCATGACCATCTGTGGGAAGTCGAATCTCAGGGTTGTATATCGCATGCATACTTTGATAATAAAAGTACTTTAAATCTTTGAATTTTCTTTGCAGGTGTTTCCAAGAAAATAAAGAAATAAATAAAATTTATGAAAACCGTACATAAACAAAGACTGATAAACAATCAATGTGCAAAAGAAGACAAGTTGTGCAAATATCAGTTGTCAAGTCCTTGAAAATGAGTCTGTAGGTTGTGGAATCAGTTTAGAGTTAAGGTGAGTGAAGCCTAATGGTTTCAAGAGCTTGATGGTTGAGGGGTAATAATTGTCCCTGAACCTGGTGGTGTGGGACCTGAGGCTTATTGTGGTGAGTGAAGTTATCCACACTGGTTCAGGAGCCTGATGGTTGTGGGGTAATAACTGTTCCTGAACCTGGTGGTGTGGGACCTGAGGCTCATTGTGGTGAGTGAAGTTATCCACACTGGTTCAGGAGCCTGATGGTTGTGGGGTAATAACTGTTCCTGAACCTGGTGGTGTGGGACCTGAGGCTCATTGTGGTGAGTGAAGTTATCCACACTGGTTCAGGAGCCTGATGGTTGTGGGGTGATAATTGTTCCTGAACCTGGTGGTGTGGGACCTGAGGCTCATTGTGGTGGGTGAAGTTATCCACACTGGTTCAGGAGCCTGATGGTTGTGGGGTAATAACTGTTCCTGAACCTGGTGGTGTGGGACCTGAGGCTCATCGTGGTGAGTGAAGTTATCCACACTGGTTCAGGAGCCTGATGGTTGTGGGGTAATAACTGTTCCTGAACCTGGTGATGTGAGACCTGAGGCTCATTGTGGTGAGTGAAGTTATCCACACTGGTTCAGGAGCCTGATGGTTGTGGGGTAATAACTGTTCCTGAACCTGGTGGTGTGGGACCTGAGGCTCATCGTGGTGAGTGAAGTTATCCACACTGGTTCAGGAACCTGATGGTTGAGGGGTAATAACTGTTCCTGAACCTGGTGGTGTGGGACCTGAGGCTCATTGTGGTGAGTGAAGTTATCCACACTGGTTCAGGAGCCTGATGGTTGTGGGGTGATAATTGTTCCTGAACCTGGTGGTGTGGGACCTGAGGCTCATTGTGGTGAGTGAAGTTATCCACACTGGTTCAGGAGCCTGATGGTTGTGGGGTGATAATTGTTCCTGAACCTGGTGGTGTGGGACCTGAGGCTCATTGTGGTGAGTGAAGTTATCCACACTGGTTCAGGAGCCTGATGGTTGTGGGGTGATAATTGTTCCTGAACCTGGTGGTGTGGGACCTGAGGCTCATTGTGGTGGGTGAAGTTATCCACACTGGTTCAGGAGCCTGATGGTTGTGGGGTAATAACTGTTCCTGAACCTGGTGGTGTGGGACCTGAGGCTCATCGTGGTGAGTGAAGTTATCCACACTGGTTCAGGAGCCTGATGGTTGTGGGGTAATAACTGTTCCTGAACCTGGTGATGTGAGACCTGAGGCTCATTGTGGTGAGTGAAGTTATCCACACTGGTTCAGGAGCCTGATGGTTGTGGGGTAATAACTGTTCCTGAACCTGGTGGTGTGGGACCTGAGGCTCATCGTGGTGAGTGAAGTTATCCACACTGGTTCAGGAGCCTGATGGTTGTGGGGTAATAACTGTTCCTGAACCTGGTGGTGTGGGACCTGAGGCTCATTGTGGTGAGTGAAGTTATCCACACTGGTTCAGGAGCCTGATGGTTTCAGGGCAATAATTGTTCCTGAACCTGGTGGTGTGAGACCTGAGGCTCATTGTGGTGAGTGAAGTTATCCACACTGGTTCAGGAGCCTGATGGTTGTGGGGTAATAACTGTTCCTGAACCTGGTGGTGTGGGACCTGAGGCTCATCGTGGTGAGTGAAGTTATCCACACTGGTTCAGGAGCCTGATGGTTGTGGGGTAATAACTGTTCCTGAACCTGGTGGTGTGGGACCTGAGGCTCATCGTGGTGAGTGAAGTTATCCACACTGGTTCAGGAGCCTGATGGTTAAGGGGTAATAACTGTTCCTGAACCCGGTGGTGTGGGACCTGAGGCTCATTGTGGTGAGTGAAGTTATCCACACTGGTTCAGGAGCCTGATGGTTTCAGGGCAATAATTGTTCCTGAACCTGGTGGTGTGAGACCTGAGGCTCATTGTGGTGAGTGAAGTTATCCACACTGGTTCAGGAGCCTGATGGTTGTGGGGTAATAACTGTTCCTGAACCTGGTGGTGTGGGACCTGAGGCTCATTGTGGTGAGTGAAGTTATCCACACTGGTTCAGGAGCCTGATGGTTGTGGGGTAATAACTGTTCCTGAACCTGGTGGTGTGGGACCTGAGGCTCATTGTGGTGAGTGAAGTTATCCACACTGGTTCAGGAGGCCGATGGTTGTGGGGTAATAATTGTTCCTGAAGCTGGCGGTGTGGGACCTGAGGCTCATTGTGGTGAGTGAAGTTATCCACACTGGTTCAGGAGCCTGATGGTTAAGGGGTAATAACTGTTCCTGAACCCGGTGGTGTGGGACCTGAGGCTCATTGTGGTGAGTGAAGTTATCCACACTGGTTCAGGAGTCTGATGGTTGTGGGGTAATAACTGTTCCTGAACCTGGTGGTGTGGGACCTGAGGCTCATTGTGGTGAGTGAAGTTATCCACACTGGTTCAGGAGCCTGATGGTTGTGGGGTAATAACTGTTCCTGAACCTGGTGGTGTGGGACCTGAGGCTCATCGTGGTGAGTGAAGTTATCCACACTGGTTCAGGAGCCTGATGGTTGTGGGGTAATAACTGTTCCTGAACCTGGTGGTGTGGGACCTGAGGCTCATTGTGGTGAGTGAAGTTATCCACACTGGTTCAGGAGCCTGATGGTTGTGGGGTAATAACTGTTCCTGAAGCTGGTGGTGTGGGACCTGAGGCTCATTGTGGTGAGTGAAGTTATCCACACTGGTTCAGGAGCCTGATGGTTGTGGGGTAATAACTGTTCCTGAACCTGGTGGTGTGGGACCTGAGGCTCATCGTGGTGAGTGAAGTTATCCACACTGGTGGAGTCAGGGAAGCCCCTGAGGCTGAAAATGAAGCATATTCCTGGGAAACAACGGAGACCTCAGAGGAGGAAGAGCTTCAGTCTGGGTCCAAGCCCAGTGCCTCGGAGCTCTCCCTGGGAAATCTGTTCAGATACTTTGTGCCTGCCCAGCAGAGGAGAGGTGATACTTTTAGAAAGGAACTCCAAAGCCTGTGGAAAAGTCCCAAGATGCTTTATTATCAAGAAGGTGATGGTATTGGGAACTGTCTCCTCAGGTTCGAGAGAATGGTCTGGATATGGCAATGGGGGGAGGAGGAGTGGGCCTGCTTGCTAGTGCTACTACTGACGGGTAAAGCTCTCATAGCCTGCACTGCAATGGATGAAGAGAGATTCAAAAATAACCCTGACCTTTTC
Organism: Mobula hypostoma; assembly: GCF_963921235.1. Taxonomy (NCBI): domain Eukaryota; kingdom Metazoa; phylum Chordata; class Chondrichthyes; order Myliobatiformes; family Myliobatidae; genus Mobula; species Mobula hypostoma. The sequence goes on along the minus strand of NC_086108.1, from coordinate 5,903,261 downwards.
TTTGGTCATAACCCATGTTTCTAACACCCTCCAATTTGCCAGTTCATTACCAGCATCAGTTTGGCTAACACCTTAAATGTATGCGTCTTGGACCTTCATTGTAGTTCCATATTGAACAAAGAATTAGAATCTTAGATCATAGAAACGTACAGCACAGAAACAGGCCCTTCAGCCCATCTAATCTATGCCAAAGCCATTTAAACTGCCTGTTCACATCAATTTGCACCGGGACCATAGCCCAGCCTACCACTACAATTCACGTACCTATCCAAACTTCACTTAAACGTTGAAATTAAGCTCACATGCACCACTTGCGTTGGCAGCTTGTTCCACACTCTGAGTGAAGAAGTTTCCCCTCATGTTCCCCTTAAGCTTTTCACCTTTCACCCTTAACCCATGACCTCTAGTTGTAGCCCCACCCAACCTCAGTGGAAAAAGCCTGCTTGCATTTACCCTATCTATACCCCTCATAATTTTGTATACTTATATCAAATCTTCCCTCAGTCTTCTACCTTCTAATGAATAAAGTCCTAACTTATTCAATCTTTTCATATAACTCCTAGCAATGTCCTTGCAATTTTTCTCTGTCCTTTACATCTTTCCTGAAGGTAGGTGACCAAAACTGAACACAGACCTCCAAATTAGGATTCACCAATGTCTTGTACAACTTCAACATAACATCCCATCTGCTATCTCAATACTTTGATTTATGAAGGCCAATGTGCCAAAAGCTTTCTTTACAACGCCATCTACCTGTGAAGCCACTTTCAATGAAGTATGGGCTTGTATTCCCAAATCCATTTGATCTACCACGCTCCTCAGTGCTCTAACATTCACTGTGTAAGACCTACCCGGGTTGGTCCTACCAAAGTGCAAAGCCTCACACTCGTCTGATGCTTTTCCTCGCTGTCTACACCCCCTCAGATGTGTCCACACAATACCATACACACACATGCACGCAGATACATCATCAGTGATGTAACCTGGGGGTCATCAGGTGTTTTGGGTTTTTCAACATCAGACACCCTCACCCAGGTGACCCAGCCAGGGTTGATCAGACCGGGCTTGTGTCCCAGCAGCACTGGTCCACGGGTCACACCTGTTGATCCATAGGTATCTGGAGGCTCACCTAGCAGCCTCCATGATGGTCCTGGTGGCTCTTTTCTTTGCAGACCCCTGTGATGCAAGGAGAGAGTAGGTTCTGCAGAGCAAGCAGCCAACAAGTCCCGATCAGCTTAAGATTCCTCCATGTAGACCACAATCTTGTCGTAGGGTTTGGATGCTTGCATGCTTTAATGATCCAGAGAGCTATTCTCGCTGGAGTCAGGGCTTTATGCTTTGGCTCTTGGTAGGGTCACCCATGGCAAACAGGTCAAAGGGTAGAGGCCAGACTAAGAGTAGTCCACTGGTCCTCCAGGTTTGGAGATTCATTTCAGCGTTAACAACCCTGACTGGTAAATCAAAATTGTTATGGAAACAGCGATGAAGAATCCTTCTACATCTGAGTGGGACAGTATTCCTGAGCCTCCACTACTGTCAGTCATGCAAGTCCCAGGTGAAAACCGAGAGGAAGCTACTGACATGATGAAGGATCCCAGAACACTGCCAGAGATTGTCCTGTAATACTAGAAGACAAAAGAATCATTGAGCAGAGAGAGAGAATACCTAACTGTGTATCCAGTAAATACATCTCAGTGTTCTGACAAAGACTAAAAGAAAAAAAAAATCACAGGCCACTGCTGAACTAATTGATGATTTCAATGGGCTGGGGGGAGGGTTCTGGGCTGTATACATCTAAATTCTGTGTTGCATTTTACTGATACTCTGCATGTGCTTGTTGTGTTATATGTGCAAGGGCTGCAGCATTGTCTGGGGGTGGGGTGCAGGGCATTGGGGCCAGTGTGCTGCATGGGGGCAAAATGGCCCAGTGTCCAGACTAGAGTCAGTGCTGCCCTCTCCAGTGTTCATGCAGCAGGAGACGGGCTCTACTGTGATCGAAGGTCGATTGACGGCGTGAGTTTTTGACTCTTTTATAGTGTGATTATTATACTGTTTGTGCTTGCCATCTTGGGTGTGCTTTGTGCTGTGTGTGACTGTCGGTACGGTGTTTTGCAGCTTGACCCCAGAATAACACTGTTTCACTTGGCTGTATACGTGTATGGTTGAGTGACAATTAGACTGGAATTGAATTGAAGAATATGAGACTGATTAAGAATACAAAGCAGCTTCTGGCAGTGCTGTATTTGAATCAGATTACATCTCAAATTGTGACTACTCTCCTTTTCAACTCACTTGTGTCACGGTGTTAAATCACCCCGTGTAGTCATGACCATGGAGATGCAGAGAGAATCTGTTCTTATTGACGAGTACCTTTATAGTCTAAACTAACAAGTATGTGAATTTATATACCAAGTGCCTGAGTGCCCACTTGCTAAGTTTACCTGGTGCTCCTGAATAGTCAAAAAAGCAGAAGGCAGCAGAGTTTACACTGGCCAGGCGTTCCTCGTAGTCCCGATTCACTCTCTCCACATGTTCCACATAGGGTCGTTCACTCTTGTGGCTGCGATGGTTGTTCTTCGAAGTTACCGCTCATAACGCACACAAAACATCTGCTTTACATCCTCTCCTTACCAATTAAAAACATTCCAGTGTCACCCGATTGACCCTTAATATCTTTTTATTGGCTCTGCTCCATCCAGCATCCATCTATTGCCCTCATCCCAGCAAGTGACGATTGGTAATCTATGGCTCTTTGTTCTCAATCAGTAACCAATTTGAATCACACAGGGCAAATACAGACCAACATTCACAAACTTGCATGTTATATCCAACTAAAGAACACCTCATAAATAACTCCTTATTTGGAAATGATCCCTAGTTCAGCAGGTTACCCGGAGCATCGCTGTGAATCCAGCCAAATAAAATGGAGAACACAGAGTCTCTTCATAAAATGGCCGCCTCCATCTCCTTCCTCGTGGCAAGAACAAAGGCAATCAGTCTGTCTACTTCCACTGTCATCAATTCATTCCAATTCACTGATTTGTAGACTAGTTCGTTCTGGGCATCAGTGTTAAGCCTGTAGGTGACTAGAAAGCAATCTTCAAGTGACAGCAGAGTGCTTCAATACTGATGAACCTTTATTGTTTATTGTTTAACACTATAATATTAAAAATAAACATTCATTTGACAATTGATTTGCAATTTACACATGGCACAGTGACTTGGAAACCAAACAAACTTAAATCAGCAAGAACAAACACTCTAAATTCAGAAGAATTAGGTGTGGATTGTTGAAACCTAGCAAATGTTGAAAGGCCTCGATAGAGTGGATGTGGAGAGGATGTTTCCTACAGTGGGGGAGTATAACACCAGAGGACACAGATAGAGTGGATGTGGAGAGGATGTTTCCTATAGTAGGGGAGTATAACACCAGAGGGGACAGCCTCAAACTAGAAGGAGGTCCATTTAGAACAGAGATGAGGAGGAATTTCTTTAGCCAGGGGGTGGTGAGTCTGTGAAGTTCGTTGCCACAGGCAGCTGTGTAGACCAAGTCACTGGGTATATTTAAGGCAGAGGGAGGTAGATTCTTGATTAGTCAGGGCGTGAAGGGATATGGGGAGAAGGCAGGAGAATGGGGCTGAGAGGGAAATGGATCAGCCATGATGGTGGTGCATACCAGCTCGATTTTAACATTTCAGAGAAGTTTGGATAGGTACATGGATGGTAGGGGTATTGAGGGCTATGGTCCTGGTGCAGGTCAATGGGAGTGGGCAGTTTAAATGTTTCTGCACAGAGTAGATGGCCTGAAGGGCCTTTTTCTTTGCTGTAGTTTTCTGTGACCCTCTGACTCTAAAATCATCACTCACCCTCTTTACTCCAGGAAAACAGTCATAACCAATCACTGTTGGTGACTCGAGCCTTCCAGTTAGGCAGTATTCCTGTGAGTCATTCCTGCACCCTTCCTAATTCGATCACATTCTTCCTACAGTGTGGTGACCAGAACTACATGCAATAGGCACACGACTGGAAGACCATAATCTATAGGAGCAGAATTAGGCCATTCAGCCCATTGAGTCTGTTCTGACATTTCATCATGGCTGATCCATTTTCCCTCTCAGCCCCAGTCTCTTTCTTTCTCCCCATAACCCGTCATGCCCTGACTAATCAAGAATCTATCAAACTCTGCTTTAAATACACCCAAAGACTTGGCTTCCACAGCCTTCTGATTCACCACTTTGGCTAAAGAAATTCCTCCTCATTTCCATTCTAAATGGAAGTCCCCTCTACCCTGAGGCTGTATCCTCTGGTTCTAGACTCTCCCACTATTAGAAACATCCTCCCCACATGCACTCTAATTAGTCCTTTCAACATCTGATAGGATTCAATGAGGTCATCCTTCATTCTTCTGAATTCCAGTGAGTACAGGCCCAGAGTCATCAAACACTCCTCATATGACAAGCCTTTCAATCCTGGAATCATTCTCATGAACCTGCTCTGAACCCTCTCCAATGTCAGCACATCGTTTCTTAGATAAGGGGCCCAAATCTGCTCACAGTACTCCAAGTGAGGCCTCACCAGTGTCTTATAAAGCCTCAGCATTATATCCTTGTTTTTATATTTTAGTCCTCTCAAAGTGAATGCTGATTGACCTAAGTGCATACTAACCAAGAGTTTATGTAACTGTAATGTGACGTCTCAATTTCTATGCTCAATGCCTCGGCTGATAAGCTAAGCACACCATACCAAGCTTCTCTACATAAAACAACCTTTCAATTATTTAATCTTAATGGAAGCAGCCAGAGGGAAGGCTAAAGAAATTTGCATTGTCCCCTTTGACCCTCCTCAATTTTTATTGATGCACCATGAAGAACATTTTATCTGGACGCATCGTGCCTTGGCAAGTGCTTTGCCCGTGAGTGCAAGAAACTGCAGAGAGTTGTAGACACCACTCAGTAAATCACAGAAACCAGCCTCCCCTCTATGGATTCTGTCTATAATTCTCGCTGTCTTGGTAAAGCAGCTATCGTAATCAAAGGCCCCAACCAGACATTCTTCCCTTCTTCCCCTCCAACTTACACTACCCCCCCACCCCCCTGCATCCTGCTGAGCAGGAGATACAAAAGTCTGGAGCACATAGAGTCACAGAAAAGTAAAGCACAGAAACAGGACTTTCAGCCCATCTAGTCTGTGCCAAACTATTTAAACTGTCTACTCCCATCAACCTTCACTGGGATCATAGCCCTCCATCCCCCTACCATCCACGTATCTATCCAAACTTCTCTTAAACGTTGAAATCAAGCTCACATGCACCACTCAAGCTGGTAGCTCGTTCCACACACTCACCAACCACTGAGTGAAGAAGTTTCCCTCGTGTTCCCCTTAAGCTTTTCACCTTTCACCCTTAACCCATGACCTCTGGTTGTAGTCCCACCCAGTCTCCTGTTACAGTAGCCCATCCACCTCAAGGCCCAACATGCCGTATGTTCAGAGACTGTCTTCTACACCCCACTGTTGTAATGTGTGGTGATCTAAATACTGATGCCTTCCTGTCAGTTTGAACCATTCTGGCCATTTTCCTCTGATCTCTCTCATTAAAAAGGCATTTTCACCCACAGAACTCCCACTCACTGGAAGTTTTTGTTCCTCGCGCCATTCTCAGGGGTTCCCAATACCATTAAACAAGGGGTCTGTAGACTCCTGGTTGGGTACCCCTGCTCTGCATGAAAATCCCAGGAATTCAGCAGTTTCTGAGATACTCAAACCACCCTGTCTGGCACCAACAATCGTTTCACAGTTAACATCACTTAAGAAAACATTTCTTCCCTATTCAGAAGTTTGGTCTGAACAACAGCTGAACCTCTTGACCATGTAGGCATGCTTTAATGCACTGAACTGCTGCCACATGATTGGCTGATTAGATATTTGCATTAACGAGCAGGCGCACAGGTGTACCTAATAAAGTGGCCACTGAATATAGATCAGGCTTAAGTCAGATTGGGGCCTAGTGGTTATAGTTTATTCCAGACCCAACATGGCCACAGTCTTTCAACATGTCTAGTCTAAGCGGTCTGTGTGCCTTACCTACCAGACCTTCTATTCCCGTCTTATTCTCTGCCTGCATAACAGAACCACACCTTACCAAAACCACACAGCTCATGAACAAAGACAGCAGTTCTCAGGTTGCAACAGAGTGTAACGAGAGAGCTCTGGGTGGTGCTGTACCCGAGCGCAGAGTGAGGCCTAGAATATATACACAGATAGAGAGGATCACAAAGAGCTTTTGGTAGATTGGCTTTCATATAATCAGAGTACTGAGTACAAGATTTGGGATGTTATGTTGAGGTTGTGTAAGATGTTGGAATGGCCACATTTAGAATATTGTATGCAGTTCTGATCACCTACTTACAGGAAAAGTATCAATAAGATTGAAAAAGTACAGCAAAAATTTACAAGGAAATTGCCAGCACTTGCAGACCTGAGGAATGGGGCAAAATTGAGTAGGCTGGGACTTTACTCCCTGGAGCAGAGGAGAATGCGGGGAGATTTGATGGAGGTTGAAAAAATTAGGACGGGTTTAGGTGGGGTAAATGCAAGCAGGATTTTTCCACAGAAATTAGGTGAGACTTGAATTTGAGGTCATGGGTTAAGGGGAACCTGAGGGGCACTTCTTCACTCAGAGGGTGGTGCGAGTGTGGAATGAGCTGCCAGGGGAAGTGATCAATGCAATTCGATTGCAACACTTAAGGGAAGTTTGGCCACATGTATGCTACCTACTCCCATCGACCAAGGCCCTCCATACCGCTACCAACCATGTACCTATCCAAACTTCTCTTGAACATACCACCAGGTTCAGGGACATCTTCTCTCCCACTGTTACAAGACTGTTGAATCTAGTATCCAGTGCAGACTCGGCAAAGTTGGAAACACCCTCGGATCAATGAGCAACATGTGGTGATCAACCAAGTACAGCGTCCACTCCAAGGTGAAGGTGTTCTGTCCACACTCTTGTACAGGTCAGAATGCTGGTGCATGACAGGGAGTGACCTTGCAAAGCTTGTCAGAGAGTGACCTTGTCATTCCACACCAAGACCCTCTGGAAGATCCTCTGTATTTTCTGGCCAAGAAAGATCTCCAACTATGCCCTACTCCTTCAGTGTCACCAAAAGGACACAGCCACAACCACCACGAGGAAATGCTGAAGATGGATTGGGCACAAGATGAGAAGAGAGGCCAATTCCATCATCAAGACTGCACTTTATTGGATCCCTGAAGGGCGGAGGAAACACAGGAGACCAAAGACAACTCAGCACCGTACCGTAGAGGCAGAAATGAGGATCCTGAACTATATTTGGAGCACAATAGAGAAGATGACCAAGGACAGAGATGGAGGATCCTCATTGCTGCCCTAAATGTCAGCAACATAACTAGTATGATAAGATGGACTCTTGATATCACCATCTACCTCATTATGATCCTCCACCATATTGTCTATCTGCACTGTGCTTTCTACGTACCACAATGCTTCATTCTGCATTCTGTTATTGTGTTACCTTGTACTACCTCAATGCACAGTTGGACAGTATGTAAGACAAGTTTTTCACCGTACCTGGGTTATCATCATCATTAGGTGCTGTGACGTATGACGTAGGCAACCATGATCCCATGACCATGATTGTCCTTGGCAAATTTTTCTACAGAGTGGTTTTCCATTGCCTTCTGGGCAGTGCCTTTACAAGACAGGTGACCCCCCAGCCATTATCAATACTCTTCAGAGATTGTCAGTGGTCGCATAACCAGGACTCGTGATATATGAATAGCTGTTCATACGACCATCTGACACCTGCTCCCATGGCTTCACGTGACCCTGATCGGGGGGGGGTGGGGTGGTAAAGCAGGTGCTACTCCTTACCCAAGGGTGACCTGCAGGCTAGCAGAGGGAGCGAGTGCCTTACACCTCCTTTGGTAGAGAGGTACCTCCACCCCACCACCCACATACAAGGGTACATGAGGCAATTATAAACCACGATCCCAACATGGCTACAAATGCCTGACTTGTGTACAGTCTGTACAGATGATCAATCATTTGGGAGCCTGGCAGCATAGATCTGCCGGCTGCCGCAGGGTGCAAGGTATCTTCTGCCATCTGAGAACCTGTTTCACAGACACGTTCCCAACTCGTCATCTATCTGGGTAATAAACGGTTCACAGAATCAAAACTTTAGGGAAACAATGAGAATCTTAGGTGCAATATCTTCTATTTACTGCTTGTAGTCTGAAATTGTTTAATTTATTTATTTATTGAGATACAGTGCGGAATAGGCACTCTAAACTGCACTGCCCAGCAACCCTTTGATTTAACCGCAGCCTAATCACAGGACAATCTACAATGACCAATTAACCTACCAACTGGTACATCTTTGGATTGTGGGAGGAAACCGGAGCACCCGGAGGAAACCCTCACTGTCATGAAGGAAAATGTACAAACTCTTCACAGGCAGCGGTGGGAAGTGAACCCAGTTCACCTGTACTGTAATGTGTTGCGCTAACCATTATGCTACTGTGCCTCCCTGTGTTCCATGTATATAGACCATAAGACAGAGGATCAGAATTAGGCCATTCGGCCCATTGAGTCTGCTCCACCATTTCATCATGGCTGATTTAATATTCCTTTCAACCCCACTCTCCCACCTTCTTCTGCAACCTTTGACGCTGTCACGAATCAAGAACCTGTCAGCCTCCGCTTTAAGTATACCCAGTGAAGTATACCCAGTGACTTGGCCTCCACAGCCATCTGTGGCAATGAATTCCACAGATTTGCCATCCTTTGGCTAAAGAAATTCCTCCTCATCTCTGTCCTAATTACCCAATATAGGCAGTTACAGATCTGAAAAATCAAAAAACAGCAACGTTGGAAGTCTGAAATAAGACTGGAGATAACAGAAACAGTCAGAACCTCAGAGAAAGAGAAATAGTATTGACATTTCAGACGTCAGACTATTTGTCAGAACTCTAACAAAGTATCTTTGCCTGAATCATTATCTCTGTTTGGGATGGTGGCGAACATTGGGAGCTAGGGTTGAGGCATTTGATATAGTTAAGGTGAATAGTCAGAATTCTCCTGGAGAGGGATCCCATCCTGGGTTCCACGAACCCCTCGGCTAATGGTAGGGGACTATGGCATAAAAATGGTTGGGAACCCCTGCTCCAGAGTTTACAGAGATCTAGTGAGAAGCAGTTCTGTGGGGGGAAACAGGTTTTTAATGAGAGAGGTCAGAGGAGAATGGCCAGACTGGTTCAAGCTGACAGGAAGGTGACAGTAACTCAAATAACCACACATTACAACAATGGTGTGCAGAAGAGCATCTCTGAATGCACAACACATCGAACCTTGCAGTGGATGGGCTACAGATCATGAACATACACTCAGTGGCCACTTCATGAGGCCGCGAGTGTATGTAAGAGGAACTTGCACTTGAATTGGTAAAGCAGAGTAAGATATGGTTCTAAAGCGAGCACATAGGATTATTGTAGATGGGCAGAAAGGCCATCAAGGACATAGTGGGCCAGTGTCTGTGCCATACAACTCCATGACTATGAAATAGAATGGAGCAGAGTTTTCTTGTGCCTGGGTGCAAAGGGCACTGAGAGTAAATGGAGAGATATCTTGCAGCAACTGTACAGGACGTTGAGACCTCAGCTAGTGACCAGCTCTACTCTCTTTACTCAAGGAGCGACAAACTTGCTTTGGAGGCATTTCACAGAAGGTTCACATGGTTGATTCCTGGTAGAACACAACTGTTTTACAAGAAATGATTGATAGGTAGAGGCAATTGTAGTTTATCGAATCTTGAAACGGATCAAATATTGGAAGGTCTAGATAAAGTAAAGTTGGAGAGGATATTTCCTGTAGTGGGGAGTCTAGGTCCAGAGGGCACAGCCTCCGAATAGGAGAACATCCCTTTAGGACAGAGATGAGGAAGAATTTCTTCAGTCAGAGGGTGGCAAATCTGTGGAATTTATTGCCACAGACGGCTGTCGAGGCCAAGTCATTGGATGTATTTAAAGCAGAGGTTGATAGGTTCTTGATTAGTCAGGGTATCAAAGGTTATGGGGAGAAAGCAGGAGAATGCGATTGAGAGGGATAATTAAATCAGCCTAGGGTGGCGGGGTGGAGATATGCCTCTACTAAAGATGATGTAAGGTGCTCCATCCCTCCGCTAGCCTGCATGTCACCCTTGGGCAAGGTGTAGCACCCAGTTTGCCCCCCCCCGCCCAGATCATGGTCACATGAGGCCATGGGAGCAGGTGGTGGATGGTCGTATGAGCAGCTGGTGCAGATCACAAGTCCTGGTTATGTGACCACTGACACCAGGCAGACAATCTGTGAAGAGTGTTGATAATGGCAGGGTCACCCATCTTGTAAAGACACTGCCCAGAAGGCGGCAATGGCAAAGCACTTCCGTAGAAAAATTTGCCAAGAACAATCATGGTCATGGAAAGCCCATGATCGCCCACGTCATACGACACGACACATAATGAATGAACAAACCAATAAGCCACGATTAAGTGGCGGAGCAGACCCGATAGACTAAATGTCCTAATCTGCTCCTATATCTTATGGTCTTTAGGAAAGTGAGAAGGGTTTTTTATTAAAATGTTTTAGATTCTAGGGAGTTTTGATGTGGTAGATGTAGAAAAACTGTTTCCCCTCATGGGAGAGTCTAGAACTAGATATAACAGTTATGGATTAAGGGATTATTCATTTAAGATGATGACGAGGAGGCATTTCTTTCAGAACGTTATGATTTTTGACAGTTCTGGTCACCCCACTATAGGAAGAATGTTGAGGCTTTGTTGAGAATGCAGGTCAGGTTTACCAGGATGCTGCCTGGATTAGAAGGCATGTGCTACAACGAGAGGTTGGACAAACATGGGTTGATTTCTCTCCCTTCATCTGAATTAGTTTTATTTTTACTGTTTTCACAATATCTGCTTTTAAGTATTGCATGCAGTTCTGGTCGACCCTTTATCTTTCCCACCCACCAGGCTTCTAGCTGTCCTTCCTTCCCCTCGCCGGACTTTTTTAACCTGATGTTTCCTCCCTTTCCTGTCCAGTCCTGAAGAAGGGTATCAGCTTGAAATATCAACTGTTTATTCACTTTCATAGGTGCTGCCTGACCTGCTGAGTTCCTCCACCATTTTGTGCATTGCCAGGATGCTACCTGGATTAGAGGGCATGTGATACAGCGAGAGGTTGGACAAACTTGGATTATATTAGAATTATAGAAAACTACAGCACAAAAACAAGCCATTCAGCCCATTTAGACCATGCCAAAACTATTTAAGCTGCCTACTCCTATTGACCTGCACCACGACCATTTTCCTTCATATCCCTACTATCCAAACTGTGTCTCAATGTTGAAATCGAGCTTGCATGCACCACTTGTCCTGGCAGCTTGTTCCACACTCTCTAACCACCCTCTGAGTGAAGTTTCCCCTCATGTTCACCTTTCACCCTTAACCCATGACCTCTGGTTGTAGTCCCACCCAACCTCAGTGGAAAAAGCCTACTAATATTTACCCCATCTATAACCCTCCGAATTTTGAATAACTCCATCATATCTCCTCTCAATCTTCTACATTCCAAGGAATAAAGTCCTAACCTATTCAATCTTTCCTTATAACTCAGGATCTCCAGAGGCAACATCCTTGTAAATTTTCTCTGTATTCTTTCAACCCTATTTACATCTTTCTAGTAGGTAGGTGAGTGGTGGAGGCTGAGGGGAGATCTGATAGAGGTTTATAAGGTTATGAGAGACATAGATGGAGTAGACAGGGAGTATCTTTCCCCCAGGGTTGAAATGTTTAAAACCAGAGGGCTTACATTGAAGGTGAGAGGGGGTCATTTTAAAGGAGATGTGAGGGGCATATTGTTTTACACAGAGTGTGGTGAGTGACTTTACTGCACTGCCTGGGATGTTGGTAGAGGCAGAAACATTAGGGACTTTAACAGATGTTTAGATAGACACATGAATGTGAGGGAAACGAAAGCATATGAACATTGTGTGAGCAGAAGGGATTAGTTGGCCATTTGATTACTAATTGGGTCAGCACAACATTGTGGGCTGAAGGGCCTATTCCTTTGTGCTACTGTTCTACGTTTTGTACCCCAGAGAAATGTAAAGGTTATTATCAATGAGTGTATCTGAGGCTGAGATAGATATTTGGATTACAGGGCAATCATTTTAAGAGGAATCAGGTGGGCAGGAAGATAGAGCTGAGACCAAGATCGGATCTGCCATGATCTTATTGAATGATGGAGCAGGTTCGAGAGCTGTACGGCAAGTTCCCATCCCCATTCCTCTGTCACCTTCACGTAACACACTGAGAACAATATATCAAGTGTAGTCAGCACTAAAGCCCTTCTGTACTCAAATTCCTTGTATTCGTTCCAGTCTGGGGGTAGACACATAACCTGGAAAATGAACACTGGAATCCCAGTCGAACTGGAGACCACAAACACGAGAAAACATGCAGATGCTGGAAATCCAGAGCAACAAACACAAAATGTTGGAGGAACTCAGCAAATCAGAGCATCTATGAAAAAGTAAACAGTCGATGTTTTGGGATGAGACCCTTCTTCAGGACTGGAAAGGAAGGGGGAAGAAGTCAGAGTATGAGGTAGGGGAAGGGGAAGAAGAAGTACGAGGTGATAGGAGAAATGGAGAGAGGGAGGGGTGAAGTAAAGAGCTGGAAAGTTGGTTGGTGAAAGATAAAGGACTGGAGAAAGGGGAACCTGACGAGAGAATAGAAGACCATGAAAGAAAAGGAAGGGGGGGGGGAACCAGAGGGAGGTGATGGGCAGGTAAGGAGATAAGGTGAGAGTGGGAAACAGGAATGGGAAATGGTGAAGAAGAGGATTTGCAATTACTAGAAATCGATGTTGATCCTATCAGGTTGGAGACTACCCAGATGGAATATAAGGTGTTGCTCCTTCAACCTGAACATGGCCTCATCGTGGCAGGAGAGGAGACAATGGTCTGACATGTCAGAATGGGAATAGGAAGTAGATGGAGAATTGAAATGGGTGGCCACTGAGACTTCAATGTTGGGATTTGGTGTCATCTGTAATTTTTAAATTCGTAAACAATAGCCTTTCAGATCAACAAGTCACCACAGTAAACACTTGCAAGATGGTACTCTGACTCAGATATTAAGATTCAAAATTCTTTCTGCTTTTGGAATTTTCTCTATAAATCAAAAAATTGCTGACAATGAATTAAAAGCTTTAGCAAAAATACAAAAAAAACATACATTGTATGTCAACTACATGCAGTTTTTCCCCTATACTACATTAGCAGCAATGCCGCAAGTGTATCAATATCTTACAATTCAACAACCAGCCAGGCTAGGTTACATGTCAGTGGCTGTCTTACAATCTATTAATCCTTTTTACAATTATTCTACAATTCACAGTGCAAATATCTGCCAAGGGAAAGTGTGACTGAAGTGCTTAAATCTAACTGTTCCACTGTAGGATGTTGTCAACTCCTGCTTGGTCAAGCTGAATTTTCTCATGGCGAGTTTGCTGGAAGAAAAAAGAAAAGAAATGCACTGAATTAGTTTTATTTTACTGTTTTTACAATATCTGCGTTTAAGTATCACATACTGTTCTGGTCACCCCACTACAGGAAGGATGTTGAGGCTTTGGAGAGGGCGCAGAAGAGGTTTACCAGGATGCTGCCTGGTTTGGAGGGCGTGTGCTATCACGAGAGGCTGGGTAAACTTGGGTTGTTTTCTCTGGAGGACTGGAGGCTGAGGGGAGATCTGATAGAGGCTTACAAGATTATGAGAGTCAGAGATAGAGTCGACAGGGAGTATCTGTTTCCCAGGGTAGAAATGTCTAGTACCAGAGGGCTTGCATTGAAGGTGAGGGAGGTGGGGGTAGGTTCAAGGGGGATGTGAGGGGTAAGTTTTTTACTCGGAGAGAGGTGGATGCCTGGAATGCGCTGCCTGGTAAATATATTAGAGGCTTTAGAGGTTCTTGGTTATACACATGGATGTGAGGAAGATGGGGGGACATGGGCACACTGTAGGTAGGAGGGGTAAGTGTTTGTGTGTTTTTGATTTGCTTTTTAGCTGGTTCAGTACAACATTGTGGGCCTGTTTCTGTGCTGTACTGTTCGAAGTTAAACTCTCAGAGTGACATCTGAGTTTTCCTTACCAATCACCCCGTGAGCCTAGGCATTCAACACATCATTCTCTGCAACATCCGCCATCTCCAAAGGGATCCTACCACTGAACGCGTCTTTCCCTTCCCCTACTCTCTGCTTTCTGCAGGGATCACTCCCTCCGTGTTTCCCTCGTGCTTTCGCCCCTCCACCCTAATCTCCCTCCCAGCACTTACCCACGCAAGCGGCCTAGGTGGCTACACCTCCCCCCTCACTGCTTGGGTCGATGCAGGGCCCCAAACTGCCCTTCCAGGTGAGGTAACACTTCACCTGTGAATCTGATGGGGTTGTCTATTGTGCCCCATCCTCCCCTTCCAGTTTAGTTCTGTTTGATTGGCCTGTAGAATTGTTATTTTTCCTGTAGTTTATCTTTCTTCTGCTTGTTTGTATTTTTATATAATCACGAATATACTTGTGAGTTTTTCAGTGGCTGTAGTTGGGGGTATCGCCTTACTTGAACAGGGACCACCTCATTGGTTAAGCGTTATCTGCAAGTTCAGTAGAATTAGCAAACTGGACCACGCTGGATCAGTCTCACTCTTCGTGTTCCTTTCCGTCCCACTACATATCTCTTTCTCTATCTCAAGGTCTTCCTCTCTCTCCTTTCCTCTCTCCTGCCTATCTTCTCTCTCACCCTCTCTCTGTCCCCCTCTCTCCTCTCCCCCTTTCATTCTCTCCCTCTCCCTCTCTCTCACCCTCCCCCTCTCTCCCTCCCTCATTCTTTCTCTCCTCACCCTCATGCTTCACCTTCTTTCCCCGCATTCTGTTTTTGTAACGCTTAATAAACGATGGTAATCGACAGGTTTTAAGCCTCATTCTTGACTTCTGAAGAAGCTCGGATCAAAAGCATCAGGACCTGGCAGTTCCAATATCATCTGTCGAATCTCTGTGCAGAATCCATTTCCATTGTGTACAATTTCCAAGAATCAAACCTATTTTCCCCTAAACACTTGCTGCATGTAATTCTAGTGGATCAAAGTCCTTTCCATTGATATTCAATATATAAAAATAATATTTAATTGGCACTTTACCCTGCTGCGTCTCTACTCGATTTCAAAAGCCTCCTAAAGATCTAACTCTTTGAAAATGCATTTAGCCTCCCACCAGAACCTCTCCTGGGTGGCCGGCTCTGCCCCACGTGAAGCGCTCTGAGAGCCTGTCTAAGTGAGGAGTGCCGTAAAAAAATTGCAGACCAAGGTTTTAATGGTTTCTTAAACTTACACCAGACTAAATACAGTGAGGTCATTTTCAAACTCCCTTGAAGACAGCACCACATTTGAGAAATCCAATAATTTACGTGTAATAAATACATTTTAGCTCAGTATTTCCTGTTTTTCTTTATACTGACTGGCTAAATGAATGATTGAACGGTCTGTGGATCATGCTGGCCGCTTAAAACGCTGGTTTTTGGAGTTCATCACTGAAGCCTGACATTTCTTGGCAATGTTATTGTAACATTTTTAGGGGTTCCAGTGTATTAACGTTCTTTGCAAAGCTATTTTGAACGATATAAAACACCTTGCATACTGGGGGCTCATTTGGAATGAGGTGATGCCAAGTGCTGAACCGAGCAATTCTCCGGGCGGTGAGAGACAGGGAGACAAAGAATGGAGTGGTAGTTTGTTAAAGGGGGAGCTCACCTTGATAAGACCATAAGACATTAGGCCATTCAGCCCATTGAGTCTATTCCACGCCTGATTTACTATCCCTCTCAACCCCATTCTCCTGCCTTCTCCCCGTAACCCTGGACAACTTCACTAACCAAGAAGCTATCAAACTCCACTTTAAATATACCCAATGGCCATCCATGGCAATGAATACCACCCTCTGGCTAAAGAAATTCCTCCTCATCCCTGTTCTGAAGGGGGGTTATTGTATTCTTTGTTACGTGCGGGTGTTTCCTTGTCGGTGGAAAGCCGCTTCCGTCGTGCCAGTCATCGACGGGCCCGTTTGAAGGATGCGGCAGCTCTTTCCCATTGGTCGCCTTGTGTGTCGCGGCTCCGGTGTCCGGTGTCCGGTTTCCGGCACCTCAGTGTATGAGAAAAGCAGGTGGCGGAGGCTCGGTCTCTCGGCACCTCAGGGTATGAGAAAAGCAGGTGGGGGAGGCTCGATCTCTCTGCTTTTGTCTCCAGGCCGCTCCTCACAGTGAGGTCGTGACCGGTGCTGAAGGGCCACTGGGAAGGTACGCTCAGACACAGAAGGCCCGTGCGCACTCTTAGCGAAGTATCTGATTGTTGAATATTTAGTTTTGTAGTCTGTGTAACTTTGGGGAGACTTGGATGTTTGGTCGAATCTTTTACTGTTGGTAAATAAATGATCAATATGCTTATTCGTAGTCAGTGTTTTCTGTCTCACTCACCAAACCCGTGAACCTGCTTCCATGGTACAGCCTTCTGGTCTGGGACTTCCCCACTATAGGAAACATCCTCTCCACATCCACTCTATCGAGGCCTTTCAACATTTGAGAGGTTTCAATGAGACACCACCCCCCTCCCCACATTCTTCTAAACTCTAGCAAGTTACAGGCCCGGAGCCATCAAACGCTCCTCATACGTTAACCCTTTCATTCCTGGAGTCATTCTCGTGAACCTCCTCTGGACCCTCTCCAATGTCAGCACGTCCTTTCTCAGATAAGGGGCTCAAAGCTGCTCCAGTGTGACCTTACACAGCCTCAGCATTAATGCAGTGGTTAGCACAATGTTTTACAGTGCTGGTGACTTGGGTTCAATTCCCGCCACTGCCTATAAGGAGTTGGCATGCTCTCCCCGTGTGGTGGCACGGTATCATGGTGGTTGGCACAACACTTTACAGTATTGGAAACCCAGGTTCAATTCCTGCCACTGCCTGTAGGGAATTTGTTCACTCTTCCCGTGACCGCATGGGTTTCCTCCGGGTGCTTCAGTTTCCACCCACAGTGCAAGGACATATGGGTTAGTAGGTTAATTGGTCATTGTAGCTTGTCCCATGATTGTCCTGGTCCCTCAATATCAACTCCCTGAACAAGAAGGCACAGCAGCACCTCCATTTCGTGAGGAGACTGAGGAAAGCGAGAATCTCCAACCTCCCTTAACTTTTACAGGACCACCATTGAGAACAGCCTGCCAATCATCTGATCTGGGAGAAGCCGAGTATCGAACCGGAACCGGAAGACCGTGAGAATGGCTGAGAGGATCATTGGGCTCCCTACCCTCCATCAGGGACATTTATCAGGAGCACTGCATATGCAGGGCCCTTTGTATTTTCAAGAATCCCACCCACCTAGCCAGCATCCTCTTTGACTTTCTACCATCAGGCAGGAGACTACGATGCATAAAAACAAGAACGGTCAGGATGAGAAACAGTTTTTTCCTCCAGGCCATTAGGTTTCTGAACTCCCTGCGCATCGCATTCAAAGTGTCACTGGTTAATCTGTTCCATACCTTCAATATTTAATATTAATACCCTTTAGTTTGTTATTTATGTGTGATTCATCTGTAGATTTTAACCTTACCGTCATAAGCTATTGTGTGTTATGTGGGTCCTGGACTTATTTCCTGGCATTTACATATTACTATTTAATTATTTATGGTTTTATATTGCTTTATCTATACTCTATTCTTGGTTGGTGCAACTGTAACGAAAACCAGTTTCCCTTGAGATCACTAAAGTAAGACTATGACTATGACTATCCCTGTGCCTTGCACCTAGGTTCGAAGAAACATTGTCTTGTTCCTTTATACATTATACGGTCATATACATTATATACATCATTATATACATATTAATCTGGCATATATAGCGAGAGGATTCGAGTACAGGAGCAGGGAGGTACTACTGCAGTTGTACAAGGCCTTGGTGAGACCACACCTGGAGTATTGTGTGCAGTTTTGGTCCCCTAATCTGAGGAAAGACATCCTTGCCATAGAGGGAGTACAAAGAAGGTTCACCAGATTGATTCCTGGGATGGCAGGTCTTTCATATGAAGAAAGACTGGATGAACTGGGCTTGTACTCGCTGGAATTTAGAAGATTGAGGGGGGATCTGATTGAAACGTATAAGATCCTAAAGGGATTGGACAGGATAGATGCGGGAAGATTGTTCCCGATGTTGGGGAGGTCTAGAACGAGGGGTCACAGTTTGAGGATAGAGGGGAAGCCTTTTAGGACCGAGGTTAGGAAAAACTTCTTCACACAGAGAGTGGTGAATCTGTGGAATTCTCTGCCACAGCAAACTGTTGAGGCCAGTTCATTAGCTATGTTTAAAAGGAAGTTAGATATGGCCCTTGTGGCTACAGGGGTCAGGGGGTATGGAGGGAAGGCTGGGGCGGGGTTCTGAGTTGGATGATCAGCCATGATCATAATAAATGGCGGTGCAGGCTCGAAGGGCCGAATGGCCTACTCCTGCACCTATTTTCTATGTTTCTATGTTTCTATGTTTCTATATAGTTAAATGGCAATAAACTTGACTTGGCTTGACTTGACTAGGCTAGGATTGAATCGGGGGATTGCTGGGCAGCGTGGCTCAAAGGACCAGGAGGGCCTGTTCCACACTGTATCTCAGTCAACAAATCAATAAAATTTAGCTTCACTAGTCCCTTAGATGCTATGGAAAATTGCTTCACTAGAACCTTGAATGTCAAGCTACCTAAAGCAAAGGTGACTTGCTGGTTAATTACAAACGTGGACTGATGTGGCATTTTTGGGGTTGGGACATTTAGCCAATAACTTCAGTCACCAGTCTTCAGATCTGAATATGGACCGTAGCTCTGAACATTGGGTTCCTAAACGTTGCGAAGCACAGTTACTTGGAAGACCAGATGCTGCTGATTTAAAATCCATTTGTGAGTTTCTAGTGTGGGTGCGAAGAAGGAGGTGTGAGATTTATACATAACCCAAAGATCCTTGTAAATAGAGAACTGTCCTTTGACCTGTAGCATATAAAATGCCATCTAGTGTTGGGCCAAGCGGGCATCTTCCTCCAAAAGGGAAGGAGGAGAAGATGGCGGCACGACGCAGCGTGTGCGGCCGTTCCGAATGATATCGTATGTGTTAACTAGGGGGCCGTGCACAATCCTGATTTGATGGAGACAGCCGGGAGAGACACGGAGGAACATCTGGAGAAACTTCTGAAATGCCCGCTTCGCTGCCGCTGCTACTGTGCGATCGAGAATCTCTGGAGGAGAAGGCCCCAAATCCTCGGCTTTGCCTATTGCCTGTTGCCGGGGCTGGGGTCAAATCGCTGGGCAGAGATGGTGCTCGGTGCTTGCTGTTGGAGAGCTGGTCGGAGGCTCGAAGTTTTCGGACGGACTCGGAGTCGGACTGTGGTCGGATGCTTCCGGGATGCTGCGTCAGCAAGTTTGCGGTGCTAGAGGTTCACCGTCTGTGTGAGATGATGGGACTTTCGAGAGACTTTGAGATTTTTTACCGTGCCCATGGTCTGTTCTTATCAAATTACGGTATTGCTTTGCACTGCTGTAACTATATGCTATAATTATGTGGTTTTTGTCAGTTTTTCAGCCGGTTTGTCAGGTGTTTCTGTGATACCATTCTGGAAAAACATTGTATCATTTCTTAATGCATGCATTACTAAATGACAATAAAAGAGGACTGCATGTCCTCATAATCTAATCGAAATAAATCTAAAATAAATTTTAAAAAGGTCTCAGCATGCTGCCTGCTGTTATTCATTTTGTTGAATAAAGACTTTACCTCATTTCTACCAGCTTTTTCCCTCTTGTGCCTTTGTTCACGCGACAATACAGAGCATACAATTTTACAACCTTCAGATTTTAAAATCTGCCAAAATTTTAATTTGCAATAAGAAAAATCTATAGTCAAGGAAATACACAGACCTCTAAAGACTACAGGATGCATAGTGACGATGCTTTGAACGATATGAGTCTGAAGTTTTGTCAGTGTTACTGCTCCTCCAAGAGCAAAACAACCTTGTCGTAGGGTTTGGAGGCTTGCGTGCCTCAGTGACCTGGCAAACTATGCTGGCTGGAGTCAGGGCTTTGGTGCTTTGGCTCTTGGTAGGGTCTCTCATGCCAAGCAGGTCAAGGGTAGAGGCCAAACTGTCATGGAAACAGCAATGAAGAATCCTTCTACGTCTGAGTGTGACGGTATTCCTGAGTCTCCACCCGGGACTTGCATAACTGACAGTGGTGAAAACCAAGTGGAAGCTACTGACATGATGAAGGAAGCCCTGAACACCACCAGAGATGGAGGATCTTCATTGCTGCCCTAAACACCAGCTGCACAACAGGCAGTAAATAAGTAAGTAAATTTATTGTTAATTTATTATTTTTAATTCTGCTTTGACATACATAGTGGCTACTTTGTACAACTGTACACCTGCTCGTTAATGCAAATATCTAATCAGCTAGTCATGTGGCAGCAACTCAGTGCATAAAAGCATGTAGACACGATCGAGAGGTTCAGTCATTGTTCAGACCAAACATCAGAATGGGGAAGAAATGTGATCTAAGTGACTTTGACCGTGGAATGATTGTTGGTGCCAGATGGGGTGGTTTGAGTAGCTCAGAAACTGCTGGTCTCCTGGGATCCTCATGCACAACAGAGAATGGTGAGAAAAACGACAAAAAAAACATCTAGTGAGTGGCAGTTCTGTGGGAGAAAATGCTTTGTTGGAGACCATTTGGAGGAGAACGGCCAGACTTGTTCAAGCTGACAGGAAGGCGAAAGTAACTCAAATAACTACGCGTTACAATAGTGATATAGAAACATAGAAACATAGAAAATAGGTGCAGGAGTAGGCCATTCGGCCCTTCGAGCCTGCACCGCCATTTATTATGATCATGGCTGATCATCCAACTCAGAACCCAGCCTTCCCTCCATACCCCCTGACCCCTGTAGCCACAAGGGCCATATCTAACTTCCTCTTAAACACAGCCAATGAACCGGCCTCAACAGTTTGCTGTGGTAGAGAATTCCACAGATTCACCACTCTCTGTGTGAAGAAGTCTTTCCTAATCTCAGTCCTAAAAGGCTTCCCCTCTATCCTCAAACTGTGACCCCTCGTTCTGGACCTCCCCAACATCGGGAACAATCTTCCCGCATCTAGCCTGTCCAATCCCTTTAGGATCTTATACGTTTCAATCAGATCCCCCCTCAATCTTCTAAATTCCAACGAGTACAAGCCCAGTTCATCCAGTCTTTCTTCATATGAAAGACCTGCCATCCCAGGAATCAATCTGGTGAACCTTCTTTGTACTCCCTCTATGGCAAAGATGTCTTTCCTCAGATTAGGGGACCAAAACTGCACACAATACTCCAGGTGTGGTCTCACCAAGGCCTTGTACAACTGCAGTAGTACCTCCCTGCTCCTGTACTCGAATCCTCTCGCTATAAATGCCAGCATACCGTTCGCCTTTTTCACCGCCTGCTGTACCTGCATGCCCACTTTCAATGACTGGTGTATAATGACACCCAGGTCTCGTTGCACCTCCCCTTTTCCTAATCGGCCACCATTCAGATAATAATCTGTTTTCCTATTTTTGCCACCAAAGTGGATAACTTCACATTTATCCACATTAAATTGCATCTGCCATGAGTTTGCCCACTCACCCAACCTATCCAAGTCACCCTGCATCCTCTTAGCATCCTCCTCACTGCTAACACTGCCACCCAGCTTCGTGTCATCCGCAAACTTGGAGATGCTGCATTTAATTCCCTCATCCAAGAGGAGCATCCCTGAACATTGAGGTGGATGGACTACCGCAGCAGAAGACCACAAACATTCATTCAGTGGCCACTTTATAATGATATTCTGTATACACTGAGTGTATATCAGAGATATTTTCAGTGCTATTTCAACAGATTGGATACATGGTGATGTTAATTCCATTGAACAGAAATGTAATTGTCTTTTGTGAAATTACTACAGAGAATCATTTCTGAGGAGCTGTGCTTGCTGTAAGATGTCCAGGGCAAAAGCTCAACTCCCGCTACTGGTTAGATGATGATTTGATCTGAAGGTTCATGTTAACTGAAGATAGCGCAGGAAGCTTTTGTGGACCTGGGCAACTTCTTCCAGTTCATCTGCAAAACAGTTTAAATCTCATGTTCTAATGGGTTTTTTTTTTCCTTTTCAAGGTCGCTGGGGTCCTGTCGGAATCTGTGATCTACAACTGTAGTTCAAACTACGGTTCTTCACGGGCGGTGGGTTCTTGCTTTTGGAATTGGCTGAGTGGCCTGTCATTTTGGTATCTGCAGAAATGGTTTTGAAGACACGCGCCTTTCGTGTGCGGTCCTGTGGACGACTCAGTTCCTCACCAATGTCACCGACTGAAGCGAGGCAAGAGATTGAAACATCGAGCAGCTGTCAGAGGCTTCTACACTCAACCAATCCCTCTCCCCCTCTCTCTTTCTGCTGGTTCATGAGCCGGGGGACTCAAATAAGCAACGCTACAGATTGTAACATCAAAACAGCAAGCTGTTGGCCTTCCCTCTCACTGTTGCAGGAGCGATCTCTCTCTCTCCCCCCCATTAGTGAGACAGGGAACCTGTGTGAGATGTCCAATTGTTGGGATAGACAGTGGTTTTTGATGGACCCTTTGGGGGCTTTGCATGGTGGGTGGGAGGGGGCTGATGCTTTTGTTGCTGCTTGTGTGTGGAAGAGGGGAGGGGCTATGGGGCTTTAGTCCCCCCCTCCCCCCGGGATTTTGACCAGCAACCAATCTGGACATTGGAAGTTTTGAGAGGAGGGGATTTCACTCAGGTTCACTGCCCGAGTAGGAAAGCCAGCAGCATGACGGTACAGCAACAGAGAGCTTTGACCAGCATCCAATCGGCATTTGGGATTGATTAGCAAGAGCAAGTTAAAGGAAGGCAGGGGCAAGTGGAGCGGCCATCACCTGAGTGGACAGAGTTAGAGTGGTCATCTTGAGGCTTTAGATCTTCGAGGCTTCAGTCAAGAGAGGCTTCACTCAGAGAAAGCAAAGGAAGAAAAAGCTCAAGTCAAACTAAATACGATCTGCTTTTAACATCCAATTGAAACACAACTTTTAAAAGATAAAAGTCACTTTTCTGTTCATGGTAAAATGGGTAAACCATTGGCTAACCAGTTGAAGACCTTTATAGTTAAACGGCAAATTAAAGAAATTTGTAAAGCTAATGGTGATAAAACATCCAATCACTTAGAAATAAATGATACTTCTAGAGAATTCTATTCTAATTTTTATAGTTCTGATCCTCCTAAAGATAATACTGTAATGAATAATTTCTTAGATCGATTAAGCATTCCTACACTTTCTGATGATAATTGAAAATTGCTGGATCAGCCCATTTCTTATGAGGAAATTGCCGAGGTTGTTCACCCTTTGCACTTGGGGAAGTCTCCAGGTCCTGATGGATTTTCTAGAGAATTTTATAAGGCATTTTCCTCTTTGCTTACACTTCAATTATATTCAGTCCTTTCAGACTCTTTTAAATTAGGTAGGTTGCCACAATAGAAACCATAGAAAAACTACAGCACAGAAACAGGCTTTTTGGCCCTTCTTGGCTGTGCCGAACCATTTTCTGCCTAGTCCCACTGACCTGCACACGGACCATATCCCTCCATACACCTCCCATCCATCTATCTGTCCAATTTATTCTTAAATGTTAAAAAAGAACCCGCATTTACCACCTCGTCTGGCAGCTCATCTTTTCATAAAGCCTCTATTTTGCTTATTCCTAAAAAGAATAAGGATCCAACTGAATGTTCTTCTTAGAGACTAATTTCCTTATTTAGTGTTGATGCTAAAATTATATCTAAACTTTTGGCTCATAGGATTGAAAATATTTTGCAATCTATTATTTCTGATAATCAAACTGGATTTATCAAAATTGATACTCCTGCTTTAATATTCATCATTTATTGAATGTTATTTATTCTCCTTCTAAAGAGATATCGGAATGTGTGGTATCCTTAGATGCTGAGAAAGCCTTTGATCGGGTTGAATGGAATTATTTATTTAAAACTTTAGAAAAATTTAACTTTGAGCCCAATTTTATTCAATGGATTAAATTACTTTATCTGTCTTCCTCCGCTCAGGTACTTACTAACTCTCAGAATTCTAAACCATTTAAACTTCAACATGGAACCAGACAAGGTTGTCCTTTGAGTCCTCTGCCCTTTGATTTGGTCTTAGAACCTTTAGCTATTGCTTTCCGGGAATCTAATGATGTCACTGGTGTTTTAAGGAGGGGTATTACTCGCAAAGTGTCGCTTTATGCTGATGACCTTTTGCTCTACATTTCTAATGTGGAGTCTTCTTTACCTTCCGTACTCTCTTTACTCTCCTGCTTTAGTCAGTTTTCATGATATAAACTTAACTTTCATAAGAGTGAACTTTTTTCTTTGCATAATTTGGTATTAGTTAACACTAACCTTCCTTTTGAAATTGTAAGAAATCAATTTACTTATTTGGGCGTAACAATTACTGGGAATTATAAATTCCTTTTTAAAGTAATTTTTTTACACTTCTGAATTATGTTAAGAAGGCACTATCAAATTGGTCACCCCTCTCTTTATCATTGATTGGCCGAATTAATTCCATCAAATGAATATCTTGTTTGATTTTTTATATTTATTTCAGGCCGTACCTGTTTTTATTCTTAAATCCTTTTTTGATTCTCTAAATTCTATTATATCTTCTTATATATGGAAAAATAAAATTTCTCGATTAAATAAAGTTCATCTTCAAAAAACTAAAAAAAAATGGAGGTTTAGCTTTACCCAATTTTAGGTTTTATTACTGGGCAGTCAACATACGGATTCTTACGTTTTGGTTATATTATATTAATCGAGAGGACTGTACAGTCTGGGTTTCTTTAGAAGCTAATTCTGTTAATAAATTTTCTATCATTCTCTTCTCGGATCCTGAATTCCTTTATCTTTAAGTAACTTAACTGATAATTTTGTAGTTAAACACACCTTGAGGATTTGGGTACAATTTAGAAAATATTTTGGTTTAGTGAATTTTTCACTTTCAAATCGCATTTTTTCTATTTTTTTAGGTGCCAGGAGGGCATTGTTGCTTAAGTGGAAGGATGCCTCACCACCTACTCATACATGATGTTATGTCTTGCTTAAATTTAGAGACGATTCGCTGTTCAATTTCTGAACCTAGACAAGATTTTTTAATATTGTGGGGACCTTTTTTGAATTATTTTCAAAATCTTTGATTTGCTATTAAGCACAGATGTTGGCTAACAATATGTTTTGATTATATGATAAGGATTTTTTCCTCTTTTTTAACCAAACAGCTGGGTTTTTTTCTGGTAGTGGGTCTAGATTATTTTTGTATAACAAAGGATATCTTTTCAATATTATGTTTAAACTTAATATATACGGATATAGGGTAATGAAACTATATTTGTGATTCCAATATATTGTAATCGATACTATATATACTGTACTTTGTATTCTTTTATGTGAGAAATATTGAAAAAGAGAAAAAGCCAGTCACTCGAAAGCGAGGACGACAAGCCCATCAGAAAAGCAGCCACAGCCTGCTCAAGGTTGACTGAGAGAGCCTGGGCCGACAACAGAGTCACCATGAACACCAAAGTTCAGGTGTACACAGCCTGTGTGCTGAGCACTTTTCCTACACCAGCGAAACTTGGACCCTGCGCACAGAACAAGAGCAGCGACTCGACGCTTTCCACATCCGCTGCCTCAGACGCATACTTGGCATCACCTGGAAAGACAAGGTTACCAACAACACAGAGCTCGAGAGACAGCAGGTACCGCCTCCTGAGAGGCAGACAAGCCAGCTAGGACACGTCTTGCGCATGGCAGATGGGCGCATACCAAAGGACCTTCTCTTTGGGGAGCTGGACTCTGGAAAGAGGCCAACAGGAAGACCCCAGCTGCGCTGCCAGGACACCTGCAAGCGCGACCTCAAGACCCTCGGTTTTTGCACCACCACGTGGCAGTCAGTCGCCTCAGACAGGTGTGCCTGGAAGCAGGAGGTGAAGAAGGGTCTGTTGAGATACAAGACCACTCTGATGCAGCAAGCAGAGGAAAAGTGAGCCTGCCAAAAGCCCTGTGCCCAAGCTGCCCAAGACATCAGAGCTTCCTCAGTGTTCTGCTGTACAGTGTGGCAAGGACTGTCACTCCCGCAGTCACAGCAGACACAGCTTAACCCAGACCACCGGAGGCACAAACCCATGATCCACCGGGATTGACGGCTGCCTGTTCCGTGATGGCATATACGTAACTTTGATAACAAGTATACTTTGAACTTTGAAAGAGGCATTTTGGAGCTCTGCTTAGACTTGTACAAAGGTTTCATTAACTTTATCTGGAGGATTGGGTTCAGAACTTCTACAGATGTGAACTGGAAAGTATACTGACTGGTTGCATCACGGCCTGGTATGGAACTTCATGCTTTTGAAAGGAAAAGCCTACGAAAGGAGCGGATATGGCCCAGTCCATCAGGGTAAAGCCCTCACTACCACTGAGCACATCTATGTGGAGTGCTGTCGCAGGAAAGCAGCATCCATCATCAAGGCCATCCACCAGAAACCCAGAACAGCCTTGAGAAACTATAGAGTCATGGGAAGGTACAGCACAGAAACAGGCCCTTCTGCCCATCTAGTCCAAGCTGAACCATTTAATCTGCCTACTTCAATCAACCTGTACCTGGACTATAGCCGTCCAAACCCCTCCCATCCATGTACTTATCTGAACTTCTCTTAAACATTGAAATCAAGCTCGCATGCACCACTTGCGCTGGCAGCTTGTTCACCTTCTGAATGAAAGAGATCACCCCATTTTCCCCTTAAACTTTTCAACTTTCACCCGTAACTCATGACGTCTAGTTGTCATCCCATCCAACCTCAGTGGAAAAGGCCTGCTTGCATTTACCCTATCTGTACCCCTCATAATTTTGTATACCTCTACCACATCTCCCCTCAATCTTTTACCCTAACCTATTCAATCTTTCCTTAGAACTCAGGTCCTCCAGTCCTGGCAACATCTTGGAGTTTCATGTCCCACTTGGCAGACATTACCATTCTGGCAGTTGTTTGTTTCTCAGTGATTTCCAGGAATACCGGCAAATGTCATGAGCAGAGAAAGTTTGTTAAATGTGAGCTCTCCAAGTTAATTGTAGCTAGCTCCTAGGTTCCAGGAAATGAGGAATTTTCAAGGAATTTCTTTCAGGATGATCCAGGGTGCTTCACACATCATCCATCAGCTTTAAAGTGCAAGTATTTTTATATTACTTCAAATACTCAAAATTTTCTTGTGATCGCAAGAGCCTTTTTGACGTCGTTAATGTGGAATGCTACAAGTCCTTTCCATTGATTTATTGGCAGCTGGCAGGGAAACTGTGTTCTCAGTCATGGCGAGGAATAAACCTCAAGCCGTGATGTCGCCTGTCTACAGCCGCCAGGAGAGAGGTGTTAGAGCCAGCGCACTCCACCGGGGCAGTGTGGCACGGCGACCAGGCTGGAATTGGTGCTGTCCCGCAGTGTAGGCTCGTCAGGAGACAAGCTGTATTGTGGTCGACTGCAGATTCCAGTGGCATTCATGGACTCAGGATCTGGACTCTTTTTTCCATGGGGCTGTATTTTACTGATGCCTCACCTGGAGTATTGTGTGCAGTTTTGGTCCCCTAATCTGAGGAAAGACATCTTTGCCATAGAGGGAGTACAAAGAAGGTTCACCAGATTGATTCCTGGGATGGCAGGTCTTTCATATGAAGAAAGACTGGATGAATTGGGCTTGTACTCGTTGGAATTTAGAAGATTGAGGGGGGATCTGATTGAAACGTATAAGATCCTAAAGGGATTGGACAGGCTAGATGCAGGAAGATTGTTCCCGATGTTGGGGAAGTCCAGAACAAGGGGTCACAGTTTGAGGATAAAGGGGAAGCCTTTTAGGACAGAGATTAGGAAAAACTTCTTCACACAGAGAGTGGTGAATCTGTGGAATTCTCTGCCACAGGAAACAGTTGAGGCCAGTTCATTGGCTATATTTAAGAGGGAGTTAGATATGGCCCTTATGGCTACGGGGATCAGGGGGTATGGAGGGAAGGCAGGGGGAGGGTTCTGAGTTGGATGATCAGCCATGATCATAATAAATGGCGGTGCAGGCTCGAAGGGCCGAATGGCCTACTCCTGCACCTATTTTCTATGTTTCTATGTTTCTATGTACATGCTAAGTGTGCTTTGTGCTCTGTGTGACTGTTGGTACTATGTTTTGTACCTTGGTCCCAAAGTAATGCTGTTTTGTTTGGCTGTATATATGGTACTCATGTATGGTTGAATGACAAATAAACTTGATTTGAATTGCATTGAATATTGCAGTGAAGTTATATACAAAGTAGAAATTCCAAAAAGATCAATGAAATGAATAACAAATTAGTTTATACCGTGATGTAGACACGATTTAAGCAGCATGCCAAATCAGAAAGGTCAGGTATTGACCAAATCAAGGCGGGAAGATTCAAGCACCAGAGTATATTGAGGTGACTGAACTCGACGTTTGGACATCGATTTAGATGCCAGTCCAGACTGAAAAGTCTGGGTGTTGGCATCCGAGGTGATGTACGGGCTGGTTCAGCTCACTGCTCCGCGGTGTCTGCTTGGCTCTCCAACTCTGTTTGTGGACTTCAGTTCAAAACGTTATTTGCTTGTGGTTATTGCTTGCATGATATGTTTTTTTGCCTCTGCACATTGGGTGTCGGACGGTCTTTTATCCTGAGCTTTCTTTCTTTCATGGCTGCCTGTCCATGACGGAATTCATGGTTGTATAACTTGTACGTACTTTGGTAATAAAAGTACTTTGAACTTTGAGGGATTGCAGCTGAACAATCTGATCTTAATCAAATAGTGACACGTAATTTGAAACGTTCACTTGAAAAGGCTAACAGAGCCTCAGTTTAGCATGCTATCTGACGGAAGCTGTGACATACGTTGTGAGCCCACTTTACCTCACCATGCCTGGAGGTCGGGTCACAAATGTTTCGTTGCCAGTCAAGGTGACATCATCAGTGCCCAACTGAGCGCTGCTCCTGCCGAATCCTCATGTTTATATGGTCTGACCCGTTGTTCTGATCGGTTGCCTGTTGCACCGACTGCTAGTCTCCACTGGGTCTCGGCCAACTAGAGAGCTTAGTGATCTCCACTGGCCCGTATCCCTGGTTATCACTCATTGTGAGTGTTGGCTCCGCGAGTGTCCATGACTCACTCCTTGGTCCCAGATGCACAGGTTTATAAATTGTGTCCAGTTCAATATGCCTGTTAATGGAGTCTTCCGCTGAGAACTAAACTTCTAAGAATTCTCTTGATTTTGTAATTTCATGAGGCAGAATTCATCCAAAATGTATATATGTGTGGGTGTGTGTGTGTGTATATACATACATACATACCCACACACACACACACACACACACACACACACAAACACATATATATATATGACACTGCCATTTGTTTGGGAGTGGAAGTAAGTACGCTTGTATCAATTTTTGTCGACACTCCTACAATTTCTTGTTTTGTGTTTCAGTCCAGATTTTTGTAGTTATGCAGTCCTCTGTCACTCATCTCAGGACATGCAGACCAAGAAGGACACAAGTTCGTCTGGGAAATTACAAGAATCCTGGCAGAAGCACAAAACAATAAATCACTCAATTGCGCACTGATAATGTCACCTTGACTGGTGATGAAACGTTTGCAACCTAACCTCCAGGTTCAGCAAACAGGTGTGTAAAAAGGGGCCTGAAGGATCATTTGGGACCTGAATCACCCCAACCACAAACTGCTCCAGCTGCTACCATCCGGGAAACGGTACCGCAGCATAAAAGCCAGGACCAACAGGCTCCGGGACAGTTTCTTCCACCAGGCCATCAGACTGATTAACTCATGCTGACACGACTGTATTTCTATGTTTACAATTACGATCCTGTTGTACATACCATTTATTATAAATTACTATACATTGCACATTTAGACAGAGACATAACGTTAAGATTTTTCCTCCTTGTGTATTTGAAGGATGTAAGTATTAAAGTCAATTCAATTCAACTAGCAGCAAACCAATCTTCTCTTTCGTTTCGAGTCTTTTAGCGTTACACACAGGGAATTGTAAACACCAAATTTCAAAAGTGGTGTTAAGCTTATGCTGAAGTCAAAGAGTGCTACAGCACAGAAACAGGCCCTTTGGCCCATCTTGTCCATGCAAAACTATTACTCTGCCTATCCCATTGACCTGCACCCAGACCAGAGCCCTCCATACCCCTCCCATTCATGTTTGTTGGCATCCGTTAGTCTCGTGAGACCATGGATTTGCACCTCGGAAGGTTTCCAGGGCGCAGGCCTGGGCAAGGTTGTATGGAAGACCAGCAGTTGCCCATGCTGCAAGTCTCCCCTCTCCACGCCACCGATGTTGTCCAAGGGAAGGGGATTGGGACCCATATAGCTTGGCATCTATGTCGTCGCAGAGCAATATGTGGTTAAGTGCCTTGCTCAAGGACACAACATGCTGCCTCATCCAAGGCTCGAACTAGCGACCTTCAGATCACTAGATGAAAGCCTTAACCACGTGCCTTAATTCATGTACCAATCCAAATTTCTCTTGCATGTTGAAAAAGAATCTACATCCGCCAATTCTGCTGGCAGCTCATTCACCCTTTGAATGAAGAAATTTCCCCTCATGTTCCCCTTAAACATTTCACCTTTCACCCTTAACCCATGACCTCTAATTCCAGTATCACCCACCCTCAGTGGAAAAAGCCTGTTTGCATTTACCCTATCTAAACCCCTCATAATTTAGTATACTGTGGTAGTATCTGTAATGTCTGAATCTATTTCTTTTAGAGTAATGACTTTGCTTGGCACTAATGATGGACTGATAACATACCTATGCGCATTGATCTGTTGTCTACACATGTGCATCTCCCTCTCTCCAATGTGAATACACCAGTTAAAGACATCTCCGCACGTGTGCTTTTATTTAATTGGTATGTAGTTATAGAGACACAACAAATTGGCAATTAGTACAAACCTGAATGTCAGTGAATATCACCAACTGTTCCGACAGTTACATAGAAACATAGAAACATAGAAAATAGGTGCAGGAGTAGGCCATTCGGCCCTTCGAGCCTGCACCGCCATTTATTATGATCATGGCTGATCATCCAACTCAGAACCCAGCCTTCCCTCCATACCCCCTGACCCCTGTAGCCACAAGGGCCATATCTAACTTCCTTTTAAACATAGCTAATGAACTGGCCTCAACAGTTTGCTGTGGCAGAGAATTCCACAGATTCACCACTCTCTGTGTGAAGAAGTTTTTCCTAACCTCGGTCCTAAAAGGCTTCCCCTCTATCCTCAAACTGTGACCCCTCGTTCTAGACCTCCCCAACATCGGGAACAATCTTCCCGCATCTAGCCTGTCTAATCCCTTTAGGATCTTATACGTTTCAATCAGATCCCCCCTCAATCTTCTAAATTCCAACGAGCACAAGCCCAGTTCATCCAGTCTTTCTTCATATGAAAGACCTGCCATCCCAGGAATCAATCTGGTGAACCTTCTCTGTACTCCCTCTATGGCAAAGACGTCTTTCCTCAGATTAGGGGACCAAAACTGCACACAATACTCCAGGTGTGGTCTCACCAAGGCCTTGTACAACTGCAGTAGTACCTCCCTGCTCCTGTACTCGAATCCTCTCGCTATAAATGCCAGCATACCATTCGCCTTTTTCACCGCCTGCTGTACCTGCATGCCCACTTTCAATGACTGGTGTATAATGACACCCAGGTCTCGTTGCACCTCCCCTTTTCCTAATCGGCCACCATTCAGATAATACGGGACAATAGACTTTGAAGAGAAACAGTGAGAGGAAAGAGTTAATCAGTGCAGAGAAGTCCGTCGCGGATGCGAACAAAGGGACATGTGAGTAACTGCATAGTACTCTGTGAAAGACACACAACTAGCAAAGTTAAAGTGAAAATAACGTGACGATGGCATTAGTAAGGAAAGTTGACGAATTTGATAGTGCTATTGAGGACTGCAATCGTATATCGAGAGGATTGAACTGTATTGTAATGCAAACAACGTGAATGAGGAAAAGAAAGTCTCCACACTTCTTAGCTAAAATGTACAGTCCCTTACGCAACTTAGCAACTCCTGAAAAGCCAGCAAGCAAGACGTTCGCCAAAATTCTTAGAATTTTACAAAATCACTTGAGCCCTAAACCGTTAGTAATAACTGAAAGATTTGGATTTAACAAAAGGGTGAAAGCATTTCTGAATACGTTGCAGAACTACACAAACTTTCCCAACACTGTGACTTTAGAGATGGACTTTCTAATGCATTAAGGGACAGGCTTGTATGTGGCATGCATAATCACTCAAAAGAGGCTACTGGAAAAAGAGACCTAACCTTAGAATGGGCATTGACTATTACAATATCGTTAGAGAGTGCAGCAAAGGGTGCAGCAGGGCTACAGAAAAGGAGGTTAGAATGTGCAATGCACAAAATGTCCCAGAATGGTGCAAAAAACTAAAAATGTTATTGATGTCGTAAAGCCTCCCATGATGCAAGTAACTGTTGGTTCAAAGAAAAAGTTTGCAGAAAATGTCACAGACAAGGTCACATAGAGAGATTGTGCACGTCAGACAAAAAGCACAACCAAAGAGAAAAACCACACAGAGTGAAAAGCTTCAAACACAAAACCAAATGAATGCATAAAGTGACTGTATGTGAAACAGAATCAGTTAACACAGAGTCTGACAGTAGTGCCTAGATTACTGAAGCAGATCACAAAATCATATGGATCACAATAGATGTGTCTGGTGTAAAACTGAAAATGGAGCTGGATGCAGTGTCAGCTTTGTCTATCTATAATTTCAGGGGCTGACTACAACAGACTGTTTTCTAAACTACCATCAGAAAAGACCTTGGTGATGCTAAAGAGCTACGCAGGTGAAAAAGTGTCTCCCAAAGGCAAACTCAAAGTGAACGTGATGTATGGAGGCCAAACACAGCAGTTAGGGCTTTATGTGTTTAAACAGTGGAGGCCTGGCACTTTTCGGACGTGAATGTTTGAGAAACATCCAACTAAACTGATACATAATCAAAGCTCTCAGTGTGTCATCAACAGGAAACTGCAGCCCAAATGGAAGCACTAACCAGAGACTGTGACAACTGCTTGATGCTAATGAGAAAGTGTTTGAGAAGGGGATTGATAAACTCAAAGGCATGAAGGCCAGAATTGAACTGGATGCAGCAGCAACACCAAGATTCTGTAAAGCGTGCCCAGTGCCTTACGCACTACATCCTAAAGTGGATGCTGAAATTCAGAGCTTGGAGGTATCTGGCATTCTCCCCCAGGCAGAGTGGAGGATGCAGGGGGGATGGGAACCAGTGCAGAGAGACAGAGGGGTGTAAAGTGAGCGTAGAAGCAAAAAGTACAAAGGAGAAAAGTAAAAGTGGCAGGCCGACAAATCCAGGGCAAGCATTAAAAAGGGCCACTTTTCAACATAATTGTATAAGGGCTAAGAGAGTTGTAAAAGAGCGCCTGAAGGCTTTGTGTGTCAATGCAAGGAGCATTCGTAATAAGGTGGATGAATTGAAAGTGCAGATTGTTATTAATGATTATGATATAGTTGGGATCACAGAGACATGGCTCCAGGGTGACCAGGGATGGGAGCTCAACGTTCAGGGATATTCAATATTCAGGAGGGATAGACATGAAGGAAGGGGAGGTGGGGTGGCGTTGCTGGTTAAAGAAGAGATTAACGCAATAGAAAGGAAGGACATAAGCCGGGAAGATGTGGAATCGATATGGGTAGAGCTGCGTAACACTAAGGGGCAGAAGACGCTGGTGGGAGTCGTGTACAGGCCACTTAACAGTAGTAGTGAGGTCGGAGATGGTATTAAACAGGAAATTAGAAATGTGTGCAATAAAGGAACAGCAGTGATAATGGGTGACTTCAATCTACATGTAGATTGGGTGAACCAAATTGGTAAAGATGCTGAGGAAGAGGATTTCTTGGAATGTATGCGGGATGGTTTTTTGAACCAACATGTCGAGGAACCAACTAGAGAGCAGGTTATTCTGGAATGGGTTTTGAGCAATGAGGAAGGGTTAATTAGCAATCTTGTCGTGAGAGGCCCCTTGGGTAAGAGTGACCATAATATGGTGGAATTCTTCATTAAGATGGAGAGTGACATAGTTAATTCAGAAACAAAGGTTCTGAACTTAAAGAGGGGTAACTTTGAAGGTATGAGACGTGAATTAGCTAAGATAGACTGGCAAATGACACTTAAAGGATTGACGGTGGATATGCAATGGCAAGCATTTAAAGGTTGCATGGATGAACTACAACAATTGTTCATCCCAGTTTGGCAAAAGAATAAATCAAGGAAGGTAGTGCACCCGTGGCTGACAAGAGAAATTAGGGATAGTATCAATTCCAAAGAAGAAGCATACAAATTAGCCAGAGAAAGTGGCTCACCTGAGGACTGGGAGAAATTCAGAGTTCAGCAGAGGAGGACAAAGGGCTTAATTAGGAAGGGGAAAAAAGATTATGAGAGAAAACTGGCAGGGAACATAAAAATGGACTGTAAAAGCTTTTATAGATATGTAAAAAGGAAAAGACTGGTAAAGACAAATGTAGGTCCCCCGCAGACAGAAACAGGTGAATTGATTATGGGGAGCAAGGACATGGCAGACCAATTGAATAATTACTTTGGTTCTGTCTTCACTAAGGAGGACATAAATAATCTTCCAGAAATAGTAGGGGACAGAGGATCCACTGAGATGGAGGAACTGAGCGAAATACATGTTAGTAGTGAAGTGGTGTTAGGTAAATTGAAGGGATTGAAGGCAGATAAATCCCCAGGGCCAGATGGTCTGCATCCTAGAGTGCTTAAGGAAGAAGCCCAAGAAATAATGGATGCATTAGTGATAATTTTTCAAAACTCTTTAGATTCTGGACTAGTTCCTGAGGATTGGAGGGTGGCTAATGTAACTCCACTTTTTAAAAAAGGAGGGAGAGAGAAACCGGGGAATTATAGACCAGTTAGCCTAACCGCGGTGGTGGGGAAACTGCTGGAGTCAGTTATCAAAGATGTGATAACAGCACATTTGGAAAGCGGTGAAATGATCGGACAAAGTCAGCATGGATTTGTGAAAGGAAAATCATGTCTGACGAATCTCATAGAATTTTTTGAGGATGTAACTAGTAGAGTGGATAGGGGAGAACCAGTGGATGTGGTATATTTGGATTTTCAAAAGGCTTTTGACAAGGTCCCACACAGGAGATTAGTGTGCAAACTTAAGGCACACGGTATTGGGGGTAAGGTATTGGTGTGGGTGGAGAATTGGTTGGCAGACAGGAAGCAAAGAGTGGGAATAAACGGGACCTTTTCAGAATGGCAGGCGGTGACGAGTGGGGTACCTCAAGGTTCAGTGCTGGGACCCCAGTTGTTTACAATATATATTAATGACTTGGATGAGGGAATTAAATGCAGCATCTCCAAGCTTGCGGATGACACGAAGCTGGGTGGCAGTGTTAGCTGTGAGGAGGATGCTAAGAGGATGCAGGGTGACTTGGATAGGTTGGGTGAGTGGGCAAATTCATGGCAGATGCAATTTAATGTGGATAAATGTGAAGTTATCCACTTTGGTGGCAAAAATAGGAAAACAGATTATTATCTGAATGGTGGCCGATTAGGAAAAGGGGAGGTGCAACAAGACCTGGGTGTCCTTATACACCAGTCATTGAAAGTGGGCATGCAGGTACAGCAGGCGGTGAAAAAGGCGAATGGTATGCTGGCATTTATAGTGAGAGGATTCGAGTATAGGAGCAGGGAGGTACTACTGCAGTTGTACAAGGCCTTGGTGAGACCACACCTGGAGTATTGTGTGCAGTTTTGGTCCCCTAATCTGAGGAAAGACATCCTTGCCATAGAGGGAGTACAAAGAAGGTTCACCAGATTGATTCCTGGGATGGCAGGACTTTCATATGAAGAAAGACTGGATGAACTGGGCTTGTACTCGTTGGAATTTAGAAGATTGAGGGGGGATCTGATTGAAACGTATAAGATGATAAAGGGATTGGACAGGCTAGATGCAAGAAGGTTGTTCCCGATGTTGGGGAAGTCCAAAACGAGGGGCCACAGTTTGAGGATAGAGGGGAAGCCTTTTAGGACCGAGATTAGGAAAAACTTCTTCACACAGAGAGTGGTGAATCTGTGGAATTCTTTGCCACAGGAAACAGTTGAGGCCAGTTCATTGGCTATATTTAAGAGGGAGTTAGATATGGCCCTTGTGGCTACGGGGGTCAGGGGGTATGGAGGGAAGGCTGGGGCGGGGTTCTGAGTTGGATGATCAGCCATGATCATAATAAATGGCGGTGCAGGCTCGAAGGGCCGAATGGCCTACTCCTGCACCTATTTTCTATGTTTCTATGTTTCTATCCCTTCAGTACCTATTTCCAAGCACCTTAAAACTATGCCCCCTCATGTTAACCATTTCAGCCCTGAGAAAACGTCTCTGACTATCTACACAATCAATGACTCTCATCATCTTATACACCTCTATCAGATCACCTCTCATCTTCCGTCGCTCCAAGGAGAAAAGGCCAAGTATACTCAACCTATTCTCATAGGGTACGCCCTCCAATCTAGGCAACATCCTTGTAAATGTCCTCTGCACTCCCTCTATAGTATTCACATCCTTCCTGTAGTAAGGTAACCAGAACTGAACATAGTACTCCAAGTGGTGTCTGACCAAGGTCTTGTATAGCTGTAAAATTACCACACAGCTCTTGAACTCAATCCCATGGTTGATGAATGCTAACACACTATATGCCTTCTTAACAACATTAAGCCTTGAGTGTCCTATCAACACAGACCCCAAAATCTCTCAGATCCTCCACACTGCCAAGAGTCTTACCAATTATATTATATTCTGTCTTCAAATTGGACCTACCAAAATGAACCACTTCACACTTATCTGGCTTGAACTCCATCTGCCACTTCTCAGCCCAGTTCTGCATCCAATCGATCTCCCGCTGTAACCTCTGACAACCCTCAAGACTATCCACAACACCCCCAACTTTTGTGTCATCAGCAAACCTACTAACCCATCCCTCCACTTGCTCATCCAGGTCATTTATAAAAAATCACGAAGAGTAAGGGTCCCTGAACAGATCCCTGCAGAACACCGCTGGTCACCAACCTCCATGCAGAATACTAGCCATCTATACCCACCCTTTGCTTTCTGTGGGCAAGCCAATTCTTGATCCATAGGCAAGGTCTCCATGGATCCCATGCCTCATTACTTTCTGAAGGAACCTTGCATGGGGAACCTTATCAAATACCTTACAGAAATCCATATACACTACATCTATGTGTTTTGTTACTTCCTCAAATAATTCAATCAGGCTCGCAAGGCACGACCTGTCCTTGACAAAGCCATGCTGACCATCCCTAATCAGATTATGTCTGTCCAAATGCTCATAAATCCTGCCTCTCAGGATCTTCTGCAACAACTTGCTCACCACTGCTCCAGCACATCCTCTGTCTTAATGCCTATATGCTCAAATGTTTCAGTCCACTGTAAGTCATCCCCACAATCGCCAAGGTCTTTTTCCCTGGTGAATACTGAAGCAAAGTATTCATTAAGTACCTCCGCTACCTCCGCTGACTCCATGCACACGTTTCCACTATCACATCTGATTGGTCCTATTCTCACATGGCTCATCCATAATTTGACCAAAAGCTGTTCGGGATGCCACAAAGTTCAAAATGAACCCCCACAGGCACCTTTCCACCCACGGAAGAGTGCATATTGACTTTGCTGGGCCATTCATGGACTCCATGTTTCTGATTGTTGTGGATGCTCATTCCAAGTGGCCAGAGATCGTATCAGAAAACACCCTTCCCGCTCTGAGGGCTATCGTCACCAGAAATGGCTTACTTGAACAAATTGTGAGTGACAACGCATCACAGTACACGTCAGAAGAGTTCAGACTATTCAAGGAGAAAAATGGCATCATTAATTTCTAATCAGCTCTTCACCACCCAGCAATGAATGGGTTAGCTGAAAGGTTTATTCGAACTTTCAAGTCCATTAAAGTGGCGGACAGGAGGACACTTTTCTGCAGCACAAGGTGGACAACTTTCTTTTTGTGTATCGGAACTCTGTTCATGTGATGACAAATCAAACACTTGCAATGTTGTTCATGAGCAAGAATGTGAGATCTCACATAGACCTCCTGAAACCAGACCTACAGAGGGAAGTGTAGGAAAAACAGTTCATCTAGTTACCAAGTAAATCAGCAAGGAGCTTCGAGGTTGGACTGGAAGTCCTAGCCCAAGATTACTGAGAAGACAAGTGGACACCTGGTAGAATAGAGACAAGGACTGGACCACTGATGTACACAGAAGATTTTGGAGATCAGACATGGAGACATTATGTGGACCAGATACTAAATGTTCAGCTGAAGAGCACATCTGAGTCGACCGCATCCAACAAGATGGACACATTACCGTCACCGCACCTACCTCTCAGTGATGATAATGTCACTGACAGCAACATGACATGGGAAAATGAGAACGTTGTCTTAGACAAGACACCTACCAAACCTGATGCCACGCACAGGTCCAGAGGTGCTATCCTGAAAGAATCATTCGCCAGCCAAAAGAGTGAATCCTTAGTACAGTGAAGGTAGTTATGGACTGTTATTGTGAAAGCATGCTTATTTGGAATATGGGTTTATGAAAGAGAAATTGAATGTTTTGTACATATACATTTAAATGTTGCAGTACTCTAAAGGGGCAGGAAGTGTAATATAATGGACCAATTTCTTTTAGAGCAATAACCCCCCTTTGCACTACTGATGGGCTGATAACTCACCCATGTGCATTGATCTGTTGTCTATGCATGCACACTGTGTGTGCTCTCACTCACCCTCTCTCTCTCACTCACTCTCTCACTCACCCTCTCTCTCTCACTCACTCTCTCACTCACCCTCTCTCTCTCACTCACTCTCTCACTCACCCTCTCTCTCTCACTCACTCTCTCTCTCCTCTCTCTCTCACACACTCTCTCACTCACCCTCTCTCTCTCACTCACTCTCTCACTCACCCTCTCTCTCTCACTCACTCTCTCACTCACCCTCTCTCTCTCACTCACTCTCTCACTCACTCTCTCTCTCCTCTCTCTCTCACACACTCTCTCACTCACCCTCTCTCTCTCACTCACTCTCTCACTCACCCTCTCTCTCTCACTCACTCTCTCACTCACTCTC
Source organism: Mobula hypostoma (assembly GCF_963921235.1). Taxonomy (NCBI): domain Eukaryota; kingdom Metazoa; phylum Chordata; class Chondrichthyes; order Myliobatiformes; family Myliobatidae; genus Mobula; species Mobula hypostoma. The sequence continues at coordinate 5,863,771 of NC_086108.1, read as the reverse complement.
TCTCTCCTCTCTCTCTCACTCACTCTCTCACTCACCCTCTCTCTCTCACTCACCCTCTCCTCTCTCTCTCACTCACCCTCTCTCTCTCACTCACTCTCTCTCCCTCTCTCTCTCTCACACTCTCTCACTCACCCTCTCTCTCTCACTCACTCTCTCTCTCCTCTCTCTCTCTCACTCACTCTCTCACTCACCCTCTCTCTCTCACTCACTCTCTCACTCACCCTCTCTCTCTCACTCACTCTCTCTCTCCTCTCTCTCTCTCACACACTCTCTCACTCACCCTCTCTCTCTCACTCACTCTCTCACGGCAATGTGAATACACCAGTGAAAGACATCTCCGTGTACATGCTTTCATTTTAATTGCGATGTAGTTGTAGAGACACAACAGTATCCAGGACATCTTCAGGGAGCAGTGCCTTAGAAAGGCAGCGTCCATCATGAAGGACCCCCCGTCACCCAGAACATGTCTTGTTCTCATTGTTACCATCCGGGAGGAGGTACAGGAGCCTGAAGACACACACTCAGCAATTCAGGAACAGCTTCTTCCCCTCTGCCATCCCATTTCTGAATGGTCATTGAACCCGTGAACACTACCTCACTACTTTATTTCCTTTTATTTTTGCACTACTTATTTAATTATTTTATTTATTGTTATGCGCCATAAGATTCCTGGACTAAGATAATGGACCTAAATAAATTATCTTAGTTGCATTAGAAGGGAAATATTGGTGACTTTTGACTGAGAGTACAGTTAAACCCTGCTAATTTCCATCGTATTATTTGTAAAACAGAATGGTTTGGTATCTTGCTCACTAGGAGATGTTTAACTGTGATCATTTAAAACTCCCTGAGGCCCTGGCTCCTATACTCCCTCTAGACTGACCAGAGCACCAGCTCTTTCACTCCATTGATAGCTACTGGACTTACTGTAAAACTGAGTAACAGGGGTGCCCTGGTAGCACAGCAGCCAGTGCAATGCTTCTACAGCTCGTGAGTTCAGACACCATTCTGTAAGGAATTTATAAGTCCTACCCGTGAGTGCATGGGTTTCCTCAGGTACTCCACTTTCCGCCCACATTCCAAAGACGTAGCTGCATTTTGTGGGTGATACACAATGGGTTTGCTTTTCTCTTAACAGTGGAATCCACAGCTGGATTCAGAAATTACAAAGAAAGCATGGCAGCGCCTCTGCTTCCTTAGGAGTTTGCTGAGATTTAGCATGACATCTAAAACTTTGACGACTTCTATGGATGTGTAGTGGAGAGTATATTGACTGGCTGCATCACAGCCAGGCATGGAAACACCAATACCCTCGAATGGAAAATCCTACAAAAAGTAGTGTATACATCCCATTCCATCACTGGTAAAGGCCTCCCCACCATCGAGCACATCTACATGAAATGCTGTCGCAGGAAAGCAGCATCCATCATCTGGGGCGCCCACCACCCAGGACCTGCTCTCTTCTCACTGCTGCCATCAGAAGAAGGTAGAGGAGCCTCAGGACTCAGACCACCAGGTTCAGGAACAGTTACTACCCTTCAACCACCAGGCTCCTGAACCAAAAGGGATAACTTCACTCAACTTTACTTGTCCTATCATTGAAATGTTCCCACAACCTATAGACTCACTTTCAAGGACTCTTCATCTCATGTTCTCGCTATCTATTGCTTATTTATTTATTATTATTATTTCTTATTTTTGTATTCGCAGTTTGTTGTCTTCTGCACACTGGTTGAACGCCCTCATTGGGTGGTCTTTCAGTGGATCTGTTATGGTTGTTATTCTATAGATTTATTGAGTATGTCCACAAAAAATGAATCTTAGGGTTGTATATATGTACTTCAATAATAAAATTTACTTTGAACTAAAGGAAATGCTTATATATGAAGACAAATCATGAAAGATTCTGCAGATGCTGGAAATTCAAAGCAACACACACAAAATGCTGGAGGAACTCAACAGGTCAGGCAGCATCTATGGATGGAAATAAACACAAGAGATTCTGCAGATGCTGGAAATCCAGAGCAACACACAGACAAAATGCTGGAGGAACTCAGCAGGTCAGGCCAGCGTCTACGAAAAGGAATAAAATGTCAACATTTTGGACCGAGACCCTTCATCTGGACATTGAAGCAATCTGTATTCTTTTAATGGTATGAGGAGGAAAATCTGAAGAAACGATTGCAATGAGTTAAAGACAGGTTAAAGAATACCCTCTAACCTCCCACCCCCCCCCCCACCCCATCTGCACAGCAGGATTTAAAAAACAGTACACTACCTGCAGGTGCAACAGCTTTTTGTCAGAAGGATGGATTTATAAGCTGCCTGAAGGCTCATCTCCTCCTCCATTCCTCAAATGCTACTTGGGTTGTAAAGCTATTTATCCTCGGGGGTGCCTTGGATTGCCTCAGTGCACACGGTATGATGAATCGCAGCCGTGAAATTAAAAGCAATAATTCAGTGCAATAGGTTAGCACTCAGTGTCTGCTCTGTCTGGGGACCCCCTCAGATCACGCTGCAGCCCCTCAGGTAACCTTGTGCTATCTATTCTTTATGGTCATATCAATGGCTTAACCCTTGCGAGCCCATGGGGAAGTTTATCCCTTGAGTTATTCAAAGATTATTATCGAAGTATGTGTGCAGTGTACAACGCTGAGAATCGTCTTCTCACAGACAGCCAGGAAACAAAGAAGCACCATGAAACCCGTTCAGAGAGGAACGTTAAAACCCCAGCGGGCAGAAAAAAAAGAACAAATCGCGCAAACGGAAAAACAACCAGCGAGAAACACAGAACATAAACCACCAAACCACAAAGTCATTGAAAGAGTACAGACATATTCGGTTCAGATCAGTTCAGCTCAATCTAGCGCTGTATCGTTTAATATCTGCAGGCTGCCCCGATCAAAATTGTACAACCAGAAACCAGAAACACAAATAACATGAACTGCAGAATCCAATCCCCCACAAACCGCGTTGATTAAACCTTGCCCAAGACCCAGGACTCTGGCAGCATCAAACGAGAGGGGTAGAGAGTCCGGTCACTCAGGCACCTTCCTGCAGGAGCAACGGGCGAGAAGGAGAGAACAGTCACGCACTGGTCAATGGCGCCGAACACCCCACTCCCATCCTCGTTGATTTCAATCTTCCTTGATGCTTTAATCATCAAGATCAGCGAGTTATATTCTGCTAAGCTACCAAAGCAACAGTCATCAGCTCTGTTATTCACCAGTCTTCACATTTCCTGGTCGTCCCACATTTATCAAACAGGACTTAATATCCCTCCATAGGCTTGTTGTTCTTTGGTGCTGCAATTGCTATTCCTACAAGTCCCACCATCTATCAAAAACACAAGAGGTTTTGCAGATGCTGGAAATCCAAAGCAACACCCATAAAATACTGGAGGAAATGTCGACTGTTAACTTTCCTTCATAGATGCTGCCTGAGCTGCTGAGTTCCTCCTGCACTTTTTGTGTGTCCCACTAGATCCCACCAGATTTCTCTCTTGGTTTCTCCAACACTGGCCTCTACCTGTCACCATTGGAACATGCCTTGACCCACCTAGATCCCCTGCTCTGAGATTTATCTTTGTCTTAAGCCAAGGTACTGACAAGCTACAGAAGGCAGCAGCCAAAATGAGTGAAAGGATGGAGTGAGCTTAAAGATTTTAGGCAAGGTCACTGGAAACTATTGAAAACGGCAAAACTGTTTCTCAATCCAGAATCTTAAATGTCAGGTAATATAAATCCTAACAAGGTACCGTGTCTTATCCAGAGAACCAGAACCAAAGAGCATGGCCAGCAGAAGACACACACTCAGTGACTGTGGTGAGTGAAGTTATCCTTACTGGTTCAGGAGCCTGATGGTTGTGGGATAATAACTGTTCCTGAACCTGGTGGTGTGGGACCTGAGGCTCATTGTGGTGAGTGAAGTTATCCACACTGGTTCAGGAGCCTGATGGTTGTAGGGTAATAACTGTTCCTGAACCTGGTGGTGTGGGACCTGAGGCTCATTGTGGTGAGTGAAGTTATCCACACCGGTTCAGGAGCCTGATGGTTGTGGGGTAATAACTGTTCCTGAACCTGGTGGTGTGGGACCTGAGGCTCATTGTGGTGAGTGAAGTTATCCACACTGGTTCAGGAGCCTGATGGTTGTGGGGTAATAACTGTTCCTGAACCTGGTGGAGTTGGATGTGAGGCTTCTGTAACTCCTAGTAGTAGTGAGAAGAGAGGATGGTCTAGACCAGGGCTTCCCAATCTATTTTATGCCATGGACCAATACCGTTGAGCAAGGGGTCGATGGACCCCAGATTGTGAACTCCTGGTCTAGATAATGGGGGTTCTTGATGATGGATGCTGCTTTCTTGTGATAGTGCTCAAAGGTGGGGAGACCATTGCTTGTGATGGGCTGGGCTGTGTCCACAACTTTCTGTAGACTTTTCCATTCATGGGCGTTGGTGTTTCCATCGCCTACCCATAAGCTTTTGGAATGTGGGAGGAGAACAGAACAGAACACCCAGCGGAAGCCCACATGGTGAGGGGAAGACTGGTCAAACTCTTTACAGATAACACTGGAAATCGGATCCCGGTCACTGATTGCTGTACTCACGCAAGGCTGTATGACAGTTAAACTTGAACTTGAACTTGAAAACAATTAGATCCTTCTACGTAAGTGAAATGATGCCACAATGTTCCCCAAGTGACTCCGGTCCCTTGCATGTATCTGTTACCTCTTGCATCTGTCATGCTATCAAACACTACTGGCACACTATGGTAGCATAGTGGTTAGCACAGCGGTTTACAGTACCGGTGACCCGGGTTCAATTCCTGCCACTGCCTGTAAGGAGTTTGTACGTTCTCCCCGTGACTGCGTGGGTTTCCTCCGGATGCTACTGTTTCCTCCCACAGTCCAAAGATGTATCAGTGGGTAGGTTAATTGGTCATTGTGAATTGTCCCGTGATTAGGCTAAGGTTAAATCAGGAGATTGCTGGTCAGTGCAGCTCAAAGGGCCAGAATGGTCTATTCAACACAGTATCTCAATAAATAAATAATGTACAAGCTTCCTTGCCTGCTAACTGACCACCCCTCTGTAAAAGGGTTTGTTGTATCTATAGATAAATAGGTGGGGGGGGGTAGATGGATAGATAGATGGTCAGATAGGTAGATAGACAGCTATGATAGATAAAGGCATCCACTAGTCTTGTGAGACCATGGATCTGTGCCTGGAAAATCTTCACTCTCCAGGGCGCAGGCCTGGGCAAGGTTGTATGGAAGACTAGCAGTTGCCCATACTGCAAGTCTCCCCTCTCCATCACACCAATGTTGTCCAAGGGAAGGGCGTTAGGACCCATACAGCTTGGCACCAGTGTCGTCACAGAGCAATGTGTGATTAAGTGCCTTGCTCAAGGACACAACATGTTCCCTCAGCAGGGGCTCGAACTCACGACCTTCAGATCGCTAGTCCAATGCCTTAACCACTTGGCCACGTGAGTTAAATAGATAACTGACTAATGTTATGTCACACACATCAAAGTTGCTGGTGAACGCAGCAGGCCAGGCAGCATCTTTAGGAAGAGGTACAGTCGACGTTTCGGGCTGAGACCCTTCGTCAGGACTAACTGAAAGGAGAGCTGCTTCTTTCAGTTAGTCCTGATGAAGGGTCTCAGCCCGAAACGTCGACTGTACCTCTTCCTAGAGATGCTGCCTGGCCTGCTGCGTTCACCAGCAACTTTGATGTGTGCTGCTTGAATTTCCAGCATCTGCAGAATTCCTCGTGTTAACATTATGTCATCTTGCTGATAATACCAACTAAAGCAACAAGCACAACTATTAGGAAAAATCTAGAGTTTTAAGCTAACCTCTTGGTGTTTTATTAGAGTAATATGGAATATATTTCTATGTAAAAAAAACAGAAATGTTGTTAAATGTTCATCAGCAACTTTCAATGTTTAAAGTCTGTTGATCTCTTCCCCCCCTCCCCCAAACAAACTCACGCAAGTTAAATACTTGACCGATTGCAATGCAGCTTAGCTCTTGCAAGGCATTTTTGAAAAAGTCCAGCTCCTCCAAAACATTCTCGCCAGGACAGCACTTTCAGCATGTAAACCTTTTACCTCTGAGCTGGAACGTTTCCTCTGCGCAGATTGACTGTACAGAGTAACACCGCTGCACTGCCATTCGTTCCATTCTTCTGTTTCTTTTTTTTTTATGAAGGAAGCCGTACAAAACACCTGTAAACCATTTTGTTACAATCTGGGTTGAATAGAAAGCTTTCCTTTTCTCCCCCTCTTCAGTTTTCAATATTTGCCAGGAACCTTTGAGATTGTGGCAGCATTAATGAACCCACTGGCTGTCTGGCGCCCATGTTTTCATGAGTGTTTACACATTGCATTTGTTAAAATTCCTCAGTGCGGCTGTGCGTGTGCACATACACACTTCACTGGGACCAGCACAACTTGGTCCGTTTGTCTGTATTCCCATCACATTTGCAACTCTACCCATTGCTATCTTTTCCAATGATGTGGTTTTCTGCAACATCTTTTCCGACATGAGCATATAACATTTTGTATATCAAAGTACAAAGTAAATTTTATTATCAAAGTACATATATGTCATCCAACCTTGACGATCCATTTGCAAACGTTTCGTCACCATACAAGGAGACACCATCAGTGCACTGTTAATTGCGGTGTGTCTGTCTGTCTGTATCTTGTTTTACGGCGGTTGGCATCCAGCTTAATGATGCATTACCGCCACCCTCTGCTCCAGAATGTGCACTAGACATACATTCTAAATCCCTTCACCCAATCTCACACACACACACACACACTTCACCCATTGGGGTGTGTCCTCCGAATGTTAGGCCTTTGTATCCTTATCAATTAGCTGATTGGTTGTCATTTCAGAAACTCAATTGTGACATAGGCTGGGGGTCTTGTCACTGATTGGTTGAATGGCGAACTCTGTGATTGGTCTGAAATTTTGCCGGCATAGGATTATAAATGGGATCAAGGTTTACAAACTCCTTACAGACCGCAGCAGGGATTGAATCCTGATCACCGTTGCCGCTATGCTACCATGCTGCCCATAGTTGTGCCCCTTATAGCACAAATGGCACGGGAGCATAGTGGTTAGCACAATGCTTTTCAGTACCAGCCACCCAGGTTCAATTCCCACCGCTGTCTGTGAGGAGTTTGTACATTTCTCCCCGTGACCACGTAAGTGCTCCAGTTTCCTCCTACCATCCAAAGGTTAATTGGTCCTTGTAAATTGCCGGGTGATTAGGCCAATGGGGGTCGCTGGATGGTGTGGGTCAAAGGGCTATTCTGCACTGTATCTCAATAAAAATCTAGATAGATAGATAAAAAGACAGATAGCCAGATGGTAGTGGATTTGGCTCAGTACATCACAGGTAAAGCCCTCCCAACCGTTGAGCACGTCTACATGAAATGCTGTCGCCGAGACAGCAGCTTCCAGCAGAGATCCTCACCACCCAGGATATGCTCTCTTCTCACTGCTGCCATCAGGTAGAAGGTACAGGATCCTCAGGATTCACACCACCAGGTCACTACCCCTTAACCTTCAGGCTCTTGAACAAAAGGGGATAATTACACTCAGTTGCCCCATCATTGAGATGTTCCCACAACTCATGCATCTCACTTTAAGGAATCGTTATCTCATTATTTTATGTTCTCATTATTTATTGCTATTTATTTATATTTACATTTCAGAATCAGAATCAGGTTTAATATCACCAGCATAGGTCGTGAAATTTGTTAACTGCACAGCAACAGTACAAGGAAATACATGGGTTCAGTGTTCATTCAGAAATCAGATGGCAGAGGGGAAGAAGCTGTTCCTGAATCATTGAGTGCGTGCCTTCAGGCTCCTGTACCTCCTTCCCGATGGTAACAGTGTGAAGAGGACATATCCTGGGGTTGTGGGGTTTCTTAATGGTACACTCTGCCTTCCTAGGAGATGTCTTACATACTATGGAGGCTGGTACCAATGATGGAGTTGACTAATTTTACAAGTTTCTGCTACATACTTTGTTCTTGTGCAGTAGCCCCCCTCACACACACCCCACCATACCAGATGGTGATGCAGCCAGTCAGAATGCTCTGCACAGTACATTTGTAGAAGTTTTTGAGTGTTTTAGTTGACAAACCAAGTCTCCTCAAACTCTTAATGAAATATAGTCGCTGATTTGCCTTCTTTATAGCTGCATCAATCTGTTACGTCTAGGTTCAGTCCTCAAAGATCTTGACACCCAGGAACTTGAACTAGCTCGCTCTCTCCATTTCTGATCCCTCTATGAGGACTGGTGTGTGTTCCCTTGTCTTATCCTTCCTGAAGTCCACAATCAGCTCTTTGGCCTTGCTGATGTTGAGTGCAAGGTTATTACTGCAACATCACTCTACTAACTGGTATATGTATCTCACTCCTGAACGCCCTTTCGTCACCATCTGAAATTCTGCCAACAATGGTTGTATCATCAGCAGATTTAGAGTTTGCACAGTTTGCTGTCTTCTGTGCTCCACTTGATCTTTCACTGATCCTGTCATAGTTACTATTCGATAGATTTGTTGAGTATTCCCACAAGAGTGTGAATCTCAGGGTTGCATATGGTGACATCTATGTACTCTGATAATAATATTTACTTTTTAATAGTGTTACGCTAACATACCACAGATGGGATGAGTTTTGAAAGGCATCTTGACCGGCAGGGGTGAGACGGGCTGAAGGGCTGGTGTCAAGTGGTTTGACGGTTTAACTCACATTAAAGAGGGGAAACAGGAGCACCCAGAGGAAACCCACATGGCCACAGGAAGAATGCACAAACTCCTTGCAGGCAGCGACAGGAATTGAACCCAGGTCACTGGTACTGTAATAGTGTTGCGTCAACTGTTTCATAAATCAGAGGGCAGACATTACTGTGCAATCATGTTCAGGAATGGTTATAATGAAAAAAAGCAGTCGTGGAATTGTTTCAAGTGAACAATGAATGGACAACGTAACAGAATGAATAGCAAAGTCTGGAAGTCTGTCTCAGGCTGTGTTTCAATCGAAAAGTACTGCTGATTTTCATAAATAGGTTATAATCAAAACCACTTGAATTACAGGCATTTATCTTCCTGCCTTGTGCATAATCTCTCATTCCTTGCTTTTAATGCAGAACCACTTTATCACACTGACAAGCAGTCTTGGATCAGCACTGACTGAGACAGCTTGCCATCTACTACACTGAGACCACAAGACCATGATATAGGAGCAGAATTTGGCCATTTGGCCCATGAGGTCTGCTCTGCCATTTCATCATGGCTGATCCATTTTCCCTCTCAGCCCCATTTTCTCGCCTGCTCCCTGTATCCCTACATGCTCTGACTCATCAAAAATCTATCAGCCTCCACGGCTGCCTGCGGCAAAGAATTCTGCAGATTAACCCCTCTCTGGCTAAAGAAATTCCTCCTCATCTCTGTTCTAAATGGATATCCCTCTATTCTGAGGCTGTCTCCTCTGGTCTTTGACTCTCCCACCATCTTCTCCACAAACACTCTATCAAGGCCTTTCAACATTCAATAGATTTCAATGAGGTCACCGCTCATTCTTCTGAATTCCAGTGAAGACAGGCCCAGAGTCATACGACAAACCTTTCAATCATGGAGTCATTTTTGTGAAACTCCTTTGAACCCTCTCCAACGTCAGCACATCTTTTCCTACATGAGGGGCCCAGAACTACTCACAATACTCCAAGTGAGTCGTGTAATGAAGCGGATGAAGTTACCTGTCCATGTTACTTCCTTCCTTACTGCCTGTTACCCACTGGCATTCAGGGCAGCAATGAAGGTCCTCCATCTCTGTCTGTATGAAAGGATTCTTCACTGCTGTTCCAATAACAATTGTTTGTTAGCCCTGAGTTAAACCCCTGAACCTGGAGGAACAGTAGGTGGACCTCTTCTAGGCTGACCTCTACCCTTTGACCTCAAACACAAGAAGGGTCTTGGCCCGAAACATCAACTTCAGGTCCTGAAGAAGAGTCCTCCAAAACACTGACAGTTTACTTCTTTCCATGGATGTCGCCCGGCCTGCTGAGTTCCTCCAGTATTTTTGTGTGTGACCCTTTGATCTGTTGGGCATGGGTGACCCTACCAAGAGCCAAAGCATAAAGCCCTGACTCCAGCCAGCAGAGCTCTCTGGGTCATTGAGGCACCTAATCTCCAAACCTTATAAGGCTATGGTCCTTCTGCAGGCCTGTCCCTGTTAATGACACAAAAGTGTTAGCCTTAGGGTTTATCCGTCTATCAATTTTGCCAGCGAGGCAGTCCACTTTTTTGTGAGCAAGCAGAATTCTGTCCCTGCATAGATTATTAGCCCCTCAATAACATCACACTGAAGAACCCTCTTCCCTGGCTTGCCGCTGTGTCCATCTCCAAGGTGCGCCCATATTCTCCAAGATAATTCTGCATGATGCTTACGTCCTGGTTCATATTCAAGAAAGGGATGAGTAGAAGACAATATTCAACGCCTCTGCTGGCCACTATGATCACCTTGTGAGGCCCCTTGGTCTAGCCAACTCCCCAGCTGTTTTTCAGGCCTTGGTCAATAATGTGCTCATGGACATGATGAATCGGTTTGTTTTTGTGTATTTGGATGACATTCTTATCTATCTCTGCTTTCATCAGGAACACATCCAACATAGACTGCCACCCTAATGCTTCAGAATGTGTTCAGGCTGCACGCTTCTCTGGGGAGGTACTATCTGATTGAGGGCCCCAGTTTATGTCCTGTCTGTGGCAGGTTTTCTGTTTTCCTGTAGGAGGCACAGCCAGACTCTCATCTGGTTTTCACCTCCCCAATCTAACAGCCAGACCGAGAGAGTGAATCAGGAGCTGGAGACAACCCCATGCTGCCTCGCCTCTTCCAACCCCATGACCTGGCGCTCCCAATTGGCTTGGGCAGAGATTGCCCACAGTAATCTCCAGTCATCCTCCACCGGTATGACCCCTTTGAATGCCAGAAGGGATTCCAGCCACAGCTCTTCCCTGACCAAGAGTTCCTGCTGCTGAACAATTGGTCTGGTGCTACAGGTGCACATGGAGACGGGCCAGGGCTTCTCTGCTACGTGTTTAGAAACAACATGTCCAGCAGGTCAATTGGGTGAGGCCTCTAAAAACAGAGAAAGTCTGACTGGTGTCTAGGGATCTTCCTTTGAAAGTCAAGTTGGTCCCATACCACGTGGGACCATTCTTAGTGGAGAAGGCTATTAACAGAGACTCTTATAACCACACCTACCATCAGCAGCGAAGATTCACCCTGTGTTCCATGCTCCCCATCTCAAGCTGACAACTAACTCCCCCAGTTCCAGTCACCCCCTTCCCCCTCCTCCCTGCTTGGTGGATGCTTCCCTGCTTCATCCTGACATCTTGCCAGGTACAGGGCAACACTCCGTATCTCATAGATTGGGAGAGGTATGGCCTGGGTTCCAGCCCCTGACATTCGGGACCAGTCTCTCATCCGGGACTTCCAATGGCCTCAAGCCTCCGGATCCTCGGGTGCCCTCCCTAGGGAGGGAGAGCACCCTGTCACCCTGTCACAACCATGGACTCTGCCATGGTGCCTGCAAGCAGCTGCTGAATGGGGTTGGCAAAATTACGCTCATGAGCATGCCAATTAGTGTTTCATTGTGACCATATTTAACTCCCTTCCTCTCATTTCAGTTTTAGAAACATAGAAATAGAAAAATAGAAAATCTACAGCACATTACAGGCCCTTCGGCCCACAATGTTGTGCTAACCATGTAACCTACTCAAGAAGCTGCCTAGAATTTACCTACCCCATAGCCCTCGATTTTCCTAAGCTTCATTGTTGCATCTTAACCAAGAGCACAGGAATGTCAATGCCCTCTGCTTCAAAGTTCAAAGTTCAAGGTTCAATGTTCATTTATTACCAAAGTACATATGCAGTATACAACTCTGAGGTTTGTCTTCTCCAGAAAGCCATGAAACAAAGAGAACCATGAAAGCCCTCAGGAAAGGAAGACTACTGTTTAGATTGGTACTGTACAGGTATGCTGCTTCTCAGTTGCAGTGTGGGTGTTAGCTTTCATTCTGAGTTTCAGTTAACAGCCCTGCTGGCCTAGTGTTTATTGTTTCTCTTTTAACTCTGCAGAGTCAGTGAACTGTTCCTCCGCTTCAGTGCCCCTCCCTCTGTGTTTGGCTCACAACCGCACATCCCAGTCAAAGATAGGTGAAGAAAGTTAAGGCTTTTCTCTTTGGAGTGAAAGAAGATGTGAGGAGACTTGATAAAGGTGTATAAGATGATAAGAAGCTTAGATCATGTGGACAGCCAGAGACATTTCCCAGGATAGATATGGCTAGTACAAGGAGATATAGTTTTAAGCAAGTATAGGGGGAGGTGTCAGAGTTAAAATTTTTACACAGAGTGGTGGGTGCATGGAATACCCTGCCAAGGGTGGTGTTAGAGACAAATACATTAAGGCCATTTAAGAGATCTTAGATAGGCACATAGACGAAAGAGAAATAGAGAGCCAAATGGGATGGAAAGGTTAGATTGATCTTGGGGTAGGTTAAAAGGTCAGCACAACCATTGTGAGCTATTCGATGATCTATGTTCCAGATTAGAAGATTAGAAATCCCCCTCAGATTTCTTCAGAGCAAAATTTTTCATTGTTCTGATGAAGGATTATCAATTTGATCTGGGTATATTTAAAGAGACGTTCTTCAGTTGGTAACAGTGTCAAAAGGTTATGGGAAGAAGGCAGGAGAGTGGGGTTGAGAGTGCAGATAAATCAGCTGTGATCTAAAGGCAGGGCAGACTCGATGGGCCAAATGGCCTAACCCTGTTCCTAGATCTTATGGTCTAATTGAGGTTCTATCCCTCTACCAATGGTGCTTCCAAAATTTTCAATTTAAATTCCTGCAATTTTGGCATTTTGATCACCTGGTAACAAATGTAGCGACCAATTCTAAAAAATCAATTGCTGCTGCTGGTATCCTAGCACGGATTGTTAGCCTTGTATGACACGCCATCCAATCCATCCAATAATAATGTTCCAAAAGTCGAAGAACTGCTTTTAAACATAGAAACATAGAAACATAGAAAATAGGTGCAGGAGTAGGCCATTCGGCCCTTTGAGCCTGCACCACCATTTATTATGATCATGGCTGATCATCCAACTCAGAACCCCGCCCCAGCCTTCCCTCCATACCCCCTGATCCCTGTAGCCACAAGGGCCATATCTAACTCCCTCTTAAACATAGCCAATGAACTGGCCTCAACTGTTTCCTGTGGCAAAGAATTCCACAGATTCACCACTCTCTGTGTGAAGAAGTTTTTCCTAATCTCTGTCCTAAAAGGCTTCCCCTTTATCCTCAAACTGATAGAGGTGTATAAGATGATGAGAGTCATTGATTGTGTAGATAGTCAGAGACGTTTTCTCAGGGCTGAAATGGTTAACATGAGGGGGCATAGTTTTAAGGTGCTTGGAAATAGGTACTGAAGGGATAGAAACATAGAAACATAGAAAATAGGTGCAGGAGTAGGCCATTCGGCCCTTCGAGCCTGCACCGCCATTTATTATGATCATGGCTGATCATCCAACTCAGAACCCAGCCTTCCCTCCATACCCCCTGACCCCTGTAGCCACAAGGGCCACATCTAACTTGATCCTTGATTAGCAACCAACAAAAGAAACAACCTTGAAGCAATGTAACTAAGTGGTCAACAAAAGATATGACATCTATCGGTCCCTAGCTCCAAACTAAACCGCCCAGAACAAAGCACAAACACATAACTTACTCCCTGCACTTTTAACCTGCCCTCACTCATGTGACTAGTTACCATAATACGCATAATAATCACCCAACACAGAATTACATAGTAGTGGTTATCACAATGCCTTACAGTACCGACAACCCAGATTCAATTCCCACCGCTATCTGTAAGGAGTTTGTATGTTCTCCTTGTGACTGCGTGGGTTTCCTCCGGGTGTTCCGGTTTCCTCCCACAGTCGAAAGATCTACCAGTTGGGCATTGTAAATTGTCCCGTGATTAGGCTAGGGTTAAGTCGAGGATTGCTGGGCAGTGCAGTTCAAAGGGCAGAAGGGCCTGTTCCGTGTTAAATCTCAATAAATAAACTAATACAGATAGAAAAGTTCTCAAGGAACACACATCAAAAATGCCCAACTATGTAACAATGAGCCAAACTGCAAAATGTAAATTGGAGATGAACAAGATGGGGAGGAAGGTTCTCGTGTCCTGTAGGTACTTGCCTTCCTTTTGACACGGTACTCTGAAAATGAACTACAGTACAAAGCTGCAATTGGATACACAGCCGTGAATTGGAGGTATTTTCTTTAAGTGTGGTGTTTATCTTGTGCTGAATGATACATCCATTCAAAGTGTGTGATTTCTAAGTCAGATATTATATCAGAGGATAGGGAAGCAGGATGAATGTTTCGGATAGAAGATGCTTCAAGCTGAAATAGTAAGCTTGTTTCTCTTCCACCACCTAAAATCTCCAGCATTTCCAGTTTTATTTTATGCCTTTTGCAGCCTGTTATTACATTCAAAGTTCAAAGTACATTTATTATCAAAGTATGTATACTTTATACAACCTTGAGATTCGTCTGCTTACAGGCAGCCACAAAACAAAGAAACCCAAAAGAACCTACTTTTAAAAAAATGGCATCTGTGAATGGTCCAAGGATAAAGTGACTCGATGGGATGATCTCTCCTCATTCCAAACCAGAACAGAGATGAGGAGGAATTTCTTTAGCCAGAATCTGTGGAAACCATTGCCACAGATGGCTATGGAGGCCAAGTCGTTAAGGCAGAGGTTGATAGGTTCTTGATTACTCTGGGCATGAAGAGAAATGGGGAGAAGGGAGGAGATTGGGACTAGAATTTAAGACCAAGAATGTGATGCTGAAGCTTTATAAGGTACTGGTCAGACCCCACTTGGAGTACTGTGAGAAGTTTTGGCCCCTTATCTAAGAAAGGGTGAGCTGACCTTGGAGAGGGTTCAAAGGAAGTTCACAAAAATAATTTTGGGTTTGAAAGGCTATATAAATGAGGAGCACTTGAGGGCTTTGGGACTGTACTCACTGGAATTCAGAAGAATGAGAGGTGACCTCATTGAAACCTATCGAATGTTGAAAGGTCTTGATAGAGTGGCTGTGGAGAGGATATTTCTGATGATGGGGGAGTCTTAAACCAAAGGACACAGCTTCAGAATAGAAGGACGTCTATTTAGAATGGAGATGAGGAGGGATTTCTTTCGGTTGAGGTTGGGGAATCTGTGGAATCCATTGCCACAGGCAGTAGTGGAGGATAAGTCATTAAGGCAGAGGTTGATAGATTCTTGATCAGTCAGGGCATGAAGGGATATGGGGAGAAGGCAGGAGACTGGGCCTGAGAGGAAAGATGGATCAGCCATGATGAAATGGAGGAGCAGCCCCAATAACCCAAATGTTTAATTCTGTTCCCATAACTTATGGACTTGTGCTCTAAATAGTGGGTCTAATAGTTTCTTCTAATTCTCAGCTTATGACTGTGAGGATCTAATGATTTAAACTGCTTGAAATCCCTTCGAAGAAGGTAAGTATTCATAGAACATAGAACACTACTGCACAGCATGTGACTTTGGCTCACAGTGCTATAAATTACTTTAGACCTTCTGGCCCACAATGTTGTGCTGCCCTTTTAACCTACCCTACAATCAATCTCAGGTGATGGGGTGGAGATACATCTCCACCAAAAGAGGTATAAGGTGCTCATTCCCTCCACTGGCCTGCAGATCACCCTTGGGCAAGGTGTAGCACCTGCTTAGCCCACAATCAGGGTCATGTGAAGCCATTTGAGCAGGTGGTGGATGGTCGTACGAGCAGCCGGTGCATATCACAAGTCCTGGTTATGTGACCACTGACCCCAGGCAGACAGTCTCTGAAGAGTACTGATAAGGGCTGGGGTCACCCGCCTTCCAGAAGAAGGCAATGGCAAACCACTTGTGTAGAAAGCCCTGCAGTATATAATCAGAAAGGGATAAAAGCTGAGAAGTGTTCTCTTCAGATGAGAATAAATCAAAGGCTGGTTTGTAACAGTGTGTTTGGAAAGCCTGTGATACTGAGATACAGAACATCCTGGGATGCGCTGGGACACACGATGCAACCCAGGGTCATCAAGTGTTTTGGATTTTTCAACATCAGATACTCTTGCCCAGGCGACCCAGCCGGGGTTGATCAGGGCCCGGCTTGTGTCCCAGCAGCACTGGTCCACGGGTCCCACCTCTGATCCATAGCCATCTGGAGGCTCGCTTAACAGTCCTGAGGCTCTTTTCTTTGCAGCTCCCCACCCCCGTAATGTCAAGGAGAGAGTGGGTTCTGCAGAGCGAGCAGCCAGCAGAACCTCTTACACCCCACCTCTCTAGGCTCACATTGTGCCCTCCACCCCTGTCTGGGGGCACTGCTCTACCATCTCCTGGTATTTGGCCTTCTTACGCTCAAATGCCTCCTCAATACGGTCTTCCCAAGGTTCTACCATGACCATCTGCTTTGAGGTCAGGCATCAGGGATGACGATGCGGTGAAGTCAGGGAACTTTAATTTGCTTCCCAAGATCAGCTTTCATACTTGACTGAAATTCAAATATGAATTTATTTGGTTTAGGGCAAATTACCTTGAATTTCCTCTGTGGTGGATTACATTCGCAGTTTTGAAGCAAGAAGACGCTGTGGCATCAACACTCGGCGTTATCTTACCCAAAGCAATGGGAGCTGGATTTCTGACAGGATCTTCAACCATCTCTCAGAAAATAAAGCAGTGTATGCCTCACAAGTTGATAATCTCTAAAAAGGTGGCCTTGTTTTCCCAAATCCCACATTCAATTTGCCAAACAGAATCATGAAACTGTGTAAAGAGGCTTTAGAACACACAACACGGAAGAGTAGAGGTCCTTCCGCCCACAATGTTGTGCTAGCCCTTCAACCTGCTTCAAGATCAATCTAACCCTTCCCTCCTACATAACCCTCCACTCTTCTTTCATACATGTGTCCAAGAGTCTCGGTAGCATAGGGAGGGAGGGGAGGGAACGTCGACTTAGACCATGAGAGGCCTGCATCGGGCATTTTCATGCCTTACAAGGCATAGATTGGAAGCATAGGGTGGTGTGGTAGTATAGTAGTTAGCACAATACTTTACAGTACCAGTGCAGGTTCAATTCCAGCCACTGCCTGTAAGGAGTGTGTACATTCTCCCCGTGACTGCGTGGGATTCCTCCAACAGTTCAAAGACCTACCGGTTAGTAGATTATAAATTGTCCAGTGATTAGGCTCAGATTAAATCGGGGTGGGTGTGTGGGGGGCGGGTGTTGCTGTGTAGTGTGGCTTGAAAGACCAGCGGGGCCAATTCCATGCTGTAAATGTGATAATAAATAAATAAATAAATAAATTCTTTTAAATGTCCCTAATGCAGGGGCTCCCAAACTGGGATCCGCAGACCTTCAGTTAATGGTAGGGGTTCATGCATAAAGAAAGTTTGGGAATCCCTGGTCAAATGTATCTGCCTCAACCATCACCCCTGTGTAAAAAGCCTACCTCTGACATCCAACCCCTCCCCCACACTTTCCTCCAAACACCTTAAAATTATGCCCCTGGTATTAACCATTTTTGCCCCAGCTCACTCAGTCTCTCTTCATAAGTCACGCTCTCTAATCTGGACAGCACCCTGATAAATCTCCTCTGCACCCTCTCTAAAGCTTCCACATCCTTCCTGTAATGAGGTGACCAGAACCGAACACAATACTCCAAGTGTGGTCTAACCAGAGTTTTGTAAACGTTGCAAGATAAGCTGATATAAGCTTAAAGACTTTATATTAAAAGCATAGAAACTGGCTATCATTTCAATCTGTTTTCACAGTTAATGCTGACTTTTTATAAAAATACACTGGATTCCGGTTCTTTGTGACACATTAGAATCAGTACATTTTGGCCCAAATAAGCGGCTGCACCAATAGCTGAAAGTTCATGGAAATAATTAAAAAGGTATATAAAAGACAAGTTACCACTTAACTGAGTAAAAATTATGTATTTAAATGAAAATCAGAACAACATTACCAAAACTACTACAGTACTAATAAATTGGTAATTCCTAATAGTTATCAAGAGGAATTCATCCATTGTACGCTGCTGTGTCCTTGTGATTGACTGTAACTGAACGAAATCAGTGCAGATAATGGACTGCCTTCACACAATGCTATCAATGATTGCATTTTCCAAATCTTAATTTTCATTGTAACATTCCAGATGATTGTCGATACCTTCCATTTGTTCATATTTCCGAACATGTAGTAGTGAAATCGTTTCATTTTCACTCCCGGCCGTTTCTGGCATCTCCAAGTCTGATTGCTTGAAACCACAGTGAGTAAAACAATTCTGAATTGTCTTACTGCTTATTTCATGCCAGCTCTCAGTGACAAAAATCCACTGCTTTTTGAAAACAAACATGCAACTGACGTTATGCAAAATCTGTTTGCTCTAATCACAGAGTGGTGTCTAACAGCCACTCATGACTGATGCTAGTTAGAAACTCTTTGGCAACAGTCTCCTGTCCCAATTAAGTGGCATGGTGTTCCAAATAAATGAAGGGAATCCTGGAAATCTTCGCAATTAGTTTTTGTTCTTTTGTCCTAAATAAGCCCTGATTAACCAGCGGCCCAATTAACTAGAATCCGCTTTATTTGAAATTCTCCAAAAGGACATCTGAAGCATATTCTGAGAGCATGCTGCAGAACAATACTCAAAGGAGTTTCCAAAGTTCCCCACTCTCTCAATGAAGAAATTCCTCTCCATTGTAATCCTGGACATCCTCTCCACTCCGAAACTGTGCCCCCTGATCCAAGGATTCTCTTCCAGGAGAACTATTCTCCCTGAATCTTGTTTGTCAGGACCTTTAAGAATGTTGACAAGATCTATTCTGGTTCTTCTAAACTTATGGTGGCCTGGTATTCTGCCCTCCTACCACAGAGGACATCTCTCCTACACCTCCTTAACTGTCTTGTTGTGAGAAACACTGAACTCTTTTCCCATTCTCAAGTTCAAGTTTAATAGTCATTCAACCACCCATGAGTACCCACGATACAGCAGAATGAAACAGTATTACTGCAGGGTCAAGGTGAAAAACACTGTGCCAACAGTCACACACAGCACAGGGCACACACAGCACATATAAGATATCAGTAATCATGTATAAGATATCAGCAAAATACAGTCACACAAAAAATATAGCCCGAGTTGAATCCGTGGAAGTTTCTGCAGTCTGCAGTTGAACACAATACAGCTTGTCTTCTACTGAGAGAACGCTGGGGACAGCACTGACATCGGCCTGGACCCACTGCCACACTGCCTCTGGAAGAGCACACTGCCTTCGACGCCCCTCTCCTGGGCAGCTGTAGGCAGGTGACACTGTGGCTTGGGGCCTAGTCCACACTAGACCAAGGCCATGCAGCTCACCACCATCCACCAATAACTCAGTGAAGTGGGCTTGCAGCAGACAGATTCCTGGGCTCTGGTGTTTCTATACCCAGCCCTTTCTACATCCTTCCGAAAATGAGGTGACCAGAACTGAACACGAAACTCCGAGGGTGGTCTAATCAGGGTTTTATAGAGCTGGAACATTACCTCTTGGCTCTTGAACTCAGTACCCTATCAAGGGCCAACACACAGAATGCCTCGTCACCAACCCTATCAACTTGTGCAGAAACTTTGAGAGATCTATTTCAATCTGAAACATTCCACCATAACGAATTCTCTCACATACCCACCAACTCCCTTAATTCTCCAGCCGTGCTTTACACTGACCAGATAGCTGACCGGCCAACATATCTTTGGGAAATGATTGAAAACCTGAGCATAATTACAAGGAGACCACGCAGAGTCGACACGGACAACACCAGAACGTACAGCTGCACAACAGAACTAACTGCTGCACCATTCAACCATCAAGCTCTACAACCAGCATGAATAGCTTCACTCACGCCAACATGGAACTAATTCCACAACCTATGGACTCTACAACTCCAGTTCTTGATCTTTATTACTTATTTGTTATTTTTATTTTTTCTTAGCTCGAGCTAGTAAAACCAGACATACAGGCATAGACAAGCACACTCGTTTCTCAATTGCTAGGAAGTTTCAGACTACTCTGGTGGTGTTTATTATAGTATTGTGGTTTCCTGGAGACTTACATGAATATTGCTGTGTAGGACTAATTGTTTAAACCATTCTGTTGTGCCTTCATGATGATACCAGTTGTAGATATTACCATTGGGACAATGTATACCTTATTGATTTTCCATAGTCTTTCAATTTCCTCTTTTAATTCAACATATTTCTAGTGTTTTCACTTACTGATTTCTGTATGCTATGTGTGTTTGTTCTTGCTTGTTTATCTTCTATTATTACATCCGGACAGTTATTATGGATTGTCCGATCTGTAATATCTGATCAGGCACAATATAATTCGTGGCATTCTGGCTCCAAAACTGGATCAGGCTTATGTTTATAGTAAGGTATGATCTCTTTTATCTCCTTATCTCTTTTATTTTAAAGCAAGATTAATCATTATTACAATTAATATTATTTCTTTTTGTATTTGCACAGTTTGCACTCCCTGGACCCGAGAGTGAGAAAAAACATGAGTTTTGATTGATTCGAGCTGGGAAGGTCAGGTACAGGCCAAATCAAGGTGTTTGGGCCCAGGTCTGAGAGCGTATCAAAGTGCAGGGTCTGAGTCCAAGAGAGAGGAACGACCCGATATTTGGACGATTTAAGCGCGGGCCAGATCAAAAAGGTCAGGCTGCTGGGGCTGGAGATGAGAGGCAGGCCAGTTCAGTTCACTGCTCTGCAAGGTTTGCTTGGCTCTGTGCTGAACTGAGGCTGTGGCCTGAAACTAAAAGGCTACTGGATCGGCCTCTGGCTTTGTGTCAATGGACTCACTTTCATGAACTTCAGTTCTGAAAACTATTTGCTTGCTTCTATTGTTTGCACATTTTGTTTTTTTTTTCTCTCTGCACATCGGCTGTTTGGCAGTCTTTTTTTAAATGGGTTCTATTGGTTTTCTTTGTTTTGTGACTGCCTGTAAGGAGGCGAATCTCAAAGTTGTATAAAGAATACATACTTTGATAATAAATGTACTTTGAATTCGATCTTTTGCAAATTGCTGTTTGCCTATCTCTGTCATGTGAGGCTTTTCGTCAATTCTACTGTGTTTCTTTCTAGTTGCTGTGAATGCCCTCCAGTAAATGAATCACCGGGTAGTATATGGTGGCAAACAAGTACTTTAATCATAAATTTACCTTGAATTTTTTGAAACACTGTGCAGCCCCTTTAGAGCTTGGCAAAACATTGTGGCCAGCCTGGGTCACTGGCACTGTAAATTGTTACACTAACCACTACATTACTGTGTCACCCCTAAAGCAATTCTGAAATACAAACCTGCGATCTCCTGTTTACCACTTAGGGGGTCTTTAACTAGATAAGAAACAGATCTCTTCAAAGAATTGCTTCAGCATCTACGTACGAAAGGATATAATTAATTTAGTTTGCAGATTACTTACTTACTGTGTTATGCCTGTTACGCCGCTGATGTTTAGGGCAGCAATGAAGGTCCTCCACCTCTGGCGGGATTCAGGGCTTCCTTTATTGTATCAGTAGTTTCCTCTCAGTTTTCACTGTCAGCCAAGCAAGTCCCGGGTGGACACTCAGGGATACTGTCGCACCTCTCATGTGTGGAAGTGTTCTTCATTGGTCCTGATGAAGGGTCTCGGCCCGAAACGTCGACTGTTTACTCTTTTCCTTAGATGCTGCCTGACCTGCTGAGTCCCTCCAGCATTTTGTGTGTGCTGCTTAGAATTCTTCATTGCTGTCTCTGTGACAGTTTTGTTTGACCAGTCAGGGTTGTCAGCCCTGAGCTGAACCCCCGAACCCGGAGGACTGGTGGATCACTCTTACTCTGGCCTCTACCCTTTGACCTGTTTGCCATGAGTGACCCTACCAAGAGCCAAAGCACAAAGCCCTGACTCCAGCCAGCGTAGCTCTCCAAGTCATTGAGGCCGCAAGCCTCCAAACACAACAACCAAGCTGTGGTCCTGTCAGACCTCAACCACGTACATGAACTCACAAGTTGTACAGCGTACTGCACCTCCCTTGTGTTTCAACCTCGCAACTTTTCCAATCACTACAGTTAAAAGTTAAACGGGAAACGAAAGCTCCGGTCTACACGCAACAAAGCTAAATAAGATAAAGATCAGACAGAGCTGGCAGAATAATTATTCCTTATCCAGTTTACTTCCTGTAGTTGGGGGTTAACCACACACATCCACTGTCGTGTTGAGGTTTATATATAAGCAAGAATCATCTCAGAGGCTAACCCTATATATCAATACGGAAAGAGATTTATCCTTCTCTCCAGGTGAGCGATAGTTTGATCTCCTCCCCACAGCAAGCTGGAACTAGCAGTAATTGGCATGCGCTTGGGTCAGATCTGCCAATATTTCCTCACTTCCTCTACTAACTCGTCCTGTTCAACGTCAAGCGCGGCAGGTGCTTGGAACATCCTGCGGCTGGTTACTTTGATCTTATTTCTTTATTTCCACTGAGGTTGGGTGGGATTACAAGAGGTCATGGATTGAGAGTGAAGGGACGGGCCATTCGGCCCACAATATTGTGCTGAACCAGCTAAAAAGCAAATCAAAAACACCCAAACAATGAACCTTCCTCACTACACTATGTCCACATCCCTCCATCTTCCTCACATCTATGTGCCTATCCAAATGTCTCTTAAAAGCTTCTAATGTATTTGCCTCTGCCACCATACCAGGCAGCACATGGGTGAGAGAGATCCTCCATTGGCCAGGGTCAACCATGGACGTTGTGTCCTAGCTGTCTAGATACACAAGCCAGGGCAGTACGATGTGGAGAGCAAGCTCTTGCCCATGTTGCAGCCCCCCCCCCTCCACGCAGCTGACGATACAGCTTGGCACCAAGGGCATCGCAGGAGATGCCAGTCAGTGTTGAACTTGACGTGGGGCCGCCTTAGGAACTCCAGCTCTGGATTCTTCCCTCATGGATTTACTCCCGCAGCCTTCCCCATGAGTGGGTATAACCACAAGGCAGAGGAGGTCTAAGACCAGAGCCTTCCTTCTCCTAGATGAGCTGCCAACCACGGCTGGCGAGCCCCATCTGCCCAAAGTGACTGGCTTTACGGTGCCACTAACCCACTTTTGCCCTCCTTCTGTCAGGAGAAATGGCTCTGCTGGGCACACGTGAAGGCCAGCAGCTGGACTTGGTTGTCAGAGGTTATTCGAGATGCACGCCATTGGGAGCATTTGGTAGGTAGTCGGCCTTACAACGACCTTAGTTAATGAGCAGATAAATGATAGGGCAATATTTTCACCTTGCCTCTGGGCATCTCAGCACTTCCCTTGACAATCAGCAGAAGTGCCCTTGTGGCCGGCTGAGCCTGGTTTGACACCTGACCAGACGCATAATGGACCACACATCAAAGTTGCTGGTGAACGCAGCAGGCCAGGCAGCATCTCTGGGAAGAGGTACAGTCGACGTTTCAGGCCGAGACCCTTCGTCAGGACTAACTGAAGAAAGAGTGAGTAAGAGATTTGAAAGTGGGAGGGGGAGGGGGAGATCCAAAATGATAGGAGAAGACAGGAGGGGGAGGGATGGAGCCAAGAGCTGGACAGGTGATTGGCAAAAGGGATACAAGAGGATCATGGGACAGGAGGTCCGGGAAGAAAGACAACGGGGGGGGGGACCCAGAGGATGGGCAAGGGGTACATTCAGAGGGACAGAGGGAGAAAAAGGAGAGTGAGAGAAAGAATGTGTGTATATAAATAAATAACGGATGGGGTACGAGGGGGAGGTGGGGCATTAGCGGAAGTTAGAGAAGTCAATGTTCATGCCATCAGGATGGAGGCTACCCAGACGGAATATAAGGTGTTGTTCCTCCAACCTGAGTGTGGCTTCACCTTTACAGTAGAGGAGGCCGTGGATAGACATGTCAGAATGGGAAAGGGATGTGGAATTAAAATGTGTGGCCACTGGGAGATCCTGCTTTCCCTGGCGGACAGAGCCTAGGTGTTCAGCAAAGCGGTCTCCCAGTCTGCGTCGGGTCTCGCCAATATATAAAAGGCCATTTGTCCCCCCATCCCTCCCCACTGATCTCCCTCCTGGCACTTATCCGTGTAAGCGGAACAAGTGCTACACGTGTCCTTAGACTTCCTCCCTTACCACCATTCAGGGCCCCAGACAGTCCTTCCAGGTGAGGCAACACTTCACCCGTGAGTCAGCTGGGGTGATATACTGCGTCCGGTGCTCCCGATGTGGCCTTTTATATATTGGCGAGACCCGACGCAGACTGGGAGACCGCTTTGCTGAATACCTACGCTCTGTACGCCAGAGAAAGCAGGATCTCCCAGTGGACACACATTTTAATTCCGCAACCCTGTAAATGTAATACATTTACAGAAAGCTAAGAGAGATGGAGGCTTAGCATTACCTAACTTTAGATTTTATTATTGGGCAATTAATATTCGACATATGAAATTTTGGTTACTTGACCAGGATATACTATCCATTCCTAAATGGGTAGCATTGGAATTACAATCTGTTCAGGGTTATACACTTGGCTCTATTTTAGGTTCCTCTCTTCCTTTTGATTTGAAACGCCTTAAACAGGTGTCTAACCCGATAGTTAAAATATACCTTACGTATTTGGTTTCAATTCAGAAAATTTTTTGATCTTAGTCAATTTGGGTTAGCGATTCCTATTTTAGGTAACATATTTTTTCCTCCCTCTTTTACGGATCGTGCTTTTCAAATTTGGAAGACTAAGTGTATTTCACGGTTTTTGGATTTATTTTTAGATGGTTCCCTTATGTCTTTTGAACAATTATCTAATAAATATAATTTATCAAGAATACATTTTTTTAGATATCTACAAGTTAGAAATTTCCTAAGTACTATACTTTCTTCCTTTCCAATGCTTCCTCCTACATACATTTTAGATACTATAATTAACCTTAATCCATGTCAGAAAGGTGCATCGGTTATGATTTATAATATTATTATGAAACTTAGGAAAGCTCCATTTGATAAGATTAGGGTAGATTGGGAACAGGAATTGGGGTTTATCATTTCCGTGGATGACTGGGGGCAGATTTTACAATTAGTCAATACTTCCTCTATCTGTGCTAAACATTCCCTAATTCAATTTAAAGTTGTTCACAGAGCACATATGTCCAAAGATAAATTAGCTCGCTTTTATTCTCATATTAATCCTTTTTGTGATAGATGTCTGGGGCAGATAGCCTCTTTAACTCATGTGTTTTGGTCTTGTCCTACTCTGGAAACTTTTTGGAGAGACATTTTTAATATTATCTCCAAGGTATTGAATATAGATATCTCTCCTCACCCTATTACTGCTATCTTTGGACTACCTAAAATTTCCAGTAATCTTTCCCCTTCAGCCCGTAGAATGATTGCATTTCTTACTTTAATGGCGAAAAGATGTATCTTACAACATTGGAAAGAGCTTAATGCTCCAACTACCTTTTTTTGGTTTTCTCAGACGATATTATGCTTGAATCTGGAGAAAATTAGAAGCAATCTTTATGACTCCTCATTTAAATTTGAACAGACTTGGAGATCTTTTATTCAATATTTTCATTTAATGTAATATATACCCTTCTTATTTTTTTACTGTTTTTAATGGAGATCGGGATTGAGGACGTGATTTTAAGTTTTTTAACTCTGTTTGGTTTCAAGTTAGCCCATTGCTTTGCTTTGCTTTTAGTTAGTTGCACGGTGGGTTTTTTTGGGGGGTTTTTTTTTTCCTTTTCTCTATTGATATATATATAAAAATTAGTATACTATTATGTTACCTTGGTACGTTATGTTTAAATTACATTGTTTGTATCATTTTTTTTGTATTAATATCTTCTGTAATTTTATTATATTCTAACAGTGTATTAGTGCCTATATGGCTTACCTTTTTGTATACTTATTCAATAAAAAGATTTAAAAAGAAAGAAATCTTCTCTTCAACGGCAATTCAGAGAAACCCGCTCCGACTGTTCCCCCTCTCTGATCTCTGCTGCCCTCTGACTCTTTGACCCCGTGCTCACCCAGACCCACTACCACAGTCACGTATCCTTTCTTGCTTATTTATTTATTATTATTATTCTTTCTCTCTTTTTGCACTTGCACAGTGTGTTGTCTTTAGCACATATTGAATGCCCAAGTTGGGTGGTCTTTCATTGATTCTGTTATGGTTATTATTCCGTTAGGGATTTATTGAGTATGCCCATAAGAAAATACATCTCAGGGTTGCATATGGTGATGTATATGTAGCTTGATACTAAATTTAGTTTAAACTTTGAAACATATAGTGAAATAAAGCTAATTTGTTTGATGTGGTGGTGCTCGCCAAGTTTGGCGAATAGCTTGCAGACGTTTAATCACCAGTCAAGGTGACGTCCTCAGTACGCATTTGCTGGTGTTTCTCTCTGGGAGTGCTCACATTTATATAGACCCCCCCCCCATTCACTTGACTTGGTCCTGATTGGCTACCCCTTCAGTTGACCTTTGAATTCTTTTGGCTCGCACTTCTTTGGCTCTTAGGAGTTGGTAGATGGCGTCTATTTCGATATGCTTGCTTACAGTGTTATCAGAAGAGAACCACGCTTCTAAAAAATTCTCATTTGTGCATCAGGTTTGCCTGCGCCAGAACCTCCGCGGTGTCCCAGTTGAAGCGGTGTCCTTCTCGGTCTTCATGTACCGAGATCAGTGACAGTGGTCCGTGTCTCCGACCCGCCTGTTTGTGTTGCGGTAAATGAGATGAGAGCTTACATCCCGTCTGGCCGAGGTAGTTCTTGTTGATCCTGCACGGGATGACCTGTGGGGACTGCTACAAGAACTACATTGCTGAGTATGCCCACAAGAAAATGAATCTCAGGGTGTATATGGTGACATACATGTCCTTTGATAATAAAATTTACTTTCAACTTTGATAATGATTTTAATTTGACTTCAAATTTGTTGGGTGTCAGAATTTCTGATTTTACTGGTGTATGGTTTTCTCAGGTAATAATGGTATGTAAAAACAGCCTAATATGTTGACTGTTTACTCTATTCCACAGAGGCTGCCTGGCCTGCTGAGGTCCTCCAGCATTTTGTGTGTGTTGCTTTGGATTTCCAGCATCTGCAGATTGCCGTGTGTTTGAGATACTTCTACTGCTGAGAAGTCTCTTCCAGGGATGCCTACCCTGAAGAAGTTTAAATCTTCTCTTCGACGGCAATTCAGAGGAAACCTCTCCGACTGCTCCCCCTCTCTGATCTCTGCTGCCATCTGACTCTTTGACCCCGTGCTCACCCAGACCCACTACCACGGTCACGTATCCTTTCCTGGAACAGAGCTGATGAAGGGTCTCAGCCCGAAACAATAACAGTTTATTTCTTTCCACAGACACTGCCTGACCTGCTGAGTTCCTCCAGCATTTGGTGTGTGAGTCTCTGGATCTCCAGCATCTGCAGACCTTCTCATGTTTATTGTCATATTGGTGTCCACTTAGCTGGAAGATATTGGGAAGTCAGTAACGCTGATTAAAAGGTATCTTGGTCATAGACCCTCAATTATGTTTTCAATTCCTGATCAAAGTCATAATGCAGCCCTTCTATTATGTGAGAGGCGGTGGGGGATGGTAGTGTAGCAGTTAACAGCACCAGCTCTCTGTAAGGAGTTTGTACATTCTCACCGTGTCCACGTGGGCTTCCTCTGGGTACTTTGTTTCCCTCCCATATCCCAAAGACACACGGGTTTAGGGTCAGTAAGTTATGGCCATATAACGTTGGCGCTGGAAGTGTGTGCGACACATGGGCTGCTCAGCAAATCTTCACCGATTTGATGCAAGTCGACGCATTTCACCGTATGTTTTGACGTACATGTGACAAATAAAGCTAATCTTTAGATCTTTGTTTTTCCTTTAAACGTGACCGCCATGTTACTGTTCATTTAGCTACAGGATAGTGGGAAGCTGACAACGCAGACATAAAGGTACCTTGGTCAATGTTACTCACTCATATCTTCAAGTCCTGATCAAATAACGGACCTCTTACCTCTTCTCACCTGCCTATCACCTCTCCCCCGGTTCCCCTCCTTCCCTTTCTCCTATGGTCCATTCTCCTCTCCTATCAGATTCTTTCCTCTCCAGTCCCTTACCATTCCCACCCACCTGGCCTCACCTATCACCTTGTAGCTGTCCTCCCTCTCCTCCCCCCACCTTTTTAACCTGGTGACTTCCCCCATCTTTTCTAGTCCTGAAGAAGGGGCTCAACCCAAAACATCGACCGTTTATTCAAAGATTCCAAGATCCATAACTCAAAGTATGTAACCCTGAGATTCATCCCCCCCACAAGAGCCACAAAACAAAGAGAAACCATAGAATCTGTTCAAAGAAAAAACGTCAAACCCCCAAAAGTGCAAATAAAAGAACAAAACAGCAAATCGCAGACATGGAAGGAGTGTGGGTATATCCAGACGGTACCAGCGAGCAACGCCACCAAGCACGACATCCTTCAAACGGTTCATGGATCTACCTCTTTCACTTGGTTTACTAAATTCATTTTCACAGACACTGCCCAGCCAGCCGAGTTTCTCCGGCATCTGCAGAATCCCTCGTCTTCCTTCCATTTTTGCTTGCTCTTGCTGCAACCTTGTCCATTCCCATCCCTCGTCTGTAGTAAATGTCAGTCGACCCTAGGTGGCACTCCAATCCATATTTAGCCAACTTGTGCTTTGGAATTATTTCTGAAGTTCACCTTGGGTCAACAGTCTCCTCTCCTCTAACTGCATACGATTTCCCTCGTTATTAAGAGCCAAGGAGAGAAGAAAGGCAAGGGAGTTTTGGCCATTAATCCCACTCCTGCGTGATGCATGGCAGCATAGTGGTTAGTACAAAGCTTTACAGTACAGGCGACCCTAGTTCAATTCCCACCACTGCCTGTAAGGAGTTGGTATGTCTTCCCCGACACCACCATGCACCACCAGGGTTTCCTCCCACATTCGAAGGACGTACAGGTTAGGGTTAGCAAGTTGTGGGCTTGCTACGTTAGCGCAGGAAGCATGGCAATACTTGCAAGTTGCCCCCCCCCCGGATACCCTTGCTGATTTGCTGCAAACGATGCATTTCACTGCATGTTTTGATGTACTGTAAAATATATTCTTAGACACGAAACAGTCTGCAGGTACTGGAATTCCAGAGCAGCAGACACAAAATCGGGACTGGAAAGGAAGGGGGGGGAGATGCCAGAATAAAAAGGTGGGGGGAGATGAAGCTATTCCTATTTCTGATTCTTATCCTACTTTCTCCATATCTTTCCACTGTTCGTTATCTGTGAGCGAGGGAGGGGGTTTGATGTCTTGTTACTGTTTTCCCATGTGGAACAATCTGTTAGCTTTTTTGTGGGGGGGAGATGGGGGTTTGCAAGATTTTGTTTCTTTTTCTTTGTGCAGGGGTTTTGAGGTCTTTCTCTCTACGACTACCATGGTTTTCTTGGTTTTGTGGCTATCTGTGTGAAGATAAATCTCAGATGTGCATACTACATACAAGTGTACCTTTGAACCTTTTCTTTCAAAATTTGTCTTTCCTGAAATGGCTCCTGATTTACCTTAAATCAAAAACAGAACCTTTTTCCCCTGTTTATGTTGCTGAGGTGCATCTATCTGCTACCACTACACATCAGAATCAGAATCATTGGCATATGTTGTGAAATTTGTTCTTATGCGACAGCAGTACATTGCAATGTGGAGGTTGTCCATCGTGTCCAACGATGACGGGAATACTGCACGGGAAAGTTTTTAAAGTGCAAAAGCCATTGCACTGGGGCAGTTCCACTCTCTTGCAAAAAATAGAAATAAAAAATTGGTGAAGTAGTGTTTTTGGGTCCAAAGTTCATTCAGAGGGGAAGAAGCTGTTCCTGAATCATTGAGTGTGTGTCTTCAGGCTTCTGTACATCCTTTCTGATGGTAGCAATGAGAAGAGAACATGACCTGGGTGATGGGGGTCCTTAATGATGGATGGTGCCTTTTTGAGGCATTGCTCCTTTAAAATGTCCGGTATGCTGGGAAGCTAGTGCCCATGACTAAGCTCTCAACTCTCTGCAGAAACTAGCTATCTCTCTGGTGCTGCCTGAAGAAAAGCAGGAAGAGGTTAGTCTGTTGAACATTAATAATAAAATTGCTTCCTCAAGGAAGCAATCATCTAAAGTGTGTAACAACCTGGCTTCCATCACCACGCAATCAGCATCATAATCAACTCCCATTGACCTTCATTTAGACAACCCAAGGCAACCTCTCCAGTTACAGAGAATTCCTTTGGCTGGAGAGGGGGAGGAGTCAGAAGGGATAATCATTTCTCTAAACTATCCAGCATAATATCGGTGGATTGGCAGAAACAGGATTTGGATGGAATCCCTTGTGTCAGGGTTCATTACGCAAGTAATCGCAGTCAACTGGCAGAACGACTTTGCAGACATCTGGATCACATTTCACCAATGTGAGAAGTTCAAGTTTCGAATACTTGTATTATGCTAGACAAATCCAGAGCTAATTGACTGCACCATCACTGACAGAAACAACATGAACATCTAATATTTCTAAATGAACTCAACTCTAGGCTCTGATTAAACTACCCAGGAAGCTCATCTTAATTGCTGGAAAACTCCAGGAAAGACCATTTGGGAAAAAAAACTCCAAGGTTCATTGGATTAAATCCATAAAGAGACTTAACACTGTTTCTTTTATTTTATTTTGTGATACAGTGTGGAGCTTCCAGCTTGATGAGCCGACCCACCCAGTAACCCATCGATTTAACACTAGCCTTGGTGTTGGTACATACAGACAACACCGGAGATGAATTCGAACTCTGTCACCCCAAGCTGTAATAGTGTTGTGTTAACCACTACGCTGATCTGATTTCAATAACTGCTAATTAAATTAGTTTGGGATAATTAATTAAAAGTTCAAAGTTTGAAGTAAATTTTATTATCAAAGTACATACAGTATATGTCACCATATACAACCCTGTGATTCATTTTCCTGTGGGCATACTCAGCAAATCTATTCAATAGTAACTATAACAGGACCAATGAAAGATCAACCAGAGTGCAGAAGATAACCAACTATGCAAATGCAAATATAAATAAATAGAAATAAATAACGAGAACATGAGACAATGAGATAAAGAGTCCTTAAAGTAAAGTAATTGTTTGTTGGAACATCGCTGCTGGTGGTTGAGGGGTAGTAACTGTTCCTGAACCTGGTGGTGTGAGTCCTGAGGTTCTTGTACCTTCTACATGATGGCAGCAGTGAGAAGAGAGCACCGCCTGGGTGGTGAGGATCTCTGATGATGGATGTTGCTGTCCTGCAACAGTGTTTCATGGGGATATGCTCAAAGTCTGGGAGGACTTTCCCCGTAATGTGCTGGGCCGAATCCACTATCTTTTGTAGGATTTTCCATTCAAAGGCATTGGTGTTTCCATACCAGGCCGGGATGCAGCCAGTCGGTACACTCTCCACCACACACCCAAAGTTTCAGAAGTCATGCCAAATCACTGTAAACTCCTGATGAAGTAGAGGCACTGCCTTGCTTTCTTCGCAATTGCACTTGTGTGCTGGGTCCAGAGCGAGTCCTCTGACATAGGAACACCCAGGAATTTAAAGCTGCTGACCGTCTCCACTTCTGATCCTCCAGGAGGACTGGTTCCCTCTCCTGAAATCTATAATTAACTAAATAAGGTAACTAACGATTGTCTGAATGCAATAATAATATAATATTGTAGTAAGCAGATGGTTGAGAGTTTGAAATGCAAAGTTATTGAACATTGTTTTAAAATACTTATCAAATTCCAGTTTAATTGTCATTCAACCATACATGAATACGCATGAGATAGTGTTACTCCAGAGCCAAGTTGCAAAACACAGTACCAACAGTCATACACAGCACAAAGCATGTATAAGATAGAATCAGAACCAGGTTTATTATCACCAGCATGTGATGTGAAATTTGTTAATTTAGCAGCAGCAGTTCAATGCAATACATAATCTAGCAGATAGAGAAAAAATAATAATAAAAAATAAAATAAAACATAATAATAAAGTAAATCAATTACATATATTGAATACATTATTTTAAAATGTGCAAAAACAAATACTGTATATTAAAAAAGTGAGGTAATGTCCAAAGCTTCAAAGTCCATTCAGGAATCGGATGTCAAAGGGGAAGAAGCTATTCCTGAATCACTGAGTGTGTGCCTTCAGGCTTCTGTATCTCCTAAATGATGGTAACAGTGAGAAAAGGGCATGCCCTGGGTTCTGGAGGTCTTTAGTAATGGACGCTGCCTTTTCGAGACACCGCTTCCTAAAGATGTCTCCTGGGTACTCTGTAGGCTAGTGCCCAAGATGGAGCTGACTAGATTTACAACCTTCTGCAGATTCTTTCGGTCCTGTGCAGTAGCCCCTCCACACCAGACAGTGATGCAGCCTGTCAGAATGCTCTCCACGGTACACCTATAGAAGTTTTTGTGTGTATTTGTTGACATGTCAAATCTCTTCAAACTCCTAATAAAGTATAGCCGCTGCCTTGCTTTCTTTATGACGACATCAATGTGTTGGGACCGGGTTAGATCCTCAGAGATCTTGACACCCAGGAAATTGAAGCTGCTCACTGTCTCCACTTCTGATCCCTCTATGAGGATTGGTATGTGTTCCTTCGTCTTGCCCTTCCTGAAGTCCACAATCAGCTCTTTCATCTTACTGACGTTGAGTGCCAGGTGTTTACTGCGACACCATTCCACCAGTTGGCATATCTCACTCCTGTACAACCTCTCATCACCACCTGAGATTCTACCAACAATGGTTGTATCATCAGCAAATTTGTAGATAGTGTTTCAGTTATGCCTAGCCACACAGTCATGTGTATACAGAGAGTAGAGCAGTGGGCTAAGCACACACCCCTGAGGTGCGCCAGTGTTGATCGTCAGCGAGGAGGATATGTTATCACCAATCCACACAGACTGTGGTCTTCTGGTTAGGAAGTCCAGGATCCAATTGCAGAGGGAGGTACAGAGGCCCAGGTTCTGCAACTTCTCAATCAGGATTATGGGAATGATGATATTAAATACTGAGCTACGATATTAAATACTGATTAACAGCATCCTGACGTAGGTGTTTGTATTGTCTAGGTGGTCTAAAGCCGTGTGAAGAGCCATGGAGATTGTGTTTGCCGTTGACCTGTTGCGACAATAGGCAAATTGCAATGGGTCCAGGTCCTTGCTGAGGCAGGAGTTCCGTCTAGTCGTAACCAACCTCTCAAAGTATTTCATCACTGTCGATGTGAGTGCTACTGGGCGATAGTCATTAAAGCAGAGCACAATATTCTTCTTTGGCACTGGTATAATTGTTGGCTTTTTGAAGCAAGTGGGAACTTCCGTCCATAGCAGTGAGAGGTTGAAAATGTCCTTGAATACTCCCACTAGTTGGTTGGCACAGGTTTTCAGAGCCTTACCAGGTACTCCATCAGGACCTTCTGCCTTGTGAGGGTTCACTCTCTTTAAAGACAGACTAATATCAGTCTCTGAGACAGAGATCACAGGGTCACCGGGTGCAGCAGGGATCTTCACAACTGTAGTTGTGTTCTCCCTTTCAAAGCGTCCATAGAAGGCATTGAGATCATCTGGTAGTGAAGCATTGCTGCCATTCATGCTACTGGGTTTCGCTTTGTAGGAAGTAATGTCTTGCTGTCCCTGCCAGAGTTGTCATGCATCTGATATCACCTCCAACTTCATTCGAAATTGTCCCTTCACCCTGGAAGTAGCGCTCTGCAAATCATACCTTGTTTTCTGGTACAGGCTCACAATAAAAGAGTCCAAACGCAAGCCATCCAATGCCACAGAGACCTGAAGACGACTACAATACAGGTGGTCTTCAGCCAAGCACCGGCTCCAGCCTGAACGCCGAGCCCCGCTGCCCCCTGGTGGAGCACACCAGCTCCAACACCTCTCTCCTGGTGGCAGTACACTGGTGACACCATGGCTTGAGGCCTCGTCCTCACTATGACCAAGGCCACACAGATCCCCCAGCATCGAGCAATAAGAGGAAAGTTTGGTTCATTAACCGAGGGGTCCGTGGACCACAGGTTGGGAACCCTTGCATTAAACTATCCTTTTTTCCCCCAGCTATCTTTTTATCAAAACAAAATGCTCCTCAATTTCTTTCCCCAGCAGAGCAGCGAGAATCTGGCTAATCGAGGAGGCATAATTTTAGAATGATTGGAGGGAAGTCGAGGGGAAATGCCAGAGGTTAAGTTGTCTTTACATAGAAAGTGGTGGGGAAGCCTTTCCAGGGGTGGTGGCAGAGGAAAGTACATTAGGGTCTTTTAAGAAACTCTTGGATCAGCAGATAGATGATTTAAAAAATGGAAGGTTTAATGAAAAACTATAAATAACAAAGACTGGCAAACATCCGATGTATAAAGGGGAACAAGTCGTAGACTATAAGACGTAGGAGCCAAATTAGGCCATTCGGCCCAAAGAGTCTGCTCCACCTATCCATCATGGCCGATTTATTGTCCCTCTCAATCCCATTCTCCTGCCTTCTCCTCATAACCTTTGACACTCTGACTATTCAAGAACCTACTGGCCTCCACTTCAAATATACCCAATGACTTGACCTCCACAGCCATCCATAGCAGTGAACTCCACAGTTTCCACCCTCTGGATAAAGGAATTCCTCTTCATCTCTGTTCTAGAGGGACGTCCTATTCCAGATCGTTTCCTGGTATACTTGGCCTCTATTGTCTTCTGTGCCTGATTCTCAGTATACTCAGAATTTTTCCATTTGATACAATACTTTAGGAGAGATGAAGATGTCATCTTTCAGAGCAGAGAGGATTATGTGGGGGATGGGGATGCTAGATATATAGGAGGGGTTTAAATAGAAATGAAACTCTTTCCACTGTCAAAAGAAACTTGCTTTTGATCGAAAAGAGGTTTAAACAGAATGAGGCTCCTTAAAACCCTGGTTAGACCACACTTGGAATATTGTGTTCAGTTCTGGTCACTTCATTATAGGGAGGATGTGGAAGCTTTAGAGAGGGTGCAGAGGAGATTTACCAGGATGCTGCCTGGATTAGAGAGTATGTCTTAAGAGGAGAGGTTGAACAAGCTAGGGATTTTCTCTTTGGAGTGAAGGAAGGTGAGAGATGACTTATAGGAGCATAGATTGAGTGGACAGCCAGAGACCTTATACTCAGGGCATAAGTGGCTAACCCAAAAGAGTCTAAGTTGGAGGAAAGTATAAGGGGAATGTCGGGTAGGTTTTAAAAAAACAGACTGGTGAATGTGCGGAAGGTGTTTTCACGGAGTAGCAGATACATTGCAGACATTTAAGAGACATGTAGATTGACACACGTGTGATAGAAAAATGGAGGGCTATGCGGGAGGGAAGAGTTTGATTGATCTTGGAATAGATTAAAAGGTTGTCACATCATCATAGGCTGAAAGGTCCTCCCCTCTTTTCTAATAATAAAAACTCTAAATTACAGTAAGAGTGGTGGATGGTAGCAGTGAGAAGAGGGCACGTCCTGAGAGATGGGGGTCCTTAATGATGGATGCTGCCTTTTTGAGGCACCGCTGCTTGAAGATGTCCTGGATACTACAGAGGCTAGTGCCCATGATGGAGCTGACTGAGTTTACAACGATTCTGTGCATTAGACCACCCTCCTCCTCCCTCCCCCCAATATCAGACAGTAATGCACTCAATTAGAAAGCTAAGATGAGGTATGAGTTTTAAAGGGAGAGATGAGGGGATTTTTTTTTATAATTGCAGTACGAAGCCATGAATACTACTTCATTAGAAGATAGTGCAAGAGGAGAGTAATTCATAGTAATTTTATGTCTGCACTGTTCTGCGGCCACAAAGAGAGGCATGGATAGACAGACAGTATCAGTTTCCCAGGGTTGAAATGTCTAATACCAGGGGGCGTGCATTGAAGGTGAGAGGGGGTCACTTCAAAGGAGATGCAAGAGGTTAGATTTTTTTTTTTGTTAGCACAGTGTGGTGGATGCCTGGAATGTGCTCACTGGGATGGTGATAGAGGCAGACACATTAGGGACTTATAAGAGAAGTTTAGATAAGGCAAACATGGATCCCTAAGGCTGTTATAGCCGGGGGTGGTAATGGGGACAAGCTCCCACTACCTATTAAATGCTCCCGATGACGTGCAATCAAGTCCAACTCCTGGCCTTGATGCCTTGCTTAGCTACTAAGCCCAGCAAATCTGTTTCTACTGACAGGAGAAGGGGCAAAGGCAGGTGACTGGCACCTTAAAACTAGTCGCTTTGGGCAGATGGGGCTCATCAGCCGTGGTTGGCAGCTCATCTAGGAGAAGAAAAACTTTGACCTCAAGCCTCCGCTACCTTGCATCTATATCCACTCATGGGGAAGGCCATGAGAGTAAACCCTGAGGAAAAGTCCCAAGGCAGTCCTACATTGAGTTCAACACTGACTGGCAACTCCAGCAATGCTGCTGGTGCCAAACTGTATCGGTCTGAGCTGTTCCTTTGGGTTCATCAGCTACATGGAGAGGGGGAGCTTGCTACATGGGCAACATCTTTCTCTCCATTTCGAACTGTCCCGGCTTGTGTTTCTAGGCAGCTGGGCACAACCTCTATGGTCAGCTCTGTCCAACAGAGCCCTCACAGATAAACACATGAATGTATGGAAAATGGAAGGATATGGATATTGTGTAGTCATAAGGGACCATTTGGTTACTAATTTATCTGATTTGGCACAACACTGTGGACTAAAGGGCCTGTTCCTGTGCTGTACTGGTCTCTATGTTCTAAAACAAAAGTATAAGGGGTAGGGTTAGAACAGCAGTGTTAATAAACCCAACTGATCAGGAACTCAATGCCGGAGACGATGGTGAAACTGATAGTAATCCGTATGAAAGACTATTCCAAGGAAAGGGGAGGAGGAGGGAGACAGATAGATAGAGACAAAAGGGACTGCAGGTGCTTAAATCAGGAGCAACAAATTCTGGAAGCATGAACTAGTTGGGCTGAAGGGTCTGTTTCTGTGCTGTACTTCTCAGTGACTCAAATTCTGCATGTCCAGCAGCATTTATGGGAGGAAATGCTAATGTTTTGAACCTCTACATTAAGACATTAGGATAAATTGATTTAGATAGCTCATATATCCTAAACCATTTCAAGTTCAAGTTTAATTGTCATTTAACCATACATAAAAACCCACAAATACAGCAATCGAAACAGCCTTACTCCAGGACCAAGGTACAAAACACAGTAGCAACAGCTCAAGGCACAAATAAGATAGCAGTAAACGTGCAGCCACACAAAAAAATATAGTCCAAGTCCCTGTGTCCATGAATGTTACAGCAGTCTGCAGCTGAACACAATACAGCTTGTCTTCTGCTGTGCAAACACCGGGGGCAGCACCAGCTCCAGCATGGATACTGCGCTACTTGAGATCCAGTGGAGTGCTCGCCCGGACGGTTGCAAGTAGGGGACACCACAGTCTGAGGCCTGGTCCTCGCTACAACTGAGGCCACACAACTCCACCCCGCCATTTGCCAACAAAGCAATTTCATCACCAATGTCCAAAAGGGTCTTGTGATCACAAGAAAATAATTGAGATGGTCTCTTGCTGAACAATGCGGACAGTGCACAAAACTACTTCTTTTAATTCTACTTCTTCTTTCAAATATAATTCTCCTACTAAGCTGCATATGATTGGAACCCAAGATTTATAGTTTAGGCTGCTTGAGTGATTTGGCACCTTGCTGCCTCCAAGGGATTTTGATGAGGTTTGGAGCAGAGAATGTGGCCTGGAGTCCATGACCGACTCCATTGCTTCTCTCCGACTGAGATGTCAAGGGCGCAATCCCATAATCAACTCCATTGTTCTCTCCAATTGAGATGTCGCGGGCTGGAGCCCATGATCGACTCCATTGCTTCTCCCCATTTGAGGTGCCGAGCAAGTTTGAAGTCAACAAGGATGAGAGCAGAGGACGGGTGAGTGTTCGGCATCGTCTGCCTGTGTTTGAACGGTCTACTTCTCTCTCTCGCTAGCCGCTGTCGGAGGAAGGTGCAGGAGTTTTGAGTTCCATGCTGCAAGGACTGATCGGTGAGGCTCTAGACTTGTTTTGGGGGACCTTTGAGGTTCATGTTGCATGTGTACTTAAATTCTGGTTACTCTTTTTTTTGGTGTTTTGGGGCAGTTTGATTGGGGGGCGGTGGTCAATACGGACTGGGGCGCTTCAGCAGATGGCTCTGCGCGCTGCCTGCAGTGGGCTAGCAGTGAGCCGCTGAACTGAACTAAACTGGACTCCTGGTTTGATGGTCCATACTCTGTGTGTTTGCTTGCTTATTGCCGTTTGCTCAGTTTGATCTTTTTCACGTGTTGGGTGTTTGATGTTTTCTTGAATGGGTTCCATGGTGTTTCTTTGTTTTTGTGGTTGCCTTCAGCAGGTTGAATCTCAGGGCTGTATTCCATAAATATACTTTGAATCTTTTTGAATCTTTGTTGGACTACATGCCTCCTCCGCGCACCAACGCCTCTCTGTTGCAGGCAGCATCACAGTCCAGTTCCTTCAGTTTCTCAGCCAACAGGCAACTTGCTGATGGGGTAGACCAGAGCTGGAGCCAGACCTTAAGTTCTCAATGTCCAGCAGAGTCTTGCAACAGTAAAAAACGCATTTAAAAATGACAATACACCCGCAGAAGTTGCTGTGATTCATCTTACCGTTAGAGCATTTTAGATCCTATGTTGAGGCAAGTTACTCAAGTCAATGTTTTAACATTCAGAGGCAAACTGCACACAGTTAGTTTCCACAGACAATATGATAATGATCAGATAATCTGCTTTAATGATGATAATTAGCAGCAAATGTTCCGGATACTGGGAAAAGTTTCTTTTCTCTTCTGTGAGATAGTCGAAGTCGAAGTAAATATATGATCAAAGTTTATATCTTACCACAGAGTACCCTGAGATTTGTTTTCTTGCAGGCATTTACAGGAAAATAAAATCATACAATAGAATTTATAGAGAATTTACATCAACAAATATTGATAAGTAACTAATGTGCAAATGGCAAACTGTTCAATTACTGAGAACAAGCATTGTAGAGTCCCTGAAAGTGAGTTTATAGGCTGCAGAGTCAGTTCAGTGTTGAGGTGAGTGAAGTTATCCACACTGGTTCAGGAGCCTGATGGTTGTGGGGTAATAACTGTTCCTGAACCTGGTGGTGTGGGACCTGAGGCTCATTGGGGTGAGTGAAGTTATCCACACTGGTTCAGGAGCCTGATGGTTGTGGGGTAATAACTGTTCCTGAACCTGGTGGTGTGGGACCTGAGGCTCATTGGGGTGAGTGAAGTTATCCACACTGGTTCAGGAGCCTGATGGTTGTAGGGCAATTACTAAATACTTTATTAATCACACTTCTTCTGTAAATGATCACTGCAAACAATAGCCTGTAACATCCCTGTCAGAGTTGAGCTTTTGAACCACCTGATTGACCATTTTTTTGGTGTGAACTTAAGTCTTGAATGTGCAGCATGGTTGTGTAGTGTAGTGTAGCGTTGTGTTGTGTTGTGTATGGGCTGAATTGAGGTGGCAGGGATCAGGCCTGAGAGCAGAGAATGACCCACATCTCCTCCATTTCACAGACATCTTCCCACTGCCTTAACAGTGATAGAGTTCCATGTCCTTGCCTACCATCCCATGAGCCTCCACAGCTTCCACCATTTTCAATGACACTCTACCACCAAACATATCTTCACTCACCCTTCACTCTCCACCTTCCACAGAGATCATTCCTTCAATGATTCCCTTGTCTCTCCCCACTAATCTCCCTCATGGCATCTTACAAGCAGTCTAAGTGCTACACCTGCCCATTCGCGTCCTCCCTCACCTTCATTCAGGGCCCCAAACAGTCCTCCCAGGTGAGGTGACATCTCACATTTATATCTGCATTCGCACGGTTTCATGTCCATTGATCCTGCTTACAGTTACTGTTCTATAGATTTTCTAAGTATGCCTGCAGAAAAAGAATCTCAGGGTTGTATGTGGTGACATGTATGTACACTGATAATATATTTTATTTTGAACTTTGAACTTTGAACATGCATGCCTGTTGGGGTCGTCTACCGTATCCAGTGTGGCCCAGATTCTTACTCCACCCACCCACCTACCACACTCTAGTGTGTCATCCTCCCCCTACCTGCTTATTCTGGGTTCTTCCCACTTCCTTTCCAGTCCAAAAGAAGGGTCTCGGCCCTAAACATTGATTGTTTATTCTTTTCAATAGATGCTGCCTGACCTGCTGAGCACTTTGTGTTGCACAAGTATTGATCGATCTTACACTCGAGAATTCAAACACTAGCAGGAATGCTAACTAGTTTTGTTGTATCTGGCACCAAACACCAAGGCCAATTACAACTATAGACTAAACCAGTATAGACCAGTGGCTGTGATATTCCGATCTGCAATAGGAAGACCGCGGTGGCAGAGTGGAGATACATCTCTACCAAAGGTGGTATAAGTCACTCCTTCCCTCTGCTAGCCTACAGGTCACCCTTGGGCAAAGTGTACCACCTGCTCAGGCCCCCCCCCCAATCAGGGTCAGTGGACAATTGTGATTTGATGGAGACAGACGTGAAAGCGCAGAGGAACATCTGGAGAAATTTCTGAAATGCCAGTTTGCTGCTGTTGTTACTGTGCGATCGAGAATCTTCCGGAGGGAAGGCCTCAAAATCCCCGGCTTTGCCTGCTGTTGGCGACTGAGATTGAGGTTGAATCGTTCAGATAGAGATGGGTGCTCGGTACTCGGTGTCGGAGAACTGATCGGAGGCTCGAAGTTTTCAGATGACTCAGAGTCGGACTGTGGTCGGGCATGGCAGGGAGAGTTTTCTTCCTTCTCCCGTCTGCGTGAGATGTGGGACTTTCGAGAGACTTTGAATTCTTTTACTGTGCCCATGGCCTGTTCTTCATCAGGTTATGGTATTGTTACACTGATGTAACTATAGGTTATAATTATGTGGTTTTCTTAGTTTTTTCAGTCTTGGTCTGTCCTGTGTTTTGTGATATCACACCGGAGGAAATATTGTATCATTTCTTAAAGCATGCATTACTAAATGACAATAAAAGAGGACTGCGTGTCCTCATAATCTAATTCATGAAAGTAGGTGGTGGATGGTCGTATGAGCAGCCGGTGCAGATCACAAGTCCTGGTTATGTGACCACTGACCCCAGGCAGACAGTCTCTGAAGAGTATTGATAATGGCTGGGGTCACCCAACTTGTGGCCCAAAAGGAGGCAATGGCAAACCAGTTCAGTGGAGAAATTTGCCAAGAACAATCACCGTCATGGAAAGCCCATGATTGCCCACGTCATACGGCATGGCACATAAAGATGATGATCATGAGTAGGAAGAGAAGTGAAGCTTTTCAATTAGTCAACATCATTTCTAATTAGACTTCTTTACTGGAACAGGCAAGAGAGTCTGCTAAATTAATCAGGGCGCCATGGTAAGGTAGCGGTTAGCACATCGCTATTACAGCTAGGGCATTCCCGAGTTCAGAGTTTAATTCCGGTGCCGTCTGTAACGAGTTTGTATGTTCTCCCGCTGAATCGTGCCAGTTTCCTCCGGGTGCTCTGGTTTCCTCCCACAGTCCAAAGACGTACCGGTCAGTAGGTTAATTAGTCATTGTAACTTGTCCCTTGATTAGGCTAGGGTTAAATAGCGGGGTTGCCGGGCAGTGCAGCTTGCTGGGCCGGGAGGGCCTACTCCACGCTGTATCTAAATAAAAGTTCAACTTCCATAGCTGCCTTTACAGGTACTGAAAATCAAACGGAATATCTGCTTCGGAGTAGTGTTGGGATCTGTGTGCTGGAGTCAGCAAGAGGGAATCACAACAGAGCTGCCCCACTGCCTGGGGTGGTGTAGAGGCTGAACTATTTTCAAGAGACATTCAGATAGGCATATTAGTGCACTGTTCCCTCTAACAGGCACCAGTGCACAGCCACGCAGTAACTAAAATGTTCCTGCACACATAGCCCTCGTTGCCACGCAGTTGGAATAAAGACAGATGAGAAAAAAGTTTACGAAAGGTGTAAGATTGTCTTTATTGTACTGTATTTCATTACGCCCTTCAGTTTGGGGTGGCACAGTACCGTGGTGGTTAGCGCAGCACTTTACCGTACCAGCGACCCAGACTCAATTCCTGTGTGGTCATTTTATTCAGCGCCTCCTGTACCTAATAAAGTAGCCACTGAGTGTATGTTCATGGTCTTCTGCTGTTGTCGTCCATCCACTTCAAGGATCGACATGCTGTGCGTTCAGAGATGCTCTTCTGCATACTGCTGTTGTAATGTGTCGATATTTGTTACTGTCGCCTTCCTGTCAGCTGGAACCAGTCTGGACATTCTCCTCCGACCTCTCTCATTACCAAGGTGTTTTCGTCCACAGAAATGCTGCTCACTGAATGTTCTTCTGTTTCTCGCACCATTCTTAATTCTGATTTGATGGAGACAGACATGAGAAACACAGAGGAACATCTGGAGAAACTTCTGAAATGCCCGCTTCGCTGCCGCTGCTACTGTGCGATCGAGAATCTCCGGAGGGAAGGCCCCAAAATCCCCAGCTTTGCCTGCTGCTGGCGACCGAGGCTGAGATCGAAGCATTCGGCAGAGATGGCGCTCGGTACTCGGTGTCGGAGGGCTGATCAGAGGCTCGAATTTTTCGGACGACTCAGAGTCGGACTGTGGTCGGGCATGGCAGGGAGAGTTTTCTTCCTTCTCCCGTCTGCGTGAGATGTGGAACTTTCGAGAGACTTTGAACTTTTCTACTGTGCCATGGCCTGTTCTTCATCAAGTTATGGTATTGTTGCACTGTTGTAACTATATGTTATAATAATTATAACCCCCTCCCCCTCCCCCTCCCACTTTAAAATCTCTTACTAGCTCTTTCTTCAGTTAGTCCTGACGAAGGGTCTCGGCCTGAAACGTCGACTGTACCTCTTCCTAGAGATGC
This sequence comes from Mobula hypostoma, assembly GCF_963921235.1. Classification (NCBI taxonomy): domain Eukaryota; kingdom Metazoa; phylum Chordata; class Chondrichthyes; order Myliobatiformes; family Myliobatidae; genus Mobula; species Mobula hypostoma. Next base: position 5,820,581 of record NC_086108.1, on the reverse strand, counting down.
TGCCTGACCTGCTGCGTTCACCAGCAACTTTGATGTGTGTTATAATTATGTGGTTTTTGTTAGTTTTTCAGTCTTGGTCTGTCCTGTGTTTCTGTGATATCACACCGGAGGAATATTGTATCATTTCTTAATGCATGCATTACTAAGTGACAATAAAAGGGGACTGTGTGTCCTCATAATCTAATCTAATTTAATTCTCTGTAACCTCTAAGAGACTGTTGTGTGTGAAAATCCCTGGAGATCATCAGTTTTAGAGATACTCAAATCATCCTGTCTGACACTAACATCATGCCATAGTCAAGGTCATTTCGGTCACATTTCTCCCCCATTCTGTTTGGGCTGAACAACGTGATCGTGTCTGCATTCTTTATGCATTGAGTTCCTGCCACACGATTGGCTGATTAGATATGTGAACTAACGTGTAGGTGTACAGGAGTACCTAATAAAGTGGCCACTGATTGCAGATTCACTCTCCACTAGGCTTTCCTGAAAACTTTAGCACGCTTCCCTTTCCTGCCTCCTCTTCCACTTTCCCAAAACTCTTAATTCCTTTGTAAAGCCTTGTGACATATTCCAGGGTCCAAACTTCCTCTGTGAATGCTTACAAAGCTCCCTTCAGCATCAGCTCAGGAGAGGAAGAAAAATTCAAAGTAACTTCTAAAAAGTTAAAAGGCAAAACGTGATGGTACCCATTTTAACCCCAGCCCACTCTTAATATTCAGTATCCCAGGTATCTGGCTCTCCCGGCACGCCCTCTGCATATCAGTGAGACCCAACATAGATTGGGAGACCGCTTTACTGAGCATCTTCACTCCATCTGCCACAAAAACGGGATCGCCCAGTGGCCACCCATTTCAATTCTACTTCCCATTCCCATTCCGATATGTCAGTCCATGACCTCCTTGACTGCCACGATGAGGCCACCCTCAGGATGAAGGAGCAATACATTATATTCCATCTGGGTAGCCTCCAACCTGATGGCATGAACATCGATTTCTCAAATTTCCAGTAATTGCACCCCCCCTTCACCATCCCCCATTCCCATTTCCCTCTCTCATCCTATCTCCTTAACTATCCATCACCTCCCTCTGGTGCTTCTCCCCCTTTCCATGCTTCCATGGTCCTTTACCCTCTCCTATCAGATCCCCCCTCCCCTTATCTCTTTCACCAATCAATTTCCCAGCTGTTTACTTCACCGCTCCCCTTCTCCTGGTTTCACCTATCACCCATCTCCATCTTCTTCTTCCTCCCCTGCCCCACCTTCTCACTCTGACTTTTTCCCCTTTCCTTTCCAGTCTTGATGAAGGGTCTCAGCCCAAAATATCAACTCTTTACTCTTTCTCGTAGATGCTGCCTGACCTGCTGAGTTCCTCCAGCATCTTGTGGGTGTTGCTGTCAATATTTTAACCTCCAAAGGCGCCAAACTAACCTTATGTCCACTTAGCTCACTCTCACAGGCAGGATTAATGTGAATTACGTGGCGTTTTGATTTACGCGCTTGCTGACATCTGTTACCACATGCACAATGTTAACCATAAACATGTGGACAAACAACAACCCCAGCTGACACAAAACTACGAAGATCTGCTTGGCTCGGATCTTCAGACTAGCAAGTCAGGTACTGTGAAGTGAATGTTCGCAAGGAGGAAAAACAGGTGTCAACTCAAATGAAGGTTCAACACAGACCAGTCCCGAGTGCAAGGTTTTCCCTGATACTTACAACTCCACCACCAACCATACAGCCCCCCCCCACCCCCCCTAATAAATTGCTACAACTTTCATCCAAAGTTCCAACAGGACTGGAGCAAACTCTCAAAGTTGCTGTGCAAGTTAGGGCATCACAGTGAGCACGACGCCATTACATCTCGGGGCATCGGAGTTCAGAGCTCAATTTTAATCCGCCTGGAAGGAGTTTTCTATGTTCCTCCTCGTGAATACGCGGGTTTCCTCCGGGTGCTCGGGATTCCTCTCACAGTCCAAAGACATACTGGTTCGTAGGTTCGTTGGTCATTGTAAATTGTCCCGTCATTAGGCCAGTGTTAAATAGGTGGGTTGCCGCTCACTGGGCCGGAAGGGCCTGTTCTGTACTGCAACTCAAAATAAAGAAATCAGATTGAGAGGGTGGTTAAGATGAAGTGTGATGCGCTGGCCTTCATCAGTCAGGGGATTGAGCTGAACAGCCGTAAGGTAATGTTGCAGCTCCATAATGTTGTGTTCAGTTCTGGTCACCTCATTATAGGCAGGATGTGGAAGCTTTAGAGAGGAAATTTACCGGGATGCTGCCTGGATCAGAGAGCATGACTTATGAGGATAGGCTGAGTGAGCGAAGGGTTTTCTCTTTGGAGTGAAGCAGGATGAGAGGTGACGTGATAGAGGTGTGCAAAATGATAAGATACACAGATCGGGTGGCCAGCCAGAGTCTTCATCGCAGGGCAGAAATGCCGAACGTGAGAGGGCATCATTTTAAGGTGATTGGAGAAAAGTATGGGGGGGGGGGGAATATCAGAGGTGAGTTTTGATACACAGCGGTAGGTGTGGATGAGAGTAAGTGAGGGGATGTCAGAGGTAAGTGTTTTGTTCACACCAAGAATAGTGGGCACTGCCAGAGTACAGTTAAAGGCAAATGTATTAGGGACACTTCAGAATCTCTTAGGTAGGCACAATGATGATAGAAAAATGGAGAGCTATGTGGGAGGGAAAGGTTAGATTTATCCTGGAGTAGATTAAAGTACTGGCACAACGTTGTGTGCCAAAATGCCTCTACTGTTCTATGTAATCTTTAAGACTACCGGAAACCAGCAGTAAGTGCACTCCAGGTACAAGGTCACCACAACTTTGGTGACTATGCTGAAGTAGCCAGGTGATGCTGGTCTTCACACGAGCTAAACGCTAGGCTCCCAAAGTTAGCATCATTCATTTAACGGGCTTAGCAGTCAACATCGGTAAGGTAACTGTTCTTGACCAACTTGCCCCTCCTTCCCTCTGGAAAATATCAACCACTTTCCACATCTTGGGAGTCGCCCTTCAAAAGACACACACTTAACAGCCCGACCTAGTCATGATCTAATTGAATTTTGTGTGTGAAGTTCCCAAACTCCAATGGCTGTACTTCCAGTACATGGATAACTAGCAACAAACAGAACAAGAGGTTATTAGAACCTGCTTCAGAGGCAGGTCCTTCAACCTTTCTGCTAGACCATCTGAGCAGAACTCATCTTCTGAAACCTTTCCTCATATCAGATTCCTTCTTCGGATTTTCATCTTTTCCATGTATCATCTCATTGCCTCTTCCCCATCCACCTACCCTCGACCTCACCTGGGTTCACATATTACCTTCTTGTACTCCTTCCCCCTCCCTCCTTATTCTGGCTTCTCCCCCCCCGCACCCCGACCTTTCCTCTGCTGATGAAAGGTGCTAAAACGTCGACTATTTCTTCCTCTCCATGGGAGCTGCCTGACCTGAACAGTTCCTCAAGAATTTTGTGCGTTGCTCTGGATCCTGTAATGCGCTCTCCAGGCCTGCGTGGGGTGCCAGGCGCACTGGTCGCCGAGGTTTTTAAGAACAACTCAAATGGTTAATCTTTGTTTAACGAGAGTCATTAATCATTTAGAATTCCTTGTGCTCTTCTCGAGTGACTCGCTCTTAGCAATGCCATCTGGTGCCTTCTGTTTCAGCTTGTTAAGTTTAGTTTCATAGAGTCATAGAGAAATAGAACATTGCAACACAGAAACAGGCCCTTCAGCCCATCTAGTCTGTGCCAAACTATTTAAACTGCCTACTCCCATTGAACTGCACCGGGATACACAGCCCTCCACATACCGCCCACATACCTATCTAAACTTTTCTTAAATGCTGAGATCAAGCTCACGTGCACCACTTGTGCTGGCAGCTCGTTCCACACTCTCACCACCCTCTGAGTGAAGAAGTTTCCCCTTATGTTCCCCTTAAACTTTTCACTTTTCACCCTTAACCCATGACCTCTGGTTGTAATCCCATCCAACCTCAGTGGAAAAAGCCTGCTTGCATTTACCCCATCTATACCCATCATAATTTTGAATTGAATTGAATTGACTATTTCTTACATCCTTCACATACACGAGGAGTAAAAATCTTTACGTTACATCTCTGTCTAAATGTGCAATGTGCAGTTTATAGTAATTTATAATGAATAATACATACAGCAGGAAAGTCAATATAACATAGAAATACAGTTGTGTCAGCGTGAGTTAATCAGTCTGATGGCCTGGGTGGAAGCAGCTGTCCCGGAGCCTGTTGGTCCTGGTTTTTATCCTGTGGTACTTTTTTCCCAGATAGTAGCAGCTGGAACAGTTTGTGGTTGGGGTGACTTGGGTTCCCAGTGATCCTATGGGCCCTTTTTACACACCTGTCTTTGTAAATGTCCTGAATCATGGGAAGTTCACATCTACAGTTCCCATACCAGGCAGTGATGCAGCCAGTCAGGATGCTGACATTGTGCCCATGTAGAAAATTCTTAGTATTTGGGGGTCCATACCAAACTTCTTCAACCGTCTGAGGTGAAAGAGGGGCTGTTGTGCTTTTTTCACCACACAGCTGGTGTGTACAGACCACGAGGTCCTCAGTGATGTGTACGCCGAGGAACTTAAAGCTGTTCAAACCTCCCCTCAATTTCCTACATTTTTGGGAATAAAGTTCTAACCTGTTCAACCAGACCCGGCAACATCCTTGTGAATTTTCTCTTGTACTCTTTCAACCTTATTTACATCTTTCCTGTAGGTAGGTGACTAAACTGCACACGATACTCCAAATTAGACCTCACCAACATCGTATACAACTTCAACATAACATCCCATCTCTTTGATTTCTGAAGGCCAATGTGTCAGTAACTTTCTTTATGACCCTCTCTACCTGTGCCACCACTTTCAATGAATTATGGACCTGTATTCCCAGATCCCTCTGATCAACCACATTCCTCAGTGCCCACCGTTCACTGTGTGAGACCTACCCTGGATGGTCCTACCGAAGGACAACACCTCGCACTTGTCTGCATAAATAAATTCCAGAATGGACTACCTATTAAGTAACACCATTGATAAAGTTTAGCAGAATCTCTTGTTAAATATTTGCAACTCTTCAGACTATCAATTTGCTGTTCCATAATGGAAATGCTGTCAGAGCGAGAAGTTCTTCCCTGCATTGCTACAGGAGTATATATTAAAAAAAGATTAAATTCCTCCATATCTACGACACAAATAGATGCAGTGCTCTGTGAGGCCAAGCTACGAGCTTAGCACGCATTTCCCACCCTCCAGCAGTTGATCAAACATGAGGTACAAGTGTCAGGCGGAGTACTGGGGTCCTCAGTTGGTCAGGGTTGTCCGTGGAGGTTACGCCCCAGCTGTCTACATGATAGACAGGCCAGGGCAGGACGATATGGAGAGCAAGCTGTTGCCCGTGCAGCAAGCTCCCCCTCTCCACGCAGCTGATGAACGTAGAGGCACTGCGGAGACTGACACAGTTTTGCACCAACAGTATCGCAGCAGTTGCCAGTCAATATTGAACTCAATGTAGGACTGCCTTAAGAACTCCAGCTCCGGATTTTTCCCTCAGGGTTTATTACTGAAGTCTTCGCCTTGAGCGGTGTAATCACAAGGCAGCGGAGGTTTCAGATCAGAGATTTCTTTCTCCTGGATGAGCTGCCGACCACAGCTGACAAGCCCCATCTGCCAGGAGCCACTGGTTTTAAGGCGCCAGTAACCCACCTTTGCCCCTTCCCAACAGGCCCCATCTGCCCGGACTGATGGGTTGAGGCACAGCAGCAGGCTCACAACCATATCTTTACACAAGAATGTCCTTACTCTGATCCCCCACTGCTGCAGAGAACGAAAGTACAGACGGCAGATCGGAGGAGGGAAGGGAGAACGGTGGGAGCTGGCACACCCTGCCAGGGGTGGAGCTAGAGGCCGATGCATTGGGGTCATGTAAGAGACTGTTTGATAAGCACATGGGCAATAGAAAAACGGTGGGGGGGAGAGGGGAGTTGTGTAGGAGGGAAGGGTTAGATTGATCTTGGAGTAGATTAAAGATTTTGCATATTGTTTGTCAGTCTTTGTTGCATTTCTCTGTCTGCCGTGAATGTCTGCAGGAAAATGAACCTCAGGGTAATTTCAGAAAAAGAGAACTCTTTTGACTTTTTGTTTTATATTGTGTTTTTTGCTTGTATTTTCTTTCCTCTTTTGCTATTTGCACTTATTGTACGCCTGAGACATTGATGTTTTTCTTTGCATGGTGTGTGTTTGTTTCGTGCCTGTCAATGGGGAAGATGCATCTCAGGGTTGTATAACGCATACATACTTCGATATTGTTTGAATCTTTGAAGTGGTGATATGCACATACTTTGGTAATAAATTTCCTTTAAGCAGGGCAGCACAGCATGGTGGGCTGAAGGGCCTGTACTGTTCTGTATTACTCTTTGTCCTATTGAGGGTGATCACTGGGGAAGATCGGAGGACTGGAATGGGGACGAGTGCAAGGGGGAGGGGTGAGGGCCAACGTGTGAGAGGATCCTGACCAATGGGAGTGCCGGGATGCGCCTTCGTCACAGTTTTTTTAAAGCCCAATAATATTGTCCGCGGAGTATCGGAATGAGGAATTTTATGTATTTATTTAGGGATGCAACGTGGAACAAGCCCCTTTCCGGCCCAACTGACCCACATCCACTCAAAATACCCCTAATGACCCAACCTCCACAAGCCCCTGGGGTAGAGAAACCCAGAAATTGCAGAGGACGGGTTCCTCCGGATCAACGATCCGTGCCACCAGCAACCCATCTATCTAACTGTAGCCTAATCACAGGACAATTTAAAATGACCATTTAACCCACCAACCGGTATTTCCTTGGGCTGCGTGCGAGGGAACCAGAGCACTCGGGGCAAACGCACGCGCACGCGGGAAGGAACATGCAGACTGTCTTACAGGGGACGTCGGAATTGGCCTCCGGAATTCCAGCACCCTGAGCTACAACGGCGCTGCGCTAACCACGACACTCTGGGTGGTGCACGTGGACAATACTTGTACAGAGGACCCAGGCTGAGAATCCAGTTGTGTAAAAAGTGCATTTTGTTTATTACACAAACCTTAAAAAAGTATCAATAGCTATAAAATGTATGACATGCTTAGATTTTAAAATGGTCCACAAAGAAGTATCATGTCAAAACCTGGCCCCGGTGACCTTGCTCTTTAGTCAGCTTTGATTATTTTTGCAGAGCCTGCACCACGTAGTAGACGTAGTCCATCTGTAGATGTAGATGCGGTGAAAGCCTACCGAGAAGACCAGCGACTCTTGGCCATGCCAAGAGGATGTCCACTGGTCTACAAGACTGCCCATGGCAGGGGTTCCCAAGTTTTCTTCCTTCTTCTTCTCTTTCTCTCATTCTCTCTCTCTCTATCTATTGAGATACAGAGTGGAATAGGCCCTTCCAGCTCTTCAAGCTGTTCTGCCCAACAATCCCCTGATTTAACCCTAGCCTAATCACGTGCCAAGTGGTTAAGGCATTGGACTAGCGACCTGAAGGTCGTGAGTTCGAGCCCCAGCTGAGGGAACATGTTGTGTCCTTGAGCAAGGCACTTAACCACACACATTGCTCTGCAACGACACTGGTGCCAAGCTGTATGGGTCCTAAAGCCCTTCCCTTGGACAATATTGGTGTCGTGGAGAGGGGAGACTTTCAGCATGGGCAACTGCTGGTCTTCCATACAACCTTGCCCAGGCCTGCGCCCTGGAGAGTGAAGACTTTCCAGGCGCATATCCATGGTCTCGCAAGACTAACGGATGCTTAAATTTAACTTAAATCACGGGACAATTTATAATGACCAATTAACCTACCAACCAGTACGTCTTTGGACTGTGGGGAGGAAACAGGAGCACCCGGAGGAAACAGGGAGAACGTACAAACTCCTTACAAGTGGTGGGAATTAAACCCAGGTTCCTGCACTGCAAAGCATTGTGCTAACCACTACACCTTATGCCATGGATATACCATGGCCCTCTACCATTCCACCAAGAGGACCACAACCTTGTCATGGGGTTTGGAGGCTTGTGTACCTCAATGACCCAGAGAGCTACATTGGCTGGAATCAGGTCTTCCTGGTTTGGCTCTTGGTGAGGTCACCCAAAAATGTCAAAGGGTAGAGGTCAGACTAAGAGTGGTCAGCGGTCCTCCAGGTTCAGGGGTTCAGCTCAGGGCTAACAACCCTGACTGGTCAAACAAAGTTGTTATGGAAACAGCAATGAAGAATTCTTCTACATCTGAGTGTGACGGTATTCCTGAGTCTCCACCCGGGACTTACATGACTGACAGCAGTGAAAACCGAGAGGAATACCGACACGATGAAGGAAGCCCTGAACACCGCCAGAGATGGAAGACCTTCATTGCTGCCCTAAACGCCAGAGGCGTAACAGGCAGTAAGTAAGTACCCCTACCATTATCTGACAGGACCGAGGGCCTCAGGTTGGGAACCCCTGACTCACAGTATAATTTCTCTTTGCAATTAAAACAGGCGAGGTTGAAGGGTGGGTGGGGAGTGAAGGTGCAATATTCAAAAGTGCATCAGGCTCTAACACATCAAACTAATAATCTAGAGTATAATTAATAATCCAGTCACATAACCATTATACCACTATGCACTGTCCGCTTCCCAGCGTCTTTTCCCCTGATGACCACGTTGTCTGAAAGTTATTAAAACGTTCGCCTACTTCTGCCTTTGATGAAACCCAAGCATCCCTTCAGCTCCTGCAGGGAGATGGACTTGCTGCCGTTGAGGTCACAGTACTCAATGAATTTCCTGGTGCACTTCCGCGGCTTGGCGTTCTTCCTCAGGTAGACCTTAAAGGGCCTCAGCTCCTTCTCGGAGATCTCACTGTTGAGGTCCTTGTCCAGCTTGCCAAAGTACCAGCGAATGGCGCGGTCTTCCAGCAAAAAACCGACCGATCCTTCAGAAAGTCTGTAAAAGGAATACAATACACATCTACTATGCCATAATAAAACGTTGGGGTCAGCACGATAGCATAGTGGTTAGCACGATGCTCTGCAGTACAGTAGACCCAGGTTCAATTCCTGCCGCTGCCTGTAAGTTCTCCCCCTGACTGCGTGGGTTTCCTCCAGGTGCTCCTGTTTCCTCCCACAGTCCAAAGATGTGCTGGTTAGCTATTATAAATTGCCCCATGATTAGGCTAGGATTAAACGGGGGGATTGTGAGGCAGCACAGCTCGGAAGGCCAGAGTGGCCTGTCCCACGCTCTATCTCATTTATAAATGATCACTGATGATAAATAATCACTGAGGCTGTCTACAAGAAGGGCCAGAGCCGTCTCTATTTCCTGAGGAGACTGAGGTCCTTTAACATCTGCCGGACGATGCTGAGGATGTTCTACGAGTCTGTGGTGGCCAGTGCGATCATGTTTGCTGTTGTGTGCTGGGGCAGCAGGCTGAGGGTAGCAGACACCAACAGAATCAACAAACTCATTCGTAAGGCCAGTGATGTTGTGGGGATGGAACTGGACTCTCTGACGGTGGTGTCTGAAAAGAGGATGCTGTCCAAGTTGCATGCCATCTTGGACAATGTCTCCCATCCACTACATAATGTACTGGTTGGGCACAGGAGTACATTCAGCCAGAGACTCATTCCACCGAGATACAACACAGAGCGTCATAGGAAGTCATTCCTGCCTGTGGCCATCAAACTTTACAACTCCTCCCTTGGAGGGTCAGACACCCTGAGCCGATAGGCTGGTCCTGGACTTATTTCCTGGCATAATTTACATATTACTATTTAACTATTTATGGTTTTATTACTATTTAATTATTTATGGTGCAACTGTAACGAAAACCAATTTCCCCTGGGATCAATAAAGTATGACTATGACTATGACCAAAATACAAAGTCTCAGGTTCCATTCTGACTGTATGAATAACTTGTGGTGTCAAGATCAACCTCGGTATACTATAAAAGCCAGTTAAGGATCAACTTTATTCTCCCTATGCATTATGAATTTGCTGTGGTGTGTTGGTACAATGTGCAACAAAAAATATTCAACAATTCTAAAGAATAAAAAACTATATGAAAATAAAGTTAGAAGTATGAATATAGAATAAATGTACAAAAATAAAGAAATGCCAGCATGGATTTACAATGTAAACAGCATTATAAAACGTGGCTTAAAGTGCAGTGACTGAGGAAATAGATAGAGTGGGTAGGGGAGGTGGCTAACTAGAGTGGTTGATCAGATTAACTGCCTGGGGGTGGCATGAATTTTTTGTTTTGATAGCCCTATAACAGCTTGCCAGAAGGGAGCTTTTTCCAAAACCCCAGTGTAACTTCAAAACATTAAACTAATCCAAAGGAAAACAAGAGAGCTGAGAGAGGTGAGTCTTAAGTTTGCCATTTACTTTAGGTGAGGTGTGCATGTATCACGTGGTAGCATCATGTCATATACAATTCACATTTTTATAGGCACCATTACGTGCCGTGTCGTATGACATGGGCAATCATGGTCTTCCATCTGTCTTTAATCTGAAGCTCTTCCAAATCTTTTCTCTTTCCATGACCGTGATTGTTCTTGGCAAATCTTTCTACAGAAGTGCTTTGCCATTGCCTTCTTCTGGGCAGTGTCTTTAGAAAACGGGTGACCCCAGCCATTATCAATACTCTTCAGAGATTGTCTGCCTGGCGCCAGTGGTCGCATAACCAGGACTTGCGATGTGCACTGGCTGCTCATACGACCATCCCCCACCCGCTCCTGTGGCTTCACGTGACCCTGATCCTGGGGGGGGGGGGGCGGGGGCTAAGCCAGGTGTACACCTTGCCCAAGGGTGACCCGCAGGCTAGCGGAGGGAAGGAATTGGGTAGAGACTTATCTCCACCCCACCACCCAAATGAGGAGTACAGACAGGGTAAATGCAAATAGGCTTTTTCCACTGATGTTGGAGAGACTAGAACTGGGGGTCATAGGTTAAGGGTGAAAGGTAAAATACTTAAGGGGAAACAGAGGGTGAACATGTTTACTCAGAGGATGGTGCGAGTGTGGAACGAACTGCCAGTGGGGGGTGGGGATGGTGCTGGATGCAGGTTTGACTTCAATGCTTGAGAGAAGTTTGGATGGGTGCGTGGATGGGAGGGGTGTGGTCCGGGACTAAGCAGAATATTTCCACACAGATGAGATGGCCAAAGGACCTCCTCCTGAACAGTAGTGCACTATGGCTCTAGGAGGAGCAAAATTAATATCTGTATCACAAACACTGGCCTCATAGCAAACTGCGATTCAGGTGACTTGATGAAGATGCTGCAGGGTTTCCTACTACTTGAACCAGTGCTGAGGACAAAGGATGTGTAATGTCCTATCTCACCTATAGATAATGGGGTCAGAGTCATAGAGGAATACAGGCCCTTCCACCCATCCAGTTCATGCTAACCCTGGTGCCCAGCTAGCAAGTTACAATTTTCTGAGTTCAGCCCATATTCCTCCAAGCCGTTCCCCTTCATGTGCCTTTCTGAGTGCTTTTTAAACGATACGATTGTATCTCCCTCAACCACTTCCTCTAGCACCTTGTTCCATATTCCCAACATCTCTGCATGAAAAGTTGTCTCTTTTAAAACTTTTAGTACTCTCTCACTTAGTACTCTACCACCCTGGGGAAAAAAATATTATCCCCCTTATCTATACCGCTCATTTAAAAATATAATTCTACAAGGTCGTTCCTCACCCTCCTACTTTTCAAGGAATAAAACCTATCCTGGGCCAACATTGAAGGGTGAAGATGGTCTGTCCCGGGCCAACATCGAAGGGTGAAGATGGTCTGTCCCGGGCCAACATCGAAGGGTGAAGATGGTCTGACCTGGGTCAACATTGAAGGGTGAAGATGGTCTACCCTGGGCCAACAATGAAGGCCTGATCTGTGCAAATTCTCAAGCCCACAGAAGCTGGAAGCTGCGGGCGGCCTATCCTGGGGTTTGAGGACTGTACGTGCATGGGTAGGAAGAAGGAAGGGTGGGGAGGGAGAGATAAATACCTTCTCCATGTTAGGAGTGAGCTAGCCTGGGCCATATCCATAATGAGAGACTTCAACAATCCTGTTACAAACTCTGTCTTCTTTCCACCAGGGCAACCTGGAGACACATGACATGACAGACATTAGCAGGTCACAACAATCAGCTTTAAGACTCTCTCAGATGGTCCGAGGTGAAGGCAGACAGTCTTAAAGCAGACCATTAGATCCAATAAACAGCAAGTGAGGTGAATGCCAGCTCATCAGCCTTGTGGTGCTGGCTGAGAGACGACCGTTGCCCAATGTATCAGGCAATAGAGAACTGCCATGACTTTTACATCAGAAACACCAGAGATTCTGCGGATGCTGGAAATCCAGAGCAAAACACAAAATGCTGGAGGGACTCAGCAGGTCAGGCAGCGTCTATGGAGAGGAATTTGTGGGAGAAGCCAGGGGGTGGTAGTAGATGGTTGCGTCTCTGACGGGAGGCTTGTGGTAAGTGGAGTGCCGCAGGGACCGGTGCTGGGTCCATTGTCAATGTCATTTACATCAACAATCTAGATAATAATGCAGTTAACTGGATCAAAAAATTTGCAGATAACACCAAGATTAGGGGTATAGAGGACAAAAGCTATCATGGCTTACAGTGGGATCTGGACCTGCTGGAAAAATGAGCTGAAAAATGGAAGCTAAAACTTATTGCAACCAAGTGTGAGGTGTTGCACATCGGTAGGACCAACCAGGATAGGTCTTACACAGCGAACGGTAGGGCCCTGAGAGCGATCTGGGAATACAGGTCCATAATTTGTTGAAAATGGCATCACAAGTAGATAGGGTCATAAAGAAAACATTTGGCACGTTGGCCTTATAAATCAAAGTATTCAGTACAGGAAGTGGGACGTTATGTCGAAGTTGTATAAGGCATTGGTGTGGCCTCATTTGGAGTATTGTGTGCAGTTTTTGTCACCTACCTATTGGAAAGATGTAAATAAGGTTGAAAGAGTACAGAGAAAATTTAGAAGGATGTTGCCAGGTCTGGAGGACCTGAGTTATAAGGAAAGGTTGAACAGGTTAGGACTTTATTCCTTAGAAAGTAGAAGGTTGAGAAGAGATTTGATAGAGATATACAAAATTATGAGGGGTATAGAGAGGATAAATGCAAGCAGGCTTTTTCCACTGAGGTTGGGTGAGACTACAACCAGAGGTCATGGGTTAAGGGTGAAAGGTGAAAAGTTTAAGTGGAATATGAGGGGGATCTTCTTCACTGGGAGGACGATGAGAATGTGGGAACGAGCTGCCAGTGCAGGAGGTGCACGCAAGCTCGATTTCAACGTTGAAGTAAAGTTTGGGTGGGTACACGGACGGTAGGGATATGGAGGGCTATGGTCCCAGTGCAGGTCAGTGGGATAGGCAATTTAAACGATTCAGCATGGACTAGATGGGCTGAAGGGCCTGTTTCGGTGCTGTACTTTTCTATGACTCTAATTAACAGCCAACATTTTGGGCTGAGACTCTTCTTCAGGACTGGAACGGAAGGGAGCAGAAGCGAGAATAAGAAAGTGATAGGTGAGGGGGAAGGTAGGTGGGAGGGGATAAAGTCAGAAGCTGGGAGGTGATAGGTAGATTATATAGACCTTCATGATTATTATAGACTTCTGAGTTCCACACCTCACTTTCTGTTTCTAAACAGGAAGGAGACTTGTCTTTTCATTCTCTCCTGATATACAGACTCCTCTTGTTTCCAGTAGCATCCTCACACCTCTCTGCACTCCTTCTATGTCCTTCCAATCACTCACCTTGCAGCTTCCTGTCCCTGAAGAGGGGGGCCATCTCGGAGACTTTGGACTTTGCACTGCTCCCGCAGTCAGGAGTCTGATTCCTGCAGAGGCAACGGTAAAAGGTGAAAACACACACCAGTCCTCACTGCGGGATCAGAAGGGGAAGGACGAGCAATTTCAAGTTCCTGGGAGTCAACATCTCTGACGCACTATCCAGGGCCCAACATATCGATGCAGTACAAAGGCAGCACAACAACAGCTGTATTTCATGAGGAGTTTGAGGAGATTTGGTATGTCACAAACGACACTCACAAACTTCTACAGATTAGAGAACATTCTAACTGGCTTCATCACTGTCTGCTGGGGGTGTGGGGGCCACTGCACAGTATCGAAATAGGCTGCAGAGAGTTGTAAACTCAGTTAGCACCATCACAGGCACTAGCCTCCATAGTATCCAGGACATCTTCAAAAAGTGATGCCCCAAAAAGGCGGCATCCATCATTAAGGACCCCCATCACCCAGGACATGCCCTCTTCTCATTGCTACAATCAGGGAGGAGGTACAGGAGCCTGAAGACACACACTCAACGATTCAGGAACAGCTTCTTCCCCTCTGCCATCAGATTTCTGAATGAACATTGAACCCGTGAACACTATCTCACTACTTTTTAAATTTCTGTTTTTGCATTATTATTTAATTTAACTATTTTTCTGCTATTATTCTGTATTGCATTGTACTGCTGCCACAATGACAACAAACTTCATGACATATGTCAGTGATGTTAAACCTGATTCTGATTTTGACAGGAGATTCTACAGATGCCGCTAATCAAATCAATGCCTATTTCCCACTCAGTCACTAATTCTTGTTACCTTCAGCTCCCACAATCGCCACTGGGGACAAGAAATCCCAGTCTCCAAAGAAATTTAGATGTTATAATACAATATTCATGGAATTCAAATGAATGAGGGATGACTTCATTGAAACGTATCAAATGTTGAAGGGACTCAAGATGTGGAGAGGATGTTTCCCATGGTGGGGGAGTATAGGACCAGAGGGCACAGCCTCAGAATGGAGGGATGTCCTTTTAGAACAAAGATGAGGGGGATTTCTTTCACCAGAAAGTGGTGAATCTGTGGAGACCAAGACATTGGGTATATTTAAGGCAGAGGTTGATAGATTGCTGATTAGTCGGGCCGTGAAGGGATACAGGGAGAAGACTGAGGGGGAAAATAGATCAGCCATGATGAAAAGGTGGGGCAGACTCGATAGGTCAAATGTTCTAAATTCTGCTCCAACACAATACGAGGACGTGCTGGGGACAGCCTGCAGTGACCCCATGCTTCTGGCACCAACACAGCATACGCATGACTTACTAACCCTATCCTGTGCATTGTTAACCAGAACCAGAGCATCTAGTGGTCATGGGGAGAACGTACAAACTTTTTACAGACGGCAGCGGGAATTGAAGCCTCAATCGTCGGCGTTATTGAGTTCAAAGGTCAGGAGGTTACGTTGTAACTTTATAAAATTCTGGTTAGGCCACATCTGGATTATCGATTACTGTTCTGGTCACCCCACTACAGGAAGGACGTTGAGGCTTTGGAGAGTGTGCAGAAGAGGTTTACCAGGATGCTGCCTGGTTTAGAGGGCATGTGCTATCATGAGAGGCTGGACAAACGTGGGTTTTTCCCTCTGGAGTGTGGGAGGCTGAGGGGAGATCTGATAGAGGTTTATAAGATTATGAGAGGCATAGATCGAGTGGACAGAGAGTATCTATTTCCCAGGGTTGAAATGTCTAATACCAGAGGGCATGCATTGAAGGTGAGAGGGGGTGGGTTCAAGGGGGATGTGAGGGGTAAGTTTTTTACTCAGAGAGTGGTGGATGTCTGGTATGGTGATAGAGGCAAATATATTAGAGGCTTTTAAGAGACATTTGGATAGGCACATGTAAGGAAGATGGAGGGATAGGGACACGGTGTAGGTAGGAGTGATTAGCTTTTGAGGGTTTGTTTTAAGCTGGTTCGGCACAACATTGTGGCGAAGGGGCCTGTCCCTGGGCTGTAATGCTTTATGTTCTATGTAAAGAGTTATGTGACTCTGCCATAGAATGCCTGAAAGCTTGATCAAAACACATAGGTACTTAGCAAAGTCTGAAAGAAAGCCTGGATTACTGGATTACTCAATGGCTGTCACACCATGATCCATGAAGAATGGGGAGAAAATCTATACGTCCAAAGGAAAATTTGCCTTTCCACACAACCTGCATGAGAATTCACCCGACCAATGACAATTTATGAATATTTGGAGGAATTGCATTTCCTCTGCTCTCAGATGTTTATCTTTTTAAACTCACGCTGCACTTCCTTTTCCCCCTGACAAAAAACACATCATCTCCTGGCAAAGATTTTGTCTCTGACAAACCACGAAGAGTTGCTGCCCAAATGATTTACCCGGCAATGTAGTTAATGCAACCCTAGTTTCAAAACGATGTCTGTTCAATTTCAAAGGACAGCAAGGTAGCGTTAGCACAACACTTTGCAGGGCTGGTGACCGCGGCTCAATTCCTGACACTGCCCGTAAGGAGCTTGTACGTTCTCTCTGTGACCGTGTGGATTTCCTCCGGGTGCTCTGGTTTCCTCCCACAGGCCAAAGACGTACGAGTTAATAGGTTAATTGCTCATTGTAAATGGTCCCAGGATTAGGATAGAGTTAAATTGTTGAGTGGTGGCGTGTCTTGGAGGGCCAGAGGGGCCTATTCTGCGGAGTATCTCAATAAATAAATAAAAACATGCAACCCATTCAAGCGCTTCCTCATCATCTGCTGTGCTTCATTAGTCAAAGTACTGAGGACCAAGAGTGAGGATGTTACGTTGAAACTATACGCGATGTTGGTGAGGCTGAACTTGGAGTTTTGTGTGGAGCTCTGGTCACCTACCTACAGGAAAGATGTCAATGAGATTGAAAGAGTGCAGAGAATATTTACGAGGATGTTGCCAGGACTTGAGGACCTGGGCTATCTATTTATTTATTGAGACAGTGTGGAATAGGCCCTTCCAGCTCTTCAATCCCTGATTTAATCCTGGTCTAATCATGGGACTATTTCCAATGACCAACTAGCCTACCAACTAGTATATCTTTGGACTGTGGGAGGAAACCGGAGCACCCAGAGGAAACCCACACGGTCACGGGGAGAAGGTACAGACTCCTTGCAGGCAGCTGCAGCAATTGAACAGGGGCTGCTGGTACGAAAAGGTGTTGTGCTATCAATACACCACTGTGCTGCCCCAATATAGGGAAAAGTTGAGTAGGTTAGAACTTCATTCCCTGGAGCATAGGAGACTAAGGGGAGATTTGATTTAATAGACGTATACAAAATTATGAGGGCTACAGATAGAGCAAATGAAAGCAGGCTTTCTCCACTGAGATTGGGTAAGTCTAGAACCAGAGGTCAAAGGTTTAGGAGAGGAGTTCTTAAATTTTTTCTTATGCCTCGGACCTCTAGCATTAACCAAGCGGTCCATGGACCCCTGGTTTAGGGTGAAAGGTGAAATATTTAAAGGGAACTTGAGAGAGATCTTTTTCACTCAGAGGGAGGTGAGAGTGCGGAACGAGCTGCCTGTGAAAGTGGTAGATGTGGGTTTGATTTCAACTTTGAAGAGAAATTTGGGTAAGTACGTGTATGGGAGGAGTTGGAGGGGTATGGTCCAGGTGAAGGGTGATGGAACTAGTTCAGCATGGACGAGACGGGCCAAAGGGCCTGCTTCTGTGCTTGATGACTCCGACTCACCGGGCTGTTGTGCCTTGGATCGGGTGGCCTGAATCGACTTGAACACACCAGCAGTACCCAGTGGCCTGGTGGCACTGCACCTGCTTGTAGCGACCACCAGCGCTGCACTGTGGGACGAAGGCTCCCTCGTACTGATGCAGCTTAGCCTCTTCAATGGCAGCTCGGCGCTCCTGCTCACAAGACACTGGCTGGTCTAACAACGGGACGGAAAATACATGAAAAGGGCCATCCGGCATTAATGAAATGAAATGAAATATCTTTATTGTCATTGCATAGCACAACTTGTCATGCACCAATACAGCGAAAATGAGTTTACAACTCTCGTACTCAATCCTATAAAACAACAAATAAAATAAATAAAATCAAGTAACCAGCCAGTACAAGCACTGTCCAGCAGTACAAAAGCGAAACTCAGATGCATAACGGCCATAAAACCACTATTAAAGTAGCAATATAACAAATTTACGGATGATACTTAATCTATTGGTTCAGTGCAATTATAGCTCCGGGAAAAAAGCTATTTTTCAGTCTGGGAGTGCGGGCATAGAAAATCTTATAACGTCTGCCAGATGGAAGAAGTTCAAACAGACGATTGCATGGGTGTGTATTGTCCTTACAGATGCTTGTAGCTTTCCTTAGGCAGCGAGAGCTGTAGGTGTCCTCCAGGGCTGGGAGCTGTATCCCAATGATCTTCTGTGCGCTAGAGACGACCCGCTGAAGTGCTTTCCTATCAGCTGCTGTACAACTGAGATACCACACAGAGATGCAGTATGTTAAGATGCTCTCTATGGTGCAGCGGTAAAAGGTCACCAGCATTTGTTCAGGTAGACCAGCTTTCTTCAGCGTCCTGAGGAAAAACAAGCGTTGCTGTGCTTTCGTAACTATTGTTGTGGTGTTAGTGGACCATGTAAGGTCTTCTGAGATGTGTATTCCCAGAAACCTGAAATGGGACACTCTCTCCACTATGTCTCCGTTAATGTAGACTGGAGCGTACCCGTCATCCGCTCGTCCCTCGGGCTGAAACCTCTTCTGAAAGCAGCAAGTAATCTATTGGAGGAACTTAGCAGGTTGAGCAGCATCTGCAGGGGTAGGGAAAATCGATGTACTTGCGGGGAGGGGGCTCAGAAGTCAACGTTCTGGCTTAAAGCCTTGCAGGGTCTCAATCCAAAATAGTGACAATTCTTACTCCTTCACCCCTCCCACAGACTCCTCCTAAACTGCAAGTTCCTCCAGCTGATGCTCCAGATGTCAGCATCTGTAATTGCTTGTGTCCACTGTTTTCAAGAGGTGGTGGGGTGGTAAAACGACGCTCCTTCCCTCCACTGGCCTGCAGGTCACCCTTGGGCAAGGTGCAGCAATTGCTTAGCCCCCCCCCCACCCCCAGATCAAGGTTACGTGAGGCCATGGGAGCAGATGGTGGATGGTCATGTGAGCAGCTGGTAGATATCACCAAGTCCTGGTTACGTGACCACTGATGCCAGGCAAACAATCTCTGAAGGGTATTGATAATGGCTGGGGTCACCTATCTTGTATAGACAGTTCCCAGAGGAAGGCAATGGCAAACCACTTCTGTAGAAAATGTTGCCAAGAACAATCACAGTCAAGACCATGATTGCCCACATCGTACGACACAGCACATTATAATGACTACAACCAAAGAGTCAGATTGCCCACGAGAAAGCAGCTTCCATCAAGAGCTACTACCATCCAGTCCATGCTCTTTTCTCACTACTATCATCAGGCAGGTGGTACAGAAGCCTCAGGTCCCACACCACCAGGTTCAGGAACAGTTATTACCTCACAACCATCAGGCTCCTGAACCAGTGTGGATAACTTCACTCACCACAATGAGCCTCAGGTCCCACACCACCAGGTTCAGGAACAGTTATTACCCCTCAACCATCAGGCTCCTGAACCAGTGTGGATAACTTCACTCACCACAATTAGCCTCAGGTTCCACACCACCAGGTTCAGGAACAGTTATTACCCCACAACCATCAGACTCCTGAACCAGTGTGGATAACTTCACTCACCACAATGAGCCTCAGGTCCCACACCACCAGGTTCAGGAACAGTTATTACCCCACAACCATCAGGCTCCTGAACCAGTGTGGATAACTTCACTCACCACAATGAGCCTCAGGTCCCACACCACCAGGTTCAGGAACAGTTATTACCCCACAACCATCAGGCTCCTGAACCAGTGTGGATAACTTCACTCACCACAATGAGCCTCAGGTCCCACACCACCAGGTTCAGGAACAGTTATTACCCCTCAACCATCAGGCTCCTGAACCAGTGTGGATAACTTCACTCACCACAATTAGCCTCAGGTTCCACACCACCAGGTTCAGGAACAGTTATTACCCCACAACCATCAGACTCCTGAACCAGTGTGGATAACTTCACTCACCACAATGAGCCTCAGGTCCCACACCACCAGGTTCAGGAACAGTTATTACCCCACAACCATCAGGCTCCTGAACCAGTGTGGATAACTTCACTCACCACAATGAGCCTCAGGTCCCACACCACCAGGTTCAGGAACAGTTGTTACCCCACAACTATCAGGCTACTGAACCAGTGTGGATAACTTCACTCACCACAATGAGCCTCAGGTCCCACACCACCAGGTTCAGGAACAGTTATTACCCCACAACCATCAGGCTCCTGAACCAGTGTGGATAACTTCACTCACCACAATGAGCCTCAGGTCCCACACCAGCAGGTTCAGGAACAGTTATTACCCCACAACCATCAGGCTCCTGAACCAGTGTGGATAGTTTCACTCACCACTAATCTGATTCAATAACCTATAGACTCACTTTCAGGAACTCTACAACTCACCTTTTCAAACTTTTTTTTAACTATATGCATAACTTGCCTTTTTTTTGCATGTCACATGACATGGCACATAATGATGGTGATAATGATGACAACTGCTTCAGAAGGTTCTCATTTGCCAACAAGCTAACTTACAAGATGCCTTAAACTAGGAGGTAACTTTATTTTCAGGGACATGTGTTCATGGATGTCAGTTTGACAATGTCACAAAGGAATCAGATAATAAGCGACAGGGAACCTGAGTCTGGTGCATCGATCACTTGGGAAATACCAACCTCAACTTAATAGCCCCACCAAATGTTAACTCATTCATTTCCAGGCAAGGATCAGAACACAGTTAAGAAAAAACAGAGCATCTAGCTACGGATCAGAAATAGCGGCAGGAAGTTGTTAAGTTCAGCCAGCTTCATCCTAGGCACTGTCCTCTTCACTTTCGAGATCTTCAAAAGGTTGTTAATATATTTCATATCATGGGATCTGGACGATGCCTCAAAAAGGCGACATGCATATGGATGGAATTAGAAAGAAGGCATGACAGCATCTATATTTAAGGAGATTTGGTTTGTCAAGTAAAACACTCAAAAGCTTTTGCAAAAGCACTGTGAAGAGCATTCTAACTGGTTGCATCATCATTGAAATGGAGGGGCCACTGCACAGCACTGGAAAAAGCAGCCACATGGTCCCATTCAATAGGATCACTTCCAACCATCAACCATTCTAGCACATAACACTGGACAACAAAGATTTTGCTTCCTGAATACTTTAGGGTGTATCTTATGGATTTTGGGCTGCTGATCATGAAAGTCACGATGAAGTTTCTTGATCAGTCACTATTTAATCTATCCCATTCTTTAAAAGCCACATCAATCATAGGGGGTTTAAAAAATAATTAGAAAAAATGGGACTCGAAAGAGAAAATCTCAATAAGCCAAAGCATTTTCGCAATTGTATCCAAATTCTCATAGTGTGTTTGACTACCAGATTATCAGTTAACTTACTCAGAGACAAAGGAAGTGAAGATCCAAGAAGAGAAATAATAGAAAATTTATTAACAGAGTTAGCATCTAAAAAAAATCCCACATCGGGCAATCCTTGCGATTGATGTAATATAACCAAAATGTAAGATTTCTTATATTAACTGCCCAGTAATAAAATTTGAAGTTTGGTAAGGCTAATCCTCCATTCTTTTTATCTTTCTGAAGATGAATTTTATTTAATCTAGAATGCTTATTCTTCCATATATTAGAAGATATAATAGAGTCAAGAGAATCAAAAAAAGATTTAGGAATAAAAACAGGCAATTCCTGAAAAAGATATATAAATTAGGTATTAGATTAGATTATGAGGACACACAGTCCTCTTTTATTGTCATTTAGTAATACATGCAATAAGAAATGATACAATGTTGCTTTCAGGACTTGTTTGTAGAGGGAAGTCTCTTTTCGTTTGAACAACTGTCAACTAAATATAGTTCACCCAAAACTCATTTTTTTCGATACCTACAAATAAGAGATTTTT
Source organism: Mobula hypostoma (assembly GCF_963921235.1). Taxonomy (NCBI): domain Eukaryota; kingdom Metazoa; phylum Chordata; class Chondrichthyes; order Myliobatiformes; family Myliobatidae; genus Mobula; species Mobula hypostoma. Next base: position 5,798,628 of record NC_086108.1, on the reverse strand, counting down.
TACGGTCTCAAATAAGTACATTTCCTAAAAGTCCTGATAAGAATCTACTAGATGTAATTTTTAATTAGAAACCTTTTTATAATGGATCTATATCTAATATTTATAATATGCTGTTGGGAATGAGAAGTGTTCCTTTAGATAAAATTAAAAATCTTTGGGAACAAGATTTACAGACTTCAACTTCTGAGGAAACTTGGAATCAAATTTTTAAATTGGTTAACACTTCATCATTATGTGCCCGCCACTCTCTCCTACATTTTAAAGAGGTCCATAGGGCCCATATGACCAAGGATAAGTTGTCTTGTTTTTATTTAGATATATCTCCATATTGTGATAAATATAATAATGGAGAAGCTTCACTCATTCACATGTTTTGGACATGCCCGAGTCTTGGAAAATATTGGAAAGAAGTATTTCAAATTTTCTCGATACTTTTCAAAGTAAACTTTAAGCCTAATCCTTTCACCGCTTTATTTGGTATTGTTGGAGGAAAGGATATTATTTTGGAGTCACCTGACTTGCACATTGGTGTTTATTTCTCTTATGGCCAGAAGGACGCTCTTGCTTAAATGGAAAGATGCGGCCCCTCCTATCAATGCTCAATGTTTACGTGATGTGATATCATGTTTAAATTTAGAGAAGTTTCGATGTTCAATCTCTGAATCTAGCCAAGACTTTCAAACATCGTGGGGACCTTTTTTGAATTATTTTCAAAACCTTTGATTTACTGGTAAAGCACAGATGATGACTAATAATTTTTTTCCCTTTTCTTCTTTACTAATCAGCTTCGGTCTTGGTAGTGGGTTAGATTTTTTTATACAATAAAATTACTCTATTTCAATGTTACAACTTAATTAATCTGTATGAATATAGGGTAAGGAGTCTTTATATGCAACTTAGTATAATGTATTGATATATTTTTTTCTCTGTATTGTTTTATGTAAAAGTAATCATAAAAATATTGGAAAGATCAGTCACTATTTTTTAAAATCGCATATATTTGTTATTTCAATTCATAATAGCTGATACCAAGATTAAGGAAGGTATTTTTGTTCATCCATAAATCAAACAGGTCATCAAAGACAAGCAATTCAAAGAACTTATAGTGGGACTGGAGAAAATCACATGGAAGACATTCAAGGATGAAGATGAAAATTTTCTTGACAACTACAGAGAACCAAACTACATGCAGCTGGTTGGCAAATGCTTCAAATATACAAAACCACTAAGTACAACATATCACTAAAGATTCATTTTCTGTATTTCCACTTAGTCTTTTTCCTTGCAAATCTTGGCACTGTCAGTGATGAGCACGGTGAAGGGTTTCACCAGGACATTATGATTACGGAGAAACAGGATTTTGGCAACTGGAATCCATCAGTGCTGGCTGATTATTGTTGCACACTTAGGGAGAAGCCTCAGACACTGAGTACAAATGAGAATCATCAACAAAACATTTCTAACTTAGTTGAACTATTGCAAAGTGTCAATTCCATTATACAATTAAATGCATTATATTCAATAAACGTTAATTTCTTGTTTCTCCAAATTCCTCCGTGATACAAGTAGTCTGAAATTATACTTGTGTTTAGCTTCAAGTGGTCTATTTCTAAGGAAGCAAGACTTTAGGAAGAATTTGTTGCCCAGTGATGTTAATGGTGGTTTGTATCGAATGGAGTCGCTCCTACTTACCGAGCTTCGAGCTGCGGTTTGACTTGGCATCTCTGATGAATAGGAACCACGGGGCTGGGTACGACAGCTCTACAAGACAAATGCAAAATATTAAACATGTGAGGGTTTTATGCTCCTTGCTCTTTTTCACACCCATTCCATGTAAATCGGAGTTCTCATCTGTTCTCCTCTTCTCAGATGAACTAGTTTCAAAATTAACGTAAATGGACTATAGGACATTGGAGTCGAATTAGGCAATTCGGTGCACCATGTTACCTCTGCCAGTCGATTTATAGCAGATTTATTTTCCCTCTCAACCCAAAAAATAACGACTGTTCATTTTCCTCAGTGCCTGACCCACTGAGTTCCTCCAGCATACAAAGACCAGATATACAAAGGATTAGGAGGAATTTCTTCAGCCAGAGAGTGGTGAATCTGTGGAATCCATCGCCACGGACAGCTGTGGAGAATAAGCCTTTGGGTAGATTTAAAGCAGAGGTTGATAGGTTCTTGATTGTTAAGGGTGTCAAAGGTTACAGGGAGAAGGTAGGAAAATAGGGTTGAGAAGTATAATAAATATATATATATAAAAGTATATATATATATAAGAGAGAGGGGAGAGAGGGAGGGAGGGAGGGAGGGAGGGAGAGAGAGAGAGAGAGAGGGGGAGAGAGAGAGAGAGAGAGAGAGAGTGCGCTAGGGTGCCTAAGACCTCTGTACCATACTGTAGTAAGTTTATGTATTGCACTGCATTGCTGTGGCAAAAAAATCATGACGTCTGTGAGTGATGATAAACCTGGGTCTGATCTGGGTCTCTATTGTGAACTGAGAGTGGGAAGGGGGCAGGGAGAGGAGATTCATGGTTGGGAAAAGGGGAAGGGAGATGGGAGGAGGTGGGAAGCACCAGAGAGACATTCTGCAGTGATCAATAAACCAATTGCTTGTAATCAAATGACCTTACCTGGTGTTTGAGGTTTTGGTATGTCCACAACTGTACCACCTGCCACCTCTGACAATCTTTCTCCGCCACCTGTCCCACACCACTCCTGCAGTGCTCTACCATTGCCATTCACAACATCCTTTTCTCCCACCAGATCTACACACTCACTTTGCACTCCACGTTGACAAATACGGTACTGTGCAAAAATCTTATACACCCACCCTACACACAGTACCTATAAAAGGTATTCACATGCATGTGAGGTTTTCACGTTTTATTGTTTTACAACATTGAATCACAGTGGATTTAATTTGGCTTTTTTGACACTGATCAACAGGAAAAGATTATTTTGTGTTAAAGTGAAAACAGATCTCTACAAAGTGATCTAAATAAATTACAAATAAAAAACACAAAATAATTGATTGCTTAAGTATTCACCCCATTTAATATGACACACCAAATCATCACTGGTGCAGCCAATTGCTTTTAGAAGTCACATAATTAGTTAATTGGAGATCCATGTGCAGTCAAGGTGTTTCAACTGATCGCAGTAAAAATACACCTGTATCTGGAGGGTCCAACTGCTGGTGAGTCAGTATCCTGGCAAAAACTACACCATGAAGACAAAAGAACACTCCAAGCAACTTTGCTAAAAGGTTATTGAAAAGCACAAGTCAGAAGATGGATACAAGAAAATTTCCAAGTGGCTGAATGTCCTTTGGAGTACAGTTAAATCAATCATCAAGAATGGCACAGCTAGAGCAGGCCATCCTCAAAAACTGAGTGGCCGTGCAAGAAGGGGACTAGTGAGGGAGGCCACCAAGAGACCCATGACAACTCTGGAGGAGTTACAAGCCTCAGTGGCTGAGATGGGAGAGACTACACATACAACAACTGTTGCCCGGGTGCTTCACGAGTTGCAGTTTTATGGGAGAGTGGCAAAGGGAAAGCCAATATTGAAAAAAACTCCCATGAAATCTTGGCTAGAGTTTGCCAGAAGGCATGTGGGGAGGATCCAAAGTCAACTGGAAGAAGGTTCTATGGCCTGCTGAAACCAAAAACCAGGAGGGAGGAGAAGATGGCGGCGTGACGCAGCGCGGGCGGCCGTTCCAAATGAATATCGATATGTGTAACTAGGGGAGCCGTGCACAATCCAGATTTGAGGCAGACAGCCGTGAGAGTACAGAGGAACATCTGGAGTGACTTCTGAAATGCCCGCTTCGCTGCCGCTGCTACTGTGTGGTCGAGAATCTCCAGAGACGAAGGCCCCAAATCCTCGGCTTTGCCTATTGCCTGTTGCCGGGGCCGGGGTTGAAGCGCTCGGCAGAGATGGTGCTCGGTGCTCAGTGTCGAATAGGTGGTTGGAGGCTCGGAGTTTTTCGGACTGACTCGGAGTCGGACTGTGGTCGGATGCTTCCAGGATGCTGCATCGGCAAGTTGGCGGAGCTGGAGGTTCACCGTCTGTGTGAGATGATGGGACTTTCGAGAGACTCTGAGACTTTTACTGTGCCATGGTCTGTTCTTATCAAATTACGGTATTGCTTTGCACTGTTGTAACTATATGTTATAATTATGTGGTTTTTGTTAGTTTTTAAGTCGGTTTGTCATGTGTTTTCGTGATATCATTCTGGAAAAACATTTTTATCATTTATTAATGCATGCATTACTAAATGACAATAAAAGGAGGCTGCGTGTCCTCATAATCATAAAATTGACTCTTTTGCTCAGCAGACTAAGCGCCATGTTTGGCGTAAACCAAACACGTCACATCATCAAAACACACCATCCCTACCATGAAGCACGATGGTGGCTGCATCATGCTGTGGGGATGCTTCACTGCAGCTGGCCAAAGGCTTGTGAAGGTAGAGGGTAAAGTGATTACAGTGAAATACAGGGAAATCCTGGAGGAAAACATGATGCAAGAGAACTCTAACTTGGAAGAAGATTTGTTTTCCAGCAAGACAGTTACTCCAAGCATAAAGCCAAAGCTACACAGGAATGGCTTAAAAACAACTGTTAATGACCTGGAGTGACCAAGTCAGAGTCCAGATCTCAATCCAATTGAGAATTTGTGTCTGGAATTGAAAAGGGCTGTTCACTCACGATCCCCATGCAATCTGACAGAGCTTGAGCAGCTTTGAAACGAAGAATGAGGAAAAATTGCAGTGTCCAGTTGTGCAAAGCTGATGGAGACCTACAGACTCAAGGCTGCAATTGCTGCCAAAGGTGCATCTACTGAATACTGACTTGAAGGGGGTGAATACTTATGCAATCAATTATTTTGTGTATAATAATTGTAATAAATTTAGACCAATTTGTGGAAATTTGTTTTCACTTTGACATTATGGAGCCTTTTCTGTTAATCAAGTGTTAAAAAAGCCAAATTAAATCCACTGTGATTCAATGTTGTTTAACAATAAAACACGGAAACTTCCAAGGTGGGGAGAGGGTGTGAATATTTTTTATAGGCACTGTATATGTGCCTAAGACTTTTGCACAGAACTGTAAGTCTTATGGTCTTTTGTCTTAAGGCATAGCAATCACTTAATTCTTTCTTTTTGTATTTGCGCAGTTTGTTGTCTTTTGCACACTGGTTAAACACCCAAGTTGGTGCTGTCTTTCATTGATTATTTTATGGTTATTCTTCTATAATGGATTTATTGAGTGTGCCTGCAAGAAAATGAATCGCAGAGCTGTATGTGGTGACATATACGTACTTCAATAATAAATCTACTTTGAACTTCGAACTTGTACATATTAGTGCACTGACGGAGAAACCACAGATACTTCACCTGGATTTTTAGAGACCAGAAGTACATCTTTATGCTTCTCATCACCAGACTTCTGTTTGAGATTATCCACTGTCTCAGCTGTTTGGGAAAAATCCAAACAAAAGTTGGAAGGATTTGGAACTGGACCTTTTCTGTTGGATTGCATGTCTTGATCAACTGAGTTACATGGTACCTTTAGATCAGTCCTTTCAATTAAACTGTGTCAACAAAGACTCACTGATTAAACTTGATTTACTGCCTGAAACAATATTCTCCTTCTCTTTCAGAAGCATAAATTCCCAGGAGATTTTCAAACCCAGTTATTTTAAGGGTGACGATTATACAACATATACAGGTCCCAGGGCTGAATTTCTCCTCCTTCAAGCCTCCTGCCTTCTTGAAATTCATAATCTTAGCTGAGCCACCACAAGTCAGAAGTTAACTGCCCTCTCTGAGGAAGTGACAAAGGAGTATTACTTACAAAGAACCCAAAACACAAGAGATGCTGCAGAAATTGCAAATCCAGAGCATCACACACAAAATGCTGGAGGAACTTAGCAGATCAGGCAGCACCTATGAAGCAGAATAAACAATTGATGCTTCAGGCTGAGACCCTTGTGCCCCTTCTTATTCTGGCTTCTTCACCCTTCCTTTCTAGTCCTGATGAAGGGTCTCAGCCCAAAACATCGACTGTTTGTTCCTCTCCATGGATGCTGCCTGATCTACAGGGATCCGCTAGCATTTTGAGTGTGTGGTAGCCTAGTTATGTTTGGCCTTTTGTGGATATGTGGAACATGGTCCAAGTCTCTCTCAGATCTCCTCCTCATCTTCTCTTACATTACACTTGACGATGTTGGAAAACACTTTTTTTAAGTTATAAGATTTGTGCTTTTTGACAAACTCATGCATTTTTCCAAGTATGCAATGGTTCATCCCCACTCACTGGCAGAAAGCGGTATAGCAGCTAAACTAACGGTTTATCACCTTTCTTATTTTTCATTAGCACATTACCATGTGATGTAATTGTTTTCATTATGTTGCCTGTTAACTAGTTTGCACCTATAGAAGGAACTTCCCTTCTCTTATCTATAAAAGTGATGGATTTTTCAGGGGTTCCACCTTGGCTTCTTTGTCTACGCATCCATGCACCTCTCAGCATTGTTTCTCAGATCCTTATTTCATTTGCTTAGTATTTGTATGTTTGTTTACATTCTAAAAGAAACAGAAATATTGGAATTAAGTCTGCTCATTATTCCTAACTCCCAGAAGTACCCTAAAGATCAGAAAATAAACAGAGATCCAATAATGATCACTTCAATCCCGTTCCCTAGTCACTCTTGGCTACAATCTTTTTATTCGTTAAGTCAATAGTATAAAATAGTTACTAGGTAGTGTAGGTAATTAGAACATACCAATGAGGGATATGTACCTTTACCTTTGTTGCGAGACATGGTTCTTGTGTTTGCTTGAAGTTTGACTCCTTGTTCTGGGATCAGAAAAGAAAAGAATCGAAAAGGGACTATTATTGAGGTTAGTATTATCTATTCTACCCACACATTGATTAGATGCTTAGTAGCAACAAAAGTGTTGAATGGACAATTTGCAAGACATGAGACAACCTTGCCCAGATCTGACTTTGATGCTGCCTCTCATGCACAACCAGAGAGGCACATTAGTGCAACGTTTTTATAGTGTCAGTGGTTTGAAGATCTTTGAGAGGTTGGTTATGGCTAGAAGTAGCTCCTGTCTCAGCAAGGACCTGGACCCACTGCAATTTGCCTATTGCCATAATGGGTCTACAGCAGAAGCAACCTTGTTTGCTCTTCACGCGGCCTTGGATCACCTGGACAATACCAATACCTAGCAACACACAAAATGCTGCAGGAACTCAGCAGACCAGGCAGCATCTAGGAAAAGAGTACAGCTGAGGTTTCAAGCCTAGATACTACCCGGCCTGCTGGGTTCTTCCAGCATTTTGTGTCTGCTGCTCAGATTTCCAGCATCTTCATATTTTCTCTTGTTTGTGAATACAAATAACTACGTCAGGATGCTGTTCATCAACTACAGCTCAGCATTTAACACCATCATTCCTACAGCTCAGCATTTAACACAATCATTCCTACAGTTCTGATCAAAAAGCTCCAGAACTTGGGCCTCTGTACCTCCCTCTGCAACTGGATCCTAACCAAAAGGCCACAATCTGTGCAGATTGGAAATAACATCTCCACCTCGGCATCAACACTGGTGCACCTCAGGGATGTGTGCTTAGCCCACTGCTCTACTCTCTCTCTACACCCATGACTGGATGGCTGGGCACAGCTCAAATTCCATCTATAAATTCGCTGATGATACAGCCGTGTGTCGAATCTCAGATGGTGATGAAAGGGTGTACAGGAGTGAGATATATCAGCTTGTCGAGTGGTGACACCGCAACAAACTTGCACTCAATGTCAGTAAGACCAAAGAACTGATAGTGGACTGGAGAAAGGACAAGACGAGGGAACACACACCAGTCCTCATCGAAGGATCAGAAGTGGAAAGAGCGAGCAATTTTAAGATCCTCCATGCCAACATCTCTGAGGATCAATCCTGGACCCAACATATCGATGCAGCTATAAAGACGGCACGACAGCAGCTAGATTTTGTTCGGAGTTTGAGGAGATTTGGTATGTCACCAAAGACACTAACAAATTTCTACAAATGTACCATGGAGAGCATTTTAACTGACTGCATCACCATCTGGTATGGGGGAGGGGGGGTGGCACTGCACAGGATCAAAATAAGCTGCAGAGAGTTGTAAACTTAGTCAGTTGCATCACGGGCACCAGCCTCCATGGTATCCAGGACATCTTCAAGGAGTGATGCCTCTAAAAGTTGGCGTCCATCATTAAGAACCCTATCACCCCAGGACACGCTCTCTTCTCACTGTTACCATCAGGGAGGAGGTACAGGAGCCTAAAGACACACACTCAATGACTCAGGAACAGCTTCTTCCCCTCTGCTATCCGATTTCTGAATGGATGTTGAACCCATTAACACCACTTCAGACTCATTTTTTTTCTAGTTTTGAACTACTTATTTAACTATTTAATATATAAAATATATACTTACTGCAATCCATGCTTTTCCTATTATTATGTATTGCATTGAACTGCTGCCGCACAGACAACTAATTTCACAACATATGCCGGTGATATTAAACCCTGACGGATTCTGATTTGAAAAACGGGATTTCAATTCCCGACACTGTCTGTAAGGCGTTTACACATTCTCCGCACGACCGCGTGGGCCTTCTCCCACATCGTACGGGTTAGTAAGGGTCAGTATGTTGTGGGCATGTTATGTTGGTGCCAGTACCATGGCAACGTTGCCCTAAGCCCCCAGCGAATGACAAATTTCACTGTATATTTTGACGTCCATGTAACAAGTAAATATAACCTTTATACTGCTTTCCACACAAGAGTGTTATAAATGGAGAAGTATATGGAACAGAGATCCAACAGCCAGGAAGGTGGGACTGCAACGCTCTGTGGAGAGCGAAGAGCATGACGAGGCACAGACGACGTCACGGTCATCCACTGCAACCAAGGAAACCCCAGTTTGTGATGCTTGTTCACACCACTGGACCTGGACTTCCGAGGTCGAGAGATTGGAACTGCCCCCAGTGCAACGGCTTTTCCACTTTAAAAACTCTCCCACACAGGTTTCCTGAGATTGTTGAATGCAATGTACAACCACCACATGGAATAGAAAGGTGATGGGCCAAAGCCCGGCAAATTGGACTAGCTCGGATAGACATCAGGGTTGGGTTGGATGAGCTGAGCTAAAGCGCCTGTTTCTGTGCAATATGGGTTTGTGTGACACTTGAGATCTTTCACTCAGTATTGGATCCACAGTAACATCCTCAAACTGGTCCTCAGATCAATTTGCATTGTATGGACATGAAATCACAGGAACTTCGATCACAGGCCACTCACAGATTTCTCCCGATGTACCATGGACAGCATTCTAACTGGTTGCATCACCGTCTGGTATGGTGGGGGAGGGGAGGGGGCTATTGCACAGGATTGGTTAAAAAGCTGCAGAGAGTTGTGAACTCAGTCAGCTCCATCATGGCCACTAGTCCCCCCAGCATCCAGGGCATCTTCAAAGGGCAATGCCTCAAAAAGATGACGTCCTTCATTACGAAATCCCACCACCCAGGCCTTGCCCTCTTCTCAGTGCTACCATCAGGGAGAAGGTACAGGAGCCTGGAGACACACACTCAATGATTCAGGAACAGCTTCTTCCCCTCTGCCACCCGATTTCTGAATGGAATTGAACCCATGAACACTACCTCACTACTTTTTAATTTTTATTTTTGCACTACTTATTTAATGTAACTATTTTGTGTGTGTGTATATATCTATATATTTACTTTAATGCACATTTTTTCTCTATTATTATAATTTGGATTGTACTGCTGCCACGAAGACAAATTTCAAGACGTGTCTGTGATATTAAACCTGGCTCTGATTCAGCTCATCGCGTTTTGGCCAGGGGAATCCCAGGCCGGTCTAATTTCACCTTTTGTCACCTGGTCTGAAGCGTGGTCATGAAGCACTACAGTGCAGAGACCCTTCAGCACATCTATTGTGTACCAAACTCTTGTCCTGCTGAAAGATCATAAGACATAGGAGTAGAATTAAGCCATTCAGCCCATCGAGCCTGTTCTGCCATTCCAGCACGGCTGATTCATTATCCCTCTGAACCCAACACTCCTGCCTTCTTTCCATAACCTCCGATACCTTGACTAATGATGAACCTATCAACCTCTGCTTTAAATGCACCCAATGACTTGGCCTCCACAGCCACCTGTGGCAACAAATTCCACAGATTCACCATTCTCTGCCTGAAGAAATTCTTCTTCATCTCTGTTTCAAAGGGATGTCCTTCTATTCCGAGGCTGTGCCCTCTGGATTTGCCTCTGATGATTTAATAAAAATCCCCAACTCCAAAAAACATTTCCTTTAGTGGATTTCAGACAGAAATTTGGATCATTAACTCCCCTTAACCTTGGAGTTTGATGCAACATTAATAAAATAGAGTTTTCCTCACAGTTAACACCTCTCAATTTCTCACCTTTTCCAGGAGAGGATGTCTCCTGTGGTGGGGGAGTCTAAGACCCGAGGACACAGTCTCAAAATAGAGGGACAGCCTTTTAGAATGGAGATGAGGAGGAATTTCTTTAGCGAGAGAGTGGCAAAACGGTGGAATTCGTCACCACAGGCAGCTGTAGAGGCCAAGTCATTGGGTATATTTAAGGCAGAGATTGATAGATTCTCGATTAGTCCAGAATGAAGGGATACAGGGAGAAAGCAGGAGATTGGGGCTGAGAGGGAAATGGATCAGCCATGATGAAATGGAGGAGCAGACTCGATGGGCCAAATGGCCTAATTCTGCTCCTGTTTCTTATGGTCTAAGGTGGTTAGTCAGCCAAGTTGCTTTGGTCGGAGGAGGGTGGTAAACCAAACCGCGGTAAAATTAATCAAAATAACCAAAAGCTTTAAAGTTACCTGTTCTGCTGGAGTCACGAGCCCTCTGGGATGTTTTGTCCTTTGTGAAATCTGAAAGAAAAATCAGTTCTGGATAAGTTCTAATTTGATGGTACACCACACTGAGTATTCAAAGCACTGATATTTCCAGATTAGTGGACCAGCAGGTACAGGGGCTCCTCATCATCGGACTTGTCTTGTGGACAAAGTAGAGCGCGGTTCAAGTACAATCAAAACTTGCTTGCAGCAGCATTGCATACAGGCACGTAGCTACAGACAATGAACAGTACTTAACTTACGCAGGGCAGTGAGGAGAGGACGGCGCAAATGAAAACAATAGTGTAAAAACACAAACGCAGTCAGAGACAAGTCCATGGTAGTGAAAGAGGTGACCATGGTGTTCCTTTGCTCAAAGTTCAAAGTACATATACATTATACAACCTAACATTCGCCTCCTAACAGGCAGCCACAAAACAAAGAAACCCAAAAGAACCCCAATGGCAGAGAGAGAAAAAATCATTCAAATAATAACCGCAGGCAAATAGTGTTCTGAACTGAAGACCACAAAGAGAGTCCGAGACCCATAGTTCAGCGCAGAGCAGTGAGCTGAACCGGCTCGGCCCTCACCTTTTCAGTCTGGCCCGGCATCTAATTCGACGTCCAAGCATCGGTCTCAGTTGCCTCGATAGGCTCTGAGGCCTGGCACTCGCTGCCTCGATTCCGCCTGTACCCGATCTTTCCAATTCGGCCCGGTCGGACTTTGGGTCTTCCTGACTCTCAGTGATGGGTCAGCTGCTTCGGCTTGCCTCAGTGTGCTGCACCGAACTGCCTCCAAGTCCAAAGGGAAGTTACGGACTAAATGTAATGATCACTGAAGTACAATTAGATCTGTGCAGGTTAGCTCGAGGACTTGGTTGTTGCTGGTCTAACGACCCATTCCTAACGAGTTATTTCCCTCACCTCTGGTAGTCAGTAATCCATTTCTCCTGTTTAAAGTTGGTCAAACCAGGGGTTGTTCCTCACTCCTGGTCCAGGCCCCAGGGCGAGAATGACCCGAGGTCTGGACAATTTAAGCGCCGGGCAGACCGAAATGGTCAGGGTGTCAGGCCCAGAGCCGAGGGATGGGCTGGGGTTCTGCTTGCTGCTCTGCAAGGATTGCTCGTCTCTGCACTGAGCTGAGGCTGTGGCCTGCAGCTAACGGGCTCCTGGGTCGGTTGCAGTGACGACTGGCTTCGCGGCCGTGGACCCAGCTTCATAAACTTCAGTTCTGAATGCTACTTGCATGATTTGCTTTTTTTTTCTCTCCACATTTGGGTGTTTGGTGGTCTTTCTTTTGGTAGACTTTATTGGGTTTCTTTGTTTTGTGGCTGTCTGTAAGGAGATGAATGTCAAGGTTGTATATAGTAGACATAATTTGAGAATGAATGTACTTGGAACTTTGATGTTTTTTGCCAAGCTGCTTATGCTTGGGAAGGAAGTGGGGGCTGGTGAGGAACATGGATGTAACACACTCATGCAGTACCCTAGGTGTGGCTCATAGGCCACCATTCCTAGAGTCAGGTGTTTGTGGCTGAAGCCCCCACCCCCCTCCACCCCATAATCCTGAGGACAAAGTCAACACTGACAATTGTCGATAGGAGTACTGCACTGACACAGTAGAAGTGATCCTGCATAGGTCCATCCTGCGGCTTGTTAGGGAAAGTAAAGAGGTGATGGACTGGAGCTACAGGGAGGTAGTGACCCCGATCTGTATGTATAATTAAGGCAGAAGTTGATAGATTCTTCATTGCTCAAAGCATGCAGGGAGATGAGGAGAAGGCAGGAGATTGGGGTTGAGAGAAGAAAATGTATCCGTCATGATGAAATGACAGAGCAGACTCGATGGGCCAAATGGCCTAATTCTGTTCCTATATCTTACGGTCTTATAAATGCAAATGTTTCGTCCAGATTTACATAATCCTTTAATTATGGGCAGCCTCCAACCTGATGGCATGAACTTTGCTTTCTCTAACTTCTGGTAATTTCTCCCCCTCCCCCTTCCCTCATTTTCCATTCCCCATTCTGACACCCTCTAACCCCTTCTCTTTTCCTCTCCTGCCCATCACCTCCCTCTGGTTCTCTTCCTTTCTCTCATCATCCACTCTCCTCTCCTATCAGATTCAGGACTTTATCTTATCCACCAATCACCTCCCAGCTTATCACTTCATCCAACCTCCAGTCATTTTCCCCCTCACTTGGCTTCACCTATCACCCGCCAGCATGTTATCCTTCCCCTCCCCCACTCTCTTATTCTGGCACCACCTTCTTTTCCTGTCCTGAGAAAAGGTTGTAAGCAAAAAGTCAACTGTTTATTCCTCTCCATCGATGCTGCCTGACCTGCTGAGCCTTCCAGCATTTTGTGTGTGTGCTGCTTTGTATTTCCAGCATCTATATTTAAAAGTTCAAAGTGCATATACATTACACAACCTTGAGATTCATCTCCTAACAGGCAGCCACAAAACAAAGAAACCCAAAAGAACCGATTTTTAAAAAAGACAGTCAAACACACAACATTCGACAATGGAGCGGAGGTGCTCGACAAAGCGGTCTCCCAATTCATGAGGGGTCTTGCCAACATAGAGGAGGCTGTGTGAATTGCCCTGGACACAATGGACCACTCCAGCAGATTTGTTACTTTGCCTTTGAGAATCCCAATGAAGAATCTTTGACCTGAAGTGTTACTTTTCCCAAATCCATAGATGCCGCCCTAGCCGCTGAGTAATTCCAACATTCCGGGTTTGTTTCCCATTTCCAGCATCAAGAGTTTGGTTTATATCCAAATTAAATATTTGTCTTCACTTCCTAATTCTGCAAATAAGTCATTCAACAAGCAAAACAGATTTTTCTCTTGGCTCCTTTGATTTGGGAAACCATTGCAGGTTCATGGGTTTGGTGAGTGAGACAGAAAACCCTGACTACGAATAAGCATATTAATCATTTATTTACCAACAGTAAAAGATTCCACCAAACATCCAAGTCTCCCCAAAGTTACACAGACTACAAAACTAAATATTCAACAAGCATAAACACAAGGAATTCTGCAGATGCTGGAAATTCAAGCAACACACCTCAAAGTTGCTGGTGAACGCAGCAGGCCAGGCAGCATCTCTAGGAAGAGGTACAGTCGACATTTGGGGCCGCCAGCCCGAAACGTCGACTGTACCTCTTCCTAGAGATGCTGCCTGGCCTGCTGCGTTCACCAGCAACTTTGATGTGTGTTGTTTATTCAACAAGCAGATACTTCGCTAAGAGTGCGCACGGGCCTTCTGTGTCTGAGCGTACCTTCCCAGTGGCCCTTCAGCACCGGTCACGACTTCACTGTGAAGAGTGGCCTGGAGACAAAAGCCGAGAGACCGAGCCTCCCTCACCTGCTATTCTCATACACTGAGGTGCCAGAAACCGGACACCGGACACCGGACACCGGAGCCGCGGCACACAAGGTGACCAATGGGAAAGAGCTGCCACATCCTTCAAACGGGCCAGTCGATGACCGGCACGACGGAAGCGGCTTTCCACCGACCAGTACACTAACCCCCCACGTGACAGCAGTGTGTGCGTGTGTGTACATGACCGTACCTGAGCAGGTGGGAGTCTGGTTGTGCACCGAAGAGCCACTGACCGGTTTGCCCTCGGGTGTTACGCACCAGCAGTAGCCAGTCAACTTGTGGCACTGAACCTGCGGAATCAGAGAGAAGCCAATAAGCGATTGTGCCTCGAAGTAGAATGTTCCCTGTTTTGGGGAAGCAACCTAAAATGTTAACATTTTGGGCAGCGTGGGGGCGTAGTGGTTAGCACGATCACCAGTTGGAGTTCAATCCTGCTGTTGCCGGTAAGGAGTTTGTATATTTACCCTGTGACCACATGCGTTCCCTCCCACAGTCCAGAGAGGCACTGGTTACAGTTAGTAAGTTGTGGGCATGCTGTGTTGGTGCCAGAAGCGTGGCCACACCCACAGGCTGTCTCCAGTAGCTGCGTTGGCCATTGACACAAACGACGTGTTTCACTGCATGTTTCAATGTACATGCACCAAATAAAGCTAATCTTTCAGCTCGTTTCATGTTGGGACAGGTTTAAAGTTCAAAGTAAAATTTATTGTCAGACTACATGTATGTCACCACATACAACCCTGAGATTCTTTTTCTGCGGGCATACTCAGTAAATCTATAGAACAGTGACTGTAAACAGGATTAATGAACAACAAACTGTGCAAATGTAAATATAAATAAATAGCAATTAACAACGAGAACATGAAATAACAAGATAAAATCGGTTGAGGGAACATTAGAAATAGAATGAGTGTAGTTATCCCCTTTTGTTCAAGAGCCTGATGGTTGAGAGGTAGTAACTGTTCTTGAACCTGGTGATGCAAGTCCTGAGACTTTTGTACCTTCTACCTGTGGTGAGGACCTTTGATGATGGATGCTGCTTTTCTACAGTAATGTTTCATGAAGATATGCTCAATTGTTGGGAGGTTTTACCCATAATGTACTGGGTAAATTCACCATCTTTTGTAGGATTTTCCACTCAAAGTCTTCGGTGTTCCCATAATAGGCCATAATACAACCAGTCAGCATACTTTCCACCACACATCTATAGAAGTTCAGTTCCTCAGAAATAATGACACCAGGAATTTAAAGTTACTGACCGTCTCCACCTCTGATCCTTCGATGATTACTGGCTCATGGACCTCTGGTTTCCCTCTCCTGAAGTCTGTTATCAGTTCTTTGGTCTTAATGACATTGAGTGAGAGGTTGCTGTTGTTATTACACCACTCAGTCAAATTTTCAATCTCCCTCTCCAGAAGTTCACAATCTGAAGCCCATAAGCTAAACTGTTCAACTTCTGTTCTTGGGTTGCCAACTTCGTCTTGCCAGTGGAGGAGCAATACCTTATATTCCAACCGGGTAACCTCCAACCTGATGGCATGAATATCGATTTCTCCTTCTGGTAAACAAAAAATTCCCTTCCCTTCTCCCCTCTCCTTCTATTCCCCACTCTGGCCTTTCACTTCTTCTCACCTGCCTCTCACCTCCACCTAGGTCCCCTCCTCCTTCCCGTTCCCCTATGGTCTACTCTCCTCTCCTATCAGATCCCTTCTTGTAGCTATACAAGACCTTCGTTAGACCCCACTGTGTTCAGTTCCAGTCATCTCACTACAGGAAGGATGTGGAAACTATAGAGAGAGTGCAGAAGAGATTTATAAGGATGTTGCCTGGATTGGGGAGCATGCCTTATGAAAATAGGTTGAGTGAACTTGGCCTTTTCTCCTTGGAGCGACGGAGGATGAGAGGTGACCTGATAGAGGTGTCTAAGATGATGAGAGGCATTGATCATGTGGATAGCCAGAGGCTTTTTCCCAGGACTGAAGTGGCTAACACAGGGGGGCATAATGTTAAGGTGCTTGGGTGCAGTGGGGGGGGGTGTCAGAGGTAGATGCAATAAGGTCTTTTAAGAGACTCTTAGATAGGTACATGGAGCTTAGAAAAATAGAGAGCTGTGCGGTAGGGAAACTCTAGGCAGTTTCTAGAGTAGGTTACATGGTTGGCACAACATTGTGGGCCAAAGGGCCTGTAATGTGCTGTAGATTTCTATGTTCTATGTTTTGCCAGCTCTTGACCTTTCCCACCCACCTGGCTTCACCTATCACCTAGCTAGCCTCCTTCCCCTCCCACTACCTTTTATTCTGTTGAATCTTCCCCTTTCTTTTCCAGTCACTGCCAAAATAAAATGATGGAGGGAGGGGAAGGTGGGAGGAGAAAGGTGAAGCCAGGTGGGTGGAAAAGGTCAAGGGCTGGAGAAGGATCTCGGCTTGAAACGTCAACTGTTCACTCTTTTCCATAGATGCTGCCTGACCTGCTGAGCTCCTCCAGCATTTTGAGAGTGTCACTCTGGATTTCTAGGATCTGCAAACTTTGTGTTTTGGTAAGTTCTTGCCCGATGAAGAGTTTTGTTGTCCTTATAGCTTGCTTACAAGTAAAATAAACCATACCACATGTGAAAATGGGGCGACCAGTTCAGAAAGGAGTGCTGCTTTCTCATGATTCATGTCATTTTAAATCCATTTCAGCTGGGGTATATTTGCAATTCTATAAATGATTTATGATGCGCCAATCAAAGTAATTAGCTGGCCGGTGGTGCAGTGGCATCTACACCGGACTTTCAGGCAAGAGGTCCCGGGTTCGAATCCAACCAGCTCCTTGCACACTTTCCGTCCGCGTTGGGCTGAGCGTCGAGCTAACAACTCGGCCTCGTAAAAAACAGACAAGTGCTAAAGAAACGGTAAGGCCGCCCGATGTGCGGTGTGGAAGAATTTAAGGCTCTTTGGATATGTAGGGGTTAACCTAATCGCTTGTGAATGCTCCTGAGATTTAGCTGGAGTCCTTGCAAGAACTGAGATTGCAGCGCCGGCTGGAGTGCGGCCAAAATGTTGTGATTTAGTTCAAGGTTCAAAGTCACGTAACGTTC
The DNA here is from genome assembly GCF_963921235.1 of Mobula hypostoma. Classification (NCBI taxonomy): domain Eukaryota; kingdom Metazoa; phylum Chordata; class Chondrichthyes; order Myliobatiformes; family Myliobatidae; genus Mobula; species Mobula hypostoma. Next base: position 5,781,208 of record NC_086108.1, on the reverse strand, counting down.
TTGTTTGTTGCAATCTAGTTCTAAGTTCAAAGTCACGCACCGTTCTTGTTAAGTGCTTTTAGTTACGTACGCTGTGTCTATATAATGAAGCGTGTCTGAAAGCTAAGCGGAGCTTAGGTGCGGGGGCTCTCCGTGATATCATGTATAATTAAAGTCCTTTAGTCTGAAACAATTCTCTGAGTCGGCCCGATTTGTTCTGTCTGTCTGCTGCTCCTGAGATGCAACATGCGCAGAGGAACGACAGTCGAAGTAATGGTCCAGAATGCCACATGCAATACGCCACGGAATTTTACCGAGCGAACATTCTCCCTGCCCTGACACCGCTATTTGTGAAAGTCACTATAGCAGGCGCCAGCCGTGTGCAGCATGGGTGTGTTTTCTTTGAAGAGACCAAGGGGAGAGGTCTTTGATGGAGGGCGGTTGGATAGAGAGCACGGGGAAGTTGTCCCCTTGTGAGGAAGGTCAACAGATAGTTGCAGGGGAATCAGAAGACACGCTCAGAATGTGAAACTCGAACCCCACCAGCGAATGGTGTGGACGTGGGGACGATGTTGCCTATAGTGGGGGAGTCTAGGACCAGAGGGCACAGCATCGGAGTACAAGGTTATCTCATTAGAACAGAGATGAGGAGGAATTTCTTTAGCCAGAGAGTGGTGAATCTCTGGAATTCATTGTCTCAGACAGCTGTGGAGACCAAGTCACTGGGTATATTTAAAGAAGAGGTTGATTAGTAAAGGGCAACATAGGTTACTGGGAGCAGTCGGGAGAATGGGGTTGAGAGGGACAATAAATCAGACCTGACAGATTGGCGGAGCAGACTCGATGAGCTGAATGGCCTAATTCTGCTCCTATATCCTATGGTCACTCACAGGCTATTGCTCAGTGTACTCAGGTCAAAGTTCAAGATTCAAAGTAAATTTATTCTCAAAATACTCATACATCACCATTTACAATCCAGAGGGTTGTTTTCTTGGGGGTGTATTCAATAAATCCAACAACCATAATGGAATCAATGAAAGGCCATACCAACTGGGCATTCAAATGGTGTGCAAAAAACAACAAACTAAAATAATAATAATTATTATCTATAAATAGACAGATGAATTAATAAATTGATTGATAAATAAATAGATAATCAAACAAGCATCCATGCAATAAATATTGAGCTGAAGAGTCCTTGAAAGTGAGTCCATAGGTTGTGGGAACATTTCAACGATGGGGCAAGTGAAGTTGAGTGAAGTTATCCTCTTTGGTTCAGGAGCTTGATGGTTGAGGGATAGTAACTGCTCCTGAACCTGGTAGTGTGAGTCCTGAGGTTCCCGTACCCAATGGCAGCAGCGAGAAGAGAGCATGTCCTGGGTGCTGGGGGTCCCTGATGATGGATGCTACTTTTCAGCAACAACTCTCCATGTAGATGTGCTGAATGGTGAGGAGGGCTTTACCAGTGTTCAACTGGTCCGCATCCACTACTCGTTATGGGATTTTCCATTCAAGGATAGAAACATAGAAAATAGGTGCAGGAGTAGGCCATTCGGCCCTTTGAGCCTGCACCGCCATTTATTATGATCATGGCTGATCATCCAACACTGATCTTCCCTCCATACCCCCTGACCCCCGTAGCCACAAGGGCCATATCTAACTCCCTCTTAAATATAGCCAATGAACTGGCCTCAACAGTTTCCTGTGGCAGAGAATTCCACAGATTCACCACTCTCTGTGTGAAGAAGTTTTTCCTAATCTCGGTCCTAAAAAGCTTCCCCTCTATCCTAAAACTGTGGCCCCTCGTTCTGGACTTCCCCAACATCGGGAACAATCTTCCTGCATCCAGCCTGTCCAATCCCTTTAGGATCTTATACGTTTCAATCAGATCCCCCCTTAATCTTCTAAATTCCAACGAGTACAAGCCCAGTTCATCCAGTCTTTCTTCATATGAAAGTCCTGCCATCCCAGGAATCAATCTGGTGAACCTTCTTTGTACTCCCTCTAAGGCAAGGATGTCTTTCCTCAGATTAGGGGACCAAAACTGCACACAATACTCCAGGTGTGGTCTCACCAAGGCCTTGTACAACTGCAGTAGTACCTCCCTGCTCCTGTACTCGAATCCTCTCGCTATAAATGCCAGCATACCATTCGCCTTTTTCACCGCCTGCTGTACCTGCATGCCCACTTTCAATGACTGGTGTATAATGACACCCAGGCCTCGTTGCACCTCCCCTTTTCCTAATCGGCCACCATTCAGATAATAATCTGTTTTCCTATTTTTGCCACCAAAGTGGATAACTTCACATTTATCCACATTAAATTGCATCTGCCATGAATTTTCCCACTCACCCAACCTATCCAAGTCGCCCTGCATCCTCTTAGCATCCTCCTCACAGCTAACACTGCCACCCAGCTTCGTGTCATCCGCAAACTTGGAGATGCTGCATTTAATTCCCTCATCCAAGTCATTAATATATATTGTAAACAACTGGGGTCCCAGCACTGAGCCTTGCGGTACCCCACTGGTCACCGCCTGCCATTCTGAAAAGGTCCCGTTTATTCCCACTCTTTGCTTCCTATCTGCTAACCAATTCTCCACCCACACCAATACCTTACCCCCAATACCGTGTGCTTTAAGTTTGCACACTAATCTCCTGTGTGGGACCTTGTCAAAAGCCTTTTAAAAATCCAAATATACCACATCCACTGGTTCTCCCCTATCCACTCTACTAGTTACATCCTCAAAAAATTCTGAGATTCGTCAGACATGATTTTCCTTTCACAAATCCATGCTGACTTTGTCCGATCATTTCACCGCTTCCCAAATGTGCTGTTATCACATCCTTGATAACTGACTCCAGCAGTTTCCCCACCACCGACGTTAGGCTAACTGGTCTATAATTCTCCGGTTTCTCTCTCCCTTTTTTAAAAAGTGGAGTTACATTAGCCACCCTCCAATCCTCAGGAACTAGTCCAGAATCTAACGAGTTTTGAAAAATTATCATTAATGCATCCACTATTTCTTGGGCTACTTCCTTAAGCACTCTAGGATGCAGACCATCTAGCCCTGGGGATTTATCTGCCTTCAATCCCTTCAATTTACCTAACACCACTTCCCTACTAACATGTATTTCACTCAGTTCCTCCATCTCACTGGACCCTCTGTCCCTTACTATTTCTGGAAGATTATTTATGTCCTCCTTAGTGAAGACAGAACCAAAGTAATTATTCAATTGGTCTGCCATGTCCTTGCTCCCCATAATCAATTCACCTGTTTCTGTCTGCAGGGGACCTACATTTGTCTTTACCAGTCTTTTCCTTTTTACATATCTATAAAAGCTTTTACAGTCTGTTTTTATGTTCCCTGCCAGTTTTCTCTCATAATCTTTTTTCCCCTTCCTAATTAAGCCCTTTGTTCTCCTCTGCTGAACTCTGAATTTCTCCCAGTCCTCAGGTGAGCCACTTTCTCTGGCTAATTTGTATGCTTCTTCTTTGGAATTGATACTATCCCTAATTTCTCTTGTCAGCCACGGGTGCACTACCTTCCTTGATTTATTCTTTTGCCAAACTGGGATGAACAATTGTTGTAGTTCATCCATGCAACCTTTAAATGCTTGCCATTGCATATCCACCGTCAATCCTTTAAGTGTCATTTGCCAGTCTATCTTAGCTAATTCACGTCTCATACCTTCAAAGTTATCCCTCTTTAAGTTCAGAACCTTTGTTTCTGAATTAACTATGTCACTCTCCATCTTAATGAAGAATTCCACCATATTATGGTCACTCTTACCCAAGGGGCCTCTCACGACAAGATCACTAATTAACCCTTCCTCATTGCTCAAAACCCAGTCCAGAATAACCTGCTCTCTAGTTGGTTCCTCGACATGTTGGTTCAAAAAACCATCCCACATACATTCCAAGAAATCCTCTTCCTCAGCACCTTTACCAATTTGATTCACACAATCTACATGTAGATTGAAGTCACCCATTATAACTGCTGTTCCTTTATTGCACACATTTCTAATTTCCTGTTTAATACCATCTCCGACCTCACTACTACTGTTAGGTGGCCTGTACACAACTCCCACCAGCGTCTTCTGCCCCTTAGTGTTACGCAGCTCTACCCATATCGATTCCACATCTTCCCGGCTTATGTCCTTCCTTTCTATTGCATTAATCTCTTCTTTAACCAGCAACACCACCCCACCTCCCCTTCCTTCATGTCTATCCCTCCTGAATATTGAATATCCCTGAACGTTGAGCTCCCATCCCTGGTCACCCTGGAGCCATGTCTCTGTGATCCCAACTATATCATAATCATTAATAACAATCTGCACTTTCAATTCATCCACCTTATTACGAATATTGGTGTTTCCATACCAGACTGATGTAGTCAGTCAATATACTCTCATAAGTCCATAGAAAATTTTCAAAGTTCTAGATATCACGCTGAATCTTCGCAAACTCCTAAGGAAGTTGAAGTGCTGCTGTGCTTTCTCCATAATTGCACTTAAGTGCTGGGCCCAGGACAGATCCTCTGAAATAATAAAACTGAGGAATTTAAAGTTCTTAACCTTCTCTACCTCTGGTCCTCCGATGAGGACTGGCCCATGGACCTTTGTTTTCCTCCTCCTGAAGTCAATAATCAGCTGCTTGGTCTTTCTGACACTGAGTGAGGTTGTTGTTGGGGCACCACTCAGCCACATTTCCCATGTCCTTCCTGTATGCTGACTCATCACCACCTTTGGTTTGGCCAATGGCAATGGTGTCATCAGCAAACTTGAATATGGTATTGGAACTGTGCTTAGCCTCACTGTCGTACGTGTAAAGTGAGAAGAGCAGGGGCAGAGCACACAATCTTATGGTGCACTAGTGCTGATGGAGATCGTGGAGGAGATGTTGTTGCCAATCCAAACTGACTGGGGTCTGCGAGTAAGGAAATTGAGGATCCAATTGCACAAGGAGGTACTGAGGTTAATGTCTTGAAGCTTTGATTAGATTTGAGGGGATGATGGTATTGAATGCCGACCTGTAATCAATAAAGAGCATCCTGATGTTTGCATCTTTGCTGTCCAGATGTTCCAGGGTTGAGTGAAGAGACAATGAGATGGCATCTGCTGTGGCCCTGTTGTGCCGGCAGGCAAACTGGAGCAGATCCAGGTCGCTCCTCGGATAGGAGTTGATACGATTCATCAGCCTCACTGTGGTTGTAAGTGTGACTGCATGATCATCATTGAGACAGGTCACCGCTTTTTCTTGGGTATAACTGAAGCCTGCTTGAACCAGCTGGGTCCCTCAGTCTGCTGAAGCGAGCGGTTAAAGATCTCAGTGAACACTCCAGCCAGTTGACCAACACCAGGTCTTTGGTGCTCGGCCAGGTACCCCACCTGGGCCAGATGCTTTCTGTGGGTTCATTCTGCTCTCACATTGGCCTCAGAAACTGAAATCACGGGCTCACTGGGGGCCTGTGGGAGCTCTTGATGGCTCCTCCGTGTTTTGCCGGTCAAAGCAAGCACAGAAGGCCTTGAGTTCATCTGGAAGCCCAACCCTGTTGTCACCTCTGTTGCTTAATTTCACTTTGTAAGGGGTGATAGCAATCAAACTCTGCCACAGCCGTCCTCAAACCTACACTTGCCTGAGAGTTATTTTAGTTAAACCATTTCATCTTTCTATCAGCTTTCTCCCTTGCTTAAAAAAAGTTAGACAAAGGAAGCTGGGGTTGTTCTCCTTGCAAGTCCTTCCTCCTAGAAACTACTTCGGCAATTTTTCCTCCTCTTTGTGATTCTCTATACTTTAGGGAGCTACAAAGGTCAATCAGAGTCAGGTTTAATATCACTGGCATATGTTGTGAAATTTGTTATCTTTGCAGCAGCAGTACAATGCACTACATAATAATTTAAAAAATGCAATTACTGTAAGTATATAGATATATATGAAATAGTTACATTAAATCAGTGGTCCCCAACCTCCGGGCCGCAGACTGATACTGATCCACGAAGCATGCAGGGGTGCAGCGGTAGTCGGAATGCACCCAGCACATCTTTAAGAAAAAAGCTGAAATAAACAAGCTTATTAATTAGGTGCCGCCCGATCGCCGATTGTGTCGCCTCTGATCTGGGCCGACATTTATGTGCCGGGCAGCACCTAATTAATGAGCTTGTTTATTTCAGCTTTTTTCTTAAAGATGTGCTGGGTGCGTCCCGGCTACCGCTGGATCCCTGCGTGCTTCACGGATCGGTATCGGTCTGCAGCCTGGAGGATGGGGACCACTGCATTAAACTATGTACCTATCCAAACTTCTCTTAAACGTTGAAACCAAGCTTGCATGCATCATGTGCGTTGGCAGGAACCGGCCCCTCTGCCCTTCCGAGCCACACCGCAAGCACACAGGACAATTTACCATCACTGATTAACCGACTAAGTGGTACATCTTTGGAATATGAGAGGAAACCGGAAGCCCACGCGTTCACAGGGAGAATGTACAAACTCCTTACAGACATCCAGAATTGAACTCTGAACTCTGGCACCCTGAGGTACAATAGCTGTGATGTTACCATGGTGCCCCTCAGTGTCCCCTTTGTGAGAGGTGGAAGTGGGTAAGGCCGGCCAACAGGGATCTGCTGTAGGCCACTCCCCTGAACAGCAGATACAATGGATTACAGAAACACTGATGATCTCCAACCATACCGTCGACTTTGGACGATGAAGACAGGAGGTCATCAACGGCCTATGCTCCATGAGGAGCCAAGGGCACAAGAAAAAAACGTTAACGTTATCGCCCCTAAACAGAAATCATTTGAAACACGTAGACAGCAAAATGCTGCCCTAATTATTTCTTGATTTATTTTACCCTCTCTTGGATTTTTTTTGTTCAGACAAGCAAGTACCGCATGCTTGGAACAACTTTAGCAATTTTTCCTTTTCTTTGACCTTCGACAGTGTCTTCTGAAAAGAGATCTTGTGCTTTCCCGGTGTATATGACATATACTCTCTTGTTAGGCTTCCAGCCAGGTACAGGTGTTGGTTTTACCTGATGTTTTGGTGACAATCTTGATCAGGGATGATGCCTAGGCATATCTATAACCATATAACAATTACAGCACAGAGACAGGCCATCTCGGCCAGTCTAGTTCGGGCCAAACTCTTACTCTCACCTAGTCCCATTGACCTGCACTCAGCCCATAACCCTCCATTCCTTTCCTGTCCATATAGCTATCCAATTTAACTTTAAATGACAACATCGAACCTGCCTCAACCACTTCTGTTGGAAGCTCGTTCCACACAGCTACCACTCTCTGAGTAAAGAAGATCCCCTCACTTTTGCCCTTTAACTCTCAACTCATGTCCTCTTGTTTGAATCTCCCCCACTCTCAATGGAAAAAGCCTATCCATGTCAACTCTATCTATCCCCCTCGTAATTTTAAATACCTCTATCAAGTCCCCCCTCAACCTTCTACGCTCCAAAGAATAAAGACCCAACTTATTCAACCTTTCTCTGTAACTTAGGAGATGAAACCCAGGTAACATTCTAGTAAACCGTCTCTGTACTCTCTCTATTTTGTTGACATCTTTCCTATAATTCGGTGACCAGAACTGTACACAATACTCCAAATTTGGCCTCACCAATGCCTTGTACAATTTCAACATTACATCCCAACTCCTATACTCAATGCTCTGATTTATAAAGGCCAGCATACCAAAAGCTTTCTTCACCACCCTATCCACATGAGATTCTACCTTCAGGGAACTATGCACCATTATTCCTAGATCCCTCTGTTCTACTGCATTCTTCAATGCCCTACCATTTACCATGTATGTCCTATTTTGATTAGTCCTACCAAAATGTAGCACCTCACATTTATCAGCATTAAACTCCATCTGCCATCTTTCAGCCCACTCTTCTAACTGGCCTAAATCTTTCTGCAAGCTTTGAAAACCTACTTTATTATCCACAACTCCACCTATCTTAGTATCATCTGCATACTTTCTAATCCAATTTACCACCCCATCATCCAGATCATTAATATATATGACAAACAACATTGGACCCAGTACAGATCCGTGAGGCTCACCACTAGTCACTGGCCTCCAATCTGACAAACAGTTATCCACCACCACTCTCTGGTGTCTCCCATCCAGCCACTGCTGAATCCATTTTACTACTTCAATATTAATACCTAACAATTGAACCTTCCTAACTAACCTTCCATGTGGAACCTTGTCAAAGGCCTTACTGAAGTCCATATAGACAACATCCACCGCTTTACCCTTGTCAACTTTCCTAGTAACCTCATCAAAGAATTCAATAAGATTTGTCAAACATGACCTTCCACGCATGTTGACTGCTCCTAATCAGACCCTGTCTATCCAGATAATTATATATACCATCTCTAAGAATACTTTCCATCAATTTACTCACCACTGATGTCAAACTCACAGGCCGATAATTGCTAAGTTTACTCTTAGAACCCTTTTTAAACAATGGAACAACATGAGCAATACACCAATCCTCCAGCACCATCCCCGTTTCTAATGACATTTGAAATATTTCTGTCACAGCCCCTGCTATTTCCACACTGACTTCCCTCAAGGTCCTAGGGAAAAGCCTGTCAGGACCCAGAGACTTATCCACTTTTATACTCCTTTAAAGTGCCAGTACTTCCTCTTCTTTAATCATCATAGTCTGGTGGTATATATACTCAACTCCAGTCGTCTGTCCCTCCCGATTGGTTAGTCCTCATCCAATCAGGTTTCCGCTGCCCCATCTTTTTAAAATTGTATTCCAGTTCTTACTTAGGGTGAGACCTTCATCTTTATTAAAATTCTTATTCTCTAGTTTTATTTCAATGGCTTCCTTCACCAGGTGGTCCCAAAAGCCAAGACTACTGTGCCGCACCAAAGGCTTTGGCAGTTTATGGCAGAGTTTGTCATTGAAATGTCCATTAAAATTGACGCCTGTACCCAGCTGGAAGCTTGAGAAGAGTCTGAGTGCCTTGTGCTTTAGATTCTGGGTGTATCACTTGATTCCTAGAAAATAAAAGCAAGGATGTAATGTTGAGGCTTTATAAAGCACTGGTGAGGTCTCATTTGAAGTGTTATGAGCAGTTTTGGGCAGCATATCTAAGAAAGGATGTGCTGAAATTGGAGCTGGTTCAAAGGAGGCTCATGAAAGTGATTCCAGGATTGAAAGGCTTGTCATATGAAGAGCATTTGTTGACTCTGAGCCAGTACTCACTGGAATTCAGAAGAATGAGGTGGGGTATTTCACTGAAACCTATCAAAGGTTGAAAGGCCTCGATAGACTGGATGTAGAGAGGATGCTTCGAATGGGAAAGGGGTCTAAGACCAGGGAACATAGCATCAGAATACAAGGGCATCCTTTTCAGAACAGAAATGAGGAGGAACTTTTTTAGCTGGAAAATGGTGAATCTGTGGAATTCATTGCCACGGGTGACTGTGGAGGCCAAGTCATTGGGTATATTTAATGCAGAGGTTGATAGATTTTTGATTAGTCAGGGTACAAAGGAACACAGGGAGAAGGCAAGAGACTGGGGCTGAAAGGGAAATGGATCATCGATGATGAAATGGCGGAGCAGGCTCGATGGGCCAAATGGATTAGTTCTGCTGCTATTTCGTATGGTCTTAGTGTTTCTCAGTCAATGGAAAAAGCTATTCAAAAACTAAGCAAACTATCAAAGCATTTCCAGCTCTTAAGGACATCATTGCACAGCCTCTGGACAGTGAATCGCCTCATGCCTTTCAGGTTCTTCGATGAGCTCATCCCCCCCAAAGACTAAGTTCATTCCAGGACTTGATGCCATTGTTTGGTGGAAGTTATCTTACTCCACCCATCAACCAGCATTCCTCCCATATTAACAAACCATCTCACAAACACCAGTATTATGTTTACAGGAGAAACTGAAGGACTTCAAGTGAATGAAAAGTTCTCACTGCTGGCAAGAAAACGAGTATCAACCCCAGATGAGGTCAGCCTCAGGTTGGAGGAGCCTCCAGTCTGATGGCATTAATATTGTGACGTTCTGGGTGGGAGCATGGTCGACAGCCTGCCCCTGCGTTTCTAATGACCAGTACTGTCTAGTGTTCTTGTGTTAAAATGCTTTTGTGGGATTATGGTGGGAAGTTCCAGTTCATTTATTGTTACATTTTAGCTTGGGTTTTACAGTTATTTACTTGTGTGTTTGAGGGCCACCCTGACTGTAACCGGAGTGTGTGATGGTCACCTCCACCATCCATATGAGACTTGGGGGGGTTCACCCTCCGGGTCATGGTGTCTAGTCTGTTTTGTGTCCATCACAATAAAATTGGTGTTGAGTTAAAGAGCTTCCTCGTCTGTCATTATGGACCACCACAATATGCTCACCACAATATCAATTTCTCCTTCCAGTAAAAAAAGTTTCCCTCCACCTCCCCCCTTCTTCTATTCCCCACTCTGGCCTCTCACCACTTCTCACCTGCCTATCACCTCCCCTGGGTCCCCCCCCCCCTTTACTTTCCTCTACGGTCCACTCTCCAGATTCCTTCTTCTCCAGCCCTTGACCTTTCCCACCCACCTGGCTTCACCTGTCACCTTCCAGCTAGCCTCCTTCTCACCACACCCCACCTTTTTATTCTGATGTCTTCTCCCTTCCTTCTCAGGCCTGAAATGTCAATTGGTCATTCATTTTCATGGATGCAGCCCGAACAAATCTTCTGCACCTCCCCCCCCCCCCCCCGCACTCCTCTATTCCCCACTCGGACCTTTCATTTCTTCTCACCTGCCTATTACCTTCTCTTTACTCCCCTCTTCCTTCCCTTTATCTTACTGGAAGGTCCACTCTCCTGTCCTATCAGATTCTTTCTTCTCCAGCCCTTGACCTTTCCCACCCACCTGGCTTCACCTATCACCTTCCGGCTAGCCTCCTTCCCCCCACCTTTTTATTCTGGCATCTTCTCCCTTTCTTCTCAGTCCTGAAGAAGGGATTCACCCTGAACTTTCCAAAGATGCTGTCTGACCTACTGACTTCCTCCAGCATTGTGTGTGTGTGTGTGTGTGTGTGTGTGTGTGTTGCTTTGAATATCCAGCATCGACAGTCTTCCTCATGTTTACAAATATCAGCCAATGGTTATCTTAGATTTTTAAAATGGTTGTTAAGGCTGGTGTGGTGTGCTGGCTTTTATTAGTCTGAGGACTGAGCTCAAGATCTATGAGATAATGCTGCCGCTCTATAAAACGCTGGTTGGACCACACTTGGAATATTGTGTTCAGTTCTGGACACCTCATCATAGGAAGGATGTGGAAGCTTTAGAGAGGGTGCAGAAGAGATTTACCGGGACGCTGCCCAGATTAGAGAGCATGACTTATGAGGAGAGGTTGAGAGAGCTCAGGATTTTCTCTTTGGAGTGAAGCAGGATGAGAGGTGACTTGATAGAGGTGTGCAAGATGATAAGATACACAGATCAGAATGATAGGAGTTCATGGGGTGTCCAGGGAGGGGGAGCACCTCTGGTGAAGGGGCCTGTCATGTCCATTCCAGGACAGCTCACTCACCCTTGACCCCTGGTACACTGCTGCAACGGGTGAGGGTAGCTGGCAAACCTCATACCCTGTGAGATAAGAACATGCCTGTCCCAGCAAAGTCAGCTCTGACAGACTGGGCAGATGAGATCCAATGGCCAGGAAGGCGGTTCTGTTCTGCTCCATGGAGAGTGAAGGGCGTAGCATCACTGTCATCCGCTGAGGCAGGGAAGGCCCCAGTTGTGATGCTTGTTTCTGCACTTCTGAAGTCAAGAGAGTGGAACTCTCCCAGTGCAAAGCTTTTCCACTTCAAAAACTCTCCCGCACAGGTTTCCTGTCATGGTCAGACATGAAGGACAACCACCATAAGATGATAAGAGGCAGAGATCGAGTGGACAGCCAGAAACTTTTTCCCAGGGGGGAAATAGCTAATTTCCTCCAATCATCTTAATATAATTTTAAGGTGATTAGAGGAAAGTATAGAGGGTTCTGTCAGAGGCAAATTTTGTTTTAAAAACACAGCAAGTGGTAGAGGTAGGTACATTACTGACATGTAAGAAACTCGTAGATAAACACATGGATGATTGAAAGATGGAAGGCTATGTGGGAAGGAAGGCTGAGATTGATCCTTGGGAGCAGGTTATAACCTCAGCAGTTTTTTTTCATCTTGTTAGGAACCGCCCTTACTTGTACCACTCCACTGGCTCAAAGCTGAGTGAGAGGTCAGGTTTATCTGTTGGGTTCATTGTATCATAGGGATACGAGATCATACACCAGGATATCTAGGCCAGTGCAGCCTAGTATAACCCTTTACAGTGTCAGAAATCAGGTTTCAAATCCAACCACTGTAAGCAGTTGTGTATATTCTCCCCGTGACCACGCAGGTGTTGGCGAGTTTGTATATTCTCCCCGTCACTACGTGGGCATTGGCGAGTTTGTACATTCTCCCCGTGACCACGCGGGTGTTGGCGAGTTTGTACATTGTCCCCGTGACCACGTGGGCGTTGGGGAGTTTGTACGTTCTCCCCGTCACCACATGGGTGTTGGCGAGTTTGTATGTTCTCCCCATCACTACGTGGGCGTTGGCAAGTTTGTACATTCTCCCCGTGACCACGTGGGCGTTGGGGAGTTTGTACGTCCTCCCCGTCACCATGTGGGTGTTGGCGAATTTGTACGTTCTCCCTGTCACTACGTGGGCATTGGGGAGTTTGTTCGTTCTCCCCATCACCACGTGGGCGTTGGGGAGTTTGTTCATTCTCCCCGTCACTACATGGGCGTTGGCAAGTTTGTACATTCTCCCCGTGACCATGTGGGCATTGGGGAGTTCCAGTTTTAATATTGCTGCAATTCCAAAGACAACATGACAGCGGCTAATTTCTACAGACGCACCGTGGAGAGCGTTCTAACTGACTGTATCACCGTCTGGTCTGGGGCGAGAGGCCACTGCACGGGATTGAAATAAGCTGCAGAAAGTTGTGAACTCAGTTATCTCCATCATGGGCTTTAGCCTATATAGCATCCACAACATCTTTAAACAGTGAGGCATCCATCATTGAGGACCCCCATGACCCAGGACATGTCTTGTTCTCATTGCTACCATCAGGGAGGAGGTACAGGAGCCTGAAGGCACACACTCAGCGATTCAGGAACAGCTTCTTCCCCTCTGCCATCCGATTCCTAAATGGACATTGAACCCATGAACTATCTCATTTTTCCTTTAATATAAATTATTTCTTGTTTTGCACTATTATTTGTTTATTTAATATAAACATATGTACTTACTGTAATTGACTTAATTTTTTTTATTTCTATACTATCATGTATTGCATTGAACTGCTGCTGCTAAGCTAACAAATTTCACGACACATGTCGGTGATAATAAACCTGATTCTGATTCCAACGGGACCAGTGAAAGATCAACCAGAGTGCAGAAGATATCACACTGTGCAAATGCAAATATAAATAAATAGCAATAAATAATGAGAGTAGGAGATAAAGTGAGATCATTGATTGTGGAAACATTTCAATGATGGGGCAAGTGAGTGTAGTTATCCCCTTTTGTTCAAGAGCCTGATGGTTGAGGGTTAATAACTGTTCTTGAACCTGGTGGTGTGGGACCTGAGGCTCATTGTGGTGAGTGAAGTTATCCACACTGGTTCAGGAGCCTGATGGTTGTGGGGTAATAACTGTTCCTGAACCTGGTGGTGTGGGACCTGAGGCTCATTGTGGTGAATGAAGTTATCCACACTGGTTCAGGAGCCTGATGGTTGTGGGGTAATAACTGTTCCTGAACCTGGTGGTGTGGGACCTGAGGCTCATTGTGGTGAATGAAGTTATCCACACTGGTTCGAAGCAAGCTGCAGAGAGATGTAAACTTAGTCAGCTTCATCATGGGCACTAGCCTTCGAAATAGCCAACACATCTTCAAGGAGCGGTGCCTCAAAAAGGCAGCATCCATCATTAAGGACCTCCATCACCCAGGACATGCCCTCTTCTCATTGCTACCATCAGGGAGGAGGTACAGGAGCCTGAAGGCACACACTCAGTGATTCAGGAACAGCTTCTTCCCCTCTGCCATCAGATTTCTGAACGGACGTTGAACCCATGAACACTACCTCACTACTTTTGCACTACTTATTTCATGTATGTATATTAATTGTAATTGACAGTTTGTATTATGTACCGCAATGTACAACAACAAATTTCATGACGTACACCGCTGATTCTGGTTCCGATGATGTTCCAGTAACCGCATTTCATAGTTTAACATTCATCGATACACAAAATATCAATAACAAAAATAACCCTGCTAAAAGTATTTCTGTAATCCTGTGTTTCCTCTACGTCACTTCAGTGCAGTGATTGTCCACATTACCTGTGCAAAGGTGCCATCCTCATTACATTCAGGGACAATGATGGAGTCCGTTGTCTTCCTGGTTTGTGCCAACGCTTGGGCTCTGTCTTCCTGGCATCTCACTTTAGACCTCTCTGGAAAATAGATCAGCCCGTTTCAGAGTAAATGGAGAAAACATTTACCCAGTAATCTGACTCAACAGCAAAGTGAATTTACTATCAAAGTGCCTACCTGTTACCATATACCACCCTGAGATTCGTTCTCTCGCGAGCATTCAAAGTTCAAAGCAAGGTGAATTTATTATCAAAGTACAGTACAAAAAGTCTTAGGTACATGTACATTACTAGGGCAGCTATGACTTGCAGGGTACTGTATTCGTCAACGTGGAGTGGACAGCGTGTTTGTAAACCTGGCAGAAGCAAAGGATGTTGGGCATAGCCAGGGTGGAGTGCAGTGGAAGGCATGTAGGACAGGTGGCAGAGGAGGAGTGCCAGGGCAAGGAGGGTGTGGCACGGGTACAGACACACCCAGCCCTGAGACAAGGTCATTTGATTCCAAACAATCGGTTTATTGATCAGTACAAAGTTCAAAGTAAATTTATTGTCAAAGTACATACATGTCACCATATATGATTCAGAGATTAAGAATATATAAGAACATAAGAAATAGGAGCAGGAGTCAGCCATCTGGCCGTCGATCCTGCTCCACCATTCAATAAAATCATGGCTGATCTGACCATGGACTCATCTCCACCTACCTGCCTTTTCCCCATAACCCTTAATTCCCCTACTATGCAGAAATCTATCCAACCTTGTCTTAAATATATTTACTGAGGAAGCCTCCACTGCTTCATTGACCAGAGAATTCATTTCCTTGTGGACATACTCAGCAAATCTATAGAGTAGAAACTAAAACAGGATCAATGAAAGATCAACCAGAGTGCAGAAGACAACAAACTGTGCAAATGCAAATATAAATAAATAGCAATAAATAATGAGATAATGAGATAAAGAGTCCTTAAAGTGAGATCATTGGTTGTGGGAACATCTCAATGGATGGGGAAGTGAACATCTCAATGGATGGGGAAGTGACCATGACCTTGGTGGTGAGGATCTTTGATGATGGATGCTGCTTTCCTACAACATAGTCATAGTCATACTTTATTGATCCTGGGGGAAATTGGTTTTCGTTACAGTTGCACCATAAATAATATTACTATTTATTATTTATTAAATAAATATTTATTAAAACCATAAATAGTTAAATAGTAATATGTAAATTATGCCAGTAAATTATGAAATAAGTCCAGGACCAGCCTATTGGCTCAGGATGTCTGACCCTCCAAGGGAGGAGTTGTAAAGTTTGATGGTCACAGACAGGAATGACTTCCTATGACACTCTGTGTTGCATCTCAGTGGAATGAGTCTCTGGCTGAATGTACTCCTGCGTCCAACCAGTACATTATGTAGTGGATGGGAGACATTGTCCAAGATGGCATGCAACTTGGACAGCATCCTCTTTTCAGACACCACCGTCAGAGAGTCCAGTTCCATCCCCACAACATCACTGGCCTTACGAATGAGTTTGTTGATTCTGTTGGTGTCTGCTACCCTCAGCCTGCTGCCCCAGCACACAACAGCAAACATGATTGCACTGGCCACCACAGACTCGTAGAACATCCTCAGCATCGTCCGGCAGATGCTAAAGGACCTCAGTCTCCTCAGGAAATAGAGATGGCTCTGACCCTTCTTGTAGACAGCCTCAGTGTTCTTTGACCAGTCCAGTTTATTGTCGATTCGTATCCCTAGGTATTTTGTAATCCTCCACCATGTCCACACTGACCCCCTGGATGGATACAGGGATTCATGTAGATGTGCTCAAAGGTTGGGAGGGCTTCACCTGTGATGTACTTGGTCAAATCCTCCATTTTAAGGCCTTGGTATTTCCATACCAGGTCGTGATGCAATATACTCTCCAATACACATCTATAGAAGTTTGTCAAAGTTTTAGATATCATGCTGAATCTCCGCAGATTCCTAAGGAAGTAGAGGCGCTGCCATGTTTTGTTCGCAATTGCACTCTCGTGCTGGGCCCAGGACAGGTCGTCTGAAATAGTAACACCCAGGAATTTAAAGTTGCCTCTGACCTCTCTACCTCTGACCCTCCAATGAGGACTAGTTCATAAAGCTTTGTTTTCCTCCTGAAGTCAATAATCAGCTCCTCGGTCTTGCTCTGTTGTTGTTATGGCACCACTCAGCCAGATTTTCAATCTCCCTCCTGTATACTGATTCATCACCAACTTTGATTCAAACCACAACAGTGGTGTCATCAGCAATCTTGAATTTGGCATTGGAACTGTACTCAGCAACACATTCATGGGTGTAAAGTGAGTAGAGCAGGGGGCTAAGCACATAGTCCAGTGGTGCACCTGTGCTGATGGAGATTGTGGAGGAGATATTGCTGCCAATCTGAACTGACTGAATGTCTCTCTGGTGCCCCCCACTCCCTCCCTCTCCCTTCCCATTTTCTCAACTATGATTCCCTTCTCCCTGCCCGCTTCCCACTCTCAGTCCACAATAGAGACCCAGATCAGAATCAGGTTTATCATCACTCACATATGTCATGAAATTTGAAACAAGAGAAATTTGTGTCCTGCTGAAGGGTCTCAGCCTGAAATGTCGACTGTCCTCTTTTCCATAGATACTGCCTGGCCTTCCGAGTTCCTCCAGCATTTTGTGTGGGTTGTCATGAAATTTGTTTTTCGTTTTTGCAGCAGCAGTGCACTTCAATACATAAAATTACTACAGTATTGTGCAAAAGTCTTAGGCACCCTAGCTATATATAGCAACACACACATAAAATTCTGGAGGAATTCGGCAGGTCAGGCACATCTATGGAAATGAATAGTTAGACAATGTTTCGGGCCAAGATCCTTTTTCAAGACTGAGAAGGAAGGGGGAAGATGTCAGAATAAAAAGGTGGGGGGAGGGGAAGGAGGATTGCACCAAGGTGATGGGTGAAGCCAGATGGGTGGGAAAGGTCAAGGGCTGGAGAAGAAGGTATCTGATAAGAGAGGAGAGTGGACCAAGGGGAAAGAGAAGGAGGAGGGGACCCAGTGGAAGTAATAGGTAGGCAAGGTCAGAGTGGGGAATACAGGAAGGGGTTGGGGAGAATCTGTTTACCAGGAGAAATCAATATTGATACCATCAGGTTGGAGACCACCCAGATAGAATACTAGGTGTTGTTCCTCTGCCTTGAGGTTGGCCTCATCTTGGCACAAGAGGAAGCCATAGACCAACATGTGAGACTGGAAATGGGAATTAAAATCTTTGGCCACAGGAAGTCCCGCTTGCAGTGGATGTGCTGGAGGTGCTTGACGAGGTGGTCCCCCAATTTACAACAGGCCTCACCAGACGCAATGGATGACCTGAGCAGATTCGCAGGTGAAGTGTTGCCTCACCTGGTGGGACTGTTTGGGGCCCTGATGGAGGTAACGGAGGAGGTGAATGGGCAGGGGCATCAGGGCAACTGGAATCCATCAATACTGGCTGATTATTGTTGGACACTTAAATGAGAAGCTTCTGACACTGCATACAAATGAAAATCATCAACAGAACATTTTTAGCTTAGTTGAACTATTGCAAAGCATCAGCACCATTATGCCACGAAACACATTATATTCAATAAAAGGTAATTTATTGTCTCTCCAAATTTCTCCATATACAAGTAGCCTGAAATTATGTTTGTGTTCGGCTTCAAGCGGTCTATCATAAACCAAAAAAAATCTGAGGAGGCAACAGTTTCAAAACAATTTGTCATCCAACGTAATCATGGGATGGCAGAAGTGACACTGGAGGACATCAGCGGATCAGAAGGCATCCGTGGAAGGAGATAGACAGATGTCATTTCAGGTCAAGACCCTTCATCAGACTGGGATTCGATTCAATAGATCACATGATGCTGTGTCTGATTACTTCTTTTAGTAAAGATGAGGAGGAATTTCTTTAGCTCGAGGATGCTGAATTGGATGCCTGTGGAGGCCAAATCATTGGGTATATTTAAAACATTTGATGATATGTTCTTGATTAGGGTGTGAAAGATTGAGGGTAGCAGACACCAACAGAAACAACAAACTCATTCGTAAGGCCAGTGATGTTGTGGGGATGGAACTGGACTCTCTGACGGTGGTGTCTGAAAAGAGGATGCTGTCCAAGTTGCATGCCATCTTGGACAATGTCTCCCATCCACTACATAATGTACTGGGTGGGCACAGGAGTACATTCAGCCAGAGACTCATTCCACCGAGATGCAACACAGAGCGTCATAGAAAGTCATTCCTGCCTGTGGCCATCAAACTTTACAACTCCTCCCTTGGAGGGTCAGACACCCTGAACCAATAGGCTGGTCCTGGACTTATTTCCTGGCATAATTTACATATTACTATTTAGCTATTTATGCTTTTATTACTATTTAATTATTTATGGTGCAACTGTAACGAAAACCAATTTCCCCTGGGATCAATAAAGTATGACTATGACTATTATGGAGAATGGAGTTGAAAGGGATAATAAATCAGCCATGATGGAATCATGGAGCAGATTCAATGGGCTGAATGGCCTAATTCTGCTCCTCTGTCTTATGGTATTATATCTTGTGTCTGACACCAAGAGGAAGGTGGGGGAAAACTCCAAACTCCTTCTAAAGGCCATGATTTCCCATGGCTTTTCATCACACCGAAATTGATTCAAGTACCGCACAAAACACTACACGAACCAATTCCAGGCAGATTCCTGGAGATTAGTGCAAGACAGGAAAATCTGCAGCAGTAATCAATACAATTGTAATAAAGAATTCCAATGGAGCATTAAAAATTATAATGATTGCTGACATATGTGGTTTTGTGCTGAATCAGTAACAGCACTCAATTCTGTCCACTTGCAAGATATTGATTCTGAACAGATCACATCAAAAACATTTAGATCCTTGCAAGATCCTATGCGCCATGTGTTTTTTTTCTTTAATGCTTCAGTAATGAGGATTAACCTCCAAGACAACCGCAACCTTACCGTGGGGCTTGGAAGCTTGTGTGCCTCAGTGACCCGGGGAGATATGCTGGCTGGAGTCAGGGAGTCGGGGCTTTAGGCTTTGGCTTTCAATAGTGTCACAGGGCAGAGGACAGACTAAGAGTGCTCTACTGGTCCTCCAGATTCAGGGGTTCAGCTCAGGGCTAACTACCCCAACTGGTCAAACAAAATCGTTATGGGAACAGCAATCAAGAATCCTTCTGCATCTGAGTGTGACGGTATTCCTGAGTCTCCACCCGGGACTTGCATAACTGACAGTAGTGAAAACCGAGAGGAAGCTACTGACATGATGAAGGAAGCCCTGAACACCACCAGAGATGGAGGACCTTCATTGCTGCCCTAAACACTAGTTTCCTACTACCCTCAATTTCCAGATCTATCAGTTTATCTGCGTCCTCTTGAAATAGCCCCAGTAGTCCAACCTCCACAAGACAACAGGGCGGAGGTTTCCAGACAGACCCAATGACCTGTGCCACCCAGCATCACCGATTTAACCCTCGCCTGACCACGGCAGCTTACAATGGTCTACTGACCTACCAACCGGTATGCCTTTTGCCCCGTGTGAAGAGACCGAAGCATTCCGGGGAAATCCAAGCAGTTCACAAGGAGAACGTACAAACTCCTTACAGAGCACGGTTGGGAATTGAACCCCAAACGCGATTGCCGTAAGTAACTCCACACTCCACCGCCCCAAGCTGTAATAGCGTCACGTTAACCACTGCTCCCGCAGCTATAAAATGGTCTCTTCCCCCTTCCACCTTCCCTTTCTGCCATGATCCACTGTCCTCTTCTCTCTTACACAGAACATAGAGCAGTACAGCACAGGAACAGCCCTTAACCTACAGCGTTGTGCTGAAACAATTAAATTACTAATCAAATGGCCAACTAAACTAACCTCTTCCACCTGCACACTCAGAATCAGGTTTAATATCACCAGCATACATCGTGAAACTTGTTAACCTTGCGGCAGGGGTACAATGCAATACATGACAAATACCAAAAAACTGAATTTCAGTTAAAAAAAATACATTTTTCTTTTTCTCACCACTTATGGGTGGTGTGATTGTGTATTTTCCCTTGATCTCGGGTCCTCTACCAGAGACCCGGGAGCCTGAGTATCCTTGCTGTTCCTAGTGGTGTGCTCTTCTGGACTGAGGCCTGAGATGTTGTTCCCGGGATTTGTTGGAGTCACTCTCCCAGTCCAGGTGTCACAGCTCCGAGTGAGATTACTCAGGCTTTAACCTTTCACACCCTTTCTATCTGCTCTTTCAAGCCTGGAATTTCTCCAGCTTCTCGTTCTTTCTTCCTGATGCTACTGTCATTCAGGATTGCCACATCTATATTACGATTGCTTTCTTCTGATACTTGTCCAGTATTACTATGTCTGGTTGGTTGGCCAGTAACTGCTTGTCAGTCTGTATTTGGAAGTCCCACAGGATCATGGCTCTGTCATTCTCCATGACCTTCTCGGGTGTTTCCCATTTGGATTTGGGAGTGTCCTATCCATAGTCAGTGCAGATGTTCCTGTACACGATTCCTACAGTTTGGTTGTGCTGTTCAGTGTCTGCTGTCCCTGCCTGCATCTTGCATCCTGCTACTATGTGCTGGATGGTTTCAGAGCACTCCTTGCACAGTCTGCATCTTGGGTCTTGTCTGGTGTGATAGACCCCTGCTTTTACTGCTCAGCACCTGTTCTGGTGCAGCCACGAGCAGCACCTCTGCTGTTCCTGAGCCCTGCCATTTCCAGCCACTAGTAGGGCTTTCTTATGTCAGCCGCCTCTGATACCTGGAGATGGGACATCCCATACAGTGGCTTGTCCTGCCATGGCCTCTGGGCCTCTGGGCCTCTGGCTCTGCTTCACCCACTTCCATTTCCATGTCCCCTGCCTGCTGTCTGAGGTATATCGCCTTGCAGGTTGTCCGTGAGGGCCATCTTCCTGACATACTCATGCATGTTTCCTGGACTGTGACCTTGACACTTCCAAGTCCCCGTCCTCCTTTATTCTGGCAGGTGTACAGTGGTTCAACAATGGACTTTGGATGGAATCCTCAATGCACGTTAGTAGTTTCTGGGCCTGATGTCAGTGGCTTCCTGTTCATTCCTTGGCCAGCACACTCTTGCGGCTGGGTATCTGATGACTGGTAGGGCGAATGTATTGATGGCTCTGATCTTGTTCTTCCCATTCAACTGGCTTTTTAGGGCCAGTCTCACCCTTTGCAGGTACTTGGATGCTGCAGTCTTCCTTGAGTCCTCATCGTGGCTTCCATGCACCTGCTGCATCCCCAGGTAAAAGTTATATTAAATAAGTAGAGCAAAAATAGAAATAAAAAGTAGTGAGCTCATGGGTTCAATGTCCATTCAGAAATCAGATGGCAGAGGGGAAGGAGCCGTTCCTGAATCATTGAGTGTGTGCCTTCAGGCTCCTGTACCTCCTCCTCGATGGTAACAGTGAGAAGAGGGCGTGTCCTGGGTGATGGGGGTCCCTAATGATGGATGCTGCCTTTTTGAGGCATCGCTCCTTGAAGATGTCCTTTATACTGGGGAGGCTAGTGCACACCATGGAGCTGACTGAGTTCACAACTTTCTGCAGCTTATTTTGATCCTGTGCAGTAGCCTCCCCCACCCAATACCAAATGGTGATGCAGTCAGTTAAAATGCTTTCCTTTGTACATCTGTAGAAATTTGTGAGTGTCTTTGGTGACAAAACAACCTCTTCAAACTCTTGATGAAATATAGCCACTGTCGTGCCTTCTTTATAGCTGCACCGATATGTTGGGTCCAGGTTAGATCCTCAGATACTGACACCCGGTGACCTGAAATTGCTCACTCTCTCCCTCTATGATGACTGGTGTGTGTTCCCTCGTCTTACCCTTTCTGAAGTCCGCAATTAGCTCTTTGGTCTCACTGACACAATGTTCATATCCTTCTATTTTCCTCAAATTCATATGCCTATCATAACGTCTTTAATGTCTCTGCCTCTACCACTGCCACCCCCCCCCAGGCAGCGCACTCCAGGCACGCACCAATTTGTAAAAAAAAAACTTGCCCCTCACAACTCCCTGGAGAGATTTACGGCAAACAATGCAGGGGAAGGGCAAAGCAGGTCAGGGAAATCCCTCTAGGAGTTATGCAAGGAACGCCCAACTAATTGCTTCAATAATTCAGCATCCTATCCTGTCACCCAATAAGCAGATGAATTAATCATAATTGGAGAGTACGTAGGCATGCTACAGGCACCTATCTGTGAGAGCTTTCTGTTCGACTGCCTCAAGATTCGGAGGCTCGAGTTTTTCCATCGGCAACTCTGATAAAATGAAGAGCGTCTTTGTCGATCCCAGAGGCACCATGAAACATTCTATAGAATTCGTGCAGAAATAGGCCAGGCAACATTACTGATCCACAATAACACACACACACACAGAATCTGAATTACTGTAGAACATAAATCCATTTAACGCATCAACCCTGTGTCAGGTCTCTGTAAAGCAGAGGTTCCCAAACCTCTATGTGCGTTGGACCAAAACCATTAAGCAGGGGGTCCATGGACCACAGACTGGGAACCCCTGCTGTAAAAAGCAATCTGTCCAGTTCTGTCTCCCTGCTCCTTCATCAAAAGTCGAAATAACTTTATTACCAAGGTGCGGACATGTCACCACATACACAAGACATGCAGGAAATCCAGAGCAACACACACAAAATGCTGGAGGAACTCAGCAGGTCAGGCTGCATCTATGGAAAGGAATAAAGTGGCGGGAGGAGAGGGTAGCAGCGCGCCATGCGCGCACGCGCAGATCTCCAGTGAAAATTATATCGTATTTGTTAAATAGGGGCCGTGGACAATTCTGATTTGATGGAGGCAGACGTGAAAGCACAGAGGAACATCTGGAGAAATCTTTGAAATGCCCGGTTCGCTGCCGCTGCTACTGGGCCATCGAGAATCTTCCGGAGGGAAGGCCTCAAAATCCCCGGCTTTGCCTGCTGTTGGCGACCGAGACTGAGGTCGAATCGTTTGGATAGAGATGGTGTTCGGTACTCGGTGTCAGAGGGCTGATCGGAGGCTCAAAGTTTTCGGACGACTCAGAGTTGGACTGTGGTCGGGCATGGCAGGGAGAGTTTTCTTCCTTCTCCCATCTGCGTGAGATGTGGGACTTTCGAAAGACTTTGAACTTTTTTTTACTGTGATTATGGCCTGTTCTTCATCAAGTTATGGTATTGTTGCACTGTTGTAACTATATGTTATAATTATGTGGTTTTGTTAGTTTTTTCAGTCTTGGTCTGTCCTGTGTTTTGTGATATGACACCGGAGGAAATATTATATCATTTCTTAATGCATGCATTACTAAATGACAATAAAAGAGGACTGCGTGTCCCCATAATCTAAAAAATCAAATCTAAGTGCCAATATTTCAGACTGAGACCCTTCTTCAGGCCAGAATAAGAGCTCTACTTTGAAAGCCTTCAAAAAAAAGAATCTTGGGTTGTATATTGTGACATATAGATACTTTGACAACAAATTTACTTTGAACTTTGACCTTTGTGTTTACTCTTTCTTTCTCTTGTACAGTAATGTGCAAAAGCCATGGGCACATATATCTAGCACTGTATTCGTCAACATGGAGCAGAGAGTGAGCTTGTACCCCTTGTGGGAGCAATGGATGTTGGGAATAGTGAGGGAGGAATGCGGGACAGGTGGCGGAGAAGGAGTGAGAAACCCAGGAGGAGGAAAGCAGAGGTCCATGAGCCAGTCCTCATCGGAGGACCAGAGACGGAGAGGGTCAGCAACTTTAAATTCCTGGGTATTATTTCAGAGGATGAGTCCTGGGCCCAGCACACAAGTGCAATTGTGAAGAAAGCACGGCAGCACCTCTAGGAGTCTGCAGACATTCGACACGATATCTAAAACTTTGGCAAACTTCTACAGATGTGTAGTGGAGAGTATATGGACTGGCTGCATCATGGCCTAGTATGGAAATATCAATGTTTCTGAATGGAAAATCCTACAAAAGGTGGTGGATTCAGCCCAGTACATCATGGGTAAAGCCCTCCCAACCACTGAGCACATCCACATGAAAGGCTGTCGCAGGAAAGCAGCAACCGTCAGAGATCCTCACCACCCAGGCCATGATCTCTTCTCACTGCTGCCATCAGGTAGGAAGTACAGGAGCTTCAGGACTCCCACCACCAGGTTCAGGAACAGTTATTACCCCACAACCATCAGGCTCCTGAACCAGTGTGGATAACTTCACTCACCACAATGAGCCTCAGGTCCCACGCCACCAGGTTCAGGAACAGTTATTACCCCACAACCATCAGGCTCCTGAACCAGTGTGGATAACTTCACTCACCACAATGAGCCTCAGGTCCCACACCACCAGGTTCAAGAACAGTTATCACCCCACAACCATCAGGCTCCTGAACCAGTGTGGATAACTTCACTCACCACAATGAGCCTCAGGTCCCACACCACCAGGTTCAGGAACAGTTATTACCTCACAGCCATCAGGCTCCTGAACCGGTGTGGATAACTTCATTCACCACAATGAGCCTCAGGTCCCACACCACCAGGTTCAAGAACAGTTATTACCCCACAACCATCAGGCTCTTGAACAAAAGGGGATAACTACACTCACTTGCCCCATCATTGAAATGTTTCCACAATCAATGATCTCACTTTATCTCCTACTCTCATTATTTATTGCTATTTATTTATATTTGCATTTGCACAGTGTGATATCTTCTGCACTCTGGTTGATCTTTCACTGATCCCGTTGGAATCAGAATCAGGTTTATTATCACCGGCATGTGTCGTGAAATTTGTTAGCTTAGCAGCAGCAGTTCAATGCAATACATGATAGTATAGAAATAAAAAAATTAAGTCAATTACAGTAAGTACATATGTTTATATTAAATAAACAAATAATAGTGCAAAACAAGAAATAATTTATATTAAAGGAAAAATGAGATAGTTCATGGGTTCAATGTCCATTTAGGAATCGGATGGCAGAGGGGAAGAAGCTGTTCCTAAATCATTGAGTGAGTGCCTTCAGGCTCCTGTACCTCCTTCCTAATGGTAACAATGAGAAGAGGGCATGTCCTGGGTGGTGGGGGTCCTTAATGATGGACACTCCCTTTCTGCAGCACCACTCCTTGAAGAGGTATTGGATACTACAGAGCACCCAAAATGGAGCTGACTAATTTTACAACTTTCTGTAGTCGCAGTGGCACCACCACCCCCCCGCCCCACCCTATACCAGACAGTGATGCAGCCAGTCAGAATGCTCTCCATGGCACACCTATAGAAGCTTTCAAGTGCTTTAAGTGACAAACCAAATCTCTTCAAACTCCTAATGAAATATAGCCACCATCTTGCCTTCTTTGTAGCTGCATCAATATGTCGGGACCAGGTTAGATCCTCAGAGATCTTGACACTCGGGAACTTAAAACTTCACACTCTTTCCACTTCTATCCCTCTATGAGGATTGGTATGTGTTCCTTTGTCTTGCCTTTCCTGAAATCCACAATCAGCTCTTTTGTCTTACTGACGTTGTGTGCCAGGTTGTTGCTGCGATACCACTTCACTAGTTGGCATATCTCACTCCTGTACGCCCTCTCGTCACCACCTGAGATTCTACCAACAATGGCTGTATCATCAGCAAATTTATAGATGCTGTTTGAGCTGTGCCTAGCCAAACAGTCATGGATATAAAGAAAGTAGAACAGTGGGTTAAGCACACACCCCTGAGGTGCACCAGTGTTGATTGTCAATGAGGAGGAGATGTTATCAGCAATCCGCACAGATTGTGGTCTCCTGGTTAGGTAGTCAAGGATCCAGTTGCAGATGGAGGTACAGAGGCCCAGTTTCTGTAGCTTATCGATCAAGACTGTGGGAATGATGATGTTAAACGCCGAGTTATAGTCAACAAACAGCATCCTGACATAGGTGTATATATTGTCCGGGTGATCTAAGGCTGTGTGAAGAGCCATTGAGATTGCATCTGCCATTGACCTATTGTGGCGATAGGCAAATTGCAATGGGTCCAGGTCCTTGCTGAGGCAGGAGGTCAGTCTAGTCATAACCAACCTCTCAAAGCATTTCATCACTGTCGATGTGAGTGCTACTGGGCGATAGCCATTAAGGCAGCTCACACTACTCTTCCTAGGCACTGGCATAATTGTTGCCTTTATGAAGCAGGTGGGAACATACGACCGGAGCAGTGGCAGGTTGAAAGTGGCCTTAAATACTCCTGCCAGATGGTTGGCACAAGTTTTCGGTCATATCAAGTACTCCATTGAGGCCTGCTGCCTTGCGAAGGTTCACTCTCTTTAAAGACAGCCTGACGTCAGCCTCTGAGACAGAGATCACAGGGTCACCAGGTGCAGCAGGGATCTTCATAGATCTCCCTTTCAAAGCGGGCATAGAAGGCTCATGAGCTCATCTGGTAGTGAAGCATCGCTGCCATTCATGCTATTGGGTTTCACTTTGTTGGAAGTAATGTCCTGCAAACCCTGCAGGGTTGACATGCTGTGGTAAACCATGTATATATGTTGTAACTGGGTTACCTGTCTGGACACACCCCTCTGCTGACTGTCCCTGTGGCTCGTCCCACAGAGTCCTGTATAAAGGTGTTCGCCTTGCCCCTCCCCCTCAGTCCGGGGGCAGACACTCACCGTGGAAGTCGTATTGTACAGCGAATAAAAGCCTTTCAGTATTTTTACCAAACCTCAGTCTTTTGGAGTAATTGAAGGTGCTTCAATGCATCCAGTGTTGCCTCCAACCTCACTCAGAATAGTCACTTTGCTCTTGAAATAGCCCTCTGCAAGTCCTATCTGGTCTTCTTGTACAGACCCAGGTCGTCAGACTTGAATGCCACAGATCTGGCCCTCAGCAAATGATAAACCTCCTGGTTCATCAATGGCTTTTGATTTAGGAATGTACAGCAAATTTTCGTAGACACACACGCATCCATGCAGGTCTTAATGAAGTCGGTAACAACTGCAGCATTCTCATCCAGACTCAAAGACAAATCCCTGAATAAGGTCCAGTCCACCAATTCAAAGCAGTGCTGTAGGCGCTCCTGTGCTTCCCTTGTCCAAACCTTCTTGGTCCTCACTACTGGTGCTGCAGTCTCTCCCTCAGGGAGTAGAAATACACCCAGGCGATCAGACTTCCCGAAGTGAGGGCGTGGAATAACACAGTAGGCATTCTTGATGGTGGTGTAACAATGGTCTAGTGTGTTGTTCCCTCTGGTGATTTGTTGATGGTAATTAGTTAGTGACTTTTTCAAGCTGGCCTAGTTAAAATCCCCCAGAATGATGGTGAAGGTGTCAGGGTGTGCAATTTCCTGCATGTTGACCCCATTGCTCAGATCATCTAGAGCCTGTCTGATATTGGCCTGAGGTGGAATGTGCACCACTACCAGAATGATCGCTGAAATCTCCCACGGCAGGTAAAATGGACGGCACTTAATTACGAGAGATTCCAGGTCTGGTGAGCAACTCTGATACATTTGTGCACCAAGAGGAGTTGATCATGAGGCAGACTCGACAGTTACTATAAAATGTAACTAGAGTTACTATTTTATAGATTTGCAGGGCATGCCTGCGGGAAAGTGAACCTCAGAGTTGGATATGGTGATGTGTATGTACTTTGATAATAAAGTTTACTTTGAACTTTGAGATGAGAGAATGTCTGGGATGGATGGGATTGTTGATTATGCTGGCAAGACAAAGGGCATTGACAGAATCCACGCAGAGTAGGCTGGGTTTTCCTGAGAGGTTTTCCAAGATACACAATGTTCACAAAAATTAACAAGTCAAGGGTCTTGGCCCAACACGTTGAACATGTATTCCTCTCCACAGATGCTGCCAGACCTGCTGAGTTCCTCCAGCATTTTGCGTGTGTTATTGACAGATGTTACATTGGAAGCATGCAATTGATGATTGGAAGAGTCATTGTGTAGCCTTGAGTCGTCACACTTACCGCTACATCGGCTCCGAGACACGGTTTCGAGGGTTGGGTCCCTGCACTTTGCCCTCTGGAAGGCACAATGGGACTTGTAGAGTTTCCTGTCGCTGCCACACACTGGCTTCTGCTGGCCCTTGGAGCAATTGATGTTGCAGAGGCCCCCTCGGTCACTCTCAGCTATCAGAAACTAAAGCAACAACAGTTCCAGTTAGCATCTGTCCTCAATGAGAGTAACAACCTTATCATTTCCCTTCACAGTTGTTAACATCTGTCCTTAATACACAGAACAACCCCATTGTTTCCTGTACAACTATGAAGAGCATTCTCACTGGTTGCCTCGCCAGCTGGTATGAAGGGGCCAAGGCACAGGATCAGAACAAGCTGCAGAAGGTTGTAAACCCAGCCAGCTCCCTCATGTGTGCGCGGTTTCATAACTCCAAAACATAAAACTAATTGAAAAATAAACATGCAGCCAGGAATAACACCAGTTAGTTTCGTTTTTACTTTAGCAAGGAGCGCACTTTCTCCAAGAGGACCACAACCTTGTCACGGTTTGGAGGCCTGCATGCCTCATTGACCCGGTGAGCGACGCTAGCTGGAGTCAGGGCTTTGTGCTTTGGCTCTTGGTAGGGTCAACCATGCCAAACAGGTTAAAGGGTAGAGGCCAGATTAAGAGTGGTCCACATGTCCTGTCAGGGCTAACAACCCTGACTGGTTAAACAAAACTGTTACAGAAACAGCAATGAAGAATCCTTCTACATCTGAGTGTGACAGTATTCCTGAGTCTCCACCCGGGACTTGTGTGACTGACAGTAGTGAAAACCGAGAGGAAGCTACTGACACAACGAATGAAGCCCTGAACACCACCAGAGATGGAGGACATTCATTGCTGCCCTGAACACCAGTGGTGTAACGGGAAATAAGTAAATAAGATGCACATTTATGACGTGGTGGCATAATAACGTACGCCATTCACGTACTTTTACATATAACCCATAAACACCAAGTAATTCTTAATTAAACAATATATACAGTACTACTCAAATACTACTGAAATATTAAATACACAACAATGCACACTAGCCTCCCCAACAGGTATATGGAGGAATTTAAGGTGGGGGATTATATGGGAGGCAGAGTTTGAGGGTCAGCACAATAATGTGGGCTGAAGGGCCTGTACTATGCTGTACTATTCCATGTTCTATGTTCTATCTAGTCTATGCTCTCTTCCCACTGCTGTCATTAGGAAGGAGGTACAAAAGCCTTGGGCCCTACATCACCAGATTCAGGAACAGTTATTACAGGTCTGGTACCCCTTATCTGAAAATCCAAAATCCATAAACCCCCAAAACCCAATTTTTTTTTTGTTGGGCGCTGGCATGCCGTCACAAATTCCACAAGGCACTGGGAAGGTTCCCGGGTGATACGCAGGTCTCTGTGCACAGACAGCTCTGAGAAGTGACCCCAAATATGTAACGAACATCATTTAATGAAAAACAGAAAAACATGCTGTAAAATGAAGGTGCCAATCGTGTAACATTGGCATCAGAGTGAACGTATGCTCTTTAATGGTATGCTGGTTGTAAAACACGCAAAGATCTATCACGACAAACTGAACATTGGACGCAATTGTGAATATTCAGCAGGCTGGTTCCAGAAATAGAAGAAACACAACATTGAATTTTTAAAAGCGTCTGTTGGTTATGGAAATCCGGCACCAGAGCACATTTATAATACTGATCTCCTTCCAGTAATTTTTTCCCTCCTCTTCCTCTCTTCTTGCCTCTTACCTCGCTCACCTGCCTATCACCTATTCCTGGTGCCCCTCCTCCTTCCCGTTCTCCCATGGTCCACTCCCCTCTCCTACCAGATTCCTTCCTCTCCGGTCCTTTACCTTCCCACCCACCTGGCTTCACCCATCACCTTCTAGCTAGCTATCCTCCTTCACCCCCCCCCCCACCCAAACTTTTTATTCTGGCCTCTTCCCCCTTCATTTCCGGCCCTGGAGAAGGGTCTCAGCCTGAAATGTCAACTGTTTATTCCTCTCCATAGACGCTGCCTGACCTGTTGATTTCCTGCTGCATTTTGTGTGTGTTACGGTGCTGATCGTTTTTATATCTTACATAATGGAATTACATTTTGTTTAAAACTACATTTATTTAAATTAAATTTTTAAAGCATTGCTGATGAAAACACCAGAATGAGTCTACAATGCTTATTGTTTCTAAACCTTATATAAAAACCTGGTAAAAGTTTTAAAAAAATACAGTGTACTGTAAACTTTTCATCACAACACAGCATCGTAGGTGGAAACATCGTAGGTGATGTTGTGGGGATGGAACTGGACTCTCTGACGGTGGTGTCTGAAAAGAGGATGCTGTCCAAGTTGCATGCCATCTTGGACAATGTCTCCCATCCACTACATAATGTACTGGGTGGGCACAGGAGTACATTCAGCCAGAGACTCATTCCACCGAGATGCAACACAGAGCGTCATAGGAAGTCATTCCTGCCTGTGGCCATCAAACTTTACAACTCCTCCCTTGGAGGGTCAGACACCCTGAGCCAATAGGCTGGTCCTGGACTTATTTCCTGGCATAATTTACATATTACTATTTAACTATTTATGCTTTTATTACTATTTAATTATTTATGGTGCAATTGTAACGAAAACCAATTTCCCCCGGGATCAATAAAGTATGACTATGACTATGACTAAAGCCTTCCGTTATTCAACAGTTGATTCAGGTATTCTCCCATGCGTCTGTTGCTTTTGACACCCTGCGTACTTTATACTTTCATTATACTAACGTTATGTAATCATCTTTACTGTTAAGTTCATGCGTGTGATGAACAATCTAAGACAAAGAATCACACACAAAATGCTGGAGGAACTCAGCAGGCCAGGCAGCATCTATGGAGGGGAATAAACAGTTGACAATTTGCGCTGAGACCCTTCATCAAGACTGGAAAGGAAGGGGGAAGATGCTAGAATAAAAAGTTGGGGGATTGGGGAAGGAGGAAAGCTAGAAGGTGATAAGTGGAGTCAGGAGGGTGGGGAAAGTCGAGGGCTGGAGAAAAAAGGAGGAGGGGCCCGCAGGAGAACGGGAAGGAGGCTCGAGTGAGAAGAGGCAAGAGTGGGGAAGAGGGGAGGGGGAGGGAGAACATTTTCTTTAAGTTGGAGGCTACCCAGACAGAACATGAGGATTGCTTCTCCACCCTGAGAGTGGCCTCATCTTGGCACAAGAGGAGGCCATTGACCAACACGCAGGAATAGGAATGGGTATCTGGGAATCGGCAGATGGAGCAGAGGTGCTCGAAGTCACAGCAGTGTTCAAGGATGGCATTGAAAAACTCAAACCTAGCAAGGGCAAGATTTGTTTTTAAATAAATTGCCACACCCAAGTTCTGTAAAGTGCATTCGGCCGCTTCTACTATCAGTGGTAAAATAGCAATGAGCTAGATCGCGTGGAGGCTAAATGAATTCTTTCCAAGGTTAAGTGGATCCCATAAGCAATGCCGGTGGTCTCAGAGGCCAAGAATGAGTCTGTCAGGATAAGTGGTGATTTTAAGGTCACCATCAACCCAGCACTGAAACTAGATCAATGCCCTCTGCCCAGGATAGAGGATATCTTTGCAAACCTTTCTGGAGGGAAACACTGCAGCAAAGTGGGTTTAGCTGAGGCCTACCTACAGATGGAGACAAAAGAAGATGCCAAAGTGTTTCTCACTGTAAACACTCAAAGGGATTTATTGATATACAGTAATAGGCTTATTTCTGGAGTTGCATCTGTATCTGTAATTTGGCAGAAAGCTATGGGCCAGGTGCCACAAGGCTACCTAGGCGCTCAGTGTTATCAGGATGACATCAGTGTGACCTGTAAGGATGACATGGAACAACTCCAAAACTTCAAGATAGTGTTAAAAAAGTGTGTGTTTAATATTTCAATAATATTTGAGTAATCATGTATACTGTTTATTAAGCAATCTTGTTTGTTAATAATTCATTACAGATTATATGAAAAAATAAGTTAATTTCATACATAGCCACGCTACCACATG
This sequence comes from Mobula hypostoma, assembly GCF_963921235.1. Classification (NCBI taxonomy): domain Eukaryota; kingdom Metazoa; phylum Chordata; class Chondrichthyes; order Myliobatiformes; family Myliobatidae; genus Mobula; species Mobula hypostoma. The sequence continues at coordinate 5,748,745 of NC_086108.1, read as the reverse complement.
ATACGTGCACCCCTCACTTAAAGTAAACAGAAAGTGAGACCTATATTCCCGGGCTCCTGCGTTTCCTTTGAATTAGTTTAATGTCTTGAAGTTATAAAACATAACAGTACTCAGTTAATCACAGGAGTGTGACAGCAGCTATATTTCCTGAGGAGTTTGAGGAGATTTGGTTTGTCACCAAAAACACTTACAGATGTCTACAGACGTACCATGGAGAACATTCTAACCGGCTGCATCACTTCTGACATGGCGGGGTGGGGTGGGGGCTACTGCTCAGAATCGAAGTAAGCTGCAGAGAGTTATAAAACTAGTCCGCTCCATCATGGGCACTAACCTCCGTAGTATCCAAAACATCTTCAAGGAGCGGTGTCTCAGGAAGGCAGTGTCCATTATTAAGGACCCCATCACCCAGGACATGCCCTCTTCTCATTGCTACCATCAGGGAGGAGGTTCAGGAGCCTGAAGACACACACTCAGCAACTCAGGAACATCTTCTTCCCCTCTGCCATCCCATTTCTGAATGGACAATGAACCCATGAACACTACCTCACTACTATTTTATTTCTATTTTTGCACTATTTATTTAGTTTAACTAATATATAGTATATTTACTGTAATTCACAGTTTTTTCCCTCTTATTATCATGTACGGCATGGTACTGCTACCGCAAAGTTAGCAAATTTCACGATGCGGGCCGGTGATTCCGATTATGAGAAAGCGGTCAAAGCAAAAATAAATAATAATTATGTGGGAAGGAGAAAGGCAAAAAAAAAAAAATTTGCTTTAGAGAGACGAAGTATTGGAGAGCAAGAGGGGAGGGAGGGGTGGAAGAGATCCTCCATCATGTTTACCACTTTGGAAGCAAGCAGTAAATAACATTACAGACACTATTTTTAGTAAGGGTGAAAATGAGGAACAGAGAACCATTGTCTAACTGTGTCATGTTGCTGCCGTTCCTGGTTTTACATAGAAAGACCCAGACTCGAGTCTGCACAGAGCAAGACATTCTAAATACCACAGGCACAGCATCTTGAAAAATCTGCTGCATATTTTTATCCATATTTATTGACATACTTGACCTTATTTTCATGGCCTTTTTTAAAATATATTTTAAGGTTCCCTTGCTAGGGGCATCTGGAACTGTTGTTCAGACGTTAGAACGACAAGTTCCCAAAACTGTCAGTGAAATATTTGGAAACCCCACCCTCTCCCTAAACAGGGGATGATTGAAAGTTGAACAACGTGACAGAATGCTGGAGGAACTCAACAGGTCAGACAGCGTCTGCGGAGAGGAACAAACAGTCAACGTTTTGGGCCAGGACCCTTCTTCAGGATTGGAAAGGAAGGGGGTAGAAGTCAGAATTAGAAGGTGGGAGGGTGGGGGAGAAGTATAACCTGGCAGGTGATAGGTGAAGCCAGGTTAGGAGGAGAGTGGGAGGGATGAAGGGAGAAGTTGGGAGGTGATAGATGGAAGAGGTAAAGGTCAGAAAAAGAAATAATTTGATCGGAGAGGGGGAGTGGACCATGGGAGAAAGGGAAAGAGGAGGGGAAATCAGAGGGTGGTGATGGGCAGGTGAGGAGATGAGAAGTGGTGAGAGAGTAATCATAAACAAGAGAAACACACACAAAATACAGGAGGAACTCAGCAGGTCAAGCAGCATCTATGGAGGAGAATAAACAATCGATATTTCAGGCCGAGAGCCTTCTTCAGAACTGGAAAGAAAGTGGGAAGATGCCAGAATAAAAAAGTGGAGGGAGGGGAAGGAGGATAGCTAGGTGATCAGTGAAGCCAGGTGAGTGGGAAAGGTCAAGGAATGGAGAGGAGAGTGGACCATGGGAGAAAGGGAAGAAGGAGGCGACTCAGGAGGACGTGGTAGGCAGGTGAGAAGAGGTAAGAGGCTAGAGTGGGGAATAGAAGAAGAGGGGAGAAGGAGGGGACATTTGTTTTAACCGGAAGGAGAATTTAGTATTCATGCCTTCAGGTTGGAGGCTACCCAGACAGAACATGAGGTGTTGCTCCTTCCCCCAAGGGTGGCCTCATCGTAGCTCAAGAGGAGACCATGGCCCGACACATCTGAATGGGAATGGGGATTGAAGTGTTTGGCCACTGGGAAGTTCTGCTTTTGGCAGACGGAGTGGAGGTGCTCAGTGAAGAGCCCTCCCCCCCCCCTCAATTTACAATGGGTCTCACCAATTTAGAGAAGAATCATCGGAATGGGGAATGGGGGAAAAGAGAGAAGGGGGACGGGAGGAAGTTAGAGAAATATAAAGTCCCTTTTTTCTTACTTTAGCAGAGCAGCTGATGGGCTGAACTGTATAGGCCATGGCAGCAACTCAGACACGTTGCCATGGTGACCTATCGGCATATGTCATTGCAAGCTGTACAGTTCACAATAGAATTGACCAGGAAGGGATGAAGGCATGCAAGCAAGGGACCCTAAATGTTCTGAAAACAAGGAAAAGGCAAATAAATAACCCGTTTTAAAGATTCAAAACGAGAGTGGGCTCTGGGTCAGGCTGGGGTCTTCAGCTTCGCGTCTTACTTGCTCTCTTGAGAATGTAAGTAACGGAGGAAGATCCCAGACCATTTATTTGTTTAATGATACTCTTCCAGCCCAGGAAGCTGCAACAGCCAATTACACCCAAGTGACCACTTAACCTACTAACCAGTGCAGCTTTGGACTGTGGGAGGAAACCAGAGCTCGCGGAGGAAGCCTGTACGGTCACGGGGAGAACGTACAAACTCCTGATAGACAGCGGTGGAAATTGAAGCCGGGTTCACTGGCTCTATAATAGCATTAAGCCACCGTTTACAGCAATGAAGAGGTTCATTAGGCATCGTGGACACCAAATCACACCCTGAAGCCTTCCCATTATAACAGACTGGATTGGGCCCATTGCCTGGAACAGCCATCACACTTTCTACACAGCTGCACCACCCTGAGACGAAAGAGAAAGCCCGATCTCACTGTTCACTGTCAGCAAGTCCCAGAGCCAACAAACATGCCAAGCCACGGACACTAACTCACTTTCTTCATTACTGTGTATTTTTTATTGTAATTTATAGTATTTTTACCACTGCTCAGTACTTTGAACAGAAAATCCTACAGAAGGTAGTGGATTTGGCACAGTACATCACAGGTAAAACCCTCCCAACTAATTAGCACAAAATGCTGTCATAGGAAAGCAGCATCCATTAGCCGAGATCCCCACTACCCAGGCCGTGCTCTCTTCTCGCTGCTGCCATCACCTAGAAGGTACAAGAGCCTCAGGACTCGCACCACCAGGTTCAAGAACTGTTACTACCCTTCAACTATCAAGTGTTGCCCTGCTTCCAGTGTGGGAGGGAACCAGGACACCTGGAAGAGACGCAGGTAGTCACCGGGAAAACGTACAAACTCCTTACAGACAGCAGCGGGAATTGAACCCCAGTGTAAAGCGTTGTGCTAATTGCTACTCATTTGTTTATTTATTGAGATACAGCACAGAATACACCCTCCCAGCCCTTTGAGAAATGCCACTCAGCAATCCACCAATTTAATCCGAGCCTAATCCAGGGACAGTTTACAAAGACCAGTTAACCTACTGACCAGTACATCGAACTGGAGCACCCAGAGGAACCCATGTAGTCACAGGAGAATGTACAAGCAGTGACGGGAATTGAACCTGAGTCGCCGTATTGTAAAGCGTTGTGCTAATCACTCTGCTACCGTGCTTTCTGTTATCCTTTTCTCAAGGTCATGGGAAATTTCCTTAAAATTAATCTAATTCCAGGTTGAAAGCTGCAAGTAAAATTTCTCCCAGTGCCATTTCAAGCAGGACATTCCTACTCAGACCAGCAGCACAGGACGTTTCAGCTCAGACAGCAGCACAGGACCTTCGGCCCATCATGTTGTGCTGAACTTTAACCTAGTCCAAGATAAATCTAACCCTTCCCTCCCACGTACCTGCTGCCCGTAACGTTGTTGGCGTTCAGGGCGGCACTGAACGTCCTCCATCCCTGACAGTGTTCAGGGCTTCAGTCTGTAGCTCGGTTTTCACTACTGTCAGCCATGCAAGTCCCGGGTGGAGACTCAGGAATACCGTCACACTCAAATGTAGAAGGATTCTTCATTGCTGTTTCCGTAACAGTTTTAGCCCTGAGCTGAACCCCCAAACCTGGAGGACTGGTGGAACACTCTGAATCTGGCCTCTACCCTTTGACCTGTTGGGCACGGTTGACCCTAACAAGAGCCAAAACACAAAGCCCGACTCCAGACAACATAACTCTCTGGGTCATTGAGGCACGCAAGCCTCCAAACCCTATGACAAGGTAGTGGCCCTCATGGAGTTCCCTCCCACGTAGGCCTCCATTTTTTCTTCATTCATGTGCACAAGTCCCTTAAATGTCCCAAAAGTACCTGTCTGTACCACCACACTTGGCAGCATGGCCCATGAACCTAAAACTGTTTTAAAAAAGCTACCTTTTTCATCCCCCCCCCCCATTCCTCCTTCCAATCACCTTAACTTCAGGTGCTCTGGTATTAGCCACTTTCACTCAGGCTGTCCACTCGATCGACGCCTCTTACCATCATGTACACCTCTATCGTTTCCTTTCATCCTCCTTCATCCCAAAGAGAAAAGCACTGAGCTGAACTCCTAAACCCGGAATCAACCTCTCCCCATAAGACACGCTCTCTAGTCCAGGTAAAATCCCGGTAAATCTCCTCTGCACCCTCTCTACACTTCCATATTCTCCCTATAATGAGGCGACCATGAAGTGAAGTCGATAGTCCAAATGTGGTCTAACGAGATTTTTAAACGAGCTCCATTCTGCTTCCATCTGGGTGAACCAAATTGGTAAAGGTGCTGAGGAAGAGGATTTCTTGGAATGTATACGGGATGGTTTTTTGAACCAACATGTAGTGGAACCAACTAGAGAGCAGGCTATTCTGGACTGGGTTTTGAGCAATGAGGAAGGGTTAATTAGCAATCTTGTCGTGAGAGGCCTCTTGGGTAAGAGTGACCATAATATGGTGGAATTCTTCATTAATATGGAGAGTGACATAGTTAATTCAGAAACAAAGGTTCTGAACTTAAAGAGGGGTAACTTTGAAGGTATGAGACGTGAATTAGCTAAGATAGACTGGCAAATGACACTTAAAGGATTGACGGTGGATATGCAATGGCATCCCAGTTTGGCAAAAGAATAAATCAAGGAAGGTAGTGCACCCGTGGCTGACAAGAGAAATTAGGGATAGTATCAATTCCAAAGAAGTAGCATACAAATTAGCCAGAGAAAGTGGCTCACCTGAGGACTGGGAGAAATTCAGAGTCCAGCAGAGGAGGACAAAGGGCTTAATTAGGAAGGGGAAAAAAGATTATGAAAGAAAACTGGCGGGGAACATAAAAACGGACTGTAAAAGCTTTTATAGATATGTAAAAAGGAAAAGACTGGTAAAGACAAATGTAGGTCCCCTGCAGACAGAAACAGGTGAATTGATTATGGGGAGCAAGGACATGGCAGACCAATTGAATAATTACTTTGGTTCTGTCTTCACTAAGGAGGACATAAATAATCTTCCAGAAATAGTAAGGGACAGAGGGTCCAGTGAGATGGAGGAACTGAGTGAAATACATGTTAGTAGGGAAGTGGTGTTAGGTAAATTGAAGGGATTGAAGGCAGATAAATCCCCAGGGCCAGATGGTCTGCATCCTAGAGTGCTTAAGGAAGTAGCCCAAGAAATAGTGGATGCATTAGTGATAATTTTTCAAAACTCGTTAGATTCTGGACTAGTTCCTGAGGATTGGAGGGTGGCTAATGTAACCCCACTTTTTAAAAAAGGAGGGAGAGAGAAACCGGGGAATTATAGACCGGTTAGCCTAACGTCGGTGGTGGGGAAACTGCTGGAGTCAGTTATCAAGGATGTGATAACAGCACATTTGGAAAGCGGTGAAATGATCGGACAAAGTCAGCATGGATTTGTGAAAGGAAAATCATGTCTGACGAATCTCATAGAATTTTTTGAGGATGTAACTAGTAGAGTGGATAGGGGAGAACCAGTGGATGTGGTATATTTGGATTTTCAAAAGGCTTTTGACAAGGTCCCACACAGGAGATTAGTGTGCAAACTTAAAGCACACGGTATTGGGGGTAAGGTATTGGTGTGGGTGGAGAATTGGTTAGCAGACAGGAAGCAAAGAGTGAGAATAAACGGGACCTTTTCAGAATGGCAGGCAGTGACTAGTGGGGTACCGCAAGGCTCAGTGCTGGGACCCCAGTTGTTTACAATATATATTAATGACTTGGATGAGGGAATTAAATGCAGCATCTCCAAGTTTGCGGATGACACGAAGCTGGGTGGCAGTGTTAGCAGTGAGGAGGATGCTAAGAGGATGCAGGGTGACTTGGATAGGTTGGGTGAGTGGGCAAACTCATGGCAGATGCAATTTAATGTGGATAAATGTGAAGTTATCCACTTTGGTGGCAAAAATAGGAAAACAGATTATTATCTGAATGGTGGCCGATTAGGAGAAGGGGAGGTGCAACGAGACCTGGGTGTCATTATACACCAGTCATTGAAAGTGGGCATGCAGGTACAGCAGGCGGTGAAAAAGGCGAATGGTATGCTGGCATTTATAGCGAGAGGATTCGAGTACAGGAGCAGGGAGGTACTACTGCAGTTATACAAGGCCTTGGTGAGACCACACCTGGAGTATTGTGTGCAGTTTTGGTCCCCTAATCTGAGGAAAGACATCTTTGCCATAGAGGGAGTACAAAGAAGGTTCACCAGATTGATTCCTGGGATGGCAGGACTTTCATATGAAGAAAGACTGGATGAACTGGGCTTGTACTCGTTGGAATTTAGAAGATTGAGGGGGGATCTGATTGAAACGTATAAGATCCTAAAGGGATTGGACAGGCTAGATGCAGGAAGATTGTTCCCGATGTTGGGGAAGTCCAGAACGAGGGGTCACAGTTTGAGGATAGAGGGCAAGCCTTTTAGGACCGAGATTAGGAAAAACTTCTTCACACAGAGAGTGGTGAATCTGTGGAATTCTCTGCCACAGGAAACTGTTGAGGCCAGTTCATTGGCTATGTTTAAGAGGGAGTTAGATATGGCCCTTGTGGCTACAGGGGTCAGGGGGTATGGAGGGAAGGCTGGGGCATGGTTCTGAGTTGGATGATCAGCCATGATCATAATAAATGGCGGTGCAGGCTCGAAGGGCTGAATGGCCTACTCCTGCACCTATTTTCTATGTTTCTATGTTTCTATCTCATTAATTGGAGCTCCTTCATTCACCCACACTGAGCTCGTCAGTTTCACCAACTTTGTCTTTAACTTCCACCCTGGCCTCAAATTCACTTGGTCCATCTCTGATACCTCTCTCATCCCTTGCTCGATCTCTCTCTCGACCTCTCTGAAGACAAACTGTCAACCGATATCTTTTATAAACCTACTGACGCCCACGGTTATCTTGACTATACCTCTTCCCCTGTAAAAAAGCTGTTGCCTTTTCTCTGTTCCTTTGTCTGCCCAGCGTCTGTTCCCAGGATGAGGCTCTGTCAACCACCTCCATCTACCAAAAGCACAACCTCCAGGTGCCCAAACATTGAAATTCTCATTCCCATTCCTGTTCTGACATGTCGGTCTATGGCCTCCTCCTGTGCTTAGAGTCGAGAAGCAACACTTTATATTCCATCTTGGTACCCTTTGACCTGATGGCATGAATATTGATTTCTCCTTCCAGATTAAAAAAAATGCTCCCTCCTCCTCCTCCCCTCTTCTATTCCCTACTCTGGCCTCTTACCACTTCTCACCTGCCTATCATCTTCCCCTGGGTCCCTTCCTCCTTGCCTTTCTCCCATGGTCCACTCTCCTCTCCTAACAGATTCCTTCTTTGTTTACCCTTCCCACCCACCTGGCTTCACCTATCACCTTCTAACTATCCTCCTTTCCCTCCCCCTACTTTTTTTTATTCTGGTGTCTTCTCCCTTCCTTCTCAGTCCTAAAGAAGGGTCTCGGTCCAAAACATTGACTGTTTATTCATTTCCATAGATGCTGCCTGACCTGCAGAGTTCCTCCAGCATTTTGTGTGTGTGTTACTCTGGATTTCCAAAATCTGCAGAATCTCTCGTGTTTGTCGTTCTGTTAAAACCTCTTTTCAACCAAAAACAGATCCTGTGGTTACGACTTCTTCTGGCAGTGGAAAGAGTTTCATTTTTATCTAAGCCCCTCTCATATATTTAGCACCCCCGTCCCCTGCGTAACCTTCTAGGGTCAGTGAGGTGACACCTTCACCCCTCCACAAGCAATAACTCAAATGAAAAAGCTCTGAGAATCAGACACAAAAGACAATTGAGGCTAAGTATACCAGGAAACAATCTGGAAGAGGATGTCCTTAGAACGGGGATGAGGAGGAATTCCTTTATCCAAAGACTGGTGAATCTGAGGAATTCATTGCCACAGACAGCTGTGGAATCCAAGTCATTGGGTATATTTAAAGCGTGGTTTGATAGGTTCGTGATTGGTCAGGGCAATAGAGGTTACGGGGTGAAGGCAGGAGTATGGGGTTGAGAGGAATAATAATTCAGCTATGATGAAATGGTGGTGCAGACTCCGTTACAGTACACACCCTCTGGGGTTTAGATGCTCCAAGTTCTCCAGGAGTATGGATAGCTGGCACTGTTCCTTTAAAGGTTCTGACCCACTCCACTAATTGGCAGCCATGTTTTGGCACCAAGGTTTGGATATTTGAAGAGCACCTGAACTCGATTTGGGGCTCAGTCCCCAACTTCAGTTCAGCCTGTGACTGCATTTAGGACTTCTGTCTCGTTTGGATTCTCGTCTCCAAACCTCTAAAGGTTCCCACCTAGTGCCTAGTCAAGAACCCTGTTATCATCTCAGTCTCAAGGCATTGCATTTCCATTCTAGACTCAGACAGTCATAGTCATAGTCATACTTTATTGATCCCGGGGCAAATTGGTTTTCGTTACAGTTGCACCATAAATAATAAATAGTAATAGAACCATAAATAGTTAAATAGTAATATGTAAATTATGCCAGTAAATTATGAAATAAGTCCAGGACCAGCCTATTGGCTCAGGGTGTCTGACCCTCCAAGGGAGGAGTTGTAAAGTTTGATGGCCACAGGCAGGAAAGACTTCCTATGACGCTCAGTGCTGCATCTCGGTGGAATGAGTCTCTGGCTGAATGTACTCCTGTGCCCACCCAGTACATTATGTAGTGGTTGGGAGACATTGACCAAGATGGCATGCAACTTGGACAGCATCCTCTTTTCAGACACCATCGTCAGAGAGTCCAGTTCCATCCCCACAACATCACTGGCCTTATGAATGAGTTTGTTGATTCTGTTGGTGTCTGCTACCCTCAGCCTGCTGCCCCAGCACACAACAGCAAACATGATTGCACTGGCCACCACAGACTCGTAGAACATCCTCAGCATCGTCCGGCGGATGTTAAAGGACCTCAGTCTCCTCAGGAAATAGAGACGGCTCTGACCCTTCTTGTAGACAGCCTCAGTGTTCTTTGCCCAGTCCAGTTTATTGTCAATTCGTAGCACTTGGTAGATACTCCACCACTTGGTCCTTATAGTCCTCACCTAGGCATCTTGTCACAGACTTGATGTACCAAATGGCCTAAGTCTGCCTCTCTGCCTTATGGTGTAACATCTGTGTGGGGGAAATAGGAAAACACTTCACAATTGGGGAGGGAGGAGAAGATGGCGGCGTGACGCAGCTCGCAGCGGCCACTCCAGTGGTGATGTCTGTTATCTGTCAAGTAGGGTGCCGTGCACAATCCCGATTTGATGGAGACAGACGTAAGAGCACGGAGGAACATCTGGTGAAACTTCTGAAATGCCTGTTTCGCCGCTGCTGCTGCTACCGTGCGATCGAGAATCTCCGGAGGAAAGGCCCCGAGTCCTCAGCTTTGCTTGTTGCTCGGCGGCTGGGGCGGGGTCGAAGCGCTGGGCAGAGATGGTGCTCGGTGCTCGGTGTCGGAGGCTCGAAGTTTTCGGATGGACTCAGAGTCGGCTGCAGTCAGGTGCTTCCAATGCCTCGGCAAGTTTGCGGCGCTTCCGTCTGCGTGAGATGATGGGGCTATCGGGACTTGAGACTTTTTTTTACCGTGCTCATGGTCTGCTCTTTATCAAATTACGGTATTGCTTTGCACCGTTGTAACTATATGTTATAATTATGTGGTTTTGTCAGTTTTAGTCTTGGTTTGTCCTGTGTTTCTGTGATATCATACCGGGGGAACATTGTATCATTTTTTAATGCATGCATTTCTAAATGACAATAAACGAGGACTGAGTGTCCTCATACTCTAATTGGGAAATAAACAAGATGTAAGATGCAAAGAACAGGGAAATATCACAATCTGTACATCTTGCACTTGGCACTGGATTCTATTTCCATCTTACACAAATAACCAGGAGGTTCACCGCTCAACAAAGATTTTGCTTCCTGAATGCTTTTGGGTATATCTTATGGATTTTGGACTGCTGATCATGAAAATTGCCATGAAATTTCCCTGTCACACACCATTTCTTTGAAATAGCTTATATTTGTTAAATTCAATTCATAACTGATGCCAAGATTAAGGAAGGCATTTTTGTTGGTCCACAAATTAAACGGGCCATCATTGTCAGGCAATTCAAAGAACTTCTAGTGGGACCGGAGAAAATCACATGGAAGGCGTTCAAGGATGTTGCTGAAAATTCTCTTGGCAACTACAATGCACCAAACTACGTGCAGCTGGTTGACAACATGCTTCAAGCATACAAAACCATGACGTGCAACATGTCACTAAAAATTAATTTTCTGCATTCCCATTTAGACTTCTTCCCTGCAAATCTTGGCGCTGTCAGTGATGAGCATTGCGGTCATGGAGAAACGGTGTCAGGGCAACTGGAATCCATCAATGCTGGCTGATTATTGTTGGACACTTAACTGAGAAGCCCTAAATGAGAATCATCAACAATAGATTTTTAGCTTAGTTGAACTATTGCAAAATGTCAGCACCATTATGCAATTAAATGCATTATATTCAATAAAAGTTGATTTCTTGTTTCTTCAAATTCTTATGTGATAAAAGTAGTCTGCAAATATATGTGTTCAGCTTCATAAACAAAACTAAATTCTGAGGAAGCAAGACTTGTGAAAAAAAATGTCTTATCCAGTGCTTTAAAGTACTTGTATTAGACAGTATTGATGCAGCTCAGAAAACCACTTAGGGGTCACTTTACAGGTTATGTGAGGGCAGAATGAAAAACAGCCTGTTGGAGAAACTCAGTGCATCGAGGAGCAGAAGGAGAGAAAAGAAATTGTCAAAATATTTTGGGCAGTGACCCTAAATCAGGACAAGTTGCCTTTCGAATCAATGTGTGGAGCAACCTGACAGAATTTGCACTTCTCTGGAATGGGGAAAATTTTAAAAGCAGAAACAGCAATCTTGGAGCATAATGGGATAGCTGATATCCTGGACTCCCTCATCTTAACTGGAATTGAGATTTTTTTAAAATATTTTTCTCCTCAAATTGCCAGCAATTTTATTTATTTAGAGATACGGTGAAGAATCGGCCCTTACCCAGCAAGCCAGCTATTTAACCCCAGCCTTATCACAGGACAATTTACAATGACCAATTAACCTTCTAACTGGAACGTCTTCGGACTCTGGGAGGAAACCAGAGCACCTGGAGGAAATCCACGCAGTCACAGGCAGAACATATAGACAGCACCTGAACTGAACTCCAAATTCCAACATGTCGAGCCATAACAGTGTCACAGTAACCACTCCACTACCGTGGCGTCCCAATCTCCCCGCTCTCCCATCTGTTTTAAGTTACTTAGGAATCTTGAGCATGGGAAAACAGAGAGGAATGAATTTGCGTTACTTTTCCATTATATGCTCAAAGAAAAAAAATTCTTATTAGCTACGGATGAATATGTGGATCCCCAAAGTTGTTATTGCAAAAGTTCTCTTCCTTTGCCAAGTGATGATGGTGGGTCTGAAAACGAGACGCCTGCTCTTGGCTGCACCATGGCTATCTAGGAGTGATTGGCACTTGATATGTGGGACCTTGCCAGGAATATGAGGCTGCACACGCACATGTCATCCGATGCACTCAGTAATTTCAGAAGGCATCAAGTAGTTGCAAGGGTTTTCGAGCGGGAGGAAGAGGGAGACAGAGTTCGAGAAGTTTTAAGTAGCAGTCGACTTATCTAGGCAAGTTCAAGTGTTTTGTTATCTGACTGTACACGTAGAGTCATGGAAAAATACAGTACAGAAACAGACCTTTCAGCCCATCTATTCCATGCTGAACCATTTAAACTGCCTACTTCCATCGACCTGTTCCGGGACAATAGCTCTCCTATGCATGTACTTATCCAAACTGCTCTTAAATGTTGAAATCACCACTTATGCTGGCAGCTCTTTCCACACTCTCATGATCCTCTGAGTGAAGAGGTTTGCCCTGATGTTCCCCACAAACTTTTCAACTTTCACCGTTAACCTATGACCTCTGGTTGTAGTCCCACCCAACCTCAGCGGGAAAAGCCTGCTCGTATTTACCCTGTCTATATCTCAAATTTACCTCTATTAAATTTTCTATGTTCCAAGGAATGAAGTTCTAACCCATTCAATCTTCTCTTATAACTCTGTTGTATACAAAACAACGTTCCTCCAGATCACGGTGCACCCACAATACGTATATCACAAACAGCACATAAACCAAAATATTACCACAAGTAAGTTAATAAAATATAATTCAAGGTGCATGTAGTGCACAGCAAAGGTAAGCAGTAAACAGCTCGCTGCGGTAGTGACGAGACCTCGGGAGTGACAGGGTATTCATTACTCTCACAGCCTGAGGGAAGAAGCTGTTGCCCAGTCTGGCAGTCCGAGTCCTGATGCTCCTGTACCTCCTTCCTGATGGTAGGGGGTCAAAGTGATTGTGCGATGAATGGTAGAGATCCTGAACAGTGCTTCCAATCCTTCATGTAATACGCTCCCAGTAGATGTCACAAGCACGGGGGAGGAAGTCCCCAGTGATCCTCTGGGCAGTTTCTACTGTCCCCTGTAGGGTCTTCTGGTCCAATGCCTTGCAGCTTCTACACCACACAATCAGTGAGCTAGGCAGGTCACTCGGATTTAATAAATGTCTTCTGCCCTCTACGCCCAGCTTTCAGCTCAGATTTCCAATCAATGCCTGGCGGCCTCCAAATCAATCAGATCTGTGGCAGATGTGAGCAAAGAATGCTTGTGATTTTAGACCCATTATCAAGCTTGGCCACAATTATGCCATTAGGTACAGTACGAGCAGCAAGGAGAGTGGATGTTACCACTGCATAAAGCAAAGATAGTGGCAAGACCGACAAATGACCAGACAAGGTTTTTTTTTAAAAGCTGAAGCGCAGAGAGGGATGCTTGTAGGGCATAGCACTTTCCATTGCCTCTAATTGGTCCAAAAATATAAGGCAAGAAATGCAGTGGCTTCCTAACATTCAGAAAGCTCTTAGAGAAACAATGAGACACTGATGATATGATCTAAGTCTTGTTTGGCGAATCACAATCAGGTGAAATGTCACCAGCATACGTTGTGAAATGTGTTGTCTATGCAACAGCAGTACATTGCAATACACAATAATAGAAACTGTGAATTACAGTATGAAATACATATATACCTACTCGAGGCCTCCACCGGTCTGGCTCAACCATGGACGTTGTGTCCTCACCGTCTAGATACGCAAGCCTGGGCAGTACAATATGGAGACAAGCTGTTGCCCTCGTAGCAAGCTGATGAACCCAAAGGAATGGCAGAGGCTGATAGAGTTGGGTACTAGCAGCATCACAGAAGTTGCCAGTCAACGTTGAACTCAATATAAGACTGCTTTAGGAACCCCAGCTCTGGAGTTTTCCCCTCGGGATTTACTACCGAAGCCTTCCCCATGAGTGGGTACAGCCACAAGGCAGCAGAGGTTTGAGATCAGAGTTTTCCTTTTCCTAGGTGAGCTGCCAACCACGACTGACGAGCCCCATCTGCCCGAAGTGTGTGTGTCTGTGCATGTCTCGTGTCGCCCGCATCCCATGTTGCCCGCGTATTTTTATTGTTTTATCACTTTAAAACATTGAATCACAGTGGATTTAATTTAATTCTTTTGTTTTGACACTGATCAACTGAAAAACTCCTTCTCGTCAAAGCAAAAAACAGATCTCTGCAAAATGTTCTAAATTAATTACAAGTATAAAACAAAATAATTCATTGCACAAATATTCACCCCCCCCCCTTTAATATGACACACCAAGTCATCACTGGTGCAGCCAATTGGTTTCAGAAGTCACATTAATTAGTTAAATAGAGATCACCATCTGCAGACAAGGTGTTTCAATTGATTGTAGTAAAAATACACCTGTATGTGGAAGGTCCAACTGCTGGTGGGTCAGTATCCTGGCAAAAACTACACCATGAAGACAATAGGACATACCAAGCAACTGTGTGAAAAGGTTATTGAAAAGCACAAGTCAGGAGATGGATACAAGAAAATTTCCAAGTCACTGAATCTCCCTTGGAGTACAGTTAAATCAATCATCAAGAAGTGGAAAGAATATGGCACAGCTGTAAATCTGCCTAGAGCAGGCTGTCCTCAAAAACTGAGTGACCGTGCAAGAAGGGGACTAGTGATGGAGGCCACCAAGAGACCTATGACAACTCTGGAGGAGTCACAAGCTTCAGTGGCTGAGATGGGAGAGACTGTGCATACAACTGTTGCCTGGGAGCTTCACCACTCACAGCTTTATGGGAGAGTGGCAAAGAGAAAGCCACTGTTGAAAAAAAACTCCCATGAAATCTCGGCTAGAGTTTGCCAGAAGGCATGTGAGAGATTCTGAAGACAGCTGGAAGAAGGTTCTATGGTCTGATGAAACAAAAATTGAGCTGTTTGGCCATCAGACTATACACCATGTTTGGCGTAAGCCAAACACCGCACATCATCAAACACACACCGTCCCCACCGTGAAGCATGGTGGTGGCTACATCATACTGTGGGGATGCTTCACTGCAGCAGGCCCTGGAAGGCTTGTGAAGGTAGAGGGTAAAATGAATGCAGCAAAATACAGGGAAATCCTGGAGGAAAACCTGATGCAGTCTGCAAGAGAATTGCAACTTGGGGGAAGATTTATCTCCCAGCAAGACAATAACCCCAAGCAAAAAGCCAAAGCTACACAGAAATGGCTTAAAAACAAAGATAATATCCTGGAGTGGCCAAGTCAGAGTCCAGACCTCAATCCAATTGAGAACTTGTGCTGGACTTGAAAAGGGTTGTTCACTCACGATCCCCATGCAATCTGACAGAGCTTGAGCAGTTTTGTAAAGAAGAAGGGGAAAATTGCAGTGTCAGATGTGCAAAGCTGATAGAGACCTATCCACACAGACTCATGGCTGTAATTGCTGCCAAAGGTACATCTACTAAATATTGACTTGAAGGAGTAATTATACAATTAGTTTGTGTTTAAAATTGTAATAAATTTAGACCAATTTGTAGAAATTCGTTTTTGCTTTGTACTGAGGTTCATTAAGGTCATTATTGCCAGGGGTGGTAATGGGGATAAACTCCCACTATCTATTAAATGCTCCCAGTGATGTATGCCTCAAATAGCCTCTGACAACCAAGTCCAGCTTCTGGTCTTCACTTGTGGCTTACTAAGCCCGGCAGAACCATTTCTACTCACTGTAGAAGACGCAAAGCTGGGTTACTGGTGCCTTAAAGCCAGTTGCTTGGGGCGGATGGGGTTCACCAACCATGGTTGTCAGCTCATCTAAGAGAAGGAATACTCTGATCCCAATCCTCCACCATCTTGCAGCTACATCCACTCATGGGAGTAAACCCAGGGTAAAAATCCAGAGCTGGAAACTGTAAGGCAGCCCTACATTGAATTCAACGCTAACTGGCAACTTCTGCAACACAACTGGTGCCAAACTGTATCGGTCTCTGCCGTTCCTTTGGGTTCATCAGATGGAGGATCATCAGATGCTACGTGGGCAACAGCTTGCTCTCCATATCGTACTGCCCAGGCTTGCGTATCTAGACAACTAGGATGCAACGCCCATGGTCGACCTTGATACTGAAACAGACAATGATATGCATCTTTTATGTCAACGGTCACCACAGTTGAAGAATGGGAGATGGGCAGCCCGCAAGTGTCGCCTGACTTCTGAGACGACGATAGCATGCCCACAACTTAGCAACCCATAAGGCTTAGGCCTGCTTTCCCTCCCCGAGGAAACTGGAAGGCAGCATCTTGGATGATGAGACACATACAGTAGAATGAACTGGTCTGTTTTGATGACTTTGTTTTATATTCTGTGTTTTCTCCCCCACTACTTTTGTGCCATTTGCATGATTTGTTCTCTACACGTTGGGGGTTTGATGTTTTTCTTTGAACGGGTTCCATGGTATTTCTTTGTTTCGTGGGAAGTCTAATCTCAGAGTTGTATAGTACATAATACGTACTTACTGCCCGTTACAACTCTGGCATTTTTTTTTTAGTTTTTTTTTAAAAACTGCCCGTTACAACTCTGGTATTTAGGGCAGCAATGAAGATCCTCCATCTCTGTCTGTATAGAAGTATTCTTCATTGCTGTTTCCATAACAATTAGCTTTTGACCAGACAGGGTTGTGAGCCCTGAGCTGAACCCCCAAACCGGGAACACCTGTGGACCACTCTGAGCCTGGCCTCTACCCTTTGACCTATTTGGCATGGGTGACCCTACCAAGAGTCAAATCATAAATCTTTGACTCCAGCCAGCGTGGTCCTCCGGGTCACTGAGGCACACAAGCCTCCAAGCCCTACGACAAGTCTGTGGTCCTCTTGTTGGGTACTGCATACATACTTTGATAATAAATGGACCTTGAGTCTTTGAATGCATCATTTGTGTCAATGATCAACAGTTAGAGGATGTCCTGGGGTGGGGAGTGCGGGGAGGCACATCTGCAAGTGGTACCACGCTTCCAGTGCCAATGCAGCATGCCCTCAGCCTACTAACCATAACCCATACGTACTTGGATTGTGTGAGTAAACTTAAAGGCCACATCTTGCATGACAGGACACTTAAAACTCACCAGGACTTCCGAGCTTGAGTTGCTGGTAGGATTAGAGGTTGAATTGACAGTGGGGCTGGGCAGGGCACTAGCAGGAGAGCCATGGCTGACCAATATAGAGGACAGATGTGGGAAGTACTTGCGTGGTTGGCTTTGGTAACAAATTGGCCAATGTGTTACCAACCAGGTTAGACAACCAGTGTTACAGTTCCATTTAACACACATCAAAGTTGCTGGTGAACACAGCAGGCCAGGCAGCATCTCTAGGAAGAGGTGCAGTCGACGTTTCAGGCCGAGACCCTTCGTCAGGACTAACTGAAGGAAGAGTAAGTAAGGGATTTGAAAGTTGGAGTGGGAGGGGGAGATCCAAAATGATAGGAGAAGACAGGAGGGGGAGGGATGGAGCCAAGAGCTGGACAGGTGATTGGCAAAAGGGATATGAGAGGATCATGGGACAGGAGGCTCAGGGAGAAAGAAAGGTGGGGGAGGAACCCAGAGGATGGGCAAGGGGTATATTCAGAGGGACAGAGGGAGAAAAAGGAGAGTGAGAGAAAGAAAGTGTGTATAAAAATAAGTAACAGATGGGGTACGAGGGGGAGGTGGGGCATTAGCGGAAGTTAGAGAAGTCGATGTTCATGCCATCAGGTTGGAGGCTACCCAGACGGAATATAAGGTGTTGTTCCTCCAACCTGAGTGTGGCTTCATCTTTATAGTAGAGGAGGCCATGGATAGACATGTCAGAATGGGAATGGGGTGTGGAATTAAAATGTGTGGCCACTGGGAGATCCTGCTTTCTCTGGCGGACAGAGCGTAGGTGTTCAGCAAAGCAGTCTCCCAGTCTGCGTTGGGTCTCGCCAATATATAGAAGGCACATCGGGAGCACCGGACGCAGTATATCACCCCAGCCGACTCACCTGGGAGGACTGTTTGGGGCCCTGAATGGTGGTGAGGGAGGAAGTGTAAGGGCATGTGTAGCACTTGTTCCGCTTACAAGGATAAGTGCCAGGAGGGAGATCAGTGGGGAGGGATGGGGGAGACGAATGGACAAGGGAGTCACGTAGGGAGCAATCCCTGCGGAAAGCAGAGAGGGGGGGAGGGAAAGATGTGCTTAGTGGTGGGATCCCGTTGGAGGTGGCGGAAGTTACGGAGAATAATATGTTGGACCCGGAGGCTGGTGGGGTGGTAGGTGAGGACCAGGGGAACCCTATTCCTAGTGGGGTGGCGGGAGGATGGAGTGAGAGCAGATGTACGTGAAATGGGGGAGATGCGTTTAAGAGCAGAGTTGATAGTGGAGGAAGGGAAGCCCCTTTCTTTAAAAAACGAAGACATCTCCCTCGTCCTAGAATGAAAAGCCTCATCCTGAGAGCAGATGCGGCGGAGACGGAGGAATTGCGAGAAGGAGATGGCGTTTTTGCAAGAGACAGGGTGAGAAGAGGAATAGTCCAGATAGCTGTGAGAGTCAGTAGGCTTATAGTAGACATCAGTGGATAAGCTGTCTCCAGAGACAGAGACAGAAAGATCTAGAAAGGGGAGGGAGGTGTCGGAAATGGACCAGGTAAACTTGAGGGCAGGGTGAAAGTTGGAGGCAAAGTTAATAAAGTCAACAAGTTCTGCATGCGTGCAGGAAGCAGCGCCAATGCAGTCGTCGATGTAGCGAAGGAAAAGTGGGGGACAGATACCAGAATAGGCACGGAACATACATTGTTCCACAAACCCAACAAAAAGGCAGGCATAGCTAGGACCCATACGGGTGCCCATAGCTACACCTTTAGTTTGGAGGAAGTGTGAGGAGCCAAAGGAGAAATTATTAAGAGTAAGGACTAATGAGTAAGGAGGTTGCCCCACCTCCCCCTTGTACCCCATCTGTTACTTATTTTTATACACACTTTCTTTCTCTCACTCTCCTTTTTCTCCCTCTGTCCCTCTGAATATACCCCTTGCCCATCCCCTGGGTCCCCCCCCCCTTGTCTTTCTTCCCGGTCCTCCTGTCCCATGATCCTCTCGTATCCCTTTTGCCAATCACCTGTCCAGCTCTCGGCTCTATCCCTCCCCCTCCTGTCTTCTCCTATCATTTTGGATCTCCCCCTGCTCCTCCCACTTTCAAATCTCTTACTCACTCTTCCTTCAGTTAGTCCTGACGAAGGGTCTCGGCCTGAAACGTCGACTGCACCTCTTCCTAGAGATGCTGCCTGGCCTGCTGCGTTCACCAGCAACTTTGATGTGTGTTGCTTGAATTTCCAGCATCTGCAGAATTCCTGTTGTTTACAGTTCCATTTAATTTTTTTTCTCATCTACGTGAGTTTAAAGATTGAAAGTACAGGTATTATCAAAGAATGTATAAATTATTCACCTTGAGGTGTGTCTGCTTACAGGCAGCCACAGAGCAAGAAAGCCAATGAACCTGGTTTTCTTTTAAAAAAGAGACTATAACCACTGTGCAGAGAAAGAGGAACAAATAACACACACACACACATCATCAAACAACAGACAGCATTCCGAACCAAATTGAGTCCTTAGGTCCACTTCCCGGAGTCTCTATCTCAGTTCATCAAAAGCAGCACAGAACTCACAGAGACGACAGCCGCCAGACAGTTCACAGTCTTGGCATTGCACAGACAGGAATGAACATCACAGGAGAACCAGCAAAATCAGCCTGACCCTCGCCTCCAGTCCCCACGCTCGGCTTTCCAGTCTAGCTGGACCAGCGTTTAGTTTGCCCAGTCACCGGGTAATGCCTCGCTCTAGGACCGGGATCCCAGTGCAGCATCACACTCCAGTCGCACAGCCCGAAGCCATTCTCCATCTTGCCAAAACAGCTCAGCACTTGGAACAATCCAACCACGCACCCAGGTTGGGTAGATGGGCATCGAAGCTCTTCCGCATCGACTCCTTTCCAAATCACTCACTCCAACTCCAACAGTGACAGCAATACCAACTCTGCCTAGAACACGTTGTGCCTCAGCTTTGCAATACACCCTCACGGCCTACCCTTCAAATCAGCTTCACCTCCTGCTTGCTTCTTCATCGCTTGCAGTGATAGTTGACCACAATCTACTTCAGAAAAGATGTTATTAATAATGTTTTTAGTCGTATTTCTTGCCTTTCAAACTACCAGTGAGTGCCGCACACGTGCAGTAGTGCCACCTTAAACCAGAAGTTGTTACCACCACATTGGCAACTGTGGTATCAGTCACCAATCCTCCTTAATACTCATGCCCTCCTCTCTTTTAGGAGGTGCGTTGTAACCCATCTGTCTCCCCAGACTTTGCATGGACATACAAAGATTAGATAGGCTTTATTTATCACAGGCACATTGAAACAGTAAAATGTGTCTTTTGCAGCAGATCTGCACATTGCAGCGTAGGGGCAACATGGTGGTGTAGTGGTCAGCACAATGCTTTACGGTTCAATTCCCGCCGCTGCCTGTAAGGAGTTTGTACCTTCTCCCCGTGACCGCGTGGGTTTCCTCCCGGTGCTCCGGTTTCCTCCCACAGTCCAAAGACTGTGTAAATTGTAAATTGTTATTGTAAATTGTCCTGCGATTAGGGTAGGATTAAATTGGGGGATTACTTGGTGGCACAGCTCGAAGTGCAGAATAGACCCTTCCAGCCCCATCTCAATAAATAAATAAAACTCGGCAAGAATTGCGCTGGGGGCAGTTTATAAGAGCTGCCACACTTCTGGCGCCAACACTGCCTGCCCACAGCTCATCCTAGTCATACGTCTTTGAAATGTGGGAGGAAACCGGAGCATCCGGAGGAAACCCACATGGTCACGGGGAGAACGTACAAAAGCTCCTTACAGGAGGCGGCGGGAACTGAACTCTGATCTTGCAGTCTCCAAGCACTAAAGTGTCGCGCTAACTGCTTGCCACCCCTTGACTCCCGCGAGTGACTAGCCAAGGTCATTCATGCCCAGAGCTGAAACTCCAGTCCCGAAAAATTCCACTCCCTGCATTCAGCCCTGGCGCTCAAAGAGTTAATTCAATACTCAATTGGAAAATTTCACACATCGGCAAAAAAAACCCCAAGGAAAACTTAAAACTGAAAATATATTTTTCTGGGTATGGGGAGGTTAATTTGTTTTGTTTAATGTTAAATTGGGAAAACTGCCTCTTGTGTATCTTGATGGCAGCCACATTCCGGAGCTTCCCATGGGAGACGGGGCCGGCCGTCTGCTCGGGAATCTCTCCGTGCCAACTGGGTTCCCAAAGCACCACAAGCCACAAAACCACAAAACTATCTGACTCCAGCTGCCAAACTATTCCACAAATATACAAATGGCAATTAGATGTGTTTTTTCTGCTAAAGAGACTCTCACTCAATTCCAAACTGCTGCTTGCTTTTGCGTTTCGCTTAGAACGCAGACTTTTATTTAAATGCTTTTCTTTCCCCCTCAGAGTTGGTCCCTGGTGCCTCATTTTTTTTAAAATCCATGTTCTGCCTCCCTCTTGCTCGTTGCCACACTCCGTGGCCACTTTGTTCGGTACACCTGCTCGTTAATGCAAATGTATAATCAGCCAATCGTATGACAGCAACTCGACGCGTAAGAGCACGCAAATGTGGTCAAGAGGTTCAGTTGTTGTTCAGACCAAATGGAAGAATGTGAAAGGAGTGTGATCTAAGTGACTTCTGATGCCATATGGGGTGGTTTGAGCACTTCCGGAACTGCTGATCTCCTGGAATTTTCACACACAGATCAGGGGTTCCCAACCTGGGGTCCATGGAGCTTTGCTTAATGGGTTTGGCCCATGGCATAAAAAAAAGGTTGGAAACCCCTGCTCTAGAGTTTACAGAGAATGGTGTGAAAAATTAAAAAACATCCAGTGAGCGGCAGATGTGCGGGCAAAAACACCTTGTTGATGAGAGAGGTCGGAGAAGAATGGCCAGACTGGTTCAAACTCACAGGAAGGTGACACCAACTCAAATAACCACACGTTAAACAGTGGTGTGCAGAAGAGCATCTCAGAATGCACAACACAGAAGACCACGGACGTACAGCCACTCAGTGTCACTTTATTGTTGCACAGGAGGTAACTAATGGAGTGCCGACTTTATATTGTTTCTCCGGTTTTCAAGTCTGTCCATCTAACCAGGGACATGGAAGGTAGCATCAACATTGATCACGTCTGATGCGGTACAGCTCTCAGCAATCGGCTATCTCGATGTGGCAGCTAGAATTCTAGACCCCTCTGGTTGTCTTTTTCCTGGGATTACTGCAGGACTTGTATGTGCCCAGAGCCATAAGACACAAGGGCAAAATTAGGCCATTTGGCCTATTGAATCTTCGCTGCCATGCTATCATGGCTGATTTATTGACCTTCTCAGCCCCATTCACCTGTCTTCTCCCTGTAACCTTTGATACCCTGACTAATCAACCTCCATTTTAAATATACTCAATCACTTGGTCTCCACAGCCGTCTGTAGCAACAAATTCCACAGATTCACCACCCTCGGGCTGAAGAATTTCCTCCTCATCTCTCTTCTAAAGGGACTTCATTCTGTCCTGAGGCAATGCCCTCTGGACAAAGAAGTGGGCAGGAAATATCATCATGGGCACCAGCCACCCTACAAAACCTGCCTTTTCCAAAAGCTCCCTTCTGGAAAGCATTATAAGGGTTATGAGCAGAAAGCAGGAAAATGGGGATGGATTCCTTTTCCAGCCCTTTATCTCATTCACCAAATTCCCAGCTATTCGGACACACACACACACACACACACACACACACACACTTACTTACTTCCAGCACCTGTAGATTTGCTCGTGTTTGTGCTTCCCAGCTCTTTACTTCAGCTCCTCCCTCCACCTCTCCCGGTTTCACCCATCTCCTACCACCTTGTAGTACTCCCTCCCTCCTCCCATCTTCTTACGCCGACTTCTCCCCCTTTCTTTTCAGTTCTGATTACTCTTCAGATCTGGTTACTCTTTTCCATAGATGCTGCCTGATTTTTTCCTGTGTGCTGTGCATGTTGCAGGAGAATAGAGTTGAGAGGGATAATAAGTCAGCCACGATGAACTGCAATTGTTGAACAAAATCGGAGCAGACACCCAGTGCAGATAATGGACTGCCTTAACACAATGCTTTCATTTACAGTCAATCTAAATAACACAATGAATTCCTCTGTTGATAACTATCAGGAACTAATATACAGTTGTACTGTACTGTAGTAGTGTTGGCAGTGTTCTAATTTGTTCTGTATTTTATTTAAATACATAATTTGTTACTCAGTTGAATGGTGATTTATCTTTTTTTTACGCCTTTTAACTACTTTGGCTAATTGAGGGAGCCACTTAATTGGCTGACATGTCACAATACGTCTCTACCAAAGGAGGTGTAAGGCACTCCTTCCCTCTGCCAGCCTGCAGGTCACCCTCGGGCAAGGTGTAGCACCTGCTTAGTGTTTCCACCCACCCCACCCCCGATCAGGGTCACATGAAGCCACGGGATCAGGTGGTGGACGGTCGTATGAGCAGCCGCTGCAGATCACAAGTCCTGGTTATGTGACCACTGACACCAGGCAGACAATCTCTGAAGAGTTTTGATAATGGCTGGGGTCACCCGACTTGTGAAGACACTGCCCAGAAGAAGGTAATGGCAAACCACTTCTGTAGAAAAACTTGCCAAGAACAATCATGGTCATGAGTCTATGATCGCCCACATCACACGACACAGCGCAGAACGATGACGACGAAATGTACCAATTAAACAGAATCCACTACATATGGTGACAGAGACGTACTTTGATAATAAGTTTACTTTGAACTCTGAACTTTTCAGTGTTAGTGCTCTCTCTGGAGAGTCACAGCCAAGTCCCTTTTATTTAACCTTTGGCGGTGGGGGGGGGGGGGTAATGCAGTGGTCTTCTCTGTGGATTGTCACCTTGTCGTGGTGGAGAAGCTTGTGTGGTCCTGTGATCCCGAGAGCAATGCCGTCTGGAGCTATGCTCCTGGTAGGGTCACCCATGGCGGTAAGGTCGAGGGTGAGGTCCCTGACAAAGAACAATCCAACCAAGACCTCAACGGTGGAACAGGCGGATGAAGTTACTTCGAACTCAACGGCTGTGAAGGCGGATGAAGGCTGCAACAAATCCATCAGCTCCAATCTTCGTGGTTTCCGTGCCATTGGAACCAGTTGGTTGATTTGTGAAGTATCGTGTGCTTCTTGGAGTGCAACATCAAGTACACGTTAAACAAATACACGCACAGGCGTCTTCGCTCTGTGGGCCACTTCTTCAGAACGAAGACCATCATCCTCAACCTTGAGGGATAGCCACGACGACGACGATGCAGTGGTAAACTCAATGGTTCAATTTAATGTCAGAGAATATATAGGGTTCCAACCTGAAGTCCTTAATCTTCCCATGAAAGAGAGAGAGAAAAACACTCCCAAGGAATGAATGACAGAAAAAGCCCAAAGCCCCCCTCCCCCTCCCACACACAAGCAGAAGCATCAACCTTCCACACCCCCGCTCCCCCACTTGCTCCAACAAAAGCATCGACCCCCACCACCACCACTTTGCAACAGCAAAGCCCCCAGAGAGCAAGGTCTAGAGTCCACCAAAAACTACCGTCCATCCCAACACCGACATGTCAACAGGGTCTCTTTCTCTCTCTCTTTCTCACTGATGAGGGAGAGAGAGAGGTGTCACTCCTGCCACAGTGAGGGAGGAGGCCAACAGCTCGCTGTTTCGATGTTACAGTCTGCCGCGTCGCTTATTTTGAGTTCCCGACTCGAGGACTGGCAGGAGGAGAGTGGACCATGGGAAAAAGGGAAGGAGGAGGTGAAACAAGAGGGAGGAGATGGGAGGGTGATGAGAAGAGAAGAGGTAATGGGGCAGCTAGAGTGGGGAATTGAAGAAGAGAGAAGAGGAGGGGGAAATTATCTCTCTTTGCCCTCCTCCTTTCCTTTCTCCCATGGTCTACTCTCTTCTCCTATCAGATTCCTCCTTCTCCAGCCCTTTACCACCTCCCAGCTTCTTACTTCATCATCTCTCTTCCATCCACCTGGCTTCACCTATAACCTCCCAGCTTGTAGTCCTCCCCCATCACCACCACCACCACCTTATTTTGGCTTCTTCCCCTTCCTTTCCAGTCCTGATATAGGGTCTTGGCCCAAAATGTTGACAGTTTATTCCTCTCCATAGATGCTGCCTGACCTGCTGAGTTCCCCCAGCATTTTGTGTGTGTTACTCTGGATTTCCAGCATCTGCAGAATCCCTTGTCTTTATAATTTGCAAAATAAGGAGGTGTTTACATGGGCCATTCAGAAATCTGATGACGGAGGAGAAGAAGCTGTTACTAAAATGTTGTGTGGGAATTGTGTACCTCCTCCCTGATGGTAATAATGAGAAGGGGGCATGTCCTGATTCCTTAGGGTTGTCATAGCTGAGGTGGGAGGTGGGGTAATGGGGACAAGATCCCACTACTTATTAAATGCTCCCAATGGTGTGCGTCTCAAATAGCCTCTGACAACCAAGTCCGGCTCCTGGCCTTCACGTGTGGCTTAGCTACTAAGTCTAGCAGAACCGTTCTGCTGACAGGAGAGGGGGGAAAGGCAGGTTACTGCGCCTTAAAACCAGTTGCTTTGGGCAGATGAGGCTCATTAGCCATGGTTGGCAGCTCATTGAGGAGCAGGAAAACTCTGATTTCAAGTCTCCACTGACTTGCAGTTACACCCACTCTCAGGGAAGGCTGCGGGAGTAAACCCTGAGGGAAAAATCCATCGGTGAGCCCCTAAGACAGAACAACATTGAGTTCAATGCTGACCGGCAGCTCCAGCAACGCTGCTGGTTCCAAACTGTATCGGTCTCTGCTGTTCCTTTGGGTTCATCAGATTCATGGAAGAGGGATGTCTTCTGTGTGGCCAATAGCTTCCTCTCCATATTGCACTGTCCTGGCTTGCATATCAGGTAGAGAGCTAAGACACAATATCTATGATCACCCCCGACCAATGGAGAACCTCATGTCCCAGATGGGGAGGGTCCTTAATGAAGGCTCCTGCCTTCTTGAGGCATTGCCTTTTGAAGATGTCCTTGATGGGGGGGGGTGGGGGAGGGTTCATCCAAAATGGAACTGCCCTGAGTTCACAACACTCAGCAGTTTTTTCTGATCCTGTGCATCGATTCCTCTATACCAGGCAGTGATCCATCGGGGACATCTTCAAAGGGTGGTGGCTCAAGAAGGCAGCATCAATCATTAAGGATCTAACCATCCAGGTCATGTCCTCTTCTCATTGATCAACAGGGAGGTGGCACAGGAGCCTGAAGACTCACACTCAATTATTCAGGAGTGGCTGCTTCCCCTCCACAAGATTTCTTTATGATCCATGAATCCAAGAAAATGACCTTATTATTCATAAGCCCTCCAAGAGAACCACAACCTCGTTATAGGGTTTGAAGGCTTGCTTGCCTCAATAGTCCGGAGAACTATGTTGGCTGGAGTCTGGGCCTTGTGCTTTGACTCTTGGTAGGGTCACCCATGCCAAACAGGTCAAAGGGTAGAGGCCAGACCAAGTGTGGTCCACCGGTCCTCCAGGTTCAGGGGTTCAGCTCAGGGCTAACAACCCTGACTGGTCAAACAAAGTTATTACAGAAACAACAATGAAGAATCCTTCTACATCTGAGTGTGACAGTATTTCTGAGTGTGAGGGTATTCCTGAGTCTCCACCCGGGATTTGTGTGACTGACAGTAGTGAAAACCGAGAGGAAGCTACTGACATGATGAAGGAAGCCCTGAACATCACCAAGACCAGGACCAAAATTGGTTTTGATAGCCAAGGACAGACAGAGATGGAGAACTTCCATTGCTACCCTAACAGACATGTTAAAATTTATGGACACCACCACTTTTTAATGTTTTTGTTTGAAGTTCGTAGTAATTGACTTCACACTGTGCTGCTGCCGCGAAAACATTTCACATCGTACAAGTCAGTAATAATAAATGCAATTCTGGAGGGAAACACCGATTTTACATAATCACTAATGTGGTTGAAGTTTAGCTGAAGTGGCCCAGCAAGCCACCTAGTCAAACCTGTTCCACACAAGTTCTCCCTGCAAATATTGACACACTCCCAGAAACCAACAAATACTGACATACTCCAGGGCTTATTGACCACGTCCCA
The DNA here is from genome assembly GCF_963921235.1 of Mobula hypostoma. Taxonomy (NCBI): domain Eukaryota; kingdom Metazoa; phylum Chordata; class Chondrichthyes; order Myliobatiformes; family Myliobatidae; genus Mobula; species Mobula hypostoma. The sequence goes on along the minus strand of NC_086108.1, from coordinate 5,721,524 downwards.
GAAATCCCCACCGGAATCTTGCATCAACACCAAAAGAAGATAAACTAATAGAGGAACAGAAATAAAATTATGCACACAATTCAAGTTCATTGTCATCTGACTGTACATATACGCAGCCAAATGAAACAATGTTCCCTCGGACCATGGTACACCCACATCTCACATAAAATATTACCACAAATAAGTTAAAAAGATAATTGCCCTACTGATGAGACCTCAGTGGTGGCAGGGTATTCATTAACCTCATAGTCTATGGTTATTGAATCAGAATCAGCTTTATTATCACCAGCATGTGTCGTGAAATTTGTTAACTTAGCAGCAGCAGTTCAATGTATTACATGATAATAGAAAAAAATGAATTACAGTAAGTATATATGTATATTAAATAGTTAAATTAAATAAGTTGTGCAAAACAGAAATTTTTTAAAGAAGTAGAAATCAGATGGCAGAGGGGAAGAAGCTGTTCCTGAATCATTGAGTGTGTGTCTTCAGGCTCCTGTACCTCCTCCCTGATGGTATCGATAAGAAGAGGGCACGTCCTGGGTGGTGGGGATCCTTAGTTATGAACACCGCCTTTCTGAAGCGCTGCTCTTTGAATAATTCTTGGATACTACGGAGGCTGGTACCCGTGATGGAGATGACTAATTTTTCTACTTCCTGCGGCTTACTTCGATCCTGTGCAGTAGCCCCCACCCCCCAATACCTGACAGTGATGTGGCCAGTCAGAGTGCTCTCCACAGTACATCTGTAAGTGTTTTTGGTGACAAACCTAAAGCCTGGTAGTCCTAGTCCTGATGCTCCTGTGCCTCCTTCCTGATGGTTGTGGGTCAAAGAGATTGTGGGATGCGTGGTGCAAATTGACCTGAAAAAGAGTTTCACTCAGCAGTGACTGGGAGGCACCAAAAATAGCCCCATTCTCCAAGTGGCATAGAGCCCTGGGAGAGTGATCCCATCCAAGGACAACTTCCATTTCTAATCAATCCTCCATTTGCCCTCCTTTGGTTGTGGTCAAAGACAGCGTCTAGCTGTCTTCGTTGTATACTCAAGCAAGGGCAGTACGGTATGGAGAGCGAGCTGATGCCTATGCAGCAAGCTCCCCCTCTCCACCCATCTGCTGAGCCCAAAGGAAAGGCAGAGACGGATACAGTTTGGCACCAGCAGCATCTTAGGAGTTGCCTGTCAGCGTTGAAGTCAACATAGGACTGGGTTGGGGACCCCAGCTCCAGAAATTTCCTTGGGTTTACTCCCAAACCCTTCCCCATAAGTGGATATAGCCACAAGGCAACGGAGGTTTAAGATCAGAGGTTTCCTTCTTCCAGAAGAGATGGTGATCCTCCATCTGCCCGAAGTGACCGTTTTTAAGGCACCAGCAACCCGCCCTTGCCCCTTCTCCTGTCAGTAGAACAGGCTCCGCCAGGCTTAGTAGCTAAGCCACACGAGAAGAGCAGGAGCTGGACTTGATTGTCAGAGGCTATACCAGCAACATCAAATGGTGAGAGATTCCACCCCTGCTGAGCTCTCTCAAACACAAATAGACCAAGAAAAGGGGGAGCCAAAAGTCAAAAGCTAATAGACTTTCAGCTGTTTGGAAATGCAAGGGTGACGGGAAAAACAAGGAATGGATAAAGTTAAACACAGAATGCTGGAATGAATTAGTGCCCAACACAGAACACTGGCCAATGCGTGTCCATCACCTGAATAAGCGGTGGTCTATGCTCCAATACAGAATCACACCAGTGTGTGCACCCCTCGCTCTCCCAGAGCAGCAAGCCCCAAGCTGATATATTATGAAGGAATGCGACCACAGATTACATAAATACATCACGGAATAAAAGCCCTTTTTATTTTCTTAACATTATTGCTATATAAATATTATTTTGTTAATGTGCCAGCAGTGATTTACTCAGCATGTGTTTACACAAATGCTCTTCACATCTGACAGGGTTCACTGTGCAATGTTAATAGCCTTAATAAAATGCCGAGCCCCCAACGTACAAGGCCACTGGCTACAGAAAATTCCCTTAAAGTTCAAGCTGACAGCAATCTTATTCTCCTTGCCCACCACCCCCTCCCCCAGGCTACCGTTCAGCCAAACTGGCCGGGGGCATTTGCCAGGCGGAGCAGACGGGACGATAAGATAAGGCAGAAGGCCATTCGGCCTATTGTATCAGCGGTTCATACTATCGTTTTCTGCCCATAACCCTGAATATTTTTAATAGTACGTTTAAAAAGGTTGTCCCATGAGACACAGGACGGGAGCAGAATTATCCATTCAGCCCATTCAACCTGAACGGCAGAACAGTCATGGCTGATTTATTGTCCCTCTCAACTCCATTTTCCTGCCTTCACCCTGTAACCTTTGACACCCTGACTGATCAAGAATACATGAACCTCTGCTTTAAATTAACCCAACAACTTGGCGTCCACAGCCGTCTGTGGCAGTGAATTCCACAGATTCACCACCCTCTAATTCAAGAAGTTCCTCCTCATCTCTGTTTGAAAGGGACATCCTTGCATTCTGGGGCTGTGTCCTCTGGTCCTAGACTTCCGCACCACTGGGCCATGATGAGGCAGACTGAGGGATAAGGAGTTCATAAAAAGTCAACTTTATCCCCCACATCCACTTACACGTCTTCGAAATTTGTGCGGTTTCTTGGTCAGGTCACAGTGTTTAACCAACAAAAAACAATGTTCAACAATTATAAAGAATAAAGTATATAAAATAAAGTTAGAGGTTAAATTACGGATATGTTATAAAATGTGCGTAAGTACACAAATACCAGCAAGTATTTGCTACGTAAACAGCATTACAAACAGTGGTTTAAGCTGTTTACAGTGCAGTGATGGGGATAATAGTCAGAAGGGGGTGGGGAGATAACCAGAACGGTTGATCAGATTCATTGCCTGGGAGAAAAACCTGTGACATAAGGTTTAACAGCCCTATAGCATTTTCTAGAAGGGAGCTTTTGAAAACATCCTCTTCATGTTCACCAGACTAGTCCTCATCGAGGGATCAGAAGTGGAAACTGGATTTCAAGCTCCTAGGTGTCAACATCTCTGAGGATCAACTCTGGGCCCAACATTTTAATACAAAGATGGCAAGACAGCGGCTATATTTCATTAAGCGTTTGAGGAGATTTGGTACGTCACCTAAAACACTCACAAATTTCCACAGATGTACCATGGAGAACACTCTAATTGGCTGCATCACCATTTGGTATGGCGGGGACAGGGGTTACTGCACAGGATTGAAATAAGCTGCAGAAAGTTGTAAACTCAGGCAGCTCCATCACAAGCACTAGCCTCCGTAGTAGCCAGGACATCTTCAAGGAGCATTATACTTTATACTTTATAGTCGCCAAACAATTGATACTAGAACGTACAATCATCACAGCGATATTTGATTCTGCGCTTCCCACTCCCTGGAGTACAAATCGATAGTAAATATTAAAAATTTAAATTATAAATCATAAATAGAAAATAGAAAATGGAAAGTAAGGTAGTGTAAAAAAAAACCGAGATGCAGGTCCGGGTATTTGGAGGGTACGGCCCAGATCCAGGTCAGGATCCGTTCGGCTGTCTGATCACAGTTGGAAAGAAGCTGTTATTAAGGACCCCCATCACCCAGTCATGCCCCCTTCCATTGCTACCAGTAGGGAGGAGGGACAGAAGCCTGAAGACACACACTCAATGATTTAGAAACAGTTTCTGCCATCAGATTTCTGAATGAACATTGAACCCATGAACACTACAATTCACTGTTCTTTAAATTATGACATATTGCGATGTACTGCTGCCACATAACAACAAACTTTACAACGTAGGAAGGTGATATTAAACCCGATTCTGATTCTAATCTTTCAACCTTCAACAGGTCCATCCTTTTTCAACAAGGCACATCTTAGGCCTTTAAAATGGGAGATGTTTTCTACTGTCCCTTGGCTCCCATGTGAGTTTTCATCCAGTCAGGCACTTCAAGGTGGCACCTTGGCAGCACCAAGAATCAATTTGCCTTCAGATCAGATGTAAAAATCAGGGTCCAACTTTCAGGCACTGAAGAACGAGGAAACAAGCAACTCTCTCAATTGTCAATTTTCACATCAGTAACCCTTGGATCTTGCTGTGCATCCACTGGCTCTCTTGGGCACCTACACAACTAGCCGGCGCTTCAGGCTGAGACCTTTCATCAGGACTGGAAAGAAAGGGGGAAGAAGCCAGGATATTCTCTTGTGTTTATGTATTTATCCCTTGGGGTTTGTGGGTCAAACAGACCTCTGTCTTACAGTGATTCAGATTCCAAAAGAAAAACCTGTGGAGTTTTATCCTGTCGAGCGTTTGGTGCTGCCATTTGGGAGGTCAAATACAAGGGGAAAGTATAGAGTTAATGGATGTCATAAACACAGGAGATTCTGCAGATGCTGGAAATCCAGGGCAACACACACAAAACGCTGGTGGAACTCAGCAGGTCAGGCAGCATCTATGGAGAGGAATAAACAGTCAACATTTCGGGCCAGATTTATCTCTTGTGATTATGTTTCTTTCCATTGACACTGCCTGGCTTGCTGAGTTCCTCCAGGAGATGGAGACAGAGACAGACACTGTGGATCAGTAATGTTGCACAGCCTATTGCTGCACAAATTCTACAGAATGTTTAGTGGTGCCTCCATGGTCCTTATTTTATTAGAGTTGCCAATGAGAAACTCTAGTCTCTGAGGCAGTTGGACAAGGAGTTCTGGCTTTCCAGCATCTGCAGATTCTCTTGTATTTATGATCTACCCAACAAGCTGGGATAACTTTCATCTACTGTGTCGGGCAGGAGTGCGGTGGGACCAGGCTGTTCATTGCTTTTGAATCAGAATAAGTTGAGACAGGTGGCACGGTAGCATAGTGGTTAGCACAACGCTTTACAGTACAGGCGACCCAGGTTCAATTCCCACCGCTTCCTATCAGGAGCTTGTATGATCTCCCTGTGACTGTGTGGGTTTCCTCCGGGTGCTCCAGTTTCCTCCCACAGTCCAAAGACGTACCAGTTGGTCATTGTAGCAATTAGCATGATGCAATTGCAATTCAGGGTGTCAGAGTTCAGAGTTCAATTCCAATGCCATCTGTAAGCAGTTTGTACGTCCTCCCCGTGGCCTCTCCGGTTTCCTCCCACAGTTGAAAGACGTAGCAGTTGGTAGGTTAATTGGTCGCTGCAGCTGTCTACTGTGCACCGTATGGATTTGGAATTATATTTTGTTATTTATGGTAATAGTCTGTTTTATGTGCAGAATGTGATACATGTTTTGTGGGTGCACTGTAATCCAAAGGGACCTTGTTTCGTTTGGTTGTATACATGTACAGTCAGTTGACAATAAACCGGATCTTGAACTTTATCACATGCCCACCGGCCACTGAGTGTACACACTGTCGCTAAAAGTCCCAACTCCAGGATGACAGTCCCCATTAAACAACACCTCCGCTCTGCAGACAAGGCACATGACTGCACGAGTGGCTTCCCCCTACACTGGTATTCCAGCACCAGCAAGTGAAATCAATGCGTGCCACGTGAAAGTGTGTGTGGAGCACCTGATGCTAGACGAGTCCCGTGCATGAGCAGGTCATGTGCATGGCGACCCCAGGGGGATAAAGCTTGGGAACTGCATGCGTGGGACCAGGCTGTTCAAGTTTTAGCTTAATTTCTTTTGGGCAACACTGTGACACGAAATGACTGAGCCCGATGTCCTTGCATGCATTCAAATATGCAATTTATTGCTTCTGCCCAGAAACAAATGCACACAGATCGAACCTTGGCACATACGCACTCTGACAAATTTCTGTGGCACTTGACACCGCAGGGGAACCCATTAACACCTCAGCTTTGACAAGCCAGATTGAAATACACATGGGCATGAATTTTTTGACGTTGATGGACTGAATGCCTTTGGAAGGTTGAGAAGCAAGTGTTTGTGGCAGTGGGGGAGGGGCAGCTTTGGAGAGAGTGAAGACCTGTCAGTCTCGCAGACCTAACTGCAAAATTCCAGCTCTCGGCGCACTGGAGGCTGCCGGACTGAGCTGCGAGAGCCTCACACCTCGCCGGCCGCGAGCCACGCACGTTGACGTATCAATAGCGGCTTTATGCGTGGTGAGTGTCATGTTTAAGGCACCGCAGCAGGCTATACTGAATTCAGCTCAGAAAGCGAAAGAAAAGTCTGCTAACGTGAAAGCGAGTTTAACAAATTAGCTGATTGATGCCTCAGAGCACCTCGAACAAGCCAAGGGCAAAACACCAGCTACCTCGGGACAAGGCAAACATAACCTGCTATGTCACGGACAGCCTGGGGTCTACCCAAATGCCAGCAGGCTGTCACTCAACAACATCTGTGATTACTCTGCTGGGAAAGGGGGCTGTGGCATTCGACAAAAAAAAATGAAACCATTTTCCCCCCCACCCCAAGATAAATGGTGAAACAGGCCACATGGGATTCACACCCTTCAAACATAACATGAGTGGTGCTTTTGTACTGCTGCAGCCAAATCCATCACAGAGCAGGGCTCGAGTCCACAAAGATGTGACTCACGGCTTCAGCCGGCTGTCAAACATGAGAAATTACAGCCCTCCTCCTGCCGAGGACAGAGCCTCAATGTTAGAAGTGTTTAGGTAATTAAAAATAAATAAATACTTTCTAAAAAGAAATAAAGTACTTACAGTAGCTGTGTACAAGGCCTATGTGAGCTCTCTCGCTAGGGGTGACAAGCTTAATTGATGGCGTGTTCTGTCTTTTCAAAGGAATCCTGAATTTCTGGGGAATATTGGAGGCAACGCGCTCCGATTCTACCGTAAATATTGGTGTATAAAAGATTTAGCTTTTGATGTACTCTTGAGAAGCCCGATTGTGCGATCACTCGTCGAGTACGACCTTCTCCCAACCTCTTTCTGCTAAAGAGACTTTCACTCAACAACCTGCTGCTCGCTTTTGTGCTTTGCTTAGGACTTAACCTTTTATTAAATGGTTTTCTTTCCCCCTCAGAGTTAATCCCTGGTGCCTCATTTTTACCTGCGCTATTGCTCTTTGCTACACTCCATAGCCACCTCATGAGGTACGCTTGCCTGTTAATGCAAATGTCTAATCAGCCAATCATGTGGCAGCAACCCAGTACGGAAAAGTTATCAGACATGGTCAAGAGGTTCAGTTGTTGTTCAGATCAAACATCTGAATGGGGTAGACATGTGATCTAAGGGACTTTGACTGTGGAAGGGTTGCTGGTGCCAGATGGGGTGGTTTGAGTATCTCAGAAACTGCCGATCTCCTGGGATTTTTCAGCATCTAGAGTAGGGATTCTCAACATTTTTAAGGCCATGGACTCCTACCATGAATGGAGGGGTGCGTGGACCCCAGGTTGGGAAACTCTGTGTCTAAAGGGATGTTTAACGTTGGGCCCCAAAGTGGCTGTATGGGTCAGTCTAGGACCCACATGTTCTGCTGTAAATGGACATGAGTGGGTGGTGGCTGTGGTTACTGATGGGGTCTTTTGGTTGCTCAGCCTCTCCTTTCATGGGGAGAGAAATTATGAAGGAGGCACGCCAGCAGCCCCCTTGGGGGTTTTGAGATCTAGTACGTCAAAGACTCCACTTCGACTGAGGTACTGAGGAAAGTATTCAGAGTGGGAGCATCACTGCCGGGTACGGAGGAGCTAATGGACAGGATCAGGAATGCTGCAGAGGGCTGTCGACTCAGCTAACTCAATCATGAGCACTAAACTCCTCACCATTGAAGTCACCTTCAAAAGGAAATGCCACAAGAAGTTGGCATCACCCAGGACGTGCCCTCATCTCTTTACTACCACCAGTGAGGAGCTACAGGAGCCTGAAGACACACACTCAATGTTCTAGGAACAGCTTCTTCTCCTCTGCCATCAGATTTCTGAATGCTTCATGGACACTACCTCATTGTTTTGCACATCTAATTCATAGTAAAAAAAATTTTTTTTTGAAGTATTGCATTGTACTGCTGCCACAAAACAAATACGCCAGTGAAAATAATCCTGATTCTGAACAAAGTTCCGGCTTCAATGATGACTGGGCAAACTGCACCAAATCAATACCGTCAGTCACTAAGCAACAGGAAGGGCATGCAATACTGTTAGACACCATCAGTCAGAAGAAAACAGAAAACCAAAATTCCCAAAAGCAGATCTCACAGGGAGTGGAAGATTCCATTCTCTGTGTGCCCAAGCACAGCTCCAACATCATACTGGAGTTTGCTGAATACACCCCCACCCCGCTGGGGGCCGTATGAACGGCAGTGATGAATCAGCAGACAGGAGAGAGCCTGAAAATTTAGTTGATGGCGTCATAACAACCACCTCTCACTCAATGTCAGCATGACCAAGGAACTGATGATGGACGTGAGGAGAGGGAAACCAGGGGTCACTGAGCCAGTCTTCACTGGAGGATCAGAGGTGGGGAGGGTCAGCAACTTTAAATTCCCGGGTGTTATTATATCAGAGGATCTGTCCCGGACCCAGCACGCAAGTGCAACTGCGAAGAAAGCCTCTACTTCCTTACGAGTCTGTGGAGATTTGACATGACATCAGCAACTTTGACAAATGTCTATAGATGTGTGTTGGAGGGTATATTGACTGGCTGCATCACAGCCTGGTATGGAAACACCAATGCCCTTGAACAGAAAAGCCTATGAAAGGTAGTGGATTCGGCCCAGTACATCACAGGTAAAGCCCTCTCAACCACTGGGCACATCCACATGAAACGCTATTGAAGAAAAGCAGCATCCATCACAGATCCTCACCACCCAGGTCATGCTCTCTTCTTGCAGCTGCCATCAGGTAGAAGGTACGAGAGCCTCAGGACTCACACCACCAGATTCAAGAACCGTTCCGACCCCTCAACCATCAGGCTCTTGAACAAAAGGGGATGACTACACTCACTTGCTCATCTATTGAGATGTTCCCACAACCAATGATCTCCCTTTAAGGACTCTATCTCATTATCTCATGTTTTTGTTATTTAATGCTACTTAAATTTGCATTTGCAGTTTGCCATCTTCTACACTCTGGCTGATCTTTTATTGATCCTGTTATAGTTAAAATTCTATAGATTTGCTGAGTATGCCCACAGAAAAATGAATCACAGGGCTGTATGCGGTACATATATGAACTCTGATAATAAAATTTACCATGAACATGGACCCTCTGGTCCACGTGGGTTTGATACTCTGTCCACAAAATGGTTTTATAATCTAATTGAGAAACTGTCCAGTGTAATTATTAAGCAGGGAGATAAAGTTCAGAGCATCAAACCCACATGGACCAGAGGGCTTGCTTCTGAGATGGACTCTACAAGCACCGTTACCCCTAAGCTGCATGGCTGCACAGCCACGCAATAACTGAAATGCTCCTGTGCACATAGCCTTCGTTGCCACACATCTAGAATTTTCTTTTAAATAATGTTAATACAAGCTTGAAATTATACTAAAATAATTTTGAAATCTATGTTAATGCAATAGTGAAATACATAAATTTTCTAAATAATAAATGTACTACAAGCTTTACTTTGAAATTTGCATTGTCAGTGTTTCAAGCTACAACACCGTTACAAATTTTAACAATAAACACAGAATAGAAGTCAGCAGCTCATTGTTAATAAGCCATTGGCCCACCAACACCGTCTAAGTTTAAAAATTTATGAAATGTGAAGGATTTGTTTTTGTAATGTTATTCAATTACACCCCTCAATTAATAAAGTATGTGGTTTCAATTCTCATTCTAAATATTCACAGTATGCATATTACAAGAAAAAGAAACATTTAAAGCATTATAATTTCCTGCTCAGAGCAATGGTTGGCCTGCACAACCTTTAAAAAAAAATGGACAGAAGAACTTTGCTTCCTGAATACTTTTGGATGAATCTTATGGATTTTGGGCAGCTGATCATGAAAAATCACCGTGAATTCTCCATATCACACACTACTTTTTTTTTAATTGCCTTTGTTATTTCAATTCGTAATTCAACTGGTGCCAAGATTAAGGAAGGCATGTTTATTGGCTCCCAAATCAGGTCAAAGTTCAAAGTAAAATTTATTATTGGAGTACATTCAGTACATGTCACCACTTACAACCCCAAGAGTCTTTTTTTTTGCGGGTAATCTTAGCAAATCTATAGAACAGTAACTAAACAGGGTATGTAATCATCAGGAACTGTAAACTGAATAAACTGCGCAAATGCAAATAATATACAAATAGCAATAAATAACGAGCATGAAATAACAAGATAAAACTGTCCTTAAAGGAGTGTAGTTATCCTCTTTTATTCAAGCCGATGATGGTTGAGGGGTAGTAACTGTTCTTGAACCTAGTGGTGTGAGTCCTAATTCTCTTGTACCTTCTACCTGATGGTCTGGTGAGGATCTTTGATGATGGATGCTGCTCTTCTGCAGCAAGGTTTCAGGTAGATGTGCTCAATGGTTGGGAGGTTTTACCTATGACGTATTGGGTCGAATCCACCAACTTTTGTAGGATTTTCCACTCAAAAGCCTTGGTGTTTCCATACCAGGCCGCAATACAGCCAGTCAGCACTCTTTCCACCACAAATCTATAGAAGACTACCAATATTTTTGACGACGTGACAAACCGTCACAGACGCCTGAGGAAGTAGAGGCGCTGTCGTGCTTTCTATGCAATTATATTTATACGTTGGGTCCAAGGCAGGTCCTCAGAGATAGTGACACCCAGGAATTTAAAGTTACCGACCCTCTCGACCGCTGATCCTCTGGTAAGTGCTAGCTCATGGACCCCGGGTTTCCCTCTCCTGAAGTCCACAATCAGTTCCTCGTTCTTACTGACATTGAGTGAGAGCTTGTTGTGGTTGCCACCACTTAGCCAACTTTTCAATCTCCCTCCTGTAGGCTGATTCATCACCCCCTTTGATACAGCCCATAGCAGTGGTGTCATCAGCAAACTAGTATATGGTGTTGGAGCTGTACTTAACCACACAGTCATAGGGGTAGAGTGAGTACAGCAGGGGGCTAAGCACACATCCCTGTGGTGCTCCTGTGCAGATGGACATTGTGGTGGAGATGTTTTTGCCAAACCGAATCTGAAATCCAGGATCCAATTGCAGAAGGCAGGGGGTGGGGGAGGGTGTTTGTATTGAGGCCCAGGTCTTGGAGTTTACTGATCACTTTAGAGGGGATGATGTTAAATACTGAGTTGTAATTGATAGAGAGCATCCTGATGCATGCATCTTTGCTGTGCAGATGTTCCAGGTTTGGGAGAGCCAACAAGATAGCATCTGCTGTAGACCTGTTGCTTCATTAGATGAATTGGAGTGAACACAAGTCACCAGTCCAACAGGAACTGATCAATACCAGCCTTTCGAAACACTCTATCGCTGTGGATGTAAGTGCCACTGGGCAATAGTCATTTAGACAGGTTACCATGCTCTTCTTGGGCACCAATATGATTGAAGCCTGCCTGAAGCAGGTGGGTACCACACACTGCCAGAGCGAGATGTTGAAGGTATCTTTGATACACCAGCCAGCTGGTCAGCACTAGTCTTCAAAACTCAGCCAGGTACTCCATCCGGATCAGATGTCTTCCTTGGATTCACTCCCTTGAAGACAGCCCACATGCCATCTTCAGATACAGAGACTAAAGGACTAAAGGGAGACAGAGGGGTGCGTGATGGTTCCTCCCTGTTCTCGTGGTTGAAGCGAGCATAGAACGCATTGAGTTCATCTGGAAGCGAAGCTCCCTATGTCACTAGATTTAACTTTGTAGGAGGTTGCAGCATTCAAACCATACCACAGCTGTCGAACATCCCTTGTCGATTCCAGTTTTTTTCCAGAATCTTTACCTTGCCCGAGAGATGGCTTTCTGGAGATCATACCTGCACCTCTTGTAGCATTCTTGATCTCCAGACTTGAATGCCTCTGATATGGCTCTCAGCAGATTCCAGATTTCATTGTTCATCCGGGGCTTCTGAATGGGCTCCTGGTCGATTTCATGGGGACACAGTCATCCACAGCTGTTTTAATAAAGTCTGTAGTCATCGGTAACAGCTAATTCAAAGAACTTCTAGTGGGACTGGAGAAAATCACATGGAAGGCATTCAAGGATGTTGTTGAAAATTTTCTTGGCAACTACAGAGCACCAAATTACATGTTTGACGACATGTTTCAAGCACACAAAACCATGAAGTGCAACATGTCACCAAAGATTCATTTTCTGCATTCCCATTTAGACTCCTTCCCTGCAAATCTTGGCGTTGTCAGTGACGAGCATGGTGAAAGGTTTCACCAGGACATTGTGGTCATGGAGAAACGGTATCAGGGCAACTGGAATCCATCAATGCTGGCTGATTATTGTTGGACACCCCAATTTACAACAGGTCTCACCAGACACAATAGATGACCCCAACAGATTCATGGGTGAAATATTGCCTTGCCTGGAAGGACTACTTGGGGCCTTGATGGAGGTGATGGAGGAGGTGAATGGGCAAGTGTATCAGGCAACTGGAATCCATCAATGTTGACTGATTATTGTTGGACACTTAAGCGAGAAGCCTCAGACACTGAGCACAAATGAAAATCATCAACAAATCATCTTTATCTTTGTTGAACTATTGCAAAGTGTTAAAACCATTATGCAATTAAACACATTATATTCAATAAAATTAATTTCTTGTTTCTCTAAATTCCAACGTGATACAAGTAGTCCAAAATTATATTTGAGTTCAGCTTCAACTGGTCTATCATAAACAAAAAAAATTGAGGAAGCAACACTTTAGGAAAAAATTGTTGTCCAGTGTCATTAGAAATGAACATTGTCTCCAGCAACCAATTACTAACCCTACAGCGATCTTATTGTTTTCCCCACATTCTGCCACTCATTTACACAGCAGGGGGATATTACAGTGGGAACTAACCAATGTGGTCTTAGGGACACTCATGTGGTCCTCGGGAGAACCTTGTGAAAACAGCACTTGGAGCCACGATGACATGTACTGAACACTATCTATGCCCTTAGGATTTTGTAAATTTTTTTAATCAGATCCACCCTCACTTCCTTCTGTTCCAAAGAAATCTGTCCTAGTCTATCCAATCTCCTTACAGCGACACATCCACCCCTTAACCTGTTCAGAGACATCCCTTCACAACTGTGCATATGGTTATTGACTTCAGGAGGAGATGACTTGAGGTCCATGAGCCAGTCCTCATCGAGGGTCAGAGGTGGAGAGGGTCAGCAACTCTAAATTCCTCGGTGTCATTATTTCACAGGACCTGTCCTGGGCCCATCTTGCAAGTGCAATTACGAAAATTTTAGCAGTTCGCGAAGATTCGGCATGACATCTAAAACTCTGACAAAATTCTACAGATGTGTGGTGGAGTTTAGATTGACTGGCTGCAACACATCCTGGTATGTAAACACCAATGCCCTTGAACAGGAAAGCCTACAAATGTAGTGTATATGTCCCAGTCCAAAATGGGTAAAGGTCTCCCCACCATTGAGCACATCTACACGAAACAAGTCAAAGGAAAGTAGCATCCATCATCAGGGACCCCCACCACCCAGGTCATGTTTCTTCTCGCTGCTGCCATCAGGAAGGAGATACAGGAGCCTCAGGGCTCACACCACCAGGTTCAGGAACAATTGCTACTTTTCAACTATCAGGCTCTTGAACCAAAGGGGATAACTTCACTCGCCCCATCATTAAAGTATTCCCACAACCTACAGACACACTTTCAAAGTCTCGATCTCATGTTCTTGATATTTATTGCTTTTTATTTATTATTATTTCTTTCTTTTTATATTTGCAGTTTGTTGCAAGCTGGCCAGTCTTTCATTCTGTTATGGTTATTATTCTATTATGGATTTATTGAGCATACCCACAAGAAAATGAATCTTAGGGTTGTATATGGTGACATAGATGTACTTTGATAAACTTACTTTGAACTTGAAGGGTCTTAGCCCAAAGAGTCAACTGTTTATTCCTCTCCACAGATGCTGCCTGAACTCCAGCGTTTTGCGTGTGTTGCTCTGGGTTTCCAGCATCTGCAGAATCTCTTGTGTTTATACATTCATAAAATTTTATTTGTCACATGTACATTGAATCATAAGGTGAAACGCGTCAGCAACCACAGTCCAAGGATGTGCCGGGGGCAGCCCGCAAGTGTCACCTTGACACCAACACAGCATGCCCACAACTCATTAATCCTAACCTGTAGGTCTGTGGTATGCAGGAGGAAACTGGAGCACGTGGAGTAAACCCACACAGTCATGGTGAGAACGTATCAACTCTGTACAGCGGTGATCTTACAGTCGGCGCTGTGAAGTGTTACACCAACCGCTACCATGCTGCCCTGGAGTTCCACTTTCAAAAAGACGACATCAAGTAGAAGACCACCACCCCAGGGGTACGGTGGAGGAGCCGTCTTAAAAAGGTTTGGAGGAGCACAAAGGCAGGCGGACACCACTAAAGCTCATGGCTAAGGGCTGGCCCTCAAGTACGAGGAAGGAGGCTCCAACCGTCATCCGGCTTTGAGGTCTGACCTCAGCTTGATGACAAATGTGGTGGAAAAAGATGGAGGCCAGTAACAGGTGTACATGTAAACACACACACACACACAGAGTGCTGGGGGAGCTCCAGGTATGGGGGCAGGCAGCATCCATGGAAATGAAAAAACAGTCGACGTTTTGGGCCAACACTGCTCTTCAGGACTGAGAAGGAAGGGGGAAGATGCCAGAATAAAAAGGTGGGGTGGTGGAGTTGGAAGGTGATAGGCCAGGCTGGTGGGAAAGGTCAAGGAAGAAAGAATGTGATAGGAGCGGAAAATGGACCGCAGTAGAAACAGAAGGAGGAGGGGACCGGGGGAGGTAAGAAGAAGCGAAAGGTAAGAGCGGGGAATAGAAGTGTACAGAGAGGCACCACATCTGACTGCTCGGGTTCTCCGACAGGATCACCAGGGGCATCAAGATGGCACAGCTGGTGGAGCCAATGCCTCACAGAGGTGGTGACCCAGGTTCAGTCTCAATCTTGGGTGCTTTCTGTGTTGAGTTTGTCCATTCTGTCTGCAGCTTTTGAGTCAAGTCAATTCTACTGTCATTTAACTATAGACATTACACCGTCAAATGAGACGACGTTTCTCTAGACCAGGGTGTAAAGCACAGTAGTACACATAACACATATAACAAACAATAACTTAGGAAAGTACGGATAAAATCTACAAATGAATTATGCACAAACTAAAGTGCATAAATTAAATATCGCCAGGTACAGAGCAGATTAACCGGTGACAGTTCAAGTGGAGTTCAGGAGCCTAATGGCCAGAGGGAAGAAGCTCCAGCCTTCTTCACATATCCCTTCATGCACTGACTGAGCAAGAAATCAGGCAGGCAGACAGTCTCTGAAGAGTATTGATAATGGCTGGGTCAATAAGACTCTGTCCAGAAGAAGACAATGGCAAACCACTTCTGTAGAAAAAATTGCTGAAAACTATCATAGTGAAAGAGCATGATTGTCCGTGGCTGACAAGAGAAATTAGGGATAGTATCAATTCCAAAGAAGAAGCATACAAATTAGCCAGAAAAAGTGGCTCACCTGAGGACTGGGAGAAATTCAGAGTTCAGCAGAGGAGGACAAAGGGCTTAATTAGGAAGGGGAAAAAAGATTATGAGAGAAAACTGGCAGGGAACATAAAAACTGACTGTAAAAGCTTTTATAGATATGTAAAAAGGAAAAGACTGGTAAAGACAAATGTAGGTCCCCTACAGACAGAAACAGGTGAATTGATTATGGGCAGCAAGGACATGGCAGACCAATTGAATAATTACTTTGGTTCTGTCTTCGCTAAGGAGGACATAAATAATCTTCCCGAAATAGTAGGGGACAGAGGGTCCAGTGAGATGGAGGAACTGAGCGAAATACATGTTAGTAGGGAAGTGGTGTTAGGTAAATTGAAGGGATTAAAGGCAGATAAATCCCCAGGGCCAGATGGTCTGCATCCCAGAGTGCTTAAGGAAGTAGCCCAAGAAATAGTGGATGCATTAGTGATAATTTTTCAAAACTCGTTAGATTCTGGACTAGTTCCTGAGGATTGGAGGGTGGCTAATGTAACCCCACTTTTTAAAAAAGGAGGGAGAGAGAAACCGGGGAATTATAGACCGGTTAGCCTAACGTCGGTGGTGGGGAAACTGCTGGAGTCAGTTATCAAAGATGTGATAACAGCACATTTGGAAAGCAGTGAAATCATCGGACAAAGTTAGCATGGATTTGTGAAAGGAAAATCATGTCTGACGAATCTCATAGAATTTTATGGGGATGTAACTAGTAGAGTGGATAGGGGAGAACCAGTGGATGTGGTATATTTGGATTTTCAAAAGGCTTTTGACAAGGTTCCACACAGGAGATTAGAGATTAGTGTGTAAACTTAAAGCACATGGTATTGGGGGTAAGGTATTGATGTGGATAGAGAATTGGTTAGCAGACAGGAAGCAAAGAGTGAGAATAAACGGGACCTTTTCAGAATGGCAGGCAGTGACTAGTGGGGTACTGCAAGGCTCAGTGCTGGGACCCCAGTTGTTTACAATATATATTAATGACTTGGATGAGGGAATTAAATGCAGCATCTCCAAGTTTGCGGATGACACGAAGCTGGGTGGCAGTGTCAGCTGTGAGGAGGATGCTAAGAGGATGCAGGGTGACTTGGATAGGTTGGGTGAGTGGGCAAATTCATGGCAGATGCAATTTAATGTGGATAAATGTGAAGTTATCCACTTTGGTGGCAAAAATAGGAAAACAGATTATTATCTGAATGGTGGCCGATTAGGAAAAGGGGAAGTGCAACGAGACCTGGGTGTCATTATACACCAGTCATTGAAAGTGGGCATGCAGGTACAGCAGGCGGTGAAAAAGGTGAATGGTATGCTGGCATTTATAGCGAGAGGATTCGAGTACAGGAGCAGGGAGGTACTACTGCAGTTGTACAATGCCTTGGTGAGACCACACCTGGAGTATTGTGTGCAGTTTTGGTCCCCTAATCTGAAGAAAGACATTCTTGCCATAGAGGGAGTACAAAGAAGGTTCACCAGATTGATTCCTGGGATGGCAGGACTTTCATATGAAGAAAGACTGGATGAACTAGGCTTATACTCGTTGGAATTTAGAAGATTGAGGGGGGATCTGATTGAAACGTATAAAATCCTAAAGGGATTGGACAGGCTAGATGCAGGAAGATTGTTCCCAATGTTGGAGAAGTCCAGAACGAGGGGTCACAGTTTGAGGATAAAGGGGAAGCCTTTTAGGATCGAGATTAGGAAAAACTTCTTCACGCAGAGAGTGGTGAATCTGTGGAATTCTCTGCCACAGGAAACAGTTGAGGCCAGTTCATTGGCTATATTTAAGAGGGAGTTAGATATGGCCCTTGTGGCTACGGGGGTCAGGGGGTATGGAGGGAAGGCTGGGGCGGGGTTCTGAGTTGGATGATCAGCCATGATCATAATAACTGGCGGTGCAGGCTCGAAGGGCCGAATGGCCTACTCCTGCACCTATTTTCTATGTTTCTGTGTTTCCATATCATATGACGCTGCACTTATTGATGGAGATGACAATGCAAAGACCGTTGGATTTAATGTAAGCACAGAAGATGCATCAACACAAGGCTTCAGCTATATTTGTGATGCCACTGTATTAAAGACAGAGATGGCAGGTGCAGGAAGGGAGCAATGTACAAATCACTGGAGGAGCTCAGGGGCGAGAGGTAGGTAGGAGATGTGAGATTCAGTTCTATCAGATGTGCATCGAAGCATACGGTGAATGGTGCTCCCGATGCAGCCTCCTCTACATTGGTGAGTCCTGTTTTAAATTGGGGGACCGCTTCACCGAGCACCTCCACTTCATCAATCAGAAGCAAAACTCCCCGGTGGTCAATTCCAATTCCCATTCCACATGTCGGTCTACAGCCTCTTGTGCCAAGATGAGGCCACCCTCAGGGTGGAGGAGCAACACCTTGTATTCCATCTGGGTAGCCTCCAACCTGATGGCATGAATATCCATTTCTCCCTCTGGTTAAAAAAAATTCTTTCCTCACTCCCTTCTTATTCTGTTGCCTAATCTGGCCTCTTACCTCCTGGCATGTACCTATCACCTCCTCCTCCTCCTCCTTCTCTTTCTCCTCCTCTTTTTCTCCTCTTGTCCACTCTCCTCTCTTATCAACTGCTTATCATACGAGGGGGGTGATGCCTCATGGCCTATACTCACTGGAATTCAGAAGAACGACGGCTGGGGGAAATTCATTGAAACGTATCGAATGTTGAAAGGCCTTGGCAGAATGGATGTGGAGAGGATGTTTCCCATGGTGGGGAGAGTCTAACACCAAAAGACATGGTTTCATTTAGAAAGGAGATCAGGAGGAACTTCTTTAGCCAGTTCTGGATTAGTCAGTAAACAAAGGGCTACGGGGAGAAGGCAGCTGAGAGACTTTCTCATGTTAGTGAAATATTTTGGTTGTTGTGTCGGCAGCCATAGTAGTGCCAGCAAAGCACGTCTCCAATGTTCAACTGAAAACACAAAGCATGGAACAAGTCACCTTGTTCTGAGGAGCTGGGAGGTGATAGATAGAAGAGGCAAAGAGCTGAAGGACATGAAATCTGATAGGACAAAAGGCCAGGTGGGGAAGCAGAGGGTGTCAACGTTTCAGAAGACCTATCCTGGGCAACACATGTTGATGTAATTATGAAGAGGGGTTGGTGTTAGATGTTCCTATCACTCATTCTATGGGCATTCTTGTTTTGTGGATGTATGTGAAGAGCAAGAATTTCACGTCTTATACATTCTCTGATACTAAACGAACCTCTGAACAAGTCGCGCCACCAGCATTTGGAGCTTGAAGAGATTTGGTTATGTCACTTACAGCGAGTCTAGCAAATTTCTACAGGTGTGCCGTGAAGAGCATTCCACCTGGCTGCAGAAACTGCAGAGATGGAAGCTCAGCCAGTTCCTTCACGGGCGCTAGACTGCCCAGCATCGACACCTTCAATAGACGGCATTCATCATTGGGTACCCCGTCATCCAGTACATAGCTCTTCTCCACGCTACCATCAGGGACAGCGCGCACACACACACACACACACACACACACACACACACACACAGACACACACACAGTGACACAGAGACACACACACTCACACACAGACACACACACACACCCAGACACACACACACACACAGTGACACAGAGACACACACACTCACACACAGACACAGACACACACCCAGACACACACACACACACAGTGACACAGAGACACACACACTCACACACAGACACACACACACACCCAGACACACACACACACAGTGACACAGAGACACACACACTCACACACAGACACACACACACACCCAGACACACACACACACACCCAGACACACACACAGTGACACAGAGACACACACACTCACACACAGACACAGACACACACCCAGACACACACACACACACAGTGACACAGAGACACACACACTCACACACAGACACACACACACACACAGACACACACACACACCCAGACACACACACACACACCCAGACACACACACAGTGACACAGAGACACACACACTCACACACAGACACAGACACACACCCAGACACACACACACACACACAGTGACACAGAGACACACACACTCACACACACACACACACACACACTCACACACAGAGACACACAGACATTACTTCGGGAACAGCGTCTTCCCCTTCCGGCAGTAGACTTTTTTGAACAAACAATTAGCCTGTGAACACTACGTCACTGATCCTCACAGGAAGCGGCGGGTCTCCTGCACTACTAACAAGAGAAAATCTGCAGATGCTGGAAATCCGAGCAACATACAGAAAATAAAATGTTGGAGGAACTGCAAAGCGTTCCGCTGGCCACTACGGTACCGTGCCGCCCTAATTTTGGAGTCATGGCAATCGACAGACCGTGCGAGAGGGGGTGAGGAGGCCCTGTCACCTGGATTCACCCATCAAACACCAGTTACTGCTCCGCTCCCCCTCTCCCCCCTTTCATCCGGATTCTATCCTCCCACCTAAACGTCAAACATGCATTTCTCTCTAAAGGTCTGGAGTTGCCAACCTGAGCTCCACTGACGCCTCTGTTAATAGTAGTGCGTCCGTGGTATAAAAAAGGTTGGGACCCCCGCTGCCTGACCTGCTGAGTTCCTCCAGCACTGAGAGCGTGTGTTGCTGTTCTGGATTTCCAGCATCTGCAGAATTTCAGCCCGTGTGTGGCAAAAGCTCTCCCGCCATCTGCTGCCGAACACAGACTCTGCAATAGCGGACGGCGCGAAATGCCGCCTGCAGGTACCCAGATAGAGGCAAGCTCCCTGGCTATAATGAGGTCCTCCAAAGCTGATGGCAATGTTTTCTTTTTAAGTTTGGCGTGAAAGGTTGATTTTAAAATCAGCTCCCAGGTCACTCGTAACCCCATTCGCTTCAACAGACACACTCACCGACCCCGCCACCCCCGGCTCCGCAGGTTTAATAAGTAGATGTGCAACCTCAATTCATCCACCTTCCATTTCACGCTTTTCCAATGGAAAACCGAGAGAAAGAAAGCCAAGCACGAAAATAACTTCCGCGAAATTATTGTAAACCAGTTAACTGATACCGCTACATTGATCCCACCGGAATGCGCTACGGCCTTTGCGCTATTAGTGGAATTAAAGCGACTCCCCGGCGCGGTGGGGCCACGTACGATATGGAGACACCCGAGACTGTGGATGCCGAAATCTGGAGTACGGTAACATACAGTCTGCTGGACGAACTCCGTGGGCCATGCAGCATGTGTGAGAGCGGACAGGAATTGCCCGCGATTCGTGTCTAAACCCCCACGCCTTCCGCCGCCTGCAGACACCGCCGAGCGCTCGGCTGAGGAACAACCAAGTTATCTCGGTCCTCGACTGCCAAACTCAGGAGCCCCCACTGAACAAAAATACAAATGTCCAGCTATCCCCATTGTAAATAGTAGCACCCTCAGAATTGTTAATTAATAATTGTTCCAAGGATCAACTTCATTGGTAACGCAACGCTTTACAGTACAGGTGACCTGGGTCCAATTCCCGCCACCGCCCGCAAATTCTTCCCGTGACCTCGTGGGTTTCCTCCCACAATCCAGGGACGTACCAGTCGGTGGATTAAATGGTCATTGTAAACTGTCCCGGGATTAGGTTCTGATTAAATCAGAGGATTGCTGAGCGGCGCGGCTCGGAGGGCCTATTCCGTGCTGTGCCTCGATAAGTAATAAAAGTACATGTATTACGGATTTGCCGTGGCGTGTTGGTCACCGCACGACATCCAACAATAAACAACAGTTAACTATTAATAACGAATTACACGAAATATAAAGTTAGAGGTTAAAGTATAAATGTGGAATAAAATGCGCATAAATATTTACAATATTAACCGAATTATATTTTTTATTGAGATAACAGCGCAGAATAGGCCCTTCGGCCCTTCGAGCCGCGCCGCCCGGAGATCCCCCGAGTTAACCCTAGCCTAATCCCGACCGAGAAGTGAACCCAAGTTGCCTGTAAACCATTGTGCTACCACTACACTGCGGAACTTCTTTTCAAAAAAATAAAGGAGATTTAAAGTGTCTGCAGTGACGGGGGTGAGAGGTAGTGGTTGGGGTAGTAACTAGAATGGTCGCTTTTACTAATCAATTACAGTGATTTTCCCATTGAAAATAGGAATGTGAAACTATATACATCGTTATTTACAAAGGGCCTAAGAACCACATTTGTTTCGCAGGTCTGAACCAGCTGTTCCTCCAGTGGTTCCGCTCGGAGGCGGTTCCCCGCCCCTTATCCCGGCCAGATCACCCCACTTACTCCCACAACATTCTGGTGTGGAGCCGCAGAGGTCCCTCACCCAGCCGCTGGGCTCGGGGGGATGTCGCGGCGGGGGGAGGGCGGCCTGACTCTGGGTTACAACCACACAGCGGACCGGTGAAGAGGTTGGCCTGGATGGGGTTTGGGCCCACGCATGGAACTGTACTCAACAGGCCAAGCAGCATCAATGGAGATATGTTTCGGACTGTGAGAGCCTTCGGCAGGACTGAAGAGAAAGGGGGAAGAAGACAGGATAAGGTTGCGGGGGGGTGGGGAGGAGTTCACGCTGGCAGGTGATGGGTGAGCCCAGGTGACGGGGAGAGGGATGAAGTGAAAAACTGGGTGATAGGTAGAAGAGGTGAGGGCTGAAGAAAGAATCGATAAGAAAGGAGAGGGGACCATGGAAGGTGAAGGGACACGGTGGGGGCAGTTGATGGGCAGTTGCGGAGAGAGAGTCAGAACGGGGGATGGGGAGGAAAGAGAAGAGAGAAAGACGTTATCAGAAGTTAGACAAATCGTTGTTCATGCCATCAGGATGGAGGTCACCAAGACGGAATAAACCTCAAACCCGAGTTTGGCCTCGTCACGGCAATAGATAAGGTCATGGACCGGCATGTCGAAATGGGAAGGGGAAGAACAATTTAAAAGGGTGCCGCGAGACCTTTTGGTAAACGGCGATTTTTCTCTCTTCCCTTGTCCTCCTCCAAGAAGGGAAACCGCGCTAAAGAGTGCACCGGAATTCCAACAAGGGGAATCTCCAGCAAGCAGAGGGGAAGGGTAGATATTGAGAGCAGGTGCGTTTATTGTGACCCCCGCCCCCCCCCCATGGCCCAGAGTCTGGCTGGACCCAGAGAGCCATTGCGGATATATATTTTAAGCCTTGAATTATACGGGTCTTATAGGTTATTATATTTAAATTAAAATATCGGAAGTCTTTCGTATCCCATTGTGTAGGTCCCACGTGATCAGTCAGAATTTTGTACCTGCCCCTTTCTGTTTTCCCAATAAAACTAGAAAGTTTTGGGGACACAACAGTCCAGGGAGAACTACGAACTCTCGGCCGGGGACCCGTTTCCACCTCCGTCGATGCTGCCTAACCTGATGAGTGTTTTGCCATTTTGGTGTTCAGATTTCAGGTGTCCGGCATCTGAGTTTTAAAATGTCTCCTCTTCCCATCTCGCAGTTGGGAATTACCCTTGGGTCCTCAGTCGGGCGGCACATTCTCGATCCCCACCTGAGGGGGAGTGGTGGCGGCGGAAGGTACCCACCTCCTCCGGAAGGAGAGGAGGAAGACAGTGAATGCGACTCGCGGGGCTCGGGGTGGGAGCGAATGACGCAGAATTTGCCCTTTGAATAGCCGGACACAAGAGACCCTGCAGATGCTGGAAATCCAGACACACACAAACACACACCTGGAGACGCTCAGCGGGTCAGGCAGCATCTTTGGAGAGAGAATGAGGATCAGTCCTGATGAAGGGTCTTGTCGGGTAACTCTTTATTCCTCTGCCTGTAGATGCTGCCTGCCCTTTCAATATCTAATCATTTACGGGGGTGGGGCTGGCGAATGCAACTGCGCCCTCTGGAGAAATCCGCGGTAACTCACCGTACATTGCTCTATGTTCCTTCAAACTGAAGGCACGAAAAAGGATCACAAATTCGATAACTACTCCCTCCACATGCCAGGACGGTTACTGTGCGTGGACCAGTTCCCAAGCCCTGGTTTATATGGGAGCCGTTCCATGTGCAGACGGAGATGAGAGTAATCGGCGAATCGGAAGCTCTTCCACAACACTTAACGCAGCGGCTCTCTTGGAGTAAACCGCTCCCCAGTCTAAACCGGGTAGTGTGGAAATCCCGCGCGGTAACCTCTCGACCATCAACTCAATGGAAATCTTTTCTCAATGAATTTCCGAGCGCTTTCTTTAAAAGCTTGATTCGGAATCTGCAAGGATCGCGTTTACAATAAACTTTCTCTGTACTAGTGGAATCGCAGATACTACATTTTTCAAATGGAGACAAGATGTTTGAACAAAAACTTCCGAGGTCCTTTATCAGAGGGTGGGTCCCGACCCCGACTCTTTACAGATGCTGCCTGACCCGCTGAATAGCTTTGTAATTTTTACTTAAATGGGACTGAAAGAACTTCAGCTCTGCTATGGACAGAGCCCGGCTGCGAGAGGAGGAGGGGGGTTGGCCACGGGGATGGCGACCCCATCCCGTAAAAACCCAGAGCTACAGAAGCTCCAAAGACTTCATCCCTGGGAAAAGGGATTTTGGAAGATGGGCTACACCTGAGGACAACCTGAAAGACTCTGGCCACCTACTGTCGGCGCCTTGTGCCCCTGTACGGGTGATGGGCTTAAGAACTTCTGCTTCCGAGTTTTACACGGGTAAAGCTTTGGGCGAAACTTGGCTTTAAAAAAATGTTTATATTTTCAAACGTGCGCCCCAAAATTGCTCTACATAATAATTATTGACTCGAATCGACCTCGTAACCGTTCGAGCGCACAGCTTACCAGGGTCCGGTCGAATCGAGGCGGCTTCGAGGGCGTGGAGAAGCCGAAGAGTTCTATGGTCAGGAGGATGAGAGAGAGGGGCGACATGCTGCAGCTGGAGGGGTTGATGTTGTGGAGGGAGGGGGAAGAGAGAGAGAGAGAGAGAGATCTCGGAACACGCTGTTCGCCCGCTGACAGTTTTCAA
Organism: Mobula hypostoma; assembly: GCF_963921235.1. Taxonomy (NCBI): domain Eukaryota; kingdom Metazoa; phylum Chordata; class Chondrichthyes; order Myliobatiformes; family Myliobatidae; genus Mobula; species Mobula hypostoma. Next base: position 5,696,927 of record NC_086108.1, on the reverse strand, counting down.
ACTTTCTTCCTGGTCTTGTCACTTGCAGCAGAGAAGTTTGGCTGCGACTTTACGCCGTGATTCACCGACCCTGACTGCAGCGTGCGTCAGGCTCCGCTATCGCCAGAGGAAAGAATTGACAGGCACTTGAGACTTGCTTTGCCCGCACTCTCGCAGCCCTTCCTCCGTCTGGTCGCTGCCACTTTTAACCGGACTGTTTGGGTCCCGTCCACCCACGTGGAAGCCGAGCAAACCCCGCCTTCCGTATCTCGGGGCCGCGCCCACTACCGAAAAGCGGTCACCTTCCCGTCCCTTTAATGAAAACGGGGGCTCTCGTGTCCTGAGACTCCAAACAATCGGGATTTTCTTCACGCAGTGATTTTCTTAAAGCTGCACCTCTCCCTGATTTTATTGACAATATTTTCTGGGAAAAGCCAGTCCTCGTCACTCTAAGCGAAACACAAAATGCTGGAGGAACTCAAGCGGGCCAGGCAGCGTCTTGGAAAAGCGCAGAGTCGATTTTTCAGACCAAGACCCTTCTTCAGCAGGGCTGGAGTGAAAAAAAAAGATGAGGAGTGGATTTAAAAGGTGGGGGGAGGGTAGAGGATAGGTGAAGCCGGGTGGGGGGGTGAAATAAAGAGCTGGGAAGTTGACTTAAGGGGGGAATCTAATAAGTGAGGATAGGAGGCCATGGAAGAAAGAAAAGGGGGGAGCATCAGAGGGAGGTGAGAGAGGAAAAAGGGGATGGGAAATGGTGAAGTGAGGGGTGGTGGGGAGCATTCCTGGAAGTTTGAGAAATCCATCAGGTGGGATGCTACCCAGACAGAATGAAATGTGTTGCTCCTCCAACTTGAGTGTGGCCTGGTTGTGGCACTAGAGCAGGCCATGGACTGACCTGTTGGAATGAGAGATGGATGGCCACTGGGAGATTATGCTTTTTGTGGCCAGAAGAAGCAAAGGAGCGGCCTCCCAATCTACGTATCTCCCAAACCATTCTATCTTACCTTTACCATAATCAAGCTTTGGGCCCATCTACACAATGCTGACCCTCGCAGCAACCCACCCCATCCCACACTCCCATCCACTCCTCTACATACGGCAGGCAATTTACAGCGACCAGTTAACCTTGTGGGGGGGGGGGACTGGATCACCCAGAGGATCGTGGGGAGGTGGGGGGGAATGTGCAACATGCAAACTCCACACAGACAGTGCAGGAGGCAGGGGCTAACCTGGGTTTCTTCGTCTCTGAGGCAGCAGCTTTATCCACTATGCCACTAGAGTGGCCAATGAGGAGGGGAGATTTGATTCTGCTACAACTCTACAATTCAAACCAAATTCCTCCCTTGCTACTAAAATTTCCTTATACCATTATTCCAGATTTCAAGTTGTAAAACTCAAATGGTGATTTAACAGTTCAGGAAAATCAAACAGAGCTGTTTTCAATGGAATAACTATCTAGCCTAACTGGGTCTCTCTACAGGTTGTAGATAGAATATTTTTCCCAGGGTGGAGACATTGTAGAGTGTGACAGCCCTTCAGCCCATCTAGTCCATGCCAAACTGTTGCTCTGCCTATCCCATTGACCCACACCTGGACTTGCATCCTTCCACACTCTCACCACCCTGAGAGCAAAGAAGTTCCCCTCGAGTATCCCGTGGCAGAGGAGTTGTAGGGCACTACAGCACAGCAACGGATGAGGTGGAGGAACATCTCTACCAATGGAGGTGGAAGGTACTCCTTCCCTCCGCTAGCCTGGGCAAGGGGTAGCACCTGCTTAGCCCCCCACCCCCACAGATCAGGGTCACATGAAGCCATGGGAGCAGCCAGTCCTGTTTATGTGACCACTGACGCCAGGCAGACAATCTCTGAAGAGTATTGATAATGGCCGGGGTCACCCGTCTGTTAAAGACACTGCTCAAAAGAAGGCAATGGCAAACCATTTCTGTAGAAAAATTTGCCAAGAACAATCATAGTCACGGAAAGACTTTGATCGCCCACAATATATGAAATGACACAGAACTGATGAACAAATTAGATAGGCACATGGGTGAAAGAAAAACACTGGGCTGTGTAGGAGGGGAGGGTTAAATTGATCTTAAGGGTAGGTTAAAAGGTCAGCACAATGTTGTGGGCTGAAGGGCCTGTACTATGCTGTAATGTTCTGTATACAGCTGGTTCTTGTACGTTAGGTTCTATGTTCTCGTATCCAAGGGCAAGTGCCCTCTTGCCACCGGAAACTAAGATTGTTGGATGTGTAACACGTTCTGACCTGTTCTGTCATTCTCTTCCCCATCTCTTTCTTTATCGGTCTACTTACACACACTTTCAGGTCAACTGATCACTTGAGTAAAACAAAAGTGTTCACTCATGCTCACAAATAAAGAAATTAACAGTAATTTTTTTTAAAAAAACAGCCTCACAGATAGTACAAATCTGAAACTAAAATAGAAAGTACTGGAAACATAACGTGTGGTCACAGCATCTACACGAAGCGCTGTCACAGGAACAGAAACGTCTACAGAAACTGGGCTACAGCCCAGCCAGTCACAGGTAAAACCCTCCCCCCCATTGAGCACACCTACATGGAGCACAGTCACGGGCAAGCAGGATCCATCAACAAGGACTTCCACCACCATGGTGATTCTCGCTTCTCACTGCTGCCATCAGGAAGAAGGAGCAGGAGCCTCAGGTCCCACACCACCAGGTTCAGGAACAGTTATTACCCCACAACCATCAGACTCCTGAACCAGTGTGGATAACTTCACTCACCACAATGAGCCTCAGGTCCCACACCACCAGGTTCAGGAACAGTTATTACCCCCTCAACCATCAGGCTCCTGAACCAGTGTGGATAACTTCACTCACCACAATGAGCCTCAGGTCCCACACCACCAGGTTCAGGAACAGTTATTACCCCCTCAACCATCAGGCTCCTGAACCAGTGTGGATAACTTCACTCACCACAATGAGCCTCAGGTCCCACACCACCAGGTTCAGGAACAGTTATACCCCTCAACCATCAGGCTCCTGAACCAGTGTGGACTATATGCTCTGAGTCTGCATGCTTCACAGTGATCTGCTCTCTATATGGTGAACTGATACTGAGGCTGCTCGACGGCATGCCTGAGGAATGTTGCAATCAGTAGCTGTTGGTGTGTGACTCTGAAGTCTAAAGGATAGTATGGATAGATTTGACAACCACTCACACAGCTTCCAGTCAGTTAAATCTCAAAGTTGTGTAAGTTATCCATACTTTGATAATAAATGCACTTTGAATCTTTGAACTTCACTCACCTCAACACTAAACTGATTCCACAACCTACAGACTCACTTTCAAGGATCTACAACTCATGTTCTCAGTGTTACTTAATTTTTGTTATTTGCACAATTTGTCTTCTTTTGGTTGGGTGTCGGTCTTTCTCTATTTATAGTTTTTCATGAATTCCATTGTATTTGCTTATTTTCTTGTAAATGCCTGCAAGAAGATGAATCTAAAAGTAGTGTGTGCTGACATATACATACTTCTATAATAAAATTGCTTTGACCTTGCCCACTAACTACACTCTCTGACCTGGTCACACCTTAAATCAAGTATTCCCTTTGTCTCATCCCTCCCTTTGTGCATCTGAAAACTTATCATCATCATCATTATGTGTCGTGTCACACAACGTGGGCAATCATGGTCTTTCACCATCATTGTTCTTGGCAAATTTTTCTACAGAAGTGGTTTGCCATTGACCTCTTCTGGGCAGTGTCTTTACAAGACAGGTGACCCCAGTCATTATCAATGTTCTTCAAAGATTGTCAGTGGTCGCATAACCAGGACCTGTGATTTGCACCGGCTGCTCATACGACCATCCACCACCAGCTCCCGTGGCTTCACATGACCCTGATCGGGAGGTGGGGGGCGGGAGCAGATGCTAAGCAGGTGCTTCACCTTGTCCAAGGGTGACCTGCAGGCTAGTGGAAGGAAGCTTATGCTACCGTGGTGCCCCCATAGTTTCCCTTGCACTGGCATAGGAAGAGCTAGGTCCCTCAGTGACAAACCAGTATTTTACACAGCAAGTCCATTACACTCTTGCTTATTTTCTGCTGTTGATTAAGGTAACAAGATTGTATGACAGGTTAATATTTTTTTTTAATTCATCATTACCAAAGCCTCCACAATCTCCCCAGATACCTCTTTCAGAACTCTAGGGTGTAGTCTATCTGGTTCAGGTGACTTATCCACCTTCAGACCTTTCAGCTTCCCAAGTACCTTCTTCTTAGTAGCAGCAACAACACTCGTGTCATCTCTCTGACTCTCTCAAACTTCTAACATACTGCTAGTGTCTTCCACAGAAAAATGGATGCAAAATACTTATTTAGTTCATCTGCTATTTCCTTGCCTCCCCATTATTACCTCTCCAATGTCATTTCCAGCAGCCCAATATTGACTCTCACCTCTCTTTTCCTCTTTATATAGCTGAAAAAACTTTTGGCATCTTGATCCTACTGGCTAGCTCACCTTCATATTTCATCTTTTCCCTCGTTATGGCTTTTTTAGTTGTCTTCTGTTGGATTTTAAAAATTTCCCAACTCTCTAACTGCCCTCAAATTTTTGCTCTATTATATGCCCTCACTCTGGCTTTTCTCATGACCCATGAGAGACAGCCTCAGAACAGAGGGGTGTCTCTTTAGAACGGAGATGAGGGGGAATTTATATAGCCAGAAGGTGGTGAAACTGTGGAATTCATTGCCACAGGCGGCTGTGTTGGCCAGGTCACTGGGTGCATTTAAGGTGGAGGTTGACAGGTTCTTGATTAGTCAGGGCATGAAAGGTTATTGGGAGAAGGGAGGAGACTGGGGTTCGAAGGGAAATGATCAGCCACAATGAAATGGCGAAGCAGACTCGATGCCTAATTCTGCTCCTGTGTCTTATGGTCTCTCTGGATATCCAAGTTCAAGTTTATTGTCACCTGACTGAGCATATATACAACGTTCCTCTGGCCCTCAGTGCACGCACACAATATATATCACACACACCACATAAACCAAAATATTATACTATAAATAAGTTAATAAAATATAATTAAAATGCATGTAGTAAAACACAGCACAGGTAAACAGTAAACAACAAACAGAATGGTAAACAGCTCACTGTCCAGGTGATGAGGCCCCAGGGGTGGCAGGGCGTTCATTAGACTCACAGCCTGGGGGAAGAAACTGTTACCCAGTCTGGCAGTCTGAGTCCTGATGCTCCTGTACCTCCTTCCTGACAGAAGTGGTCAGAGATTGTGTGCTGGGGTGGGGGTGGGGGGGGTGGGGGGGGTAGGGGTCCACAATAATGCTTTGGGCCCTTTGTCTGCCTGATAGTTGCATGAGCTTCTGCAGACAGGAAGACTGCGTCACGTTTGATATAGCAGCGGGTCTAATAACTACCGTCATTTCAAAGTAGTGATAAGTGTGCCATAAATGATATTTGTAACAATTGTACTGTGATATGAAAATCTCTGTGATTTCTATCGATGGCAAAGTCAAAGGTACGGCTAATACTACTGCGGTTTGTTGCCTACATCATCATTGAAGGAAATTGCTAAATTTCATTGCTAAATTAGTGAAAATTAAGATGTAAATTTTCTTCCCCATCCACATTCATAGAACCCCTTGGGGATCCGTGGACGCCAGGTTAGGAACCCCTGCTCTAAACCTTTCCTATCCATGTACCTGGATATTAAACGTACAACCTTCTAAATCAAAATCCAAACTGTTACCCATAAAGCCACAGGTCACCTCTTTAAGTTCACAGTACTGAACAACAAAGGTTTTGCTTCCTGAATACTTTTGGATGTGTCTTACGGATTCTGGGCTGCTGATCATGAAAATCACCATGGAATTTCCCTATCCTGCACCATTTATTTGAAATCACCTATGTTTGTTGTTTCAATTCATAATTCAAGTCAGAATAACTGATGCCAAGATTAAGGAATGCATTTTTGTTGGTCCACAAATCAAACAGGTCATCAACGACAGGCAATTCAAAGAACTTCTAGTGGGACCAGAGAAAATCACATGGAAGGCCTTCAAGGATGTTGTTGAAAATTTTCTTGGCAACTACAGAGCACCAAATTACATGCAGCTGGTTGACAACATGCTTCAAGCATACAAAACCATGAAGTGCAACATGTCACTAAAGATTCATTTTCTGCGTTCCCATTTAGACTCCTTCCCTGCAAATCTAGGCGCTGTCAGTGACGAGCACGGTGAAAGGTTTCACCAGGACATTATGGTCATGGAGAAATGGTATCAGGGCAACTGGAATCCATCAATGTTGGCTGATTATTGTTGGACACTTCAGTGAGAAGCCTCAGACACTGAGTACAAATGATAATCATCAACAAAACATTTTAGCTTAGTTGAACTATTGCAAAGTATCAGCACTGTTATGCAATTAAACACATTATATTCAATAAAAGTTAATATCTTGTTTCTCCAAATTCCTAAGTGATATAAGTAGTCTGAAATTATATTTGTGTTCAGCTTTAAATAGTCTATCATTAAAAAGAATCTGAGGAAGCAACACTTCCAAAAAAATTTGTTGTCCAGTGCTATCAACGTATGTACAGTGTACTGTATATAACCTTGAGATCCATCTTCCACTACAGACAGCACATTGACTACAAGCAATCTCCGAATACACAGTAGTTCAGGCATTACCCGGGTTCAATTTGCAATGCTGCCCTTGAGGGGTTTGTGAATTCTCCCTGTGAATGTGTGGGTGTCCTACGGGTGCTCCAGTTTCCTCTCACATTCCAACGATGTACCGGTTGGTGGGTTAAATGGTGACAAGGGTGTAATTGGGTGGCATGGACTCATTGGGCCAGAATAACCTTCTACTGAGTTGTATCTCGAAATAAAATAAAAGATAAAGTAGAGATTTGTCCTTCAGGTACAACTTAAACATTTCAAAATTAGCATCAGTCAGCAACGTTATTGAATAAAACAATACAAAGTGAGCCATTCGGAGCAGCGGAATCTCGGAGCCCGAACACCTAAACCGAGAGTGAGGTTTGATTGATCTAAGCACCAGGCTGATCTGGAAAGGTCAGGTATGGGCCAGGACAGGGTGGCTGAATCCTGGCTCAGATCGTATTGATGCGACAGCATCCAGGTCTTAGAGTGAGGAATATCCCAATACTTGGACGATTTAAACGTCAGGCCGGTTGGATTAAAAAGGCAGGGTGTCGGGAGCAGAGTCGAGGGTCGAGCCGGTTCTGTTCACTGCTCCACAATGTTTGCTTCACTCTCGGCTGCACTGAAGGTGAGGCTGTGGGCCTGCTCTGGGCTTCGTGTCTGTGAGCTCTGCTGTGTGATCAACTGAGGCTGAGGCTACGGCTGTGGCCTGCTCCAGGCTTCGTGTCTGTGTGGCTCCTCTCTCTGCCGCACTGTGGGCCTGCTCCAACTGCTCCAGGCTTCATGTCTGCATGGCTTTGCTGTGTGATGAACTGAGGCTGAGGCTGTGGCCTGCTCTGGGTTGCTCCAGGCTTCGTGTCTGTGGACTCACTTTCATTCTGAATTCTGTTGCTTGCCTTTATTGTTTGCACAATTTGTGTTTTTTTCTCTCTCTCTCTCTCTCTTTCTGCACATTGGGTGTTTGTTAGTCTCTTTTAAAATGGGTTCTTCTGGGTTTCTTTGTTGGCTGTCTGTAAGGCACACATCCCACCCTGCAAAAACTCATTTCAGGGAGTAGCACCATCAATTTGCGGGAGACTTCCGGGAGAGGTGGGATGTCTGCAATAGAGTAGCTCCTTAGCAGCTGGCCAGCTAGTTTAAATAACGTTAGCTATGCTAATGAATGAATGGCACCTGTTAAACTCACCTCACCATGTCTTTTACAGTCTTTACCCACCATGGGCAATAGAAAAGTCACTGTTGCAAACAGTGCAGCGAGCAACACTGTCATTATTTTTGACCCCTATTAGGCAGGGGTACACTTTAGTGTAGTCTGGGGTGACGTACGTTTTATATTTTCTTTTTTTGGAACACTCTCCCATGGCGCACGCTCTCTCTCTCTCTCTCTCTATCGCTCGCGCGCTCTTGCTTGCTCTCGTGCTCTCTCTCTCTCTCTCGCTCTCAAAAAAATTGATTTCCGTGATATTGTATATAATTTGCGGGCATCAGGGAGCCACTATTCATATGCGGGAGACTCCTGGAAGTTCCGGGAGAGGTGGGATGTCTGGTAGAGAGATGAATCTTAAGATTGTATAATGTATACATACTTTGATAATAAATGCCCTTTGAACTTCGATTAGGAACAACAGCACTAACTCAGACCAAAGGAAAAGTTTAGTAAACAGGATTAGACTGGGCTGGATGGTCAACAGAAACATGTTAGGCCGAAGGAGCCTGTGCTGGGTGACTCTACAAACGTCCCCACCCTTTTCTGACGTAAATCTTCACTGGTTTACCCACTGTCTGTTGTCATGGCACGAGGGAGAAGAATTAATGTGCATCTTCAGGCACTACCTCCCAAACCGAAAGGGTGCGTCTCAGAGCTGACACAGGACATTAGATAAAATGCACAACATAAGACTTGGTACAGAGGTATAAGATGATAAGAGGCAAGGGTTAAAGGCACGATCCTTAACAGTGTTGCCGAGCAGAGAGATCTTGGGATCCAAGTTCACAGCTCCTTGAAAGTGGCTACACAGTTCGATGAGGAGGTTAAGAAGTCTTATGGAATGCTTGCTTTTATTAGTCAAGGCATTGAATTCAAAAGTCAGGAGGTTATGTTGCAACTTTCTAGAACTCTGGTTGGATCACATCTGGAGTATCGCATACAGTTCTGGTTGTCCCACTAGAGGAAGGATGTTGAGGCTTTGGAGAGGGTGCAGGAGAGGTTTACCAGGATGCTGTCTGGTTTAGAGGGCATGTGCTATCACGAGAGCTGGACAAACTTGGGTTGTTTTCTCTGGAGCGTCAGAGTCTGAGGGGAGATCTGACAGAGGTTTATAAGATTATGAGAGACATAGAAAGAGTGGACAGGGAGTATCCATTTCTCTGGGTTGAATTGTTTAATACCAGAGGGCATGCATTGAGAGTGAGAGGGGGTCAGTTCAAGGGGGATGTGAGGGGTAAGTTTTTTACTCAGAGAGTGGGGGATGCCTGGAATGCGCTGCCTGGTCTGGTGGAAGAGGCAAATACATTAGAGGCTTTTAAGAGATGTTTGGATGGGCACATGGATGTGAGGAAGATGGAGGGATATGGACATGGTGTAGGTAGGAGGGATTAGTGTTTGGGTGTTTTTGATTTGTTTTTTAGCACAACATCGTTGGCTAAAGGGCCTGTAAAGTGCTGTTCTGTTCAGAACAGAATCGTTATTATCACTGGTACACCGTACATACACCCAGTGGCCACTTTATCAGGTACATCTGTACACCTGTTCATTAATGCAAACATCTAATCAGCCAATCGTGTGGCAGCAACTCAATACATAAAAGCATGCAGGTGTGGTCAAGAGGCTCAGTTGTTCAGACCAAGCATCAGAATAGGGAAAAAAATTGATCAAAGTGACTTAGACCATGGAATGATTGTTGGTGCCAGACAGGGTGGTTTGAGTATCTCAAAGAATGGTGCAAAACAAAAGCAAATCATCCAGTAAGCGTCAGTTCTGTGGGTGAAAATGCTCTGTTAATGAGAGGGGACAATGAGAAGAGGTCATGTCCTGGGTGATGAGGGTCTTTATTGATGGACGTCATCTTTCTGAGGCATCGCCTTTTGAAGATGTCCAGGATACTGGGGAGCTGACTGAATTCACAAACCACTGCAGCCCTTTTCCAACCCTGTGCTGTGGCCTCTTCAGGCCAGACAGTAACGCAGCCAGTTAGAATACTCTGTAGTGTCTTTGGTGAGTAGCAAATCTCCTCAAACTCCTAATGAAATACAGCCACTGTCGTGCCTTGTTAGTAGTTGCATCGATATGCCAGGCCCAGGATAGATCCTCAGAGATGTTGACACCAAGAACTTGAATCTGCTCACCCTTTCCACTGCCAATCCCTCGATGAGGACTGGTGTATGTTCCCTCGAAATCCTCTTCCCTGAAGTCCACAATTAGTTCTATGTTCTATGTTAAGACCCATGCTGTGCATTGGCTGATTGAGATCGAGTGTGAAACTCATGGAAGGCATCACTATAATTTGGGAAAATTGGTGAGGTGGTGTTCAAGGTTCAATGTCCATTCAGGAATCTGATGGCAGAGGAGAAGAAGCTGACAAAACAGCAGTGAGCACAACAACAGTAACTCATCCTTTTGGTATTTGGATAGTTTCGAAATGAATGCCTTGCTCCTGGCCCAGCAGCCCGAGTAACAACATGAACGATGGGCAGAAACATACACTGTACCTTCACCTGATGACTGACCGCTCCCTGCTGTGGGGAGGGAGACCGACAATGTCTTCAGGTGGAGTGTGGGCATTTGGCCATGGGAGCAGCAGGGGGGCAAAATGGGTGGGGGTGTGACAAGGGTGGGGAGGTTTGTATAAATAGAATAGTGCGTACATGCATGTGCATGCACACACACGCACAGACTCACAGATACACAATCACACACACACACAAACACATACACACTCAAACTTTGATTTTCAAGAGATTCTACAGACGCTGGAAACCCAGAGCAACACACACAAAATTCAGAAAGCATCTGTGGAGGGCATCTACTGATTCTTGATTATTAAGGTTATCAAAGGTTACATAGTCATAGTCATAGTCATACTTTATTGATCCCGGGGCAAATTGGTTTTCGTTACAGTTGCACCATAAATAATAAATAGTAATAGAACCATAAATAGTTAAATAGTAATATGTAAATTATGCCTGTAAATTATGAATTAAGTCCAGGACCAGCCTATTGGCTCAGGGTGTCTGACCCTCCAAGGGAGGAGTTGTAAAGTTTGATGGCCACAGGCAGGAATGACTTCCTATGACGCTCCGTCAGACACCATCGTCAGGGAGTCCAGTTCCATCCCCACAACATCACTGGCCTTACGAATGAGTTTGTTGATTCTGTTGGTGTCTGCTACCCTCAGCCTGCTGCCCCAGCACACAACAGCAAACAAGATAGCACTGGCCACCACAGACTTGTAGAACATCCTCAGCATCGTCCGGCAGATGTTAAAGGACCTCAGTCTCCTCAGGAAATAGAGACGGCTCTGACCCTTCTTGTAGACAGCCTCAGTGTTCTTTGACCAGTCCAGTCTATTGTCAATTCGTATCCCCAGGTATTTGTAATCCTCCACCATGTCCACACTGACCCCCTGGATGGAAACAGGGGTCACCGGTACCTTAGCTCTCCTCAGGTCTACCACCAGCTCCTTAGTCTTTTTCACATTAAGCTGCAGATAATTCTGCTCACACCATGTGACAAAGTTTCCTACCGTAGCCCTGTACTCAGCCTCATCTCCCTTGCTGATGCATCCCACTATGGCAGAGTCATCCGAAAACTTCTGAAGATGACAAGGCTCTGTGCAGTAGTTGAAGTCTGAGGTGTTAATGGTGAAGAGAAAGGGAGACAAGACAGTCCCCTGTGGAGCCCCAGTGCTGCTGATCACTCTGTCGGACACACAGTGTTGCAAGCACACGTACTGTGGTCTGCCAGTCAGGTAATCAAGAATCCATGATACCAGGGAAGCATCCACCTGCATCGCTGTCAGTTTCTCCCCCAGCAGAGCAGGGCGGATGGTGTTGAACGCACTGGAGAAGTCAAAAAACATGACTCTCACAGTGCTCGCTGGCTTGTCCAGTTGGGCGTAGACACGGTTCAGCAGGTAGACGATGGCATCTTCAACTCCTAGTCGGGGCTGGTAGGCGAACTGGAGGCGATCTAAGTGTGGCCTGACCATAGGCCGGAGCAGCTCCAGAACAAGTCTCTCCAGGGTCTTCATGATGAGAGGTCAATGCCACCGGTCTGTAGTCATTGAGGCCGCTGGGGCGCGGCGTCTTCGGCACAGGGACGAGGCAGGACGTCTTCCACAGTACAGGAACCCTCCGGAGACTCAGGCTCAGGTTGAATACATGGTGAAGTACTCCACATAGCTGAGGGGCACAGGCTTTGAGCACCCTGGTACTGACACCATCCAGTCCTGCAGCCTTGCTTGGGTTGAGACGTTTCAGCTGTCTTCTCACCTGCTCAGCTGTGAAGCCCACCATGGTGGTTTCGTGTGGGGAAGGGATATAGTCATGAGAGCAGGGTGGGGGACTGTGAGGAGGGCAGGAGGCAGGAGAATTGGATTGAGAGGGTAATAAATCAGCCATGATGGAATGGTGAAACAGACTCAATGGGCCGAATGGCCAAATTCTGCTCCAATGTCTTATGGTCTTATGCCTATGTTTCCTTTGTTTTGATGTGCCTACCATCTTCCTTTTCTAGTTTTACACACATGCTCTCAGGTCATCTCCTAACCACCTTCACTGCAGGGAAAACAAGCCCCAACGACAGAGATTCAGTTATTTTTACCACATGTACAGACACACACAATGCAATGCATCTTTTGTGTTAACAACCATCACACATGAAGGTGTGCTGGGGGCAGTCCTCAAGTGCTGACGCACATTCTGACAGCAACATAGCACAGAACATAGAATATTACAGCACAGGGCAGACCTTTCAGCCCGCAATTTCACCTAGCCTAAGATCAATCCTTTCTTTCACTTCTTCTCACCTGTCTATCCCTTCCCTGGGTCACCTCCTCCTATTGTCCACTCTCCTCTCCCATCAGATTCTTTCTTCGCCAGCCCTTTACCTTTCCCATCCACCTGGCCACACCTATCACCTTCCAGCTAGACTCTTTCCCCTCCCCCCATCTTTTAATTCAGACACCTCCCCCACTTCCTTCTCAGTCCTGCAGAGGGGTCTCGGCCCAAAGTGCCAACCGTTTACTCCTTTCCACGGAGGTTGGCTGACCTGCTGAGTTTCTCCAGTATTTTGTGCATCTGCAGATTTTCTCATGTCTAAGATCAACCTAACCCTTCCTCCTTGCATAACTCTACATTTTTCTATCATCCATGCGCCTTTCTAAGAGTTTCTTAAATGGCTGCAGTGTATCTTCCTCTACCACACATTTACCACTCTCTGTGTAAAACAACTTGCCCCTGAATCTCCCCCACCCCCTTATACTTCCATCCTATCTTAAGCTTCTTACATTTACCACTCTCTGTGTAAAACAACTTGCCCCTGAATCTCCCCCCTCCATACTTTCATCCTATCTTAAGCTTCTTACAGGCAGCAGTGGGAATCGAACCCTGAACACCGGCAATGTAAAGCGATTATGCTAACCGCTATACTGCCACGCCACCTGACCAGTACTAACTGGAAGTGATGAAAATGGCATAGACTAAACCTGCCTAAGCAGGTTTACTGTATGTCCAGAGGCAGAAGAAAATATTCTGAAAAGTTAATACCAGGAATTAAGAAAAAAAATACAGCTCACATTTTTCTGATGTCTTTCATTAGACTATAAGATATAGGAGCAGAATTAGGCTATTTGACCCATCAATTCTGCTTGCCATTTCATCATGGCTGATCAATTTCCCCTCTCCATGCTTTTCATGTGATCTGTAGGATGTCCTGAACTACTTTACAATTGCTGATGACCTCACAGAAGAAAATCAACTGATGCTTGCGTAGTAACTTCCCACTAACAGAGTTATCATGACACCAGGAGGCATAACTTTACGGTGATTGGAGGGAAGTATGGGGGGGAAATCAGAGGCAAGTTTTTTTTTACGCAGGAAGTGGTGCCAGGAATGATGGTAGGTGCAGATAAATTAGAGACCCTTAGATAGGTACATGAATTATAGAGAAATTAAGTGCTACGTGGGGGAGAAGGATTAGATTGATTAATGGGCCCATCTCTCTGGCCTACACGAGATGGACCAAAGTGCCTGGTTCCATGGTCTACAACGTCCTATTTGAACTCAAACTATGAGAGTGACCCTGGCAATGAAGAGCTTAACATATAAGGAGAGTTTGATGACTCTGGGCCTGTACTTGCTGGAGTTTAGAAGAATGAAGGGGATCTTACTGAAACCAAACAAACACTGAGAGGCGGAACGTGGCTGTGGAGAGGATGCTTCCAATAGTGGGGGAGTCTAGGACTAGGGGGACGCCCCTTTAGGACAGAGATGAGGAGGAATTCCTTTAGCTAGAGGGTGGTGAATCTGTGGAATTCTTTGCCACAGACAGTTGAGGAAGCCAAGTCATTGGGTGTATTTAAGGTGGAGATTGATAGGTTCTTGATTAGTCAGGATATAAAAAGTTATGGGGAGAAGGCAAGAGAATGTGGTCGAGAAGGAAAATACTTTATACATTTTTATACTTTATACTTTATTGTCGCCAAACAATTGGTACTAGAACGTACAATCATCACAGCATTATTTAATTCTGCGCTTCCCACTCCCTGGATTACAAATATTAAATATTAAAAATAGTAAAAATTAGTAAATATTAAAATTTTAAATTATAAATCATAAATAGAAAATAGAAAAATGGAAAGTAAGGTAATGCAAAAAAACCGAGAGGCAGGTCTGGATATTTGGAGGGTACGGCCCAGATCCGGGTCAGGATCCGTTCAGCAGTCTTATCACAGTTGGAAAGAAGCTGTTCCCAAATCTGACCGTACGAGTCTTCAAGCTCCTGAGCCTTCTCCCGGAGGGAAGAGGGACGAAAAGTGTGTTGGCTGGTTGGGTCGTGTCCTTGATTATCCTGGCAGCACTGCTCCGACAGCGTGCGGTGTAAAGTGAGTCCACGGACGGAAGATTGGTTTGTGTGATGTGCTGCGCCGTGTTCACGATCTTCTGCAGCTTCTTTCGGTCTTGGACAGGACAACTTCCATACCAGGTTGTGATGCACCCTAGAAGAATGCTTTCTACGGAGCATCTATAAAAATTAGTGAGGGTTTTAGGGGGCAGGCCAAATTTCTTTAGTTTTCTCAATGATGGAATAGCATACCCAGCTGGGCTGAATGGCCTTATTCTGCACCTATGTCTTATGGCCTTTTCCCCTCTCATCTTAAATGCATGCCCTCTCATTTTTGACATTTCTATCCTGGGAAAAATTACTGTCTGCCCTATCTTTGCCTCCAATAATGTTACCCTTCTACAAAGACTCCTGTCCAATTGTACCTGGCAGGTCATATGGAAACATTTGATTGTTTTAGCTGATCATATCGTGTATTTCCCTGATCTATCCTCAGTCCAAGTGAAATATAATTGACTTAAGTTCCTTATATGTCCAACTAAACTACACGTTAAAAAAAAAAGTAATGGATATGGCCCAGTCCATCACAGGTAAAGCCTTCCCAATGATCGAGAAACACTGTCACCGCATCCGTCATCAGAGACCCCCACTACCCAGGACAAGCTGTCTTCTCACTGCTGCCATCAGGAAGAAGATACAGGAGCCTCAGGATTTTCACACCACCAGGTTCAGGAACAGTTACTACCCCTCAACCACCGGGGGTAACTTCACTCAACTTCACTTGCCTCATCATTAAAGTGTTTCCACAGCCAATGGACTCACTTTCAAGGTCTCTTCATCTCATGTTCTTGATATTTATTGCTTATTTATTTATTATTATTATTATTTTATTTTTGTGTTTGCACAGTTTGTTGTCTTCTGCACTCTGATTGAACGCCCAAGTTGGTGCCGTCTTTTACTGATTCTGTTACAGTTGTTATTCTATAGATTTATTGAGTATGCGCACAAGAAAAGTGAATCTCAGAGTGGTATATGGCGACATATATGTATTTTGATAATAAATTTACTTTGAACCTTGAACTTTGGTTAATGTTGCCAAGTTAACAACTTGTTCTGGTTATATCAGCACTTCCTTATTAGTTGTCACAACCCCAGACTCTGTGCCCTCGTAGGCCGGCTGCTGAACAGGGTGGACAACCACTCTACGGAGTATGCACATTCTAGCCTCTTAGTGTCTCATTGTGGTGGCGTCAAACTCCCTTCCTCTCACTTCAGTCTCATCGAGCCTTAACCAAGAGTACAGCAATGTCAACTGCTTCCTATTATCCTGGTTCTGGGAAAGAAGACTACAGTTCAGAGAAATTCTGCAGATGCTGGAAATTCAAGCAACACACATCAAAGTTGCTGGTGAACGCAGCAGGCCAGGCAGCATCTCTAGGAAGAGGGGCAGTCGACGTTTCAGGCCGAGACCCTTCATCAGGACTAACTGAAGGAAGAGTGAGTAAGAGGTTTGAAAGTGGGAAGGGGAGGGGGAGATCCAAAATGACAGGAGAAGACAGGAGGGGGAGGGATGGAGCCAAGAGCTGGACGGGTGATTGGCTAAAGGGATATGAGAAGATCATGGGACAGGAGGCCCAGGGAGAAAAAAAAGGGGGAGGGGGGAAGAACCCAGAGGATGGGCAAGGGGTGTAGTCAGAGGGACAGAGGGAGAAAAAGGAGGGAGAAAAAAGAGAGAGAGAAAAAAAGAATGTGTGTATATAAATAAATAACGGATGGGGTACGAGGGGGAGGTGGGGCATTAGCGGAAGTTAGAGAAGTCAATGTTCATGCCATCAGGTTGGAGGCTACCCAGACGGAATATAGAGTGTTGTTCCTCCAACCTGAGTGTGGCTTCATCTTTACAGTAGAGGAGGCCGTGGATAGACATATCAGAATGGGAATGGGATGTGGAATTAAAATGTGTAGCCACTGGGAGATCCTGCTTCCTCTGGCGGACAGAGCGTAGGTGTTCTCTCTCTGTCCCTCTGACTATACTCCTTGCCCATCCTCTGAGTTCCCCCCACCCCCTGCTTTTCCTTCTCCCTGGGCCTCCTGTCCCATGATCTTCTCATATCCCTTTTGCCTATCACCTGTCCAGCTCTTGGCTCCATCTCTCCCGCTCCTGTCTTCCCCCTCCCCCTCCCACTTTCAAATCTCTTACTCACTCTTCCTTCAGTTAGTCCTGACGAAGGGTCTCGGCCCGAAATGTGGACTGCACCTCTTCCTAGAGATGCTGCCTGGCCTGCTGCGTTCACCAGCAACTTTGATGTGTGTTGCTTACAGTTCAGAGTGATGCTGTTAGGGAGCGGTATTGATTTAGTATTAAGCTACCTTGCCGAGCTGCTGTACGTTACTTCAGTTTGACAGTTCTAGTTAACAGCCTATTGGCCCAGTTTCCTTTGTTTCTGCACAGTTCCTATTAAAGTCAGTGAACTGTTGATGTGTTTCAGAGTCTGTCTCTCTCTCTCTCTCTCAGTACTTGGGTCGTGACCACACAACTTGTCACTAGCGCCCAGCAGAGTTCCTCCTCACTGTCACATCTGCTAACAGCACTCACAAACTGTCCTTTCTAAGTAGTGTACAAGCAGTGGTTGATATCCGGAACGTGATGTCAGGGGAGTTGGCAGAGTCAGAGGCAGTGAGTGTGTTTAAGGAGCTAATGTGGGGAAATGGGCTTAGTATTGATGGGAAAACTTCTCCGAGAGTTGTCACCGTGTCGTGTTGAAGAGGCTTGAGAGTTCCTGAGCCTTCGAGAGCGATGCTGTCTGGAGTTTAGTCATCTGGCACCTAACTCCTGGTAGAATCGCCTATGGAGGTAAGGTCAAGGGGGAGGTCCCAGATAACGACCCCAACCGAGACCTCAGAAGGCAGGAGCAATGAAGGGTCCCCAGTTATCTTGCACTCCATGTCACTGGACCCTGACCCTAATCTGTCAAGGACTGTGTGGTGCCTATGCATCAGCCTCCCCACGTTAAACAAAGCCAAGCACAGGCGTTCTCTGTTAACGGAATCCATCCTTACATCCCAGTTAAGTCTAGTAGTGAATTTAATTTTTAAACAATGGGTCTACCTGGACAGGCAGGTTTGTGGATCTTGGGTAGGGGGTAGGGTTAGTCCTGACGAAGGGTCACGCCGAAATGTCAACTGTTCTTCTTCCTAGAGATGCTGCCTGGCCTGCTGCGTTCACCAGCATTTTTTGTGTGTGTTGCTTAAGTCTAGTAGTGACCAGCAAGTGGTGAAGAGCATAGGTTTATGTGAATCCTGGATCGGCCTCTACAGCCACAGTAAGACCCAACAAGAGATCATTCCTTAAGAGAACATCAGACTCGACTCGAATGGTTGCGTTACCGCTAGATGAGCAAAAGGCTGGCATGAGTATGATGGGCCAAAAGGCCTATTTCTACTCTACATGATTCTATAACACAGAGAATTAGCACAGGTACTGGAGAACAGCCGAATGAGTTGGAAACCTGGTATGGAAACACTAACGCCCTTGGATGGAAAATACTACAAAGAGTAGTGGATTCATCCCAGTCCATCACAGGTAAAGCCCTCCCCTCCATTGAGCACATCGACAAAGAGTGCTTTTGCAGGAAAGCAGCATCCATCATCAAAGACCCCATCGTCCAGGCCATGCTCTCTTCTCACTACTACCATCAGAAGGAGGTGCAGGAGCCTCAGGTCCCACACCACCAGGTTCAGGAACAGTTATTACCCCACAACCATCAGGCTCCTGAACCAGTGTGGATAACTTCACTCACCACAATGAGCCTCAGGTCCCACACCACCAGGTTCAGGAACAGTTATCACCCCACAACCATCAGGCTCCTGAACCAGTGTGGATAACTTCACTCACCACAATGAGCCTCAGGTCCCACACCACCAGGTTCAGGAGCAGTTATTACCCCACAACCGTCAGGCTCCTGAACCAGTGTGGATAACTTCACTCACCACAATGAGCCTCAGGTCCCACACCACCAGGTTCAGGAACAGTTATTACCCCACAACCATCAGTCTCCTGAACCAGTGTGGATAACTTCACTCACCACAATGCTGAACTGATTCCACAACCTAAGGATTCACAATCAAGGACTCCACAACTCATTTTTCAATATTATTTATCAATTTATTTATTGTTATTGTGTTGTTTTATTCTTTATTGTATTTGCTCAAAATTCAAAGTAAATTTATTATCAACATATATATATGTCACCATTTACATATCTGAGATTCATTTTCTTGCGGGCATACTCAATAAATCCATAAAATAATAACCATTACAGAATCATTGAAAGCCAACTTCAACTTGGGCGTTCAACCAGAGTGAGCATTTAGTTGAGGGAACATTTCAGTGATGGGGCAAGTAAAGTTGAGTGAAGTTATTCCCCTCTGGTTCAAGAACCTGACGTTTGAGGGGTAATAACTTTCCTGAACCTGGTGGTGTAAGTCCCAAGGCTCCTGTACCTCCTTCCTGATGGTAGCAGTGAGAAGAGACCATGGCCTGGATGGTGGGGGTTCCTGATAATGGATGTTACTTTCTTGCAAAAGCATTTCATGTAGATCTGTTCAATGGCTGGGAGGGCTTTAAAGTGATGTACCGGGCTGTATCCACTACCTTGCATCAGATTTTTCATTCAAGGGCATTGGTGTTCTCACACTATGCTATGATGCAGCTGATCAATATACTCTCCACTACACATCTATAGAAGTTTGTCAAAGTTTTAGATGTCATGCCGAGTCTCTGCAAACTACTAAGGAAGTAGAGGTGCAATCGTGCCAAGGCAGCTCCACCAAAATAATAACACCTAGGAATTTAAAGTTGCTGGCCATCTCCACCTCTCATCCTCTGACAGGACTGGCTCATAGACCACTGGTTTCCTCCTCCTGAAGTCAATAATCAGCTCCTTCGGCTTGCTGACATTTAGAGAGAGTTTGTTGTTATGGCACCACTCTGCCAGATCTTCAATCTCCCTCCGATATGCTGATTCATCACACCTTTGAATCAGCCAGTGACAGTGGCCACCATATACCTCACTGAAATTCATTGCCTTGCAGACATTCACAGTAAATAGAAAGAAACACAACAGAACCAATGAAAAACCATACCTGACAGAGATATATAGATATATATGTGCATGTATAAACAATAAATATCAAGAACATGTTGTGGAGTTCCTAAAACTGAGTCCATAGGTTGTGGAATCAGTTCAGAGTTGAAGTGAGTGAAGTTATCCACACTGGTTCAGGAGCCTGATGGTTGTGGGGTGATAATTGTTCCTGAACCTGGTGGTGTGGGACCTGAGGCTCATTGTGGGGAGTGAAGTTATCCACACTGGTTCAGGAGCCTGATGGTTGTGGGGTAATAACTGTTCCTGAACCTGGTGGTGTGGGACCTGAGGCTCATTGTAGTGAGTGAAGTTATCCACACTGGTTCAGGAGTCTGATGGTTGTGGGGTAATAGCTGTTCCTGAACCTGGTGGTGTGGGACCTGTGCCTCCTTCCCAATGGCAGCAGTGAGAAGAGAGCATGGCCTGGACGTTGGGGATCCTTGATATTGGATGCACAGTTTGTCAAGCTTTGCACATTGGTTGTTTGGCTGTCTTTGTGCACAGTTTTTCATTGAATATCTCTGAAGATCTATCCTGGGCCCAACATATCGATGCAGCTGCGAAGAAGACACAACCGTGGCTATATTTCATTAGGAGTTTGAGGAAACTTGGTATGTCACCAAAGACACTCGCAAATTTCTTTAGATGTTCCATGGAGTACAATGTGCCATCTCTGCATCACCGTCAGGCATGGGGGGCGGGGGGGTACTACTGCACAGGATCAAGATAATCTGCAGACAGTTGTAAACTCAGTCAGCTTCATCATGGGCACTAGCCTCTACAGTATCCAGGACATCTTCAAGGAGTGATGCCTCAAAAAGGTGTCGTCCATCATTATGGACCTCATTACCCAGGACATGCCCTCTTCTCATTGCTACCATCAGGGAGGAGGTGCTGAAGCCTGGAGGCACACACTCAACGATTCAGGAGTAGCTTCTTCCCCTCTGCTATCCCATTTCTGAATAGACATTGAACCCATGAACACTGCCTCACTACTTTTTTATTTCTATTTTGGAACTACTAATTTAACTATTTAATATATATATACACTTGCTGTAATTCACAGTTTTTTTCTATTATTTTGTATTGCAATGTACTGCTGTTGTAAAAACTACAAATTTCATGACATACGCCAGTGATATTAAACCTGATTCCGATTCTGATTCTATTGTGTTTCTTTGTTCTCCTGAGAATATGGATCTCCAGGTACAATATCTTGACATATATGTACTTTGATGATAAATTGATTTTAAAGTTTGAATTTTGAATTTTGAATAAAAAAATAAAATATCCCTAGTGACTAGAGTAAAGGGTGGATTTTTAATAACAGGAATCTTTATCAGAAATAACTGGTTTTGTCTTCTGTCTTGTGAAACATCACAGCTGGAAAAACTACAAGGAAAATATTACTTCATTAAAGTTTGTTCCTTTCTGGATGACAAGTCCCGTCTCTCCATGTTTGCAGGAGGAATCTTCCAAACCCTACCTGCCGTGGTGGGGACTAGGAAGGAGGGCAGAGCGGCTAGAATGGGAACAGAGGAGGCAGCCCGGACCCCAGCCATCCCTTTTACAGGATTAACATGAGAACATACTGATCTCCACTGGGAGAGTCACAAACATCCTCAGAGCTGTCTGAAATGCCCAGTGTGTTAGAGGAACGTGGACAGAAGGAATTTCTGGCTCTTTGGGTTAGAAATTCCTGGTGTCGATGGCTGGCAGTTTGGCAGGCAACCGTGTGGTTTGCACAACAGGACTATTTTTGCATCTCATTCCCCACAGGGTCTGCGCTCAGTCAGTTCAGGCTGTTCCCTGAGCCAGTCTGGTCCTCGGCGCTGAGGGAATTCAAACTTAAGAAAAGATGATAAATATTTTTAACAGGATTTTCCTTCTGTTGATTCAAGGAGCCAAGTTGGGAGCCTTGGCCAATGTGTAGTGGGTTTGGCCAATGACTGACAGAGTCTGGCAGGCGCAAGGAACACACACAAAGGACAAAGGCCGCACACGCACTTACCACACAGACACCAAACACAGCGAGACAGAGGGAGGCCATTCAGGCCATCAGATCTGCTACCCCACCGTCAACACCAGTGACATTAAAAAACAGTTTCAAGACTCCACAGGTATTCAGCTGATTGAATAAGTCTCATGTCGGCTTTTCCTTAATCAGACCCCTGTTCCATTGTCTCGGGTTTAACTGATCATTCAGTCCTTTGCTTTTACCAAATCAAAACATACAGTGAAATACGTCATTTGCATTAACAACCAACACAACCTGAGGATGTGCTGGGCAGCCCACATGTGCCACCACACATCCCAGTGCCAACGTAACAAGCCCACAATGTTCAGCAGAACAGCACAGAACACGACTGTACGACACGGGATGGCATGGTAGTGAAGTGGTTAGCACAATGCTTTACAGTACAAACGACCCGGGTTCAATTCCCGATGATGCCTGTGAGGAGTTTGTATGTTCTCCTTGTGACTGCATGGGTTTCCTCTGGGTGCTCCAGTTTCCTCCCACAGTCCGAAGGTATACTGGTTAGTAGAGTAATTGGTCATTGTAAATTGGGGGATGAAGGACAGAAAGGCCCAGTTAACACTGTATCTCAATAAATAAATAAATGTAACACGCTGTAAGGTTTCACTGCTAACGTAATAGCCTCCCTGCGCAGCCATCCGGTGAAAATGATATCGTATCCGTCAAATAGGGGCCATGGACAATTCTGATTTGATGGAGACAGACATGAAAGCACAGAGGAACATCTGGAGAAATTTCTGAAACGCCAGTTTGCTGCTGTTGTTACTGCGCGATCGAGAATCTTCCGAGGGAAGGCCTCAAAATCCCTGGCTTTGCCTGCTGTTGGTGACTGAGATTGAGGTCGAATCATTCGGATAGAGATGGTGCTCGGTACTCGGTGTCGGAGAGCTGATCGGAGGCTCGAAGTTTTCAGACGACTCAGAGTCGGACTGTGGTCAGGCATGGCAGGGAGAGTTTTTCTTCCTTCTCCCGTCTGCGTGAGATGTGGGACATTTGAGAGACTTTGAACTTTTTACTGTGCTCATGGACTTCTTCATCAAGTTATGGTACTGTTGCATTGTTGTAACTATAAGTTGTAATTATGTGGTTTTATTAGTTTTTTCAGTCTTGGTCTATCCTGTGTTTTGTGATATCACACCGGAGGAATATTGTATCATTTCTTAATGCATGCATTACTAAATGACAATAAAAGAGGACTGCATGTCCTCATAATCTAATGTTCTACTGCTGAGGTAATGGTTTCTCTGTAGCAGCAATGTTTGGGTTAGGACTAAAGATAATGGAGCACGTTAGCCAATGAGCAGGATGTTGTTCTATCTTGTGTTTGTCTGGGAGAGGGATTTTGTAGTCTTTGCTGGGAAGAGATGAGGAGAGAAGACGCAAATGGAGAGAGTTGGTAGACCGCCAGACAGAATGGACTTGGAGTGAGGATCCAAAGGTCAGCGATGATCGGAGGAGGTCAATGGTGGACGAACGGCCTCATCAGTGAGCTCCAACCTTGCGCAATAAACTGTTTCATGAGAATGGGCCCTTTTCCTTTTTTTTGTTTCTTTACTAACCATATAGTCAAATTAAGAATTATAAAGCTCAATCATTTAATCGCATATTGTGTATTGTTTGTTATTTCGTGGTAAGAGGGGATACATCACGCAGCATCCACCCAAATAAGATTTCTTAAGTTTGGCCAGGCCAGGGGCTATCATCCCCTAGATTAAGCCGCTAGCCAAACTGAGAGTTACATAAATAAATAGACAACAAGAAAACGTGTTGGTTATTGTCTGATTGCAGAACTCAATATGTAATCACATCAGACAATGTTTAAAAAAAAGCTCAAAGTAAATTTATTATCAGCATACATATACGTCACCATATACAACCCTGAGATTCTTTCTCTTACAGACATATTCAACAAATCCATAATAGAATAATAACACTGGACAACCATTTCTTTCTGAAGTATTGCTTCCTCAGAATTTTTAGTTTGTTTATGATAGACTGCTTGAAGCTGAACACAAATATAATTTCAGACTACTTGTATCATGTAGGAATTTGGAGAAACAAGAAATTAACTTTTATTGAATATAATGCATTTAATTGCATAATGGTGCTGACGCTTCATAATAGTTCAACTAAGCTAAAAATGTTTTGTTGATGATTTTCATTTGTACTCAGTGTCTGAGTCTTGCTTAAGTTTGCAACAATAATCAGCCAGCACTGATGGATTCCAGTCGCCCTGATACCGTTTCTCCATGACTGCAATGTCCTGGTGAAACCTTTCACCATGCTCATCACTGACAACGCCAAGAAGTCTAAATGGGAATGCAGAAAATGAATCTTTAGTGACATGTTGCACCTCATGGTTTTGTGTGCTTGAAGCATGTTGTCAACCAGCTGCACATAGTTTGGTGCTCTGTAGTTGCCAAGAAAACTGACAGCAACATCCTCGAATGCATTCCATGTGATTTTCTCCAGTCCCACTAGAAGTTCTTCGAATTGCCTGACATTGATGACCTGTTTGATTTGTGGACCAACAAAAATGCCTTCCTTAATCTTGGCATCAGTTATTCTGACTTGAATTATGAATTGAAATAACAAATATAAGCGATTTCAAAAACATGGAGCATGATGGGGAAATTTCATGGTGAGTTTCATGATCAGCAGCACCAATTCCATAAGATACATCCAAAAGTGTTCAGGAAGCAAAATCTTTGTTGTCCACTGTAACCATCAAAGAATCAATGAAAGACCACACTCACTCGGGCATTCAACCAAACCCTGGTCCTTGTGCCTCTCAGTCATGGATTATCCAACAGATGTAAACGGAGACACCAGACACCGCAGACGCTCAATTCAATTCAAGTTTAATTAGCACTCAACCACACATGAATACTCATGAATACAGGCAAATACTCCAGGGTCAAGGTACAAAACACAGCACCAACAGTCACACACAGCACCAGGTACACACTAGACAGCCAGCATAAACACTCAATAAAGGAGTCCAAAACTCGCGCCTTCAATCTGCAGTCAACCACAACAGAGCCCGTCTCACGCCGAGCGAACACTGGGGGGAGCAGCAGCAGCTCCTGCCTGGACGTTTTGCCACACCATCCCCGGTGGAGCACACTGACCCCAATGCCCCCAACCCCATCCCTCCCCACGGGCGACACTGCTGGCATCCGGAGCAACACACATACTGCTGGAGGAACTCAGTGGGTCAGGCAGCATCTGTGGACCACAGGGCTATAAGATATAGGAGCAGAATTAAACCATTCAGCCCATTGATTCTCCTCCATCATACCATCACGGCTCAATTACTTTACCTCTCAACCTCCCCATCTGTAATAATGATTGAACAGTCGACATTTCAGGATGAGGCCCTTCTTCAGCTGACAAACAGAGAAATGCAGGTTCTCAGCCCTAAACATCAAGTGTTGATTTATTTCTATAGATGCTGCCTGGCCTGCTGAGTTCCTCCAACACTGTGTGTGCGTTGCTTTGGATTTCCAGCATCTGCAGAATCTCTCGTGCTCATAACATCTCCATCTGCCCATCATCCACGCACTCCAACCACTGGGTCCCCTCCCCAACCATTCCCATCTTCCCTCCTCGCCGCCCCCTCTTGGTTCCACATTCCACCTTCCTTTCCTATCAGATCCCTCCATCTGCAGCCCTTTGCCACGTCCACCTATCACCTCCCAGACTCTGTCACTATTCCCAGTCTCCCCTCCTTCTCCTGCTCCAGCAGTTTTTGCACACCCAGACAGCTTCTTCCAGTTGGTCCATGAAACAGTTTATTTCCCTTCCCTGGGTTTCTCTTTTCTTATCAAGCTGGTTGGGGTTCTGTCAGACTCCGTGATCTACAGTTGAAGCTACGGTTCTTCGCAAGCGGTAGATTTTCAGACCATCTGTGCGGCCTGGGGCTTCTCTATTACCAGGACAATGTGCGCCTTGGGGCTGAGAGGTCAGAAGTCAAGGAGAGGCCCAGCGGATGACCCGATTCTTCGCCGGTTTTGCTGACTGAAGCATAATGGGAGACTTAAACATTGAGACAGTGGGTGCTGTGTTTGCTCATCGCCAGCAGCCGGTGGAAGAACGCCCCTGTACTCGAGCTATCCCTCTAATTCTCTCTCTTTTGATGGAGAGTGAGAGCCTGTTGGTCCTCAAAACGGGCGGACTTGGAGAAGCAACATAGAGGACTGTGACATCGGAACAGCGAGGTGCTGGTCTCTGCTCTTGTTGTTGCAGGAGTGACCTCTCGCTCCCTCACTGGACAGAGAGAGAAGCTGGCTGAAATGCTGAAGGGCTGGGTTATGGACTGTAGATCACGCTACATCACGCCTCTTTGGGGGGCTTTGATGCGTTTTACGTGGTTGTTGTTTTGTAGCTGTCTGTGAAGAGTAAGAATTTCAGGTTGTATTCTGTATCCATTCTCTGATATGAAATGAACCTTTGAACATTTGAACCCTATACCAGCCATTGCTTCTCTATCTTTCAGTCCAGACATAGATCGACCCGAAACGTGAAACTCTCCATTTCCCGCACAGATGCTGACTGACCTGACAAGTATTCCCAACGTTTCTGTTGTTGTTTTATTTTAGATTTTCAGCATCTTCAAGCTCTCTGTTTATTGATGATAAAGGTGTTTCTAACAGATTAGCTTTATCGAAACACTGTGTTGCAAGCATCAATGACCAACACAGTCCGAGGATGTGCTGGGGGCAGCCCGCATGTGTCACCACATTTCCGGCACAAGCATAGCATGCCCACGGGTTGCTAACCCTAACCCGTAATTACCTTTAGCATGCAGGACGGAACCAGAGCACCCGGGGAAGACCCACACAATCACTGAGAGAACGTGTAAACTCCTTATGGGCAGTGGTGGGAAATGAACCCCAATCGCTGGCACTTTTCAATAAACACGAGCCATTTTCAACAAATACCAGAACACAGAAACAAGCCCTTTTGTCACATTTCTGTAACAACCATGGTCCCTACCTGGGCTAGTCTCATCAGGCCTACATATCACTAAACATTTCCTATCCACATACCTGTCACACCTTTCATGATTCCCTCCCCACTAATCTCCCTCCCAGCAGTTACCCTTGCAAGCGGCCTAAATGCTACACCTGCCCGTACGCCTCCTCCCTCCCCTCCATTCAGGGCTCCAGACTGTCCTCCCAGGTGAGGTAACACTTCACCTGTGAATTTGCTGGAGTTGTCTATTGTGTCCGGTGCTCCCAGTGCAGCCTTCTCTACATCGGTGAGACCCGTAATAAATTGGGACACCACTTCATCAAGCACCTTTGCATCATCCACCAAAAGCAGAATTTTCCAGAGGCCTTAACATTTTAATTCCAATCCCCGTTCCTGTTCCAACATGCCGGTCCACGACCTCCTCTGGTACCAAGATGAGGCCACCCTCGGGGTGGAGGAGCAACACCTTATATTCTTTCTGAGTAGCCTCCAACCTTCTGGCATGGATATCGACTTCTCCTTCCAGTTTTAAAAAAAATTCCCTCTCCACCCTTCCTCTATTCCCCACTCTGACCTTTTACCTCTTCTCACCTGCCTATTACTTTCCCCCTGGTGCCCCTCTTCTTTCCCTTTCTCCTATGGTCCACTCTCCTCTCCTACCAGATTCCTTCCTCTCCAGCCCTTTACCTTTCCCACCCACCTGGCTTCACCTATCGCCCCCTAGCTCCCCTCCTTCCCCTCCCCCACCATTTTATTCTGGCACCTTCCCCCTTTTCTCCAGTCCCGATGAAGTGCCTCAGCCCGAAACGTCGACTGTTTATTCATTTCCATCGACATTGTCTGACCTGCTGAGTTCCACCAGCATTTTGTGTGTGCTGTTGTAAGTGTACCTGCCTCTGTTACTTCCACTGGTAGCTCATTCCACATACCCACCACTCCCTGAAGGGAAACACTTGCCTCTCAGGTTCGCTCTTGATCCTTTCCCCTGTCACCTTTAACCTATACCCTTTGCCTCTACTTATGTCAAAGGTTCAGATGATGTTATTGCTCTTCATTGCAACGATGCCACGATGGACATTCTGAAAACTAATCTGCACACAATGACCACTAGGTGGAGTATGTGTCCTGAATTTTCAAAACTAAAGAGTACAAAATACTGGAGGGAAATAGTCAGTCAATATTTCACGTTGTGATCCTTCAGCGACATATCAACTCTCCATTCCATAGATTATTATTCCTGCATTCCAGATGCAGGTGGTGCAGTAGCAATGTCATGAGCCTATGTGGCTAACCATTGAGCATTGGGCTCCCAGGTTTCCAGATCACGTGCTTTTGTTAATCGTTGACTTTACTAGAGTCGTTAGGCCCTTGTGCTTTCTGTTTAATCTTGTCAAGTTTCTGGCACGGGTTTTCCGCGTACTGTGATTATTTAAAGCGAACTCCCGATTGGCACTTATCACGGGGTCCTTATTTTGAGAATGGTTCATCTCACAGCGTCGGTCAGTCAGGCCACCAATATTCTGTCAGAATTCCTAGGAATAAACTCTCGTTTCTGTCTCTACATGGGAGTCTGTTGTTTCTCCGCACCTGAGATCAGTCATTTCCAGTGCACACCATGACAGAAGGACCCCATGGTTAATGGACGCAGTTCAACAGAAGCTTGGACATCTGCCAGCTGGAGGCAAGGGTGCCTTCTATACTCAATTCATATCCCGAGTCTACGTTCCAAGCTTCTCAAGTCTATGTTCAAGACTTTTTCCATAGTTCTCTAAGTCTCTCTTGGTAATCAATGTCCCCTATTTATATTCAATGCTCCCAGGAGTATCAGCCCTGTCTTGAGTTCCTCAGGGTTCCCTGGGCCATCAGGTGCTGGCCTTAGGGAGGGAGGTACTGTCATGATCCCTGTGGCCCAGTGCGGCTAATTGTAGAGCACTGGGCTCTGAGGTTAACGGATTAGCTGGATTTTTAAATTGTTGTCTTTACAAGAGACGTTAAGCTCTTGTGCTTTCTCTGAAATCTTGTCATGTTTATTCGCTCCTGGGTTCTGTCGCTCAGCGCACACACCGTGGCAAGCGTAGCAGCTAACGTAACACTTCACAGCACCAGCGATATTGATCGGAGGGCTCAATTCCTGCCACTGTCTGCAGGGGTTTGTACGTTCTCCCTGTGACAGTGTGGAGTTCTT
The DNA here is from genome assembly GCF_963921235.1 of Mobula hypostoma. NCBI lineage: Eukaryota > Metazoa > Chordata > Chondrichthyes > Myliobatiformes > Myliobatidae > Mobula > Mobula hypostoma. The sequence goes on along the minus strand of NC_086108.1, from coordinate 5,667,867 downwards.
CTGCATGCTCTGATTTCCTCCCACATTACAAAGACACACAGGTTAGGGTTAGTGAATTGTGGGCGTGCCATGTTGGCACCAGAAGTGTGGTGACACTCGCAGGCTGCCCCCAGCTCGTCGTTGGACTGTGTCGGTGGTTGATGCAAACAATACATTTCACTCTACGCTTTTTAATCCTTGTTGCACATGTGACAAAATGAAGCAGATCTTTAAGTCTCTTCAAAGGGAAGACAATAACAGAATGTAGAATAAAGTGTTACAGTTCCAGAGAAAGGCAGTGCAGGCAGACAATAGGTTTGAGGTCATAACGAGGTAGATTGTAAGATCAAGGATCCATCTTATACAGTCTCTGCCTCTCGCTGGCGTTTAGGGCAGCAGTGAAGGTCCTCCATCTCTGGTGGTGTTCAGGGCTTCCTTCATCGTGTCAGTAGCTTCCTCTCAGTTTTCACTGCTGTCAGACATACAAGTCCCAGGTGGAGACTCAGGAATACCGTCACACTCAGATGTAGAATTCTCTTCTTTGCTGTTTCTGTAACTATTTTGTTTGACCAGTCAGTGTTGTTAGCCCTGAGCTGAACAACTCTTAGTCTGGCCTCTACCCTTTGACCTGCTTGGCATGGGTGACCCCACCACGAGCCAAAGCACAAGGCCCTGACTCCAGACAACATAGTGCTCTGGGTCAATGAGGCACGCAAGCCTCCAAAACGCGGCAAGGCTGTGGTCCTCTTGGAGGTCACCTTATACAGAGGAACCATTCAACGTGAGACAGAAGTTGTCCTTGAGCCTGGTGGGATGTGCTTTCAGGCTTTCCGATCTTCTGCCCGATGGGAGAGGGAGGAAGTGAGAATGTTTGGGGCGGGTGAGGTCTTTGAATTTGCTGGCTGCTTTACAGAGGCAGCAGGAAATGTGGACAGAGTCCATGGAAGGGAGGCTGGTCCGTTTGCTGAGCTGTGTCCACAGTACTCTGCGGTCACAAGCACAGCAGTTGCCATGCCAAGCCATGGTGCATCCAGATATGGTGCCCCAAGAAAAGTTGGTGAGGGGTCAAAGGGGACATACTGAAATTCTTTCGCCTTCTGTTGCTGGAGGAACTCAGCGACTCAGGCCGTTTCCGTAGGGGCAAAGGGGTGGTGACCGTTACGGGTCGACACCTTGCATGGGGACTCACAACTGGTCCTCCAGCAATCTATTTTGTTCTCCCTTCACTGTGCTGTTTGGCCAAACGTAGAGGAGGCTTGACCCAAAATCAGAGCAGCGTAGGCGATGCAGTGGTGACTGATCCGATAACTTTGATAATAGACCGCAAAATAACAAGCCACGGGGGGGGGGGGTGCAAAATGAGAAGTAGCAGAAACAGACACTAAACACAACGGGCAGCAAGGCAAACTTTAGGCAGGGAGTGTGAAAGCTAGGAGAAATAGATTGAGGCCAGCTGGTTCGATGGGTGAACAAGGACTGTGGATGAGAAGTGGGGTTAAATAGGCTGCCGGTGATATGTCTGGAATGAGCAGCAGGTGGATCCTGTGAGCTGGGTGGAGACTGGGAGGTGCAGGTTGTGAGGTGTCAGTGGGAGCAGGCCCAATGGGACAATGGTACAGAAGATGTTGGTTTTGTTGGGTCTGTCACATTTGAATGGAACATAAAGAAGAAGAAGAAAGCCTTTAACTCCGAGTGGAGTCATCGGGATGCTGCCATGATGGCGTTTTTTTAGCAAGATTTCTTGTTTTTATGAGGCCGATGCTCAACTCCGCACGGACGGAAAGTGTGCCAGGGGAGCCGGCTGGATTTGAACTCGAGAGCCTTCGCTCCGAAGTCCGGCGCTGATGCCACTATGCCACCAGCCGGCTTGAACAAAACAGAAGCTTGAGTAGTATTGCTACAATGACCTCACATTCAATGTCAGCCTGGGATTGATTGTAGACTTCAGGAAGGGGAAGTGAGGAGAACATAAACCAGAACACATCCAGGGGTCCGTGGATGAAAGAGTGAGCAGCTTTAAGTTCTTGGGTGTCAGAATCAGTTTTAAATTCACCGGCATATGTCGCGAAAATTGTTATTTTGTGGCAGCAGTACAGTGCAATGGATGTTGTGTCCCAGCTGTCATCATTATGTGCCACGTTCTATGACGTGGGTGATCATAGTCATGGTCGACATGTTACTAAGCAAGTCAGGGCAGTACAAAATGGACAGCAAGCTGTTGTTCATGTTGCAAGCTCCCCCTCTCCACACAGCTGATGAATCCAAAGGAGTGACAGAGACCTATACAGTTTGATACAAGCAGCTTCACAGGAGCTGCCAGTCAGCATTGAACTCAACCTAAGACTGCCTTAGGAACACCAGCTCCAGAACTTTCCCTTGGAGTTTGCTCCAGAAGCCTTCCCCATGAGTGGGTGTAGCCGCAAGGCAGCGGAGGTTTGAGATCAGAGTTTGCCTTCCACTGGATGAGCTGATAACCACGGCTGACGAGCCCCAGCTGCCCAAAGCAACTGGTCCTAAGGCGCCAGTAATCCACCTTTGCCCCTTCTCCTGTCAGTAGAAACAGTTCTGCTGGGCTTAGTAGCTAGGCCACATGTGAAGGCCGGGAGCTGGACTTGACTGTCAGAGGCTATTTGAAGCACACGCCATGGGAGCATTTAATAGATAGTGGGAGCTTGTCCCCATTACCAAAGATTCAAACAATCAAAGTACATTTATTATCAAAGTATATATGCAGTGTACAACCCTGAGATTTGTCTTCCCACAGACAGCCACGAAACAAACACCATGGAACCCATTTAAAGAAAAACATCAAACACCAAACATGCAAAAAAAGAACGAATCACACAAGTGGCAAAAAAACGAGTGAAAAACAGAGAATATAAAACATCAAATCGCAGAGTGATTGAAACAGTCCAGCAATGTTGAGTTTAGCTCCGTTCAGTTCAGTTTCGCACTGTGTTGTTTGTTGACTGCAGGCTGCAGAGCTCAGTCCGCCCAAATCAACATCACACAAAACAGTGATTAAAAAAAAGGAGCAGCCAGAAACCAGAAACACATCGTAACATGAACTATACAGTCCAGTCCACAAACTACACTAATAAATTTGTAGGTTTCTACAAATAAAACACAGTACACAAGTGAGGATTTTATGTTTAATGAAACCCATAACACATTTTATTGAATTCCAAAACCTAAACACAAAAGTGCACTGAAACTCTTTACGAAACAACGTAATCACATCAGACCAGCTTCTTAATGTGAAACCCCAACTCAATGTCAGTGACTGTGAATTATGTACATTTCTCCCAATTACATCACCCTACAAACCTCACCCAAGACCCAAGACTCCAGCACTGTCGTCCAGCAGCATTGGGTGAGAGGGAGAGAGAGACCGGTCAAATACAAGCACCCTCCTCGGGGGCAGAGAGGGAGAGGGAGTCCAGACACACACACACACCATCTTCTGGCAGCACCAAGTGAGAGGGAGAGAGAGAGACTGGTCAAAAGCAGACAGCTGTCGCCGAATGAACACTCATCCTCTGCTCTCGTTCATGTTGTGCTTGATGCTTTAATCAGAATCAGAATCGAGTTTATTATCACTGGCATGTGTCATGAAATTTGCTAACTTAGCAGAGCAGCAGTACAATGCAAAACATCATCATTTAGAAGTAGTAAACAAATAAATAAATTACAGTTTTGTAAGATAAATAGATTAAAATAGTGCAAAAACAGAAATTATATGTATTTTTAAAAAGCCAGTTAGTGTTCACGGGTTCAGTGTCCATTCAGAAATCAGATGGCAGAGGGGAAGAAGCTGTTCCTGAATCGTTGAGTGTGTGTCTTCAGGCTCCTGTACCTCCTTCCTGACGATAACGAGAAGAGGGCATGCCCTGGGTGGTGGGGGTCCTTAATAATGGACATCGCCTTTCTGAGGCACCGCTCCTTGAAGACGTTTTGGGTACTATGGAAGCTGGTACCCAAGATGGAGCTGACTAATTTTACAGCTTTCTGTAGCTCCTTTCAGTCCTGTGCAGTACCTCCCCCACCCCACCCCCCGTGCCAGACAGTGATGCAGCCTGTCAGAATGCTCTCCACAGTACATCTATAGAAGTTTTCTAGTGTTTTATTTAATGAACCAAATCTCTTCAAACTCCAAATGAAATATAGGTACTGTATTGCCTTCTTTATGGCTGCATTGATATGTTGGGACCAGGTTAGATCTTCAGAGATCTTGACACCCAGGAACTTGAAACTGCTCACTCTCTCCACTTCTGATCCTTCTCTGAGGACTGGTGTGTGTTCCCTCACCTTAGCCTTCTTGAAGACCACAATCAGCTCTTTGGTCTTATTGAGTGCAAGGCTGTTGCTGCGACACCACTCAGTTAGCTGGTATATCTCACTCCTGTACGCTCTCTCAGCTCCATCTACCAACCATGCTTGTATCGTCAGCAAATTTATAGATGGTATTAGAGCTATACCTAGCCACACAGTCATGGGTATAGACAGAGTAGAGCAGTGGGCTAAGCACACACCCCTGAGGTGCACCAGTGTTGATCGTCAGTAGGGAGGAGATGTTATCACCAATCCACACAGTTTTGTTCTTCCAATTGTAGAGGGTGTTACAGAGGCCCAAGTTCTCTAGTTTATCAATTGGGACTGTGCAAAAGATGGTGTTAAATGCTTCCCTATTTGACGAACAGCATCCTGACATAGGTGTTTGCATTGTCCAGGTGATCTCCGGCTGTGTGAAGAGCCATCGAGATTGTATCTGCCATTGACCTATTGTGGCAATGATGAGTTTACAGTGGGTCCAGGTCCTTGCTGAGGCAGAAATTCATTCTAGCCATGGCCAACCTGTCAAAGCACTTCATCACGGTAGGCATTCTTGATGGTGGTGTAGCAACGGTCCAGTGTGTTGTTTCCTCTGGTGTTGTAAGTGATCTGTTGATGATAATTGCTTAGTGATTTTTTTTAGACTGGCCTGGTTAAAATCTCCCAAAACAATGGTGAAAATGTCAGGGTGCGCTGTTTCGTGCATGTTGATCCCATTGCTCAGATAATCTAAAGCCTGATTGTCATTGGCCTGAGGTGGAATGTACACCGGTACCAAACCGATCGCTGAAATCTCCCGCGGCAGGTAAAATGGACGGCACTTAATTGCGAGATATTCCAGCTCTGCCGAGCAGAATTGGGATAACACTCGTGCAGCAAGAAGAGCTGATCATGAGGCAGACACCTCCAGCTCTGAGAGAGTTTTGAAAGACTCGATAGTCCTATCTTGATGGTGTACAGTGAACCCAGCAATCTGATCGCTGTGTCCGGTATGGAAGGGGTTAACTGGGATTCCATGAAACAAAGGATGCACGTGGTCCTAATGCCCCTCTGATACAGCACCCGAGCTCTGAGATCACCGATTTTATTTACTGGAGACTACTCTTGCCAACAAGGTAGTCGGGAATGGGAGTCTGAAACTCCGGTTTCTTAACCGCACCTGTTTCCCTGACCTGCAGCCACGGGGAATCCGACGAGAAGTACGGCCACAGTCGGCATTGGTCTTAGGCAGAGATAGTTTATTCAATCGCATTAAGACAACTTTACTAACCGTACAGTCCTCGGAAGCGGCTGTGATTCTCAGCTGTATCAGGCTGAAACGGGAATATTTAATGGTACAGTCTCCATCAAGCCGTGCTGCAGGAGCTGGCCTTTCCCGAGACGCCCTGGAAGTAAACAGCGCCTTGTATCAGCAAGGTTGGCGAGAAATGGTGTCAATCACAGGCTGCACACTCCACTGGAGACCTCGCCGAACTCCCCTCAGAATCACTCAACCAGCCCAAAAACACACCATCAGAATGAAAGTGACAGATTCCAATCACATTTGAAAGAAGTACCATCGCCAGCTATCACAACGTTAAGGAACTTTTAAGTAATAAGAATTGAAATATTACAAATGACAATAAGACAATATACTTTAAAAAAATAAATTGATCAAGTAGCGCAAAAACAAAAAGTGATAAAAAGGGAGTGAGGTGGTGTTCATGGGTTCAATGTCCATTCAGAAATCAGATGGCAGAGGGGAAGAAGCTGTTCCTGAATCATTGAGTGTGTGTCTCCAGGCTCCTGTACCTCCTCCCTGATGGTAGCGATGAGAAGAGGGCACGTCCTGGGTGGTGGGAGTCACTAGCAGGCTTGACAGCAGAACAGCAATGACTGGAGTTTCTGGGGGCGATTCGGAAGGCACAGGAAAGATACATCCCAAAGATGAAGTAATGTTCTAAAGGGAGGATGAGGCAACCATGACTGACAAGGGAGGTCAAAGACAGCATAAAAGCAAAAGAGAGGGCATATAAAGTAAGAAAAGTTAGTGGGAAGTTAGAGCATTGGGAAGCTTTTAAAAACCAACAGAAGCCAACTAAAAGGCCATAAAGAGAAAAAAAGATTAAATATGAATGTAACCTAGCCAATAATATAAAAGAGGACACTAAAAGGTTTTTTTTTCAGATATGTAGAGTAAAAGAGAGATAACGGTGGATATTGGACCATCAGAAAACAACACTGGAGAGGTAGTAATGGGGTCAAAAATATGGCAGAGTGTCGCAAGGACGGTGTCTGGGATCGGACCCAGGTGCAAGAGGGTTAGGACATGGACACGAAAACTGGGAACCCGGAACAGGACTGGACAGAGCTAGGAGCCCGGGCTTGGACTCCGAGCCAGAGACTGAACAAGGACCCAGTACCTGGGTCTTGCCTCTGGCTCGGACCCCAGAACTAGGCAAGGACGAGGCTTGGCAGACAGGCAGAACGAGGCTGGAGTCCTCAGGCTTGAAGCTGGAGGCGAGGCTTGGCAGGAGGCTGGAGTCTTCAGGCTTGAGGCTAGGCAAGCTCCTCCTGGGCAGGGCGCAGATCACCACCCGACAGAGGCAAGGGACAGGAAGGGAGCTAGGTACAGGGTGGCTGCAGGACAAGACTGCAGGTGAGACAAGGCGAGAGTTACCAGCAAGACAAGGCAAGGCTTCAGGCAATGCAAAGTGAGACGAGAACGTCAGGTGAGGCGAGAGTTACCTGCAAGACAAGGCAAGGCTTCTGGGCAGAGGCAAGGGACAGGAAGGGAGCGGAAGGGAGCTAGGTACAGGGTGGCTCCAGGACAAGTCTGCAGGCCAGACGAGGCGAGAGTTACCAGCAAGACAAGGCAAGGCTTCTGGCAAAGCAAGGCGAGACGAGAACTTCAGGTGAGGCGAGAGTTACCGACAAGACAAGGCAAGGCTTCTGGCAAAGCAAGGTGAGATGAGAACTTCAGGCAAGGCGAGAGTTACCGTCAAGACAAGGCAGGGCTTCAGGTGAGGAAACAGAAGGCAGAGGAAGGGATACAAGGAGTAAGGACAAGAACAATCCAGCAGCCACGCCCTGGTCTCTGAAGGTATTTATGCAGCCAGCCCCAACGAGCATCAGCTGGCTCAATTAGAGTTCAACAAGAACAGAAACAGGGTAGATGGGAAAACCTGGAGCAAGGGTCGATGGACTAGACCGTGAACTGGAATATGGACTTCATGGACTGGCCCATGACACAGAGGAACTTAATAAGTACTTTGTGTCAGTCTTCACTGTGGAAAACACTAGCAGAAGGAAGTGTCGTTATTACCAGGGAGAAGATACTTGGGAAGCTGGAAGGTCTCAAGGTAAATGAGTCACCTGGATGAGATGGACTACACCCCAGGGTTCTGCAAAAGGTAGCAGAAAAGATTGTGGAGCCAATAGTAATGATCTTTCAAGAATCATAGGATTCTGAAATGATTCCTGAGGACTGGAAAATTGCAACTGTCACTTCATACTTTAAGAAGGGAGGGAAGCAGAAGAATGGAAAATTTAGGCCAGTTACCCTGACCTCAGTGGTTGGAAGGATGTTGGAGTCTATTATTAAGGATGACGTTTCAGGATACTTGGAAGCACATGATAAAATAGGCCAAAATCAGCATTGGGCAGGGGAAATCCTGCGTGACAAATCTGTTGGAATACTTTGAGCAAATATAATAGACAGGATAGACAAAGGAGAGTCAGTGTGTGTTGTTTATTTGGATTTTCAGATAAGGTGCCACATATGAGGCTGCTTAACAAAATAAGAGTCCATGGTATTATGGGAAAGGTACTGGAATGGATAGAGGATTGGCTGACTGGCAGGGTGCAAAGAAAAGGAACAATGGGAGCCTTTTCTGTTTGTCAGCCACTGCTGACAAGTGCTGCGACACAGGGATCGGTGTTTTCACGCCGCATGTCAATGATTTGCATGAAGGAATTCATGGCTTTGTGGCCAAGGTTGTAGACAATACAAAGATAGGTGGAAGGGCAGGTAGTGTTGAGGAAACAGGATGTCTGCAGAAGGGCTTATAGACAGTGAGGACTTTCCACTGAGGCAAGGGGAGAAAAAAACCGGAGGACATGGGTTAAGGGTGAGGGGGGAAAAGTTTAAAGGCTTCTTCACACAGAGTGGTGGGAGTATGGAATGAGCTGCCAGATGAGGTGGTAAATGCGGGTTCTTTTTTAACATTTAAGAATAAATTGGACAGATACATGGATGGGAGGTGTATGGAGGGATATGGCCCATGTGCAGGTCAGTGGGACTAGGCAGAAAATGGTTCGGCAGAGCCAAGAAGGGCCAAAAGGCCTGTTTCTGTGCTGTAGTTTCTATGGTTTCTATGGTTTCTATTGAGGGAATAGGCAAAGAAGTGGCAGATGGAATATAATATAGGGAAGTGTATAGCCATGCACTTTGGAAGAAGGAATAAAGTCATAAAATATTTTGTAAGAGGAGAGAAAATTCAAAAATCAGAGGTGCAGAGAAGCTTTCTGCAGCTTTTTTCAAATCCTGTGCAGAGGCCTCTCCATATGAGATGGTATGCAACCAGTTAGATGCTTAACGTCTCAGAAGATCTGTCCTGGGCCTAACACATTGATGTAACCATAAAGAAAGCAGGACAGCAGCTATATTTCATTAGGAGTTTGAAGATATAGGAGCCTGAAGGTACACACTCAATGATTCAGGAACAGCTTCTTCCCATCTGCCATCAGATTTCTGAATAGTCCATGAATCCCCTGTAGCTAATCAAGTGGCTGAATGTATGCCCGTGATCTTCTGCTGCAGCCCATCACTTCAAGGTTGTATGTGTGTTGTGTATTTGGAGATGCTCTTCTGTATTCCACTGTTGAAAGCAGATTATTTGAGTTAGTCACCTTCCTGTCAGCTTGATCCAGTCTGGCCATTCTCCTCTGACCTCTCTCATTAACAACTTTAGAAAGAACTAGACAATGGGGTGACCCATTGGGGCACCCTTTGAGAGAGGGGTAGTGCAGTCTGATGTGACCAGAATGAACATTAAATTTTCCTGAATGCTACTGGTATCGCTTTGCTTTGGAAATTGAAGTAGAAAACCTCAGTTTATTAAAGAAGAACGACGCATAGCAAAGCAAATATAGCTCCTCCTCATTTAACGAAGTACTCTTCATCCCCCGTCTCTTCATCTCTTCTGCTGTTTGTTCTTCATCTCTGATCCTGGAGATGTGCATTCCTCAGCTCCTTTGTCTCTTCCTCTCTCCTCCTTCTGTGCCTGTTTTTGTCTTCTGGAGATGTGCAGCCCTTTCATCCCCCATCTCTTCAGCTCTTCTGCTGTTTATTGTTTGTCTCTGATCCTGGAGACGTGCATGCCTCTCCTCCTCTGTCTCTTCTTCTCTCATCTTTTTTTGTCCTGACTCTTTGATCCTGGAGTCGTGCGGCCCTGGCCTCATCCAATTCTTCTTCTCTCCCTCTCCTTGCCACTTCCTGACAACGTTTGGCATCATCTCTTGACCATAATGTCCCCCTTCCCTTTCCACGTGGCATAATTAGGCTGACCATTTTTTACCCTAATGCTGGATAGAAGATACAAAGCACTAACACCAAAGGATGCTGATTATTCTTGATGATGTGGTTGGCACTCTCCTAAATGGACGTGATATAGTCACCGCTGTCCTTTGACTGCAACAAAGGGTTTTATGGGTGTCTCAAAGTACGTAATTGCGATAAGATTTAATTATCTCTTACTGATGGGTGGCAGTTTGATCTGTCCCAATCCTGCACATGCTGATGGTGATTAGCAGAATGTGACCCCTTGAAATAGAGCTGCCCTGCCCTTTTGCTCCGGTAGGTGTCGCTGCTGAGGCTGGCCGTGCGCATGCGTCAGGCTGTTGCATCCCGATTTCCATGATGGCCGATCGGGTCTTGGGTGAAAGCCAGCCCATTGAGTTTTGGTGAATGAGCAATGTTATACGAATATATAACCCTGAACTTTGCCTGCATTCTGTAAGTTAGCGCAATTTAATTCAATTTAGCCAAAAAAAAGTGCTGCTGTAATGCACCATTTGCGCTAATTGGAGGTCACAAACAGATAAACAGTCAGACACAGCATGAGAGTTTTAGTAGTGTATAGATCAGAATCAGAATTAGGTTGAATATGGGATATATCATGAAATTTGTTGGTATGCAGCAGTGGTACATTGCAATACATAATAATACAAAATGTGAATTACAATATATGGATATTGTATTGATTAAAAAGTTAAATTAAATAAGTAGTGAGTTTATAGAGACTGCAGTGCATGAAAATCACAACAGATCAGTAGTTTCTGAAATACTCAAGCCACCCCATCTGGCACCAACAACCATTCCACAGTCAAAGTCACTTAGATCACATTTTTCCCCATTCTGATCTTATGTCTGAACAACAACTGAACCTTGTGACCATGTCTGCATGCTTTATTGCATTGAGTTGCTGCCACATGATTGGCTGACTGGATATTTGCCTTAACAGGTGGGTGAAATGTGTACCTAATAAAGTAGCCACTGAGCACTTGTCAGTGATATTAAACCCGATTCTCATTCATCAACACTGTTCCCTCTAAACTGCATGGCACATGGCCATGTTATAACTAAAATGCCCCCGTGCACATAGCCTTTGTTACCATGCAGCTTGAATAAAAACAGACAAGAAAATGTTTACGAAACGTGTAAGATTTTCTTTGTTGTACTGTATTTCATTATATCCTGCAATCAATAAATAAATTCAAAAGAATGTGATTTTTCAATTTTCATTCTAAATATTCACAGTATGCATATTTTAAAGTGTCATGCAGTTTTCTGGCCATGTAAAAATTTCCTGCTGAGATCAATGGTTGGTCCACACATCTGTAAAACTAATTAGAGGGAACACTGGCCATCAGGACTGAGTGTCTTGTTGTTCTTTTGTGCTAATGGTGACTTGCACCTATCAGGAAGGTGCATTACTGCCACCTACTGTAATGGAGAATGACAGGAGCCACTTCAGGGATCAGATCTAGCCTCCCAAACCTGTTTTAATTAAAAAGTTCACCAGGGCCCTACACAACTTAACCATCCCTGCCTCAGGTACCAGAAGATCCTACAAACTAGGTGCCCAGATCTACCCAACAATTGGCTGGACAGCTTCCCACCTTCCAGTGAGTATCCGTGACCCACCTTGATCACAAGTTCCACTGTCTCTGGGACCTTACAAAAACCATACCACTCATTCCCGTGCTTACCAACAAGTGCCAAAGTGGAGTGCAAACTCATATATCCTAACCTCAGTCTTACCAACCATACATCTTCCCTCCATTCCTTCCCAAAAGGTAACTCACCGGGACTGATGGAAACAGATTGTAAAACCTCCTCCCTGTCCCACTCCTATCCCACTAATACAGCCATTTTCCAATCCCAGCCAATCTAATACAAGATTTGGCTTCATCACATATTGACTATAATACCTACCTCAGACCTAGTCTGTTTTGCTATAGCATAATCCCTTTCATTACTGATACACCCACATGTACAGGTGCCCAACAAAACTTTACTACTATTCCCGCACTCTCTAGAACATATAGATTATAATACCCTTCCGTCAACAGACGAGGTCTCCTTGAATGCTTCAGTTCCAAACTCTGCAGTACCGGGGCAGAGTCTGAGCAGATCACTGCCCTGTTTGGCTTAACTTGTTCAACCTATTGCAGACTAACAATAGTGGCCATAAATTCTGCTGTACGGACAACCCATCCGTCAGCCTTCTCCCCACCTCAACATTAAACCAAGGGATAAATATCCCAAGAGTTCACCCAGTAACTAACTGGGTCTTTGGAACCATCTGTAAAGATAAGCCAAAAAGAAAAATACCTCTACAGATGACCACCCCCTCTCGCCATCCACAAAACCCTATCTATCCCCCCAGAGACAGCAAATCTTATTCCCACATCAGGTACAACTTCTGGCCAGGCCACTGTTTGGCTAATCTGCAAATCCCCAAGACCATACGATTGCACATTTTCCCTAATTATCCATCCAAAACATTTATCAACTCTGCTAGTATAATCCCAACAACCCCATTAAAGCAGAATTCATCAAATGGGACAAGCCCACACCATACAGTGAAATCCAGTATGCAAGGCACAATTTTTCTCTCTGCAGCTCAAGAGGCATCTCATCTAGCTCAAGCCCCAATACATCTCTCAGTGTGGTCCAGAATGCTTCCATTACAGATCCTATGTGCCCTGGCCCGTAGGGCATCCCAATCTATATAAAGCTGAATGAGCTGCCTCTCCATAAATCAACAGAGCGCCAAGGGGAGATGATCAACATATAGGGGAGGAGGGGAGGGTTAAGGCAGTAGCTGGCAGGTGATTGGTGGATCCAGCTGTGGAGGGTTTGATTGGCAGTTGGGAGTAGTAATAGCAACAGGGGCTGGGAGATGATTGGTGGAGGCAACAAAGGGCTGCAGACGTTGGAATCTGATTGGGTGTGGAGCGGCACTGGATAAGGGAGGTGGGGAGTGGGCAACAAGTAAGATTCCGGAGGAGCTCAGTAGGTTTGGTGGCAACGCCTTTCTGAGGAAAATGGTCAGTTGATATCTTGATCAAGACCCTCATCTGGCCTGAAAGATAGAGGAGAAAGAGCTAGTGTCAATGCCTGAAGGGAATGGGTCGAGTGAGAGCTAGCAGGTGATGGAGGGGAGTGATAGGCAGGTGGAGGAGGAGGGAGTGGGAATGATGAGAGGGGGCTACAGATGGTGGAATCTGTTCGGAGAGGAAGGTGCTGGGGAGGACAGACGAGGCAGGAGAGGGCCCCGTGGGACACATGATGGGCAGATGAAGGAGGGGAATGGGACGGTGATTTGGGCAGGGGTGGGTAGATCAAGAGGAAAGGGGGGGGAACGGAGAGGGATGGTGGGCAGATGGGATCAAAGGGGAAGGGGATCCGGGGGATGAGTGTGTGGCAGATAGAAGCCACAAACACACTGAAACAGAAAAACAGACATAGACACACACACACCACACACACACACACACACACTGAAACAAAACACACACAGAGAAACACAAAAAAAACAGATTCACACTCACTGAAACACAAACACACACACACACACAGAAACATAAATAACACAAACTAACACACTGAAACAAAACACACACAGAGAAACACAAAAAAAAACAGATTCACACTCACTGAAACACACACACATATAAAACACAAAACACACACACGCACAACTAACATGCAGGGCAGGGCTGAGAGCAAGCCCATCCCCCTCCGCTGGGAGCTTGCTGTGCGCCATTCAATTAGCTCATCGGCTACGTAACCCGAGCCCCGCGCTTCCATGGAGCAGCAAAGGGTCTTTCGGGCGACCCCCGGGGGCGGGCTGCTGCCGGAGCCATAGGGAGAATGGCCCGAGTGCGGACTGTTCCCCGGTCGGCCAGGCGGGGTCAGTGTCCCGGGACAGCGGGGCGGAAGCCCGGGGGCTGACTCCACCTCCCTCAAACTTTCACTTTCTGCTTCAGTTCTGGGTGTCGGAGCCACGGCCTGGGATCGGCCCTGCTAAACCCTTCCCACGTCAGATCGGGGATCCGCACTTCATCGCAATGTTTTAAGTTATATATATTTTTTGTCTGTCGTTAGTTTGGAGCGAGGCAGAGGAATCGAAAATCTTTAAATAGAATCGCACGTAGACAATCTCAATCAGTTGTGCTCAAAACGTGTTCTGCGTTATTGGAATTAAATCTTTTTTCTCCCTCAAAAAAAGGATCACTCAGTGATTTTTCACCTCCCTCGTCTTCCACTCCGGTTAGGGTCCCCGCAGGATGTCAAACAGGCGCAAACCTCGCTTGGTGTCGGTGTCCCATCGCAAACTGCCTCTCCTCCCGTTCGGGTGCCTCTGGATCCCGTGTAGCAACCGGTTCGTTTGCCTGGGGACAGGCTCCGGCTCCGGGACACCAGGCAACGGGGTAATCGGGGTGTACGGGACAGCGAGCGGGGAGATCCGGGACGTGCACACGGTAAATCTATTGTTTCATTTTTATTCCGTTTTCTTCCTTCAGTTATGTTGACAGGGAGAGTCCCGGGACGAAGCAATGTTACACATACAGTATAACTGTGAGGATTCATTGTTGCGGTTGTTCGGGAAAATAACGATTACAATGTGGCCAAGCTGTCTTGAACAATGGACACTCTGGTATCATTCCCTTTGGCGGAGTGTCACAACATTGTAGCGGGCTCGGGCGAGAGATTTCGACTACCGCTATAATTGAAAACTGCAATCAAAGAAAAAGACACATTATGTCGGGCAGGGTCTGTGGAGAGCAAACGGATGCCCTGTGGGTTTGGTGCGTGACGTCAGGTGAAATTGACATCAATTTATGCCAGTTTCAATTTTGTGTGTGTGTGCGGGTGGGGGGGGTGACTGTGTGTGTGTGTCTGTATGTGTGTTTGTCTGTGTGGGTGTGCGTCTGCAGGGGGTGTCTGTGTGAGTGTGTATCGGTGTGTGTTTGTGCAGGGGGGTGACTGTGTGAGTGTGTATCGGTGTGTGTTTGGGGGTGTGTGTGTGAGTGTGAGTGTGTGTGAGTGTGTGTGTGTGTATGTTTGTGTGTATGTGCGTCTGTCTGTGTGTGTCTGTGGGGGGGTGTATCGGTGTGTGTGTGTGCGGTGGGTGTCTGTGTGAGCGTGTATTAGTGTGTGTGAGTGTGCATCAATGTGTAGGTGTGTGTCTATGTATGTGTGTTGGTGTGAGTGTGAGTGAGTGTGTGTGTGTGTGTGTGTGTGTGTGTGTGTGTTTTGTACAGGCTGGGCGTCTGGGGAGATTCAGTTCAGCAAACAAGAAGGCAGGTTGGGTGGGTGCCAGGAGCAGTGTTGTGGTTAGCATGGTGTTATTACAGCGGGGGGAGGGGGGGTTCTAAAGTTCAGAGTTCAATTCCTGCTGCTGTCTGTCAGCAATTACAGACTGTAAACAGATGTCGACAGAGTCTTGATTAGTCGGGGCATGAAGGGATACGGGGAGAAGACAGGAGACTGAGGCTGAGAGGGAAAATGGATCGGCCGTGATGAAATACCAGAGCAGACTCGATGGGCCAAATGGCCTAATTCTGTTCCTTGTTTTCTCATTTTTTCTTGCTTAGTAGGGTTTTTTCCCTCTTATTTTTTTGTCACCAAAATGTTTTCAATCTTTAAAATAATTTTTTTTTCTGGAGACATTGGAAGTGTTGCTTACTTTGATGTACTCTTGTTAATTTTGAATAATAATAATAATAAGATTTGAAAAGAGTTAGTACGTCCTCCCTATAAAGCGTGTGTGTTTCCTCTGGGTGCTCTGGTTTCCTCCTGCAGTCCAAAGACCTACTGATCAGTTGGTTATTTTGTCATTGTAAATTGTCCTGAGATTAGGTGAGGCTTTAATAGGTGAGTTTCTGAGGGTGGTGCAGCTCGTCCACCCTGTATCGCTAAATTTTTTAAAAAATCATTAAAAAGATGTCAATTCACTGGAACATTGGAGACAGATGTTGTGTGTGCACACGGTGAGATCTGGGGCAGCAGACAATCTGCTGGAGGATCCAAGCAGCATCTCTGGGAGGAGAGACTGGTCCTAATGAAGGGTCTTGACCTGAGACGCCAGTTGTCCATTTCTCTCTGCAGGTGCCCCCGAACCGTCAAGTTCCTCCAGCAGTGAGTGTTCTTTTTAATTCGTCACCAGGAACGCAATCACTTTGGGTGTGGTGCTCGGCACTTTGGGCAACATTTGCCTGTGCTTAGCACCGAGGATTGGGAGAATCTTCGCTGGTTTCTTCCTTCAGGCTGTGAGATAAATGAATACCCTGCCACCACCGAGGTCTCGTCACTAGGACAATGAGCTGCTTACTGTTTACCTGTGCTGCACACTACATGCATTTTGAATGATATTTTATTAATTTATTTATGGTGATATTTTGTTTTATGTGCTGTGTGTGAGATGTAGGTCCAGAGGAATGTTGTTTCATTCGGTTGTATGTGCGTGCAGTCAGATGACAATAAACTTGAACTTCAATAGTGACTAGACTTGTACCTGTCACAAAATCCAGATGTCTCCTCTCAACTCAGAATCAGGTTCAATATTACCGACAGAAGTCATGAAATTTGTTGCCTTTGCAGAAAAAATTGTGAATTACAGTAAGTATGTATATGTATTAAATGGTTAAATTAAATAAGTAGTGCAAAAATAGGAATAAAAAAATAGTGAGGTAGTGTTCATGGGTTCAATGTCCATTCAGAAATCGGATGGCAGAGGGGAAGAAGCTGTTCCTGAATCGCTGAGTGTGTGTCTTCAGGCTCCTGTATCTCCTCCCTGATGGTAACAATGAGAAGAGGACATGTCTTGTGATGGGGGTCCGTATTGATGGATGCTGTCTTTCTGAGGCATCGCTCCTTGAAGATGTCCTGGATACCACGGAAGTTAGTGCCCATGATGGAGCTCCAGGACATGTTGGCGGGTGTTTAGGAGAGATTATTTACAGTGCAGAGTCTGCTCCCAGCCCTTCAAGTAGTGTTGCCACAGCAACCCCTGACAACCCCGATTTAACCCCAGCCTAATCACAGGACAAATTACAATGACCAGTTAGCCTATGCAGTACGTCTTTGGACTGTGGAAGGAAACCGGAGCACCTGGGAAAACCCATGCGTTGCATGTGGAGGACATAAGAAGATGAGAGACATTGATCGTGTGGATAGTCAGAGGCTTTTTCCACAGGGCTGAAATGGCTAGCACGAGAGGGCACAGTTTTAAGGTGTTTAGAAGTAGGTACAGAGGAGATGTCAGGGGTAAGTTTTTTATGCAGAGAGTGGTGAGTGCGTGGAATGGGCTGCTGGTGACAGTGGTGGAGGCGGATACGATAGGGTCTTTTAAGAGACTCCTGGATAGGTACATGGGGCTCAGAAAAATTGAGGGCTATGGGTAACCTTAGGTAATTTCTAAAGTAAGTACATGTTTGGCACAACATTGTGGGCCGAAGGGCCTGTATTGTGCTGTAGGTTTTCTATGTTCCTATGACATACAGGAACTCCTTACAGGGCAGGGGTTATGCCTTTTTTATGCCATGGACCCCAACCATTAAACTCCACTCTCCAGTTTTCTGAGCTGTCATAGTGTCTCGCCAGCTGCTGAGCTACTATGGTGTCCAAAGGCAGGGATGTGTTCAGGAGCCGGGACAGTGCCCTTCCTCTCAGGACAGGGGCTGTGCACCAAATTTTGTATAGGTATCTATTTCATGATGTCAGAGAGAGAGAGACAGTTCATGCCAAGCATTAACAGTACATCGAAGTAGTACAAAGGAAATGGAGAAAATTCACAAGGATGTTTCCAGGACTTGATTTCTCACAAGTTTCTACAGATGTGCCGTGGAGAGCGTTCGAACCGGTTGCATCCCTGTCTGGCACGGAGGAGCCACTGCGTGGGCTCGGAAAAAGCCGCAGAGGGTTGTAAACTCAGCCAGCTCCATCGTGGGCAACATGCAATACACCTTCAAAAGGCAAAGTCTCAAAATGGTGGTGTCCATCTAAAAGACCCCCATCACTCAGGCCATGCCCTCTTCTCATTGCTACCATCAGGAAGGAGGTACAGGAGCCTGAAAACACAAAATCAACAATTCAGGAACAGCTTCTTCCCCTCTGCCGTCAGATTTCTGAATGGACATTGGGCCCATTGGGCTCTTTCTCAGTATTTGGGGTGGCACGGTGGTGTAGTGGTTAGCACAACACTTTACAGTATCCTCAACCCAGTTTCAATTCCTGCCGCTGCCTGTAAGGAATTTGTCCATTCTCCCCATGACCGCGTGGGTTTCCACCAGGTGCTCTGGTTTCCTCCCACAGTCCAAAGACGTACCAGTTGGTTGGTTAGTTGGGCATTGTAAGTTGTCCTGTGATTGTCCTGTGCCACACAGGAGGCTACTTAACAAGATAAGAGCCCATGGAATTACGGGAAAGTTACATACGTGGATAGAGCGTTGGCTGATTGTCAGGAAACAGAGAGTGGGAATAAAGCGATCCTATTCTGGTTGGCTGCCAGTTACCAGTGGTGTTCCGCAGGGATCAGTGTTGCGGCCGCTTCTTTTTACATTGTACATCAACGATTTGGATTATGGAATAGATGGCTTTGTGGCTAAGTTTGACGATACGAAGGTACGTGGAGGGGCCAGTAGTGCTGAGGAAACAGAGAGTCTGCAGAGAGACTTGGATAGATTGGATGAATGGGCAGAGAAGCGGCAAATGAAGTACAATGTTGGAAAGTGTATGGTTATGCATTTTGGCAGAAGAAATAAACGGGCAGACTATTATTTAAATGGCGAAAGAATTCAAAGTTCTGAGATGCAACGGGATTTGAGAGTCCTCGTACAGGATACCCTTAAGGTTAACCTCCAGGTTGAGTCGGTAGTGAAGAAGGCAAATGCAATGTTGGCACTCATTTCTAGAGGAATAGAGTATAGGAGCAGGGATGTGATGTTGAGGCTCTATAAGGTGCTGGTGAGACCTCACTTGGAGTACTGTAGGCAGTTTTGGTCTCCTTATTTAAGAAAGGATGTGCTGACGTTGGAGAGGGTACAGAGAAGATTCACTAGAATGATTCCGGGAATGAGAGGGTTAACATATGAGGAACATTTGTCTGCTCTTGGACTGTATTCCTTGGAGTTTAGAAGAATGAGGGGAGACCTCACAGAAACATTTCGAATGTTGAAAGGCATGGACAGAGTGGATGTGGCAAAGTTGTTTCCCATGATGGGGGAGTCTAGTAGGAGAGGGCATGACTTAGGGATTGAAGGGTGCCCATTCAGAACAGAAATGCGAAGAAATTTTTTTAGTCGGAGGGTGGTGAATCTATGGAATTTGTTGCCACGGGCAGCAGTGGAGGCCAAGTCATTGGGTGTATTTAAGGCAGAGATTGATAGGTATCTGAGTAGCCAGGGCATCAAAGGTTATGGTGAGAAGGCGGGTGAATGGGACTAAATGGGAGAATGGATCAGCTCATGATAAAATGGCAGAGCAGACTCGATGGGCCGAATGGCCGGCTTCTGCTCCTTTGTCTTATTGCTTTATGATTGGGCTAGGGTTAAGTTGGGGGTGGCTTGAAGGGCCAAAAGGTCTTATTCCATGCTGTATCTCAATAAAGAAATAATGTTCTTTGCTCCCTTTTTGCACTATTAATTTAATTTAATTTTTAAACATATATTTCTGATTGCAATTTATAGTTTTTTTTAGTACTATGCATTGCACTGTACTGGTGCTGAAAAACAACAAATTTCACGACACATGCTGGTGACATTAAACCTGATTCTGAATCTGATCTGACTTACAGAGAAAGGTCAAATAGGTTAGGACTTTATTCCTTGGAGCGAAGGAGAATAAGGGGAGATTTGATAGAGGTATACAAAATATCGAGGGGTATCGATAGGGTAAATGCAAGCAGGCTTTTTCCACTGAGGCTGGATGAGACTGGAACTAGAGGTCATGGGTTAAGGGTGAAAGGTGAAGTGCTTAAGGGGAACCTGAAGGGGAATTCCTTCACTCAGAGGATGGTGAGAATGTGGAACGAGTGCCTAGAGAAATGTTGGATGTGGTTTGGTTTCAACATTTAAGGCAGGGGTTCCCAACCTTTTATGCTATGGATCCCTACCATTGACTGAGGGCTCCGTGGACCCCAGACTGGCAACCCCTGGTTTAAGAGAAGGTTGGATAAGTACGTGATGGAAGGGGTATGGAGGGCTATGGTCCCAGTGCAAGTTGATGGGGCTAGACAGAATGGCATAGACTAGATGGGCCGAAGGGCCTGTTTCTGTGTTGTAGTGCTCTGTGACTCCATGATAATTGCAGAATATATTCATCATCACCATCAGGCACCCTCAGTGCCCGGGACGTGCCACTTCTCTTTGCTGCCATCAGGCAGCGGGTACAGGAACCTGCACCATCTTGTCTGACAGACTTCCACTTTAGCGCATACCAAATAGGAATCACATTTAACTTTTTCCTTTGCAGAGGGTCTAAGCAAGAAGGAAAGGTTTGACAGACGGGTTGTTTTGTCTGAAGTGTTCAAAGTGAATTTATTATCAAAGTTCATATATGTCACCGTACACAACCCTGACATTCATTTTTTTGTGGGCATACTCGATAAATCCATAGACTAATAACCATAACAGAATCAATGAAAGACTGTTGGAAGCTGAGGGGAGATCTGATAAAGGTTACAGGTTCCTGTGTGTCCATATTTCTCAGGATCTAACCTGAACCCCGTGTTCTGTTGTGGGGGTTGACCTCCCAGGAGAATGCCATGGCGACTGGGTTACTGGCACTGAGCATGGGTCCGTGGTGCAGTAGGGAAAGAGGGAGAAGAGGGGAGTGGTAGTGATAGGGGACTCAATAGTCAAGGGAACAGACAGGAGGTTCTGTGGATGTGAACGGGACACCCGGATGGTATGTTGCCTCCCAGGTGCCAGGGTCAGGGACATCTCAGATCTCGTCCACAACATTTTAAAGAGGGAGGGAGAGCAGCCAGATGTCTTGGTACATATTGGTACCAATGACATAGGAAGGAAAAGCAAAGAGGTCCGGGAAAGATACTTTAGAGAGCTAGGTAGAAAGCTGAGAAGTAGGATTTCCAGTGTAGTAATTTCTGGATTGCTGCCTGTGCCATGTGCCAGTGAGGGTAGAAACAGGATGATCTGGCAAATGAATGTGTGGCTGAGAAGCTAGTGCAGGGAGGGCTTCAAGTTCTTGGATCATTGGGATCTCTTCAGGGGGAGGTATGACCTGTACAAAAGTGACGGGTTTCACCTGAACCCGAAGGGAACCAATATTGTTACGGGCAGGTCTGTTAGAGTTGTTGGGGAGGGTTTGAAATAATTTGGCAGAGGGGTGGGAACCAGAGTGAAGGGACTCAGTATAGGATGGATGGTAAAAATGCAAAGATAGTGTGCAGTCAGACTGTCAGGAAGGGCAGGCAGATGATAGGACGTAATTACAGCCAGCAGGGTGAGTATCAGTGCATTAGGAATGCAGAATCAAAAAGGGTAGCAAATGAAGTACTCAGTGTTATATCTCAATGCATGGAGTATAAGAAATAAGGTGGATGATCTTGTTGCACTATTACAGATTGCCAGGTATGATGTTGTGGCCATCACTGAATCATGACTGAAGGATGGGTGTAGTTGGGAGCTGAATGTCCAAGGTTACACGTTATATTGGAGTGATAGGAAGGTAGGCAGAGGGGGTGTCAAATCAGTAGAAAGATGTGACATAGGATCAGAAGATGTTGAATCCTTGTGGGTTGAGTTAAGGAACTGCAAAGGGTAAAAGGACCCTGATGGCAGTTATATACAGGCATCCCAGCAGTAGCTGGGATGTGGACTACACATTATAATGGGAAATAGAAAAGGCTTGTCAAAAGTGCAATGTTATGATAGTCATGGGAGATTTCAACATGCAGTTTGATTGTGAAAATCAGGTTGGAAATGGATCTGAAGAGAGTGAGTTTGTTGAATACCTACGAGATGGCTTTTTAGTTTGTCGTTGCGCCTGCTACGGGATCAGCTTTACCGGATTGGGCGTTATGTAATGAACTGGAGGTGATTAGGGAGCTTAAGGTAAAGGAACCCTTAGGAAGCAGTGATCACAATATGATTGAGTTCAACTTGAAATCTGAGATGGAGAAAGTTAAGTCTGATATAACAGTATTTCAGTGGAGTAAAGGAATTACAGTGGTATGAGAGAGGAGCTGGCCAAAGTAAATTGGAAGGAGATGCTGGCAGGGATGACAGCAGAGCAGCAATGGCGTGAGTTTCAGGGGGAAATGAGGAAGGTGCAGGAGAGATGCATTCCAAAAACAAAGAAATATGCAAGTGGAAATATAGTATAACCATGGCTGACAAGGGAAGTTAAAGCCAATGTAAAAACAAAAGAGAGGGCATATAACAAAGCAAAAATTAGCGGGTAGATAGAGGATTGTGAAGCTTTTAAACCCTACAGAGAGCAACTAAAAGAATCATTAGGAGGGAAACGGTGAAATATGAAAGCAAGCCAGCAAACAATATCAAAGTGGATAGTAAAAGCTTTTTCAAGTATGCAAAAAAACAAAAGAGAGATGAGAGTGGATATAGGACCACTAGAAAATGAGGCTGGAGAAATAATAATGAGGAGATGGCTGATGAACTAAATGAGTATTTAGCATGAGTCTTCACTGGGGAAGACACTGGCAGTGTGCCAGATGTTGAAGGGTGTGAGGGAAGAGAAGTGAGTGCAGTTACTATTACAAGGGAGAAGGTCCTCAAAAAGCTGAAAGACCTAAGGGTACATAAGTCACCTGGACCAGATGAACTGAACCCCAGGGTTCTGAAAGATGTAGTGTTAGAGATTGTGGAGGCATTAGTAATGATGTTTCAAAAATCATTGAATTCTGGCACGGTGCCAGAGGACTGGAGATTTTCAAATGTTACTCCACTCCTTAAGAAAGGAGGAAGGCAGCAGAAAGGAAATTATAGACCAGTTAGCCTGACCTCAGTGGTTGAGAAGATGTTGGAGTGAATTGTTAAGGATGAGGTGATGGAGTACTTGGTGGCACAGGACAAGATAGAACAAAGTCAGCACGGTTTCCTTAGTGGAAAATCTTGCCTGACAAATCTGTTGGAATTCTGAGGAGATTACATGTAGGATAGATAAAGGGGATGCAGTGGATGTTGTATATTTGGACTTTCAGAAGGCCTTTGACAAGGTGCCGTACATGAGGCTGCTTACCAAGTTAAAAGCCCATGGTATTACAGGAAAGTTACTGGCATGGTTAGAGCAGGTAGGATGCAGAAGGATTTAGACAGATTAGGAGAATGGGCAAGAGAATGGCAAATGAAATACAATGTTGGAAATTGCATGGTCATGCACTTTGGTAGTAGAAATAAATGTGTAGACTAATATCTAAATGGGGAGAAAATCCAAAAATCTGAGATACAAAAGGATTTGGGAGTCCTTGTGCAGAACACCCTAATGGTTAACTTGTAGGTAGAGTTGGTGGTGAGGAAGGCAAATGCAATGTTAGCATTCATTTCAAGAGGTCTAGAATACAAGAGCAGGGATGTGATGCTGAGGCTTTATAAGGCACTGGTGAGGCCTCACCTTGAGTATTATGAACAGTTTTGGGCTCCTCACCTAAGAAAAGATGTGCTGGCATTGGAGAGGGTCCAGAGGAGGTTCATTAGGATGATTTCAGGAATGAAAGGGTTATCATATGAGGAATGTTTGATAGGTCTGGGTCTGTACTCGCTAGAATTTAGAGGGATGAGGGGGATCTCATTGAAACCTTTCAAATGTTGAAAGGCCTAGATGGATGTGGAAAGGATGTTTCCTATGGCGGCGGGGGGAGTCTTGACAAGAGGACACAGCCACAGGTTAGAGGGGTGTCCAATTTAAACAGGGATGCGGAGAAACTTCTTTAGCCAGAGGGTGGTGAATTTGTGGAATTTATTACCACAGGCAGCTGTGGAGGCCAGGTCAAGTCAAAGCTTGATAGCTTCTTGATTGGTCACAGCATCAAAGGTTATGGGGAGATGGCTGGGGAGTACGGCTGAGGAGGGGGAAATAAAAGGATCAGCCATGATTGAATGGTGGAGCAGACTCAATGGGCCAAATGACCTAATTCTGCTCCTATGTCTTATGGTCTTATGAAGACCCACAGCTCAGGGTTCAACAAAAGCTTTTTCCAACCACCATCAGGATCCTGAACTGACCTGAAGAACTCTAATTCTACCTTGGACTATGCTTCCCTCCACTTGCACTGATGTCACCATGTTTATATGTTAATATTGCAATGTATTATGTATAATTTATGTTAATTTAAGATGATGTAGTTGATGTTTATAATGTACTGTAGTAAAAAGCTAATGTTCATGGCATCAATACCCTGGTTAGCCACCGACCCATAGGTCTTTGGGAATCCCACAGCCACAGTATGAATCAGAATCAGGTTTATCACCGGCATATGTCAAGAAATTTGTTAACTTTGCAGCAGCAGTACAGTGCAATACATAATAATAGAAATAAAAAAGTAGTGAGGTAGTGTTTTTAAACGCAAACAACAGGAATTCTGCAGATGCTGGAAATTCAAGCAACACACATCAAAGTTGCTGGTGAACGCAGCAGGCCAAGCAGCATCTATAGGAAGAGGCGCAGTCGATGTTTCAGGCCGAGACCCTTCGTCAGGACGAGGTAGTGTTCATGGGTTCAATGTCCATTCAGAAATCTGGAAGGCAGAGGGGAAGAAGCTGTTCCTGAATCATTGAGTGTGTGTCTTCAGGCTCCTGTACCTCCTCCCTGATGGTAGCAATGAGAAGAGGGCATGTCCTGGGTGATGGAGGTCCTTAATGATGGATGCTGCCTTTTTGAGGCACCGCT
Organism: Mobula hypostoma; assembly: GCF_963921235.1. Classification (NCBI taxonomy): domain Eukaryota; kingdom Metazoa; phylum Chordata; class Chondrichthyes; order Myliobatiformes; family Myliobatidae; genus Mobula; species Mobula hypostoma. The sequence goes on along the minus strand of NC_086108.1, from coordinate 5,643,134 downwards.
CCTTGAAGATGTGTTGGCTATTTCGAAGGCTAGTGCCCATGATGAAGCTGACTAAGTTTACATCTCTCTGCAGCTTGCTTCGAACCCGTGCGGTAGCTCCCCCCACCCCAGCTGGTGATACAGCCAGTTCAAATGCACTTCACGGTGCAGCTGTAGAAATCTGTGAGTGTATTAGGTGACAAACCAAACCTCCTCAAACTCCGAATGAAATACGCCGCCTGACCTGCTGATTTCCTCCAAAGTTTTGTGTATCTTGCTTGGATTTCCAGCATCTTCAGAATTTCTTGAGTGTTTAGTGAGCTTAGAGCTCAATGGGTTAGGTTGGACTGTTTTAACACAGGGAACGCCGCAGTCAGTTTGCCCTCATGAACTGCAAAACAAATACTCAATATTTCTGTTTAACTGGCATTGATCAAACACACCGATCAAGTTACAGCTTTCCTTGAAATAGTAACCATGGGTTGATCTTTATCCACCTGAGAACACAGACAAAGTTCGATGTGCTATGTTCTATCCTTTGGGCAATACATTCATTTCTTTTCTATGTGATAAGCACATACAGCTTTTATTTTAAGAGCAGTTTCAGATCTGTATTAGGAAGTAGTAAGTCAGAAAGTATACTGACTGGCAGAAGTCCAGAGATTTATGTTCTGAGCGGAAGGAGTTTCTATATAAAGCCTTCCTGTTGTTTCCCCCAGCAGATGCATTGCTTGTAAGTTGATGTTATATTGTTTAGAAGCTGATCTAAAGCTATCAATAAGATTTGGCTGAAGTAGAATGTTAATTTTGAGTTTATTAGACACTAACCTAGATACTAATGGTTTACACGAACTATTTGCCTATAGTATCTACTTGTTGGAATCTTATAATATTGACCTGCAGGAAACTTATTAAACTTAAGTTATTACGTGTCAATGCATATTTCCTTTGTGAAAAGAACAATGTGGTAATTGCAGGGTTTATTTTTATTTTTCAGTTTCATTTCTTATTCACTATGTCATGCCATTGAGTCTGCAGTAAGCCCAAGGAGTTCAGAGGCTACACCCTGACTCCTGTCATTTTTCAATGGAGTTTTTCTATTTGATGTACAGCACCTCATTGAGGGCAGTGCATGCTCCAACCTGATGGCATAAATATCATTTTCTTCTTCTGGCTATTCCCCAGTCTGGCCTCTTAACTCTTCTCACCTGCCTATCACCTCCCCTGGTGCCCCTCCTCCTTCCCTTTCTCCTGTGGTCCACTCTCCTTTTTATCAGATTCTATCCTCTCCAGCCCCTTACCTTTCCCACCCACCTGATTTCACTGATCGCCTTCTAGCTGTCCCCCTTCCTCTCCTCCCATTTTTTTACTCAGGCTTCTTCCCCCTTCCTTCTCCGTGCAAGAGAAAGGTCTCGGCTCAAAACGTCATCTGTTTATTCATGTCCCTAGATGCTGCCTGACCTGCTGAGTTCCCCCAGCATTGTGTGTGTGTGTGTGTGTGTGTGTGTGTGTGTTTGTGTCTATGTCTGTGTGTGTGTTGTGTGTGTGTGTGTGTGTGTGTGTGTGTGTGTGTGTGTCTGTCTGTCTGTCTGTCTGTCTGTCTCTGGATCCTGTAACATGAATGAAAGAAGAATGGAGAGCTCTGTGGGAGGAAAGGGTTGGATTAGTTTCGGGAGAGTTGGAGGGTCGGCATAACATTGTGAGCCCAAGGGCTGTAATGTGCTGTTTTACATCGAGAGGATATTTCCTGTAGTTGGGGAGTCTAGGATCAGAGAACCCAGCCTCAGTATAGAGGGAGTTTTGTTTAGAACAGAGATGAAGAGGAGCTTCTTTGGCCAGAGGGTGGTGAATCTGTGGAATTCGTTGCCACAGACAGCTGTGGCGACCAAGTCAGAGAGTTTATTTAAAACAGAGGTGGATAGGTTCTTGATCAGTCAGGGTGTCAAGGGTTACGGGGAGAAGGCAGGAGAGTGGGGTTGAGAGGGATAATAAATCAGCCATGATGAAATAGTGGAGCAGACTCGATGAGCTGAATGGCTTAGTTCAGCTGCTGTGTCTTATGGTCTTATGTTCTATGATTGAATGGTGGAGCAGACTCGATGGGCCAAATGGCCTAATTCTGCTCCTACACTTTGTGGTCTAACACTTGCTGCATGAAGTTGATCCTTGCTCCTAATGCTACAAGTTCAGGAAGTCTTCTTTATCCCACAGATTGAAAAGCCGAGAGCCTTCCGATGTGGCACTTTCGGAGCTTCCAGCCTGCAGCAGAGACACCTGGCTACAGGGGACTTTGACGGCAATCTGCACATCTGGTAACGCACGGCTGGCTGGCCACAGTGGCTCGAATGTAAAACCTCACAGTCCAGTATACCTCTCACTAGTCTCAGCCCAAACTGTCAGCTGTTTATTCGTTTCTATAGATGCTGAGTTACTGTACAATAGATGAGCTTTTTGTTTAACAAGGCTTTGCTAGATTCAGGCCTTCTGGAAAATTATGGGAATGCTCTGCAGACCAGACAGCATCTGAGGAGAAAGGGGGTGGAATTGATGTTTAACTAAATAGTCCTTGGGAAGTTGGCCACACAACTCAAAAGGCAGTGGCTTCACTCTGTTACAACTGTAGCGGAAGTGTAGATGCTGTTAAAATTGGGATATTGTTGCTGTTGTGTGTACAACAGGGTAACAGGCTATTTGGCCTAATTTCTCAGTACCAACCAAAGCTGACCGAAGACTCCCCCACTGCAGGGAACATCGTCGCCATGTTAAACATTACAATACAAGCTTTTGTGCCCATAATGTTGTGCCCACCTTCCAACCCACTTCAAGACCAATCCAACCTTCCCTCCCACATAACCCTCTATTCTTCCTTCTCAACCCCACTCCCCTTCACCTTTAGCACCCTGACTAATCAAGAACCTATCAATCTCTGCTTTCAATACACTCAATGACTTGGCCTCCTCAACCACCTGTGGCGATGAATTCCACAGATTCACCAGCCTTTGGCTAAAGAAATTCCTCCTCATCTCTGTTCTCGAGGGACATCCTTTGATTCTGAGGCAGTGCCCTCTGGTCTTAGACTCTCACTCTGTTAGAAACATCTTCTCCATATCCATTCTATCATACCTTTCAGTATTCAATAGGTTTCAGGAGATCCCCCCTCCCCCATTCTTCTGAAGTCCACTGAGTGCAGGCCCAGAGCCATCAAATGTATTGATTTTAACCCTTTCAGTCCCAGGACATTCTACTCCCTTTTCTTACTTACTGCCCACTACACCACTGGCGTTCAGGGAAGCAATGACGGTCCTCCATCTCTGGCGGTGTTCAGGGCTTCTTTTATCTTGCCAGTAGCTTCCCCTCAGTTTTCACCACTGTCAGTCATGCAAGGCCCGGGTGGAGACTCAGGAATACCGTCACACTCAGATGCAGAAGGATTCTTCATTGCTGTTTCCATAACAATCTTGTTTGACCAGTCAGGGTTGTTAGCCCTGAGCTGAACCCCCCAAACCTGGAGTACAGTGGACCTCTTTTAGTCTGGCCTCTACCCTTTGACCTGTTTGGCATGGGTGACCCTCCCAAGAGCCAAAGCATAAAGTCCTGACTCCAGCCAACATGGCTGTCCAGGTCATTCAGGCACAAAAGCTTCCAAACCCTACAACGAGGTTGTGATCCTCTTGGAGGGATCCCTTTTCTCTTTGCCCATAATTCTCTGCATGATGTGAAGAAATGTCACCAAGAGTCTTCATTGCTGAAGAAGTAATTTTCTTCGTGTAAAAGAAAAACAACAAATGACTGAGTTGATAGTTAAGACCTTAAGACTAAAGAAATTCCTCCTCATTTTTGTTCTAAATGGACATCCTTCTGTTCTATGGCTGGGACCTCTGGTCTTAGACTCTCCCACCATTGGAAACATCTTCTCCATATCCACTCTATCACACCATGGCTGATCCATTTTCCCTCTCAGACCCAGTCTCCTGCCTTTTCCCTGTATCCCTTCATGCCCTGACCAGTCAAGAAGCTATCAATCTCTGCCTTAAATATACCCAGTGACTTGGCCTCCACTGCCATTTGTTTGTCTGTTTTTGGCCCATATCCCTGTAAAACACTAAACGGATGTTTTAACAATTTACCTGTCCAAATATATTTTAACTGTTCTCACTGGAGTTCAGAAAAATGAGAAGGGATGACATTGAAACCTACCAAATATTGAAAGGCCTAGAGAGAGTGTTTGGGTGGTGTGGTGGAGATGTAAGGCAATCCCTCTTTCTGCCTGCCTGCAGGTCAGCCCTGGGCAAGGTGTAGCACCTGCTTAACCCCCTACCCAACCCCCAGTCAGGGTCACGTGAAGCCTTGGGAGCAGGTGGTGCATATCACATGTCCTGGTTATGTGACCACTGACACCAAGAAGTCAATCTCTGAAGGGCATTGATAATGACTAGGGTCACCCGTCTTGTAAAGACACTGCCTGGAAAAAGACAATGGCAAACCCCTTCGGTAGAGAAATTTGCCAAGAACAGTCATGGTCATGGAAAGACCACAATCACCCACATCCTACGACACGGCACATAATGATGATGACGAGACAGGGAGGATGTTTCCAATATTTCAACATTCAAAGTGGATTTATTATCCAAGTACCATATACAACCCTGAGATTCATTTTCTTGCAGGCATACACAGTAAATCTGAGAAACACAATAGAATCTATGAAACACCACACCCAGTGGGAGTGGGGGAGTCTAGGACCAGAGCACACAACCTCAGAAAAGAAGGATCTCCCTTTAGAACAGAGATGAGGAGGAATTTGTTTCGTCTGAGGATGGCAAATCTGTAGAACTTTTTGCCGCAGGCGGCTGTGGAGGCCAAGTCATTGGATATATTTAAAACGGAGGTTGATAGGCTGTTGATAGTTAGGGCATCACAAGGTTACGGAGTAAAGGCAGGAGAATGGGGTTGAGAGGGAAAATAAATCAACCATGATGGAATGGTGGAGAAGACTAGATGGGCTGAATGGCCTAATTCTGCTCCTATGTCTTCTGGTCTAATTATGCCCATCTCCACCACTTCCTTCTGTACCACCATCTATATAAAAAAAGCCCCTCAAATGCCCCTTAAACGTTTTGCCTTTCTGCTCTGGTATTAGACTGCCCTGCGCTGGGTACCCATGCCCCTCTATGAAGTGTGGCACAGTAGCATTGCAGTCCATGCAGCACCTGTCAGCGCCAGCAATCACCTATTGGGATTCAATTCCCACCGCTGTCTGTAAGTCCTCCCTGTGACTGTGGCGTGGGTTTCCTCTGGGTGGTCCGGTTTCCTCCCATATTCCAAAGATGTACAGGTTGGGGTTAATAAGTTGTGGGCGCCAGAAGCATGGCGGTAATTGCGGGCTGCTCCCAGCACATCTCCAGACCGTGCTGGTCGTTGACGCAAAGCCATGCATTGCCCTGTACATTTTGATGTTTCAATATCATCATCACCACCACCACCATCATCATCACCATCCTGCTCATCATCACCATCATCCTCATCATCATCATAATCATCCTCATCATCACCATCATCATCATCATCCTCATCATTGCCATCCTGCTCATTATCACCATCATCATCCTCATCATCACCATCATCATCATCCTCATCATCACCACCATCATCATCATCCTCATCATCCTCATCATCGCCATCCTGCTCATTATCACCATCATCATCGCCATCATCATCACCATCATCATCATCCTCATCATCACCATCATTATCATCATCCTCATCATCACCACCATCCTGCTCATCATCACCATCATCATCATCATCATCATCATCACCACCATCATCATCTTCATCCTCATCATCACCATCCTCCTCATCATCACTATTTTCCTCATCATCACCATCTTCACCCTCATCATTATGAGCCTTGTCAAATGACGTTGGTGATCATGGTCTTTGACCAGGATTGTTCTTGGCAAATTTTACAACAGAAGTGGTTTGCCATTGCCACCTTCTGGGCAGTGTCTTTACAAGACGGGTGACCCCAGTCATTATCAATACTCTTCAGAGATTGTCTGCCTGGGGTCAGTGGTCACATAACCAGGACTTGTGATCTGCACCGGCTGCTCATACGACCATCCACCACCTGCTCCCATGGCTTCACGTGACCCTGATCGGGGGGTGGGGGGCTAAGCAGGTGCTATGCCTTGCCCAAGGTGACCTGCAGGCTAGCAGAGGGAAGGAGCAACTTACACCTCCTTTGGTAGAGACATAGCTCCAGCCCGCCTCCTGGTTTTGATACACAGTCGCTATAAAAAAGTATTCACCCCCCCCCGGAGGTTTTCATGTTTTATTGTTTTACAACATTGAACCAATTCACAGTGGATTTAATTTGCCTTTTTTGACACTGATGAACAGAAACAAACTCATTCATGTCAAAGTAAAAACAGATCTCTACAAAATGATCTAAATTACAGATATAAAACACAAAATAACTGATTGTATGTGTATTCTCACATCAAATCATCACTGGTGCAGCCAATTGGTTTTAGAAGTCATATAAATAGTTAAATGGAGATCTATTTTTGGAGACCTGTGTCCAAGGTGCTTCAGTTGATTGTAGTAAAAATACACCTGTATGTGGAAGGTCCAACTGCTGGTGAGTCAGTATCCTGGCATAAACTACACCATGAAGACAAAAGAAAACTCCAAGCAACTCCACAAAAAGGTTATTGAAAAGCACAAGTCAGGAGATGGATACAAGGAAATTTCCAAGCCACTGAATATCCCCTGGAGTACAGTTAAGTCAATCATCAAGAAATGGAAAGAATATGGCTCAGCTGTAAATCTGCCTAGAGCAGGCCGTCCTCAAAAACTGAGTGACCGTGCAAGAGGGGGACTAGTGAGGGAGGCCACCAAGAGACCTATGACAACTCTGGAAGAGTTACAAGCTTCAGTGGCTGAGATGGGAGAGACTGCTCATACAGCAGCTGTTGCCTGGATGTTTCACCAGTCACAGCTTTATGGGAGAGTGGCAAAGAGAAAGCCATTGTTGAAAAAATTCACATAAAATCTTGGATAGAGTTTGCCAGAAGGCATGTGGGAGACTCTGAAGTCAGCTGGAAGAAGGTTCTATGGTCTGATGAAACCAGAATTGATCTCTGGCCATCAGACTAAATGCTATATTTGGTGTAAGCTAAACACCACACATCATCAAACACACACCATCCCTACCGTGAAGCATGGTGGTGGCTGCATCATGCTGTGGGGATGCTTCACTGCAGCAGGCCCTGGAAGGCTTGTGAAGGTAGAGGGTAAAATGAATGCAGCAAAATACAGGGAAATCCTGGAGGAAAACCTGATGTAGTCTGCAAGAGAACTGTGACTTGGGAGAAGATTTGTTTTCCAGCAAGACAATGACCCCAAGCAAAAAGGCAACGCTACACAGGAATGGCTTAAAAACAAAGTTAATGTCCTGGACTGGCCAAGTCAGAGTCTAGACTTCAATTCAATTGAGAATTTGTGGCTGGACTTGAAAAGGGCTGTTCACTCACGATCCCCATGCAATCTGACAGAGATTGAGTAGTTTAGTAAAGAAGAGTGGGGGAGAAATTGCAGTGTCCAGATTTGCAAAGCTGATAAAGACCTATCCTCAAGGCTGTCAAAGGTGCTTCTACTAAATACTGACTTGAACGGGGTGAATACTTGTGCAATCATTTATTTTTGTAATTAGATCACTTTTTTAGGTCTGTTTTCACTTTGTTATGAAGCAGTCTTTTTCTGTTGATCAGTGTCAAATAAAGCAAAATTAAATCCACTGTGATTCAATGTTGTAAAACAATAAAACATGAAAACTTTTAAGGGGTCGGGGGAGTGAATACTTTTTATAGGCACTGTACATGTGACAAAGAGAGTTAATCTAACCTAGGTCCCCCTCAGCTTCCTTTGCTCCAGGGTTAACAATCTTGGTTTGCGCGGCCTTTCCTTATAATTCAAGTCCTGATCACATCCTGCTGAATTATTTCTGTGCCATCCCACAGGAATCTGGAAGCACCTGAGGCCCCTCTCTACACGGCTAAAGCACATCGAGAAATTATCAACTGTATTGATGGTGTAGGGGGGCTGGGAATTGGTCAGGGAGCCCCGGAAATTGTCACCGGAAGCAGGGATGGTGAGTACTCCAAATCGAATTGGTTTAGTATTGTCACGTATACCGCGATACAGTGAAAAACTTTTGTTTGCGTGCAATCCAATATAAAAAGAAAGGAGAATGCTGAAGATAGTGTTACACCAACACAAGTTATTCTGCAGATGCTAGAAGTCCAAAGCAACACACAAAATACTGGAGGAGCTCAGCAGGTCAGGACATTGATAAGAGTCTCAGCCCAAACATTGGTACTGTATTCTTCTCCATAGATGCTACCCGACCTGCAGAGTTCCTCCAGCATTTTGTGTGCGTTAGAGCAATGGAGGAAGCACAGGCAGACAGACAAAGGGCAAGAGCCTTGCCAAGGAGAACAAGCTGTCATATTTAGCATTTGAGTAAATAGACTGAGACATGACAAAATTACATTGGAAATACTCTGCTGGTCAGTCCACATGTGTCCTGCACGTGCCCCTTACTTTGTAAATTTATTGATTTATTTATGTATTATATATTTATTTATTAGTTTATTGATTGAGGTATAATGTGGAACAGGCCCTTCTGGTCCTTTGAACTGTGCTGCCCAGCAATCCCTCCGATTGCCCCATGACTTTCACTGACATCCAGTTGAACCTGTGCCCCTCTCGATCTTCATGGGTGGGGAGTGAAAATAAATCAGCCATGCCCCAGACTCAGTGGGCTGAATGGCCTAATTCTGCTGCTATGTCTTATGGTCTTATTGGAGCAGAGAAAGTTGAGAAAACACAGATGGAACTCGACGTCATTATGAGGAGCATAGATGTCACCATATACAACCCTGCAATTAATTTTTTCTGGACACTCACAGCAATACAAAGAAACAAAATAATAATAAATAAGCAATAAATATTGAGAACGTGAGATGAAGTGTCCTTGAAAGTGAGCCCGTAGGTTGTGGGAACAGGTCAGTGTTGGGGTGAGTGAAGTTATCCCCTGTGGTTCAAGAGCCCAATGGTTGAGAGGCAGTAACTGTTTCTGAACCTGGTGGCGTGAGCCAAGAGGCTCTGTACCTTCTACCTGATGGGGGGGTGGGGGGCAGCGGCGAGAAGAGAGCATGGCACCTGGGAGGATCAGGCAGTGTCGAGCACGCTGGCTGAGTGGATGGTGAGCGGACAGACTGTACGAGTATCCAGAGGGGCGTTTGAAACGCCACAGCAGAGAAGGCTGTAGACCAGGTGCCGGTGGAAGGGTCCCGCAGACCCCGTGCGCGCAGAGAGCTGGAAGGCCTGTTGTGCGCTGCGGGGTTTACTGAGGAGTGAGGTTGGTGGGGAGAGGCCAGGCGGGGAATTCTGAGCCTGTTGAAATTGCTCAGTGGTGTCCGTCACCTTTGCAGGGTCGGTCAGGGTGTGGGACTCTCGGCAGAAGGACCTTCCTGTGGCCAACATGGAGCCAGCAGAGGGCTTCAACAGGAGGGACTGCTGGACTGTCACTTTTGGTGAGATGTTCCACATCGAATGTTGTGTACACACACTCGTGGATGCACACACATATACACACACACACATACGTACACACACATGCACACGCATACATACATGCGCACACGTGCACGCACACACACACACACACACACACACACACACACACAGGTGCACACTCATGCACCCATCTCTAATACACACGTGCATGTGCCCCAGCGTACACTCACACACATCTCACATCCTGTACACACATCCCCATGAACACAGCCATGTATACACAAACATACCCCCCACACTCTATCAAAAACCTCCACTCTCCTCTCCCTCTCTCCCACTAACTGCCCCTTCTCCCCAACACAATCACACACCTCTCCCCAAATCGCCCCTCTCCTCTCTCACCAACCCAATCATGCCCCTCTCCCAATTCCCCCTGCGTCTCACCAACCCCTCTTTCCTCTCTCTCCCCCTCTCCCCTAACCTACTCACTCCCTCTCCCCAACTCCCCCCAATCAACCACCTCTCCCCTTCCCCCTCCCTTTCCCCTCATCCTCCTCCCCTTCCCCTCCTCTTCCCCTCCTCTTCCCCTCCCCTTCCCCTGCTCCCCCTCCCTTTCTCCTTCCACTCCCTTGCCCCTCTTCCTCTCCCTTTCTCCTCCTCCCCTTTCCCCTCATCCTCCTCCCTTTCCCCTCTTCCCCCTCTCTTTCCCCTCTTCCCCTCCCTTTCCCCTCATCCTCCTCTCTTCCCCTTTTCCTCCCATCCCTTTCCCCTCTTCCCCCTCCCCTTCCCCCTCTTCCCCTCCCTTCCCCTCTTCCACCCTTCCTTTACCCTCTTCCTCATCCCTTTTCCCTCCTTATCCTTCCCTCTCTTCCCCTCCCTTTCCCTCTTCTCCCCTCCTTTCCCTCTCTTCTCCCCTCCCTTTCCCCTCTTCCCCCTCTCTTTCCCCTCCCTTATCCCTCTTCCCCCTCCCTTGTCCCTCTTCTCCCCCTCTCTTTCTCCTCTTCCCCTTCCCATTTTCCTCTCCCCTCCCTTTCCCCTCTTCCCCTTCCCCTCCATCCCCTCGCTGTCCTCTCTTCATCCCCTCCCTTCCCCTATTCTCCCCTACCTTTCCCTTCTTCTCCCCTGCCTTCTCCTCCCTTTTCCCTCTTCTTCCTCCTTTACCCCTCTTCCTCCCTTTCCCCTTCCCCCTCCTTTCTCCCTCTTCCACCCTCCCTTCCCCTTTTCTTCCTCCCTTTCCCCTTCCACCCTCCCTTTCCACTCTTCTTCCTCCCTTCTCCCTCTTCCCCTTCCCTTCCCCCTCCCTCCCCTCTTCCCTCCTTTACTTTTTTACTCCCCCCGCCCCCCCAACGGCGTGTTAAAAGTTTGTGTTTGATCTGTTTCTCAGGTCACACGTGTAGTCAGTGGGACCGCTGTGTTTGTGCCGGCTACGACAACGGGGACATCAAGCTGTTTGACCTGCGGAACATGGAGGTTCGATGGGAGACAAACATCAAGAGTGGTGTAAGTTTGAACTGATCCCCTGACAGGAGAAAATGCATCAAAAGTGTTGGCATTTCCGTATCTGATGTGAAATGGCAACTTCATCCCCAGATCTGGGTTCAGTAGGCAGGTCCCACTTATGCTGAAGGCAGTTCTCAAATTTCAAAGTAGATTTATTATCAAAATACTTACACTGTATGTCACCGTATACAGCCCTGAGATTCATTTTTATGTGCGCATACTCAATATAACTCTAGAATAACAACCGTAACAGAATCAGTGAAAGACCGCAGCAACTAGGGTGTTTAACCAGAGTGCAGAAGACAGCAGACTGTGCCAATACAAAAAGAAGAAATATATCGAGAACATGAGATGAAGAGTCCTTGAAAGTGAGTCCATTGGTTGTGGGAACATTTCAATGATGGGGCCTGATGGTTGTGGGGTAATAACTATTCCTGAACCTGGTGGTGTGGGACCTGAGGCTCATTGTGGTGAGTGAAGTTATCCACACTGGTTCAGGAGCCTGATGGTTGAGGGGTAATAACTGTTCCTGAACCTGGTGGTGTGGGACCTGAGGCTCATCGTGGTGAGTGAAGTTATCCACACTGGTTCAGGAGCCTGATGGTTGTGGGGTAATAACTGTTCCTGAACCTGGTGGTGTGGGACCTGAGGCTCATTGTGCTGAGTGACGTTATCCACACTGGTTCAGGAGCCTGATGGTTGTGGGGTAATAACTGTTCCTGAACCTGGTGGTGTGGGACCTGAGGCTCATTGTGGTGAGTGAAGTTATCCACACTGGTTCAGGAGCCTGATGGTTGTGGGGTAATAACTGTTCCTGAACCTGGTGGTGTGGGACCTGAGGCTCATTGTGCTGAGTGAAGTTATCCACACTGGTTCAGGAGCCTGATGGTTGTGGGGTAATAACTGTTCCTGAACCTGGTGGTGTGGGACCTGAGGCTCATTGTGCTGAGTGACGTTATCCACACTGGTTCAGGAGCCTGATGGTTGTGGGGTAATAACTGTTCCTGAACCTGGTGGTGTGGGACCTGAGGCTCATTGTGGTGAGTGAAGTTATCCACACTGGTTCAGGAGCCTGATGGTTGTGGGGTAATAACTGTTCCTGAACCTGGTGGTGTGGGACCTGAGGCTCATTGTGGTGAGTGAAGTTATCCACACTGGTTCAGGAGCCTGATGGTTGTGGGGTAATAACTGTTCCTGAACCTGGTGGTGTGGGACCTGAGGCTCATCGTGGTGAGTGAAGTTATCCACACTGGTTCAGGAGCCTGATGGTTGTGGGGTAATAACTGTTCCTGAACCTGGTGGTGTGGGACCTGAGGCTCATTGTGGTGAGTGAAGTTATCCACACTGGTTCAGGAGCCTGATGGTTGAGGGGTAATAACTGTTCCTGAACCTGGTGGTGTGGGACCTGAGGCTCATCGTGGTGAGTGAAGTTATCCACACTGGTTCAGGAGCCTGATGGTTGTGGGGTAATAACTGTTCCTGAACCTGGTGGTGTGGGACCTGAGGCTCATTGTGCTGAGTGACGTTATCCACACTGGTTCAGGAGCCTGATGGTTGTGGGGTAATAACTGTTCCTGAACCTGGTGGTGTGGGACCTGAGGCTCATTGTGGTGAGTGAAGTTATCCACACTGGTTCAGGAGCCTGATGGTTGTGGGGTAATAACTGTTCCTGAACCTGGTGGTGTGGGACCTGAGGCTCATTGTGGTGAGTGAAGTTATCCACACTGGTTCAGGAGCCTGATGGTTGTGGGGTAATAACTGTTCCTGAACCTGGTGGTGTGGGACCTGAGGCTCATTGTGGTGAGTGAAGTTATCCACACTGGTTCAGGAGCCTGATGGTTGTGGGGTAATAACTGTTCCTGATCCTGGTGGTGTGGGACCTGAGGCTCATCGTGGTGAGTGAAGTTATCCACACTGGTTCAGGAGCCTGATGGTTGTGGGGTAATAACTGTTCCTGATCCTGGTGGTGTGGGACCTGAGGCTCATTGTGGTGAGTGAAGTTATCCACACTGGTTCAGGAGCCTGATGGTTGTGGGGTAATAACTGTTCCTGAACCTGGTGGTGTGGGACCTGAGGCTCATTGTGGTGAGTGAAGTTATCCACACTGGTTCAGGAGCCTGACGGTTGTGGGGTAATAACTGTTCCTGAGCCTGGTGGTGTGGGACCTGAGGGTCTTGTACCTACTTCCTGATGGCAGCAGCGAGAAGAGGGCACGGCCTGGGTGGTGGGGATCTCTGATGATGGATGCTGCTTTCCTGTGACAGTGTCTCATGTAGATGTGCTCAGTAGTGGGGAAGGCTTCCCCCGTGATGGACTGGCCATATCCATTACTCTTTGTAGTATTTTCCATTCACGGGTATTGGTGTTTACAGACCAGGCTGTGATGCAGCCAGTAAGTACACTCTCCACTACACATCTGTGGAGTTAGTCAAAGCTTTATATGTCATGCAGAATTGTCACCAACATCCACAGAAGCAGATGCTCTGCCGTGCTTTCTTCGTACTTGCACTTACTTGATGGACCCAGGGCAGAACCTCCAAAATAGTAACATCAAGTAATGTAAAGCTGCTGATCCTCTCCACTTCTGGTCCTCCAGTGAGAACTAGCTCATGGACCTCCGGTTTCCATCTCCTGAAGTTTTGGTAAGTAGCTGGTATTGGTATTGGTTTTTTACCGTCACATGACTCAAGATACAGTGAAAAGCTTGTCAAAGGTTCAAAGTACATTTATTATCGAAGTATACTGTATACCTCCCTGAGATTCATCTTCCCACAGACAGCCAGGAAACAAAGAAACACCATGGAACCAACCTGGTGGAAGAAAAATATCAAAGATCAAACAGAATTGTTTTGCAAAAAAAATTGTGCAAACAGCAACAAAGGAGAATGAGCAAAAACACAAAATATGAAACACAAAATCAAAAGGCATATTTCAGTGCATTTTAGCTCAGTGTTCAAAGTAGCAACAAAAAAAGAGCGATCATAACTCGAACTAGAAACTAGAAAACATCATAAATGTGAATTAGGAGTCCAAATCTACAGGCTGCAGCACGTCAACGATTTCGGTCTTCCTTGGTGCTTTAGTCAGTGAGAGATGGAGTCGATGACGGGCCTGCGCCCCTTCGCCTGGCTTCCTGGCCTCAACGCCACACACTTTGGTCGCAGGCTCATGGAGTCCTCTCAGAGACAGCAAAGCACCAGGTGCCCGGTCGGCCCAAAGTCGCACCACCAGAGTGTGGATAACAGGCTGGAGTTGCTTCATGGTCCATCTTGAGGATGTTGCTTCTGGTAGCTTTGTTCTTGCATGCCGTCATTACGCAATGCATCGAGCTAGAACCAGGTAAATCAATAATAGAGCCGCAGAATAAAGTGTTACAGAGAAAGTGCAGTATAACAGGGCCCACACACAGAATGCTGTTACCCCATCCTCCTGCCATCTTACCAGGGATAGGGTTCCTCTTCTCACCGACCACCCCACCAGCCTCCGCATCCAGCACATAATTCCAAAACTTCCACCACCTGCCGTGCAGTTCCACCACCAAGCACATCCTTCCCTGCCCCCACTCACTCCCTTGTCCTTTCACCCCTCTCCACTGATCTCCCACCTGGCACTTATCCTTGCAAGCGGAACAAGTGCTATACCTGCCCCGACACCTCCTCCCTCACTACCATTCAGGGCCCCAAACAGTCCTTCCAGGTGAGGTGACACTTCACCTGTGAGTCTGTTGGGGTCATATACTGTGTCTGGTGCTCCCGGTGCGGCCTCGTGTATATTGGCGAGACCTGACGTAGATTGGGAGACGGCTTCGCTGAGCATCTACGCTCCATCCGCCAGAAAAAGGGGGATCTCCCAGTGGCCATCCATTTTAATTCCACTTCCCATTCCCTTTCCGATATCTCCACCCACGGCCTCCTCCACTGTCATGATGAGTCCACACTCGGGTTGGAGTAACAACACCTTATATTCCATTTGGGTAGCCTCCAACCTGATGGCATGAACATCGATTTCTCAAACTTCTAGTCATGCCCTCCAAACCCCTCACCTCACAATTCCCCATCCCCTTTTCCCTCTCTCACCTTATCTCCTTGCCCACCTATCACCTCCCCCTGGTACTTCTCCCCCCCCCCCACCCTTTTCTTTCTTCCATGGCCTTCTGTCTCCTTCACCAATCACCTTCCCAGCTCTTCACTTCATCCCTCCACCTCAGGGTTTCACCTATCACCTGGCGTTACTCCCCTCACCCCACCTTTCAAATCTACTGCTCATCTTTTTCTCTCCAGTCCTGCCGAAGGGTTTCAGCCCGAAACGTGGACTGTACTCTTTTCCTAGATGTTGCCCGGCCTGCTGAGCTCCACCAGCATTTTGCGTGTGTTGCTCGGACTTTCAGCATCTGCAGATTCTCTCTTGTCAGTTATAGGGCCCTTCTGGTCCAGCTGGCTTGCACCACCCAAATACCCTCATGACAAATTAACCTACTAACCCAAAGGTCAATGCAACGTGAGAGGAAACTGGAACCCATGTGGCTGTAGAGAGAACACACAAGACTCCTTACAGACCCCAGTCAAACCCAGGTTGCTGGCACAGTAGTAGCATTATGGTAACTGTTACACCACTCTGCTGGCTCAAAACAGATGTAGTGTTAAAGTTACCGAGAAGTAGACAGATAAAGAGGGAGTATGCTGATACGAGAGAGATGAAGATGTCATCGTTAGCATTTGTGTAAATAAACACATATGTGACTATAATAAGCTGGAAACACTGCTGGTCGGCCCACGTATAGTTCTGTGCGATAGAGACCTATATCAGAATCAGGTTTATCGTCACTCACATGAAGTTGCAGAACAAACTGTTACAGTTACAGAAAGTGCAGTGCAGGTAGATAGAGCCCAGTAACAGATCCTTGGTAAAAAATGAAATCAAGTCATTGGAAAGAGATGACATAGGGTCAGCAAGGTCGATGGGTGAGTGAACTTCATTTTTTTTTTCCTTTCCATTTTTTTTTAGGAATAAAGAGCATGTCTGTAGGGTTAGTACTTTGCTCTGGGTGTTGGATGTGGGAATCCTGGGAAACTTCCAGTCTCCCAGATGGCCACATCTGCACCAGGTGCACCGAGATGCAGCTCCTGTGAGACTGTGTCAGGGATCTGGAGCTGTGGCTTGATGACCTACAGCTTATCAGGGAAAGTGAGCAGGAGATAGAGAGGAGCTACAAGGAGTTAGTCACCCCAAGGCTGCAGGAGTTAGATAAGTGGGTTACAGTCACGGAAGAGAGGGAAAGAGCTCAGATAGTAGAGAGTACCCCTGTGACCATCCCCCTCAATAATCGTTATCTCGTTTTGGATGCTGTTGAGGGGGGTGACCTGACAGAGGTCAACCACAGTGATCAGGTCTCTGCACTGAGCCTGGATCTGTGGTGCAGAAGGGAAAGAAGAAGATGATGAATGCGGTAGTCATAGGGGTTTCCATAGTGAGGGGAACAGACAAGAGGTTCTGTCAGCCTGATAGAGATACCCATATGTTGTGTTGCCTCCCAGGTGCCAGGGTACGGGATGTCTCGGATCGGCTGCAGAGTATTCTGAAGCGAGAGGGTGAACAGCCAGAGGTCTTGATACACGTTGGTACCAATGGCATTGGTAAAAAAAAGGGAGGAGGTCCTGAAGAGAGAATTCAGGGAGTTGGGTAGGAAGCTGAAAAGCAGGACCTCCAGGATAGTAATCTCAAGATTGCTGCCTGTGCCACGTGCTAACGAGTGCAAGAATAACATGATCAGGCATATTAATCTGTGGCTGAGAGACTGGTGCAGAGGCAGGGCTTCAGATTCCTGGATCATTGGGGCCTCTTCTGGGGGAGGTACGACCTGTACAAATAGGACGGGTTACACCTGAACCCAAAGGGGTCCAATATAGCAGACAGCTGTCAGGGAGGGTTTAAACAAATTTGGCAGTGGGATGGGAACTGGAGTGATAGGGCTGAGGAAGGGGAAAACAGAAATAAATCAAAGATAGCATGCAGCAGAGATTATAGAAACAACAGGCAGGAGATGAGGCTTAATCAAAGCCAGTGGCATGAGTTACAGGGGAATAGAGGCACGGTGCAGTTAAAACAGAAAGCAACAAATACTGGACTGAAAGTGTTATATTTGAGTGCACACAGCATAAGAAATAAAATGGACGATCTTGAAATCCAGCCACAGACTGGCAAGTACAGCGTTGTGACCATCTCTGAAACTTGGCTAAAGGATGGCTGCCATTGGGAGTTGAATGTCCAGGGATATACGGTGTATCGGAAAGATAGGTTAGTCGGCAGAGGGGGTGGTGTGGCCCTGTGTATAAGAAATAATATTAAATCATTAGAAAGGGATAATATAGGATCAGAAGGTGTAGAGTCTCTGTGGGTTGAGCTAAGGGTAAAAGGGCAAGGGTAAAAGGACCCTAATGGCTGTTGTGTAAAGGCTTCCAAACAGCAGCCGGGATGTGGATTACAGATTACAGCAGGAGATAGAAAAAGCGTGTCAGAAGGGCAATGTTATGATAATCATTGGGGATTTTAACATGAAGTGAATTGGGAAAACCAGGCCAGAACTGGACCTCAAGAGAGAGAATTTGTAAAATATCTAAGGGATGGCTTTTTAGAACAGCTTGTCGTTGAGCCCACTAGGGGATCAGCTGTGCTGGATTGGGTGTTTGGCAATGATCCAGAGGTAATAAGAGGTTAAAGAACACTTAGGGAACAGTGATCACAATATGATCGAGTTCACTTTGAAATTTGAGAAGGAGGAACTAAATTCCAATGTGTCAGTATTTCTATGGAATAAAGGAAATTACAATGGCATGAGAGGGGAACTGGCCAAAGTTGACTGGAACTGGACACTAGCAGGAAGGACAGCAGAGCAGCAGCGGCTGGAGTTTCTGTGAAAAATGAGGGCAGTGCAAGACCGATATATTCCAAATAAGAAGACATTTTTGAAAGGAAGAAGGACACGACCGTGGTTGACAAGTGAAGTCAGAGCCAAAGTAAAAGCAAAAGAGTGGGCATACAAGGAAGCCAAAGCTAGTGGGAAGATAGAGGAATGGGAAGCTTTTAAAAACTTGTAGAAGGAAACTAAGAATTAGGAAGGAAAAGATGAATCATGAAAGGAAGCTGACAACTAATATCAAAGAAAATACTAAAAGCTTTTTTAAGTATATAAAGGGTGAAAGAGAGTTGAGGGTAGATATAGGACCAATAGAAAATGACGCTGGAGATATTGTAATGAGAGATGCAGAGATGGCAGAGGAATTGAATGCGTATTTTGCATCAGTCTTCACAGTGGAAGACATCTGCAGTGTACTGAACATTCAAGAGTGTCAGGGAAGTGAAGTATGTGCAGTGAAAATTACGACTGAGAAGGTGCTCAGGAAGCTTAATGGTCCGAGGGTGGATAAATCTCCTGGACCTGATGGAATGCGCCCTTGGGTTCTGAAGGAAGTAGCTGGAGAGATTGTGGAGGCATTAACAATGATCTTTCAAGAAAATTGCAAATGTTACTCCACTATTTAAGAAGGGTGGGAGGCAACAGAAAGGAAACTATAGACCTGTTAACCTGACATCAGTGGTTGGGAAGTTGTTGGAATCGATTATTAGGGATGAGATTACGGAGTACCTGGAGGCACATTACAAGATAGGCCAAAGCCAGCATGGTTTCCTGAAAGGAAAATCCTGCCTGACTAACCTACTGCAATTTTTTGAGGAAATTACAAGCACGGTAGATAAAGGAGATGCAGTGGATGTGATGTACTTGGATTTTCAGAAGGCCTTTAACAAGGTGCCACACATGAGGTTGCTTAACAACATAAGAACCCATGGTATTACAGGAAAGATTCTAGCATGGATAAGGCAGTGGCTGATTGGCAGAAAGCAAAGAGTGGGAGTAAAGGGAACCTTTTTCGGATGGCTGCCAGTGACTAGTGGTGTTCCACAGGGGTCTGTGTTGAGACCGTCTTTTTATGTTATATGTCAATGATTTGGATGACGGAAATGATGGTTTTGTTGCAAAGTATATAGATGATACGAAGATAAGTGGAGAGGCATGTAGTTTTGAGGAAGTAGAGAAGCTACAGAAGGACTTGGACAGATTAGGAAAATGGGCAAAATAGTGGCAGGTGGAATAGTGTCGGGGTGTATGGTCATGCACTTTGGTAGAAGAAATGAAAGGGTAGACTATTTTCTAAGGGGAGAGAAAATTCAAAAAATCTGAGGCAGAAAGCGACCTGGGAGTGCTTGTGTATGATTCGCTAGAGGTTAATTTGCAGGTTGAGGAAGGCAATGTGATGATAGCGTCCAAGAGGACTTCTTCACATGCCTTGCATGTTACACGCTTGGGCGATCATGGCTTTCCACAATGACCGATCTCATGCAGCGTCAATGATATCTCGTACACTTGGATCCGTTGGTTCTTTCCCATATATTTTCTTCTTTGCATTCCTCTTCCGCGTTTCCTAGGCATACAGCCTTGTAATGTAAGGCATTCTATTTCTCCCTTTCTGATGACATGGCCCAGGAATTTAAGTTTCCTCTCATTTAATGTTCTCGTTAGAGATCTTTTTGTATGGGCATGTTGGAGTACTGTCTCATTAGTTACCCTATCTCTATATGATCTTTTCAGCATTCTTCTACAAAACTACATTTCTGTTGCTGCGAAGTTTCTTTGGAGTTCTGGTGTTATAGTCCATATTTTGGAAGCATACAGCAAGACTGACCAGATGTAACATTTTAGTAGCCTAAGCCTTGTTGTCATAGAAATGTGTCTGTTGGTAAAAATTGGTTTTATTTTTTGGAAATTGGTTTTGGCAATGGCAATTCTTCTTTTTATTTCTACTTCTAGCATCTTGTGATATAAAGCTACCAAGATAATTAAAGCTGGTCTTCTGTTTAATTTCTTGGTTGCTAATGTACAACTGGCAGTTAGGAGTATCTTGCTGTTTTGATATTACCATACATTTGGGTTTTTTTTTACAGTTGATGGTTAGACCAAAATCTGCATTTGTTTGTACTACTTTGTCTAGGAGGATCTGTAGGTCTTCTGCAGCATTTGCTATTAGGGTGGTATTGTCTGCATATCTTATATTGTTGATGTTAACACCTCCACAGTACGGTGTGATCTTGATGTTTCTGGGTTTCCATCCTCAATAGGCATGTTGCATGGAATTTGACAAGAAAGACAGCACTTTAAATAAACTGGTAGTGACGACCCTGGAGGGGAGGATTCACATCTTCAACATGCAGGAGTTCAACGCCAACAAGGGCTTTTCCTGTCGGAGTGAGAAGGTAAGGCTTGGACTGACATAGAGAGGGGCACAACTCAGATTAACCGGAGAACACTGGCACAACTCAGATTAACCGGAGAACACTGAAGCTGAAAAGAGTTAAGTTTTGAGAATGGGGTGTGCACACTCAGAATCAGAATCAGGTTTAATATCACTGGCATATGTTGTAAAAGAAAACTGAATTACAGTACGTATACTATACGAGGTGTGATTGATAAGTTCGTGGCCTAAGGTAGAAGGAGTCAATTTCAGAAAACCTAGCACGTATGTTTTTCTGAAGTCAGCGTCTTGGACCTCCAGAAAGTGGCCCACAGCAGGGGTGATTGATAAGTTCGTGGCCTGAGGTAGAAGGGGGTGAGTTATTAACTTCAAACTTTCTGCATTATCACTCAAAGAGTTGAACTGCACGTGCATGTAACGAGAGCTTGTATAACTCATCTCCTTCTACCTCAGGCCACAAACTTATCAATCACCCCTGCTGTGGACCACTTCTACAAAGAAGGGATCCGTATGCTCCACGACTGCTGGACTAAGTGTGTACATGTACGAGGGGACTATGTTGAAAAGTAAATGTGCTAGGTTTTCTGAAATTGACTCCTTCTACCTTAAGCCACGAACTTATCAATCACCCCTCGTAGATTAGTCAAATTGAATAAGTAGTGCAAAAATAGAAATAAAAAAGTAGTGAGGTAGTGTTCATGGGTTCAATGTCCATTCAGAAATCGGGTGGCAGAGGGGAAGAAGCTGTTCCTGAATCATTGAGTGTGTGCCTTCAGGCTCCTGTACCTCCTCCCTGATGGTAACAATGAGAAGAGGGCATGTCCTGGGTGATGGGGGTCCCTAATGATGGACGCCGCCTTTTTGAGGCATCGCTCCTTGAAGATGTCCTGGATACAACGGAGACCAGTGCCCATGATAGAGCTGACTAACTTTACAACTCTCTGCAGCTTACTTTGATCCTGTGCAGTAGCAACCCACCCCCCCCCCCATACCAGACGGTGATGTAGCCAGTCAAAATGTTCTCCATGGTACATCTATAGAAATTTGCGAGTGTTTTTGATGATAAACCAAATCTCCTCAAACTCCTAATGAAATATAGCTGCTGTCTTGCCTTCTTTATAACTGCATCA
Source organism: Mobula hypostoma (assembly GCF_963921235.1). NCBI lineage: Eukaryota > Metazoa > Chordata > Chondrichthyes > Myliobatiformes > Myliobatidae > Mobula > Mobula hypostoma. The sequence continues at coordinate 5,621,635 of NC_086108.1, read as the reverse complement.
ATATGTTGGGTCCAGTTTAGATCCCCAGAGATACCGACACCCAGGAGTTTGAAATTGCTCACTCTCTCCACTTCTGATCCCTCTACAAGGACTGGTGTGTGTTCCCTCGTCTTTTCCTCCCTGAAGTCCACAATCAGCTCTTTGGGCTTACTGACTTTGAGTGAAATTTGATGCTCTGACCCCACTCAACTAACTGGCATATCTTGCTCCTGTATGCCCTCTTTTCACCATCTGAGACTCTGCCAACAACGGGTGTATCATCAGCAGATTTACAGACCAGGGACTGCATCGGGGCACTGATATATTACTTCCTCCACTGTCATTAAGCCCATGACCTCTGCTCCAAACCTAGTGCTGACAAATGGGCGATCTAAAACTGCTCACAACACTTCACATGTGACTGTCCAATGCCTTAAAAAGCCAGAGTTCAAATAAAGACAATCCCAGTCTCCCCCAACAATCAAACGCCCCATTCCCAGGGAAAATCCTGGTGAATCTCTTCCGCACCCTCTCCATTCAAGTCTTCTTCTTCCTCTTAGGTGCTGACCAGGAATATGCACGGGACCCAGCTTTGCATCCTGCTCTGGTCGCCCCACTGTAGGAAGAATGTTGAAGTTTTGGAGCGGGTGCAGGAGAGGTTTACCAGGATGCTGCCTGGTTTAGAGGGCATGTTCTATCACGAGAGACTGGACAAACTTGCGTTGGTTTCTCTGGTGGACTGAAGGCTGAAAGGAGATCTGACAGAGATTTACAAGATTATACAGTGGACAGAGAGTATCTGTTTTCCAGGGTAGGAATGTCTAATACAAGAGGGCATACATTGAGGGTGAGAGGGGCCGGGTTCAAAGGGGATGTGAGGGTAAGTTTTTAAACTCAGAATGGTGAAAGTATGGTGGTAGAATACAAGAGCAGGGATGTGATGCTGAGGCTTTATAAGGCACTGGTGAGGCCTCACTTTGAGTAGTGCAAACAGTTTTGGGCCCCTGATCTTAGAAAAGATGTGCTAGCATTGGAGAGGGTCCAGAGGAGGTTCACAAGGATGATTCCAGGAATGAAAGGGTTATCATACAAGGAACGTTTGATGGCTCTGGGACCGTACTCGCTGGAATTCAGGAGGATGGAGTGGGGGGGCATCTCATTGAAACCTTTTGAATGTTGAAAGCAACACAGATAAAAAATGCTGGTGAACGCAGCAGGCCAGGCAGCATCTATAGGAAGAGGTACAGTTGATGTTTCAGGCTGAGACCCTTGGCCTGCTGCGTTCACCAGCATTTTTATGTGTGGTGCTTGAATTTCCAGTATCTACAGATTTCCTCGTGAATGTTGAAAGGCCTAGGTAGAGTAGACGTGGAAAGGATGTTTCCCATGGTGGTAGAGTCTGGGACAAGAGAGCACAGCCTCAGGATAGAGGGGCGCCCTTTCAAAACAGAGATGCAGAGAAATTTATTTAGCCAAACAGTGGTGAATTTGTTACCACATGCAGCTGTGGAGACCAGGTCGTTGGGTGTATTTAAGGCAGAGATTGATAGGTTCTTGATTGAACACATCATCAGAGGTTACAGGGAGAAGGCCGGGAACTGAGGTTGAGGAGGAGATAAAGAAAAGGATCAGCCATGATTGAATGGCAGAGCAGACTCGATCCGCCAGATGGCCTAATTCTGCTCCTATGCCTTATGGTCTTATGTATGAAATGTGCTGTCTGGTATGGTGGTAGAGGCTTTTAAGAGATATTTGGATGCAAGGAAGATAGAGGGATATAGACATTGTGTGGTTAGGAGGGATTAGTGTTTGGGTGTTTTTGATTTACTTTATAGCTGGTTCAGCACAACATTGTGGGCCGAATGGCCTGTTCCTGTGCTGTACTGGTCCATGTTCTCTGACTCCAGCTGGGATCCCCTTTCATTTTTGCCTCTACTGAGTGACCAGGCTGCGTCGCTGAGTCCTGACCCACAGCCTGAGCCACAATCTCCATCCGAAGGATAGACTGCCCCTCTTCACCCGACACCTCACTCCATGCTGTTTACTCACTGGGTCGTCCTCACTGCACAGAATGAGCCGCGTTTGTAGGCTCTGGGCCTGTACTCCCTCGAGTTTAGAAGAAAGAGCAGGGATCTCATTGAAACCTTTCGAACTTTGAAAGGTCTCAGTAGAGTGGATGTGGAGAGGATGTTTCCTATGGTGGAGGAGTCTCGGACCAGAGGACACAGCCTCAGAATAGAGGGATGTCCTTTAGAACAGAGATGAGGAACTTCTTTAGGCAGAGAATCTGTGCTGAGAATTTGTGGCTGTGGAGGACAGGTCATTGGGTATATTTAAGCAGAGGTTGATAAATTCTTGAATAGTCAGGGCATGAAGGGATAAGGGGAAAAAGCAGGAGAATGGGTCTGAGAAGGAAATGTATCAGCCATGATGAAATGCAGAACAGACTCGATGGGCCAAGTGGCCTAATTCTGCTCCTATATCTTATGGTCTTATTTATTTATTGAGATACAGCGCGGAGTAAGCTATTCTGGCCCCCCCAAGCTGCAGCGCCTAGCATCCCCTCCCCCCAATTTAATCCTTGCCTAATCACAGGACAATTTATAACGTCCAATTAACCTACCAACCGGGACGTCTTTGCACTGTGGGAGGAAACCGGAGCACCTGGAGGAAACCCACACAGTCACGAGGAGAACGTATAAACTCCTTACAGGCAGTGGTGGGAATTGAACTGTAAAGAGGTGTGCTAACAATTATGCTACTGTACCGCCCCGTAGCCCCCCCCCGCGGTAAAGTGCCCATCTAATTCCTCTTAAATGCAGCTATCATATGGTATTTAGAAGAATGGGAGGGTGGAGTGCTGGCTGTAAACAGTAAACAGCTCCTCCGCGGAGAGAGTTGGAGCACAAGTATCTGGGGAGTGGGAGTGCGCATAATAAATGATCTCACCTGGACACCCTCAACACCACCTCTTCAGTGTAGAAAGCACAGCAGCGTCTCCACTTCCTGAGGTGAGTGGGGCTCCCACCCTCCCCACCCCCATTCTAACTCAATTACAGGAGCACCATCAAGAGGGTCCTGATGGCTGCATCACTGTCGGCTACGGGAATTACAAGGCATCTGACCGCGCCCCTACAAGGGATTGCAAGGACACTTGAGAGGATCGTAAAGATGTAAAGGTGGGGTCTCGCTTCCACCCATCCAAGATATTTATCTGAAGCACTGCGATCACAGGGCCCTTAGCATTGTCAGTGATCCCTCCCATCCGTCAGACAGGAGGTACCGTAGCAATAGGACAAGGACTGTGAGGATGGGAAACAGCTTCTTCCCCCAGACCGTGAGACTACACCCTAACCCTAACCCTCCCACCACGCTTCAGCGCACATGAAGTGCCAGTAGCATTATACTGTTTACTTTTTAACTTGTGTCGTAAATGCACCTTATGCTAAATATCAGTCTTCTGGAATATATTTTACTTGTTAATTTATTTGTGGTAATATCACTCTGTGTGTGTGTGTGTGTTAGTTTTATGGACCGTGTTGTGCACCTTGGTCTGGAGGAACGTTGTTTCGTTTGAACATACATACATTAGAACATGAAAAAGTTTTTGACAAAAAAGGCCATTCACCCCAACAAATCTTGCCAAGTTCTGATTCACATACTGTGTTGAAATAACAAAGAGCATTTGATGGTGGGCCTGTACTCACTGGAATTCAGAAGAAAGGGGGGCAACCTCATTGAAACTTTGGTGGTATACGTGTGTATGTTTAAAGAACGATAAACTTGAACTTGAGCGTTGAAAGGCCGAGGTAGAGTGGACACAGAGAGGATGTTTCCTGAACTGGCAGAGCCTGGGCCAGAGGCCAGAAGGGCCTGTTCTGTGCTGCAGCTTTAAACATAAATAAATAAATAGGAGGCCAAGCAGCATCTGTGGAGGGATAAGAAGTAGTCGACATTTCGGGTTGAAAACCCTGCATCAGAGTTCAGGCAATCGGTATAAAGGAGGGAGAGGATTGAGACAGGGGCCAGTAGCTGGAACAAGGGAGGTGGGGGAGTGTGGTGATGGATGATAGGCAGATGGAGGCAGGTAGGAGAAGAAAAGGGTTGCAATTAGGACACAGGGCCAGGTGAGTGGAGGCAGATAAAGAAAGAGGGAGAAGGAGCCTAGTGTGGGAAGTGAGGATGAAAGTGGAGAGAACTGCAAGTTCTGATGAAAGGTGCAGTTGACCGTTCTCTCTCCACAGATGCTGCCTGACCTGCTGAGTGTTCTTTCCTTCAGATTTTCAGAATCCACAGCTTCTCTTTTCCCATTTTCAACCTCTTATTTCAAAAGCTTTTCTGCAGATTTTCCCACTTCATATGGACTAGACACAGAGTATCTGATCACTTGGTTTGGTGAGCCTTCCCTCTGTCCCTGAACTGCTGACCCAAACAGATGGATATCAATGCTTTCAGCTCCAGTTCCCTCGTCCAAACCCAACAGCCACAACACTGGCTCAGGATGTAATGCTGAGGCTTTATAAGGCATTGGTCAGACCGTGGTTGGAGTACTGTGAGCAGTTTTGGGCCCCTTATCTAAGAAAAGATGTGCTGACATTGGAGAGGGTTCAGAGGAGGTTCATGAGAATGGACACAGGAATGCAACATTTTATATATGAGGGGCATTTGATGGTTCTGGGCCTGTACTCACTGATGTTCAGGGGAATAAGGGGGGATCTAATCGAAAGCTATTGAATATTGAAAGGTCTGGATAGAGTGGACATGGGGAGGATGCTTCTTATAGTGGGGTGAGTCTAGGGCCAGAGGGGTGTCCATTTAGATCAGAGATGAGGAGGAATTTCTTTAGCCAGAGGGCAGTGAATCTGTGGAATTCATTGCCACAGACGGCTGTGGAGGTCAAGTCACTGAGTATATTTAAAGCAGAGGTTGATGGGTTCTTGGTTAGTCACAGTGTCAAAGGTTCCAGGGAGAAGGCAGGAGGACAGGGTAATGAATCAGCCATGATGGAGTGGAAGAGTAGACCTGATGGGCCAAGTGGACTAATTCTGCTCCTGTGTCTCATGATTGCTGGCCAGTGGCGTAGTGGCATCCGCACGGGTCTTTGAGGTGAGTAATCCTGGGTTCGAATCCGGCCGGCTCCTTGCATGCTGGGTTGGGTTGAGCATCGAGCTAGCAACTCGGCCTCATAAAAAAAACAGACAAAAATGCTAAAGAAATGCTAAACAAGTTTGCCACCTGATACACCACATGGAACAACAACAATGTCTATGGTCATATGGTCTAACCTACTGTTGCCATGGAAATAGTTAACTATCTCTGGTTATCACACTTCCTCTCTCTATCCTTTCCGATCTCAAAATGGTTGTAATTCCTCCTTGTCTTTCTAAACAGATAAATTTAATAGAAATATCTCTTTTCTTCACCTTTGGGTTGGTTAACTGACCGTATGAAGGTTTATAACATCTTCAGAGACATAGACAGAGAGACTGTATATGGTCTTTATCCCAGAGGAAACACCATCAACTTAATGTTTGAGGAGCATTTGATGTCTCTAGGCCTGTAATTACTGGAGTTCAGAAGGATGGTGGGGCCTGGTGGGATGTCTTTGACCTGATCCTGAAAGGACTGGATAGAGTGGATGTAGGGAGGATATTTCCGTCGTTGCCAGAGTCTCGGATCCAAGGGTACGGCCCTGGAATAAAGGCACATCCCTTTCGAACTCAGTTGAGGAAAAGGTGCTTCAGCAGGAGGGTGGTGAATCCGTGGAATTCTTTACCAAGGAAGGCAGTGGAGGTCAAGTCAATGGCTGTACTTAGGATTAGCTCTAAATTAGTAAGGGTTGTGGAGAGAAGCAAGAGAATGGGTTTATAAAAATAAGTCTCGATGGAATGGTGGAGCAGACCAGGTGGGCCAGATGACCTAAGTCTGCTCCTGTATGTTATGGTCTTATGGGATAAGTCCCATTACAGAGCCGCACACACTACCAAAAGCTCACCAATAACTGTGTGCTTTCATTGTTTGGTGAAGCCATACAGATCCACAGCATGGACAGTGAGGCACCTCCCTCAGAATCGATCCATCTTCGTAACAAGTGGAGGAGCTGGGAGTCTGCACCTCTGGAAACAGTGAGTGGCTGCCTCTTGTATTGGCAGGGGCCGAGGGTGCTGGGGTCTGGTGAGCACAGTGGGGAGGGAGACCGATATGTTGGACATCTCTGTTCTGATCACAAAAACAGTGCGAGTTCCCAGTGGCCAATCACTTTAATTCCTATCCCATTCCCATTCCAACATGTTCCTCTCCTCATTCCAACATGTTCCCATGTTCCTATCCCCATTCTCATGGCTTCCTCTACTGCCACACTGAGGCGACTCTCAAGCTGCAGGAGCCACACGTCCTATCCCATCTGGGTAGCCTCCAACCAGATGGCATGAACATTGATTTCTCCAACTTACAGTAATTTTACCCTCTCCTCTTTTGCTCTTCTTCACTTCCCCACTCTAGCCTCTTGTCACTTCTCTTCACCTGCCTATCACCACCCCCCCACCCCCGGTATCCCCTCCTCCTTCCCTTTCTCCCATGTTTCACTCTTCTGTCAGATTTCTTTTTCTCCTATCCTTTACTTTTTCCACCTATCACCTCCCAGATTCTTACTTCATTTCCCCTCCCCCAACCGCCCGGCTTCACCTATCACCTACCGGCTTGTACTCCTTCCCTTCCCCCCACCTTTTTATTCTGGCAATTAATCCTTCCTTTTCAGTCACAGCGTGAAACGTCGACTGTTTATTCACTTCGAAAGATATTGCCTGACCTGCAGAGTTCCTCCAGCATTTCGTGTCCTCTGGCTTCAGTTGCTTGGGCAGAACTTGGGAGCCTGGGATGGGGTGAAAGCGGAAGTTACTCGCTTCCCAGCCACCAGATGTCACAGAAAGGTGTCTGGAGGGCATCAGGCAAGGTGTGAGAAGGTTCGAATTCAAATGGTCTGGGGATGGGGGATACAGGTCTGAAAATGAGAAACGTTAAGTGAAGGGGGCAGGTAACATTGAGGAAGCAAGGAGTCTGCAGAAGGGCCTGCAGATCAGGAGAAAGGCTAAAGAAGTGGCAGATGGAATACAGTGTTGGAAAGTGTATGGTCATGTACTGTGATAAAAGGAGTAAAAGCATGGACTGTTTTCTAAACGGGGAGAAAACTCACAAATCAGAGGTGCAAAGGATCCCAGGAGTCCTCGTGCAGCATGAGTTGGTAGCAAGGGAGGCAAATGCAATGTTAGCATTCATTTTGTGAGGACTAGAATATAAAGGCAGGGATGTAATGCTGAGGCTGTTTAAGGCACTGGTCAGACCATGTCTGGAGTATTGTGAGTAGTTTTATCTAAGACAGGGATGTGCTGGCATTGGAGAGGGTTCAGAGAAGGTTGGCAAGAATGATCCCGGGCATGAAGGGGTTAAGCTATAAAGGGAGCTTGATGGTTTTGGACCTGTATGCACTGGAGTTTAGAAGAATGGGGTGTGGGGAATCTCATTAAATCCTACAAAATATTGATAGGCCTGGACCAGGGGCTTAATGTTAATGGTTATGGTAGGAATCCGTGGCAAAAAAAACGGTTGGGAACCCCCTGGCCTAGATAAAGATGACTTGCAGGGATGTTTCCAATAGTGGGAGAATTGCACAGCCTCAGAATACAAGGACGTCCATTTAGAATGGAGTTGAGGAATTTCTTTAGTCAGAGAGTGGCGAATCTGTGGAATTTGTTGTCACATGTAGCTGTGGAGGCCAAGTCACTGCGTATGTTTAAAGCGGAGATTGTTTAATAAGGGTGGCAATGAGGCAGAAGAATGGGGTTGAGAGGGCAAATAAATCAATCATGTTGGGGCAGACTCGGTGAGTGGAATGGTCTACTACTGTTCCGATATCTCATGGCCTTATGATTATTTCGGTTCACTCCCATTGTCAGTCCTTCTGCTCTTGTAGCTCTGTAATAAAGTTACTGGTCTATTTAACATTGCAGGGTCTGTCTAAAATAGTCCTATTCATATTCAGGTGCATACCCCTTTTGAACCCAAGAACCTTGAAACACAGACCAGTACAGCACAGCTCCAAAGCCTCCCAAGCTGGCCTCGAACCACCACATCATTCACAGCAGAAGCTCCTTGACATGGTGGCCCCACTGAGCCAAGCAGCCGAAACAGACCTTCTGTGGCTCTGTCCCAAGCATCTTTTACCATTTCTGACACCTCTCTCCTCTTTCTCAATCTCTGGAGACAAATTGTCAACAGATATCTTTTATAAACCTACCAATTCCCATGGTTATCTTGACTACACCCCTTCCCACCCTGTTTCCTGGAAAAATGCTATTGCCTTTTCTCAGTTCCTTCGCCTCGGTGATATCTGTTCTCAGGATGCAGCTTTCTTTTCCAGGGCATCAGAGACGGCCTTCCTCTTCAAAGAACTGGGTTTCCCTTCCTCCACTACTGATGCTGTCCTCACCTGCATCTCCTCCATTTCCCAAACATCTGTTCTGACCCCATCTTCCCTCCACCTTAAGTGACAGAGTTCCTCGTGTCCTCACCCACCACCCCATGAGCCTCTGCATCCAACAGGTCATCCTCTGCAACTTCTGCCATTTCCAAAAGGATCCTATCACTAAAAGTATCTTTACCTCCCTTCCTCTCCTTTCCACAGGGATCGCTCCCTCCATGATGCCTTCCACTGACCTTCCCTACTCTTCTCCCTCCTGGCACTTGTCCCTGTAAGTGACAGAAATGCTACACCTGCCCATTCACCTTCATTCGGGCCCCAAACCGTCCTTCCAGGTGAGGCAACACGTCCCCTGTGAATCTGCTGGGGTCCTCTATTGTGTCCGGTGCTCCTGATGTGCCTGCTCTACACTGGTGAGATCCACTGTAAATTGGGGGACCACTTTGTCAAGCATCTCTACTCCATCCGCCAAAAGTAGACCTTCCCAGTGGCCAAGCATTTTAATGTCGATTCCCGTTCCCGTTCTGATGTGTTGATCCATGGCCTCCTCTTGTGCCACGATGAGGCTACCCTCAGGGTGCAGGAGCAACACCTTATATTCTGTCTGGGTAGCCTCCAACCTGATGGTATTAATATTGATTTCTCCTTCTGCTAAAAATATCCCTCCCCTTCCCTTCTTCTATTTCTCATTCTGGCCTCTTACCTCTTCTCAGCTGCCTTTCACCACCCCCTGGTTCCCCTCCTCCTTCCCTTTCTCGTCTGGTCCACTCTCCTCACCTATCAGATTCTTCCTCCCCAGCCCTTTATCTTCCCCATCCACCTGGCTTCACCTGTCACTTTCTAGCTTGTCCTCCCCCCAAACATGTCCCCACCAAACATTTTTATTTTGGCATCTTCCCCCTTCCTTCTCAGTCCTGAAGAAGGATCTCAGCCTGAAACGTTGACTGTTTATTCACTTCCACAGATGCTGCTTGACCTGCTGACTTCCCCCAGCATCTTGTGTTCATTTTTCTCTGTCTCTCCAGCAGCAATTCTTCAACACTGCATGAAAGGACTAACCATGAGCGAGAGGACAAGGAATCCACAAGTCCCACCCTCCTGAACAGCATCTCCCTCTCCTCACAGCCCATTGGAAGCCTGGATTGGAACAGCGATAAGCAAGGCCTCTGTATCTCTGCATCCTTTGACCGCAAGGTCCACATCATCTTCATCGCAGACCAGCAAACCTTCTAGGTGGAACAGTGGGCAGCATAGAAGTTGGAGGTGGCAGTTAGAACAATCTTTACTACTTGAAGCTTAGCAGTCTATTGACTCATCAAGGGCTTTCTTTTTGATCGTGAAAGGCCCTCAGGTGTGAGGTGTCAGAAGTGACAATACTGTATTTTGTTAACAGGAATTTATTGTAATTGAGTTGAGATAAACGGTATTTTTCAATGCAATGGCTTCTCAGCTCATGTCATGATGGCTGCTGTGTTAAATAAACAAACTGTGAACACTTGAACAGGTTCATTAAGGTTGTTATAGCCGGGGGTGTTAATGGGGACAAGCTCCCACTGCATAATAAATGCTCCCAATGGTGTGCACCTCAAGTAGCCTCTGACAACCAAGTCCAGCTCCTGGCCTTCACATGTGGCTTAGCTACTAAGCCTGACACAACTCTTTCTACTGGCAGGGAAAGGAGAAAATGCAGGTTACCGGCTCCTTAAAACCGGTTGCTTCGGACAGATAGACTCATCTAGGAGAAGGAAAACTCTGATCTCAAACCTCCGCTGCCTTGTAGCTATACCCACGGCCGGGGAAGGCTTCAGGAGTAAATCCATGAGGGGAAAAGTCCGGAGCTGGCCGGCAACCTCGGCGACTCCACTGGTGCCAAACTCTGATCAGTCTCTTCCATTCCTTTGGGTTCATTAGGTGCGTGGAGAGGGGAGCTTGCTACATGGAAAACAGCTTGCTTTCCGTGTTGCATATCTAGACGGCTAAGATACAACATTCATTGTTAACCCTGACCAGTGGACGCCCCACTGAACACTTGAATGGTAGACTGTTTAGTACAGATACAAAAGTACAGAGTCAAATAAGGGTGTGGTATTAAAAAGAAACAACTTGCATAAAATAATCAAATGGAGCAAAGTTAATTAATTGTTGAGATACTGTGTGGAATAGGCCCTTCCAGCTAAGCCATCCAGCAATCCCCCGATTTAATCCTAGCCTAATCACGGGACAATTTTCAATGACCAGTTAATCTACCAACCGGTGCATCTTTGGACTGTGGGAGGAAACTGGAGCACTGAACCCCACACGGTCATGGTGAGAACGTTCAAACTCATTACAGGCAGCAGCGCGGAATGAAGTGAGTGTGCTAACCAAGCCATCCCTGTGAAAGAACGAAAGCTGAAATCGAACTTAGAACAGCACAGTACGGGCCCTGTCAGCCCACAATATTCTGCTGACCCTTCAACCTACTCGAAGATCAATCTAATCCTTCCCTCTTCTGTAGTCCCCCATTTTTCTTTCATCCATGTGCCTATCTAAGAGTTTGTTAAATGTCCTGAATGTACCTGTGTCTACCGCCACCCCCGGAAGGGTGTTCCATGCACTCACCCCCTCGCTGTCTTTTTGTCCCAAGTTCACGTTGTGGGACTTCGAACAGGGAGTGGAGACCTAGACCACAGGTACCTTTTGTCTTCTCTCCAGATTGCTGGACTTCGAACACAGAGCATAGCTCCTCTGCATCATTGTCCCAAAACCCTAATGTGACCACTAACTCTCACCTTCTATCCCCAAAACCATCCCTATGATCAGAATTGGACTAGAATATAGAAGCAAGGGTGTAATGTTGAGGCACTGGCGAGGCCTCACTTGGGGTATTGTGAGCAGTTTCGCGCTCCATATCTAAGAAAGGACTTGCTGACATTGGAGAGGTTTCACGAAAACGATTCCAGGGTTCAAGGGCTTGTCATAAGAGGAGTGTTTAATGGCTCTGGTCCTGTACACACTGGAATTTAAATGAGTTTGGGCGGGGGGGGGGAGTGGATAGAACCTCATTAAAACCTATCGAATGTTGAAAGGCCTCGATAGAGTGGACGTGGAGAGGATATTTCCTACGGTGGGGGAGTCTAAGACCAGAGGACACAGCCTCAGAATAGAGGGATGCCTATTTTGAATGGAGATGAGGAATTTCTTTACTGGGAGAGTGGTTAATCTCTGGAATTCGTTGCCACAGTGCAACTGTGGAGGACAAGTCATTGGGTATATTTGAGGGAGAGATTAATCAGTTCTTGATTAGTCCGGAATGAACGGATACGGGGAGAAGGCAGTGGATTGGGTCTGAGAGGGAAATGGATCAGCAATGATGAAACGGTGGAGCAGACTCAGACTAGAGTGGCCAAATGGCCTAATCCTGCTCCTATATCTTACGGTCTGTGGTGTCAAAAAAACAACTAAGTCTGGGCATGATCTCAGCAGAGTCCACAGCTCGGCGCTATCTTGAAAAAAAAGGATTTTTTGGAAATCAAAACTTAAATAAATCATAATTTATTTTATAATTAGTACAATCTTAGATCATAAGACCAGAAGACATAGGAGGAGAAGGCCATTTGGCCCATTGAGTCTGCTCTGCCATTTCATCATGGCTGATCCATTTTCCCTTTCAGAACCAATCTCCTACCTTCTCCTCGTGCCCTGACTAATCAAGAATCTATCAACCTCTGCCTTAAATATACCCAATGACGTGCCTGTGGCAACAAGTTCCACAGATTCGCCACTCTCTGACTAAAGAAATTCCTCTTCATCTCGGTTCTAAAAGGACGCCCCTATATTCTGATGCTGCGTCCTCTGGTCCTAGGATTCAATCTTGCATCCTTCTAATCGCAACAAGAGAAATTGTTCAGTCCAGTACAAGGTGCATTCTAGAGTGTTGAAAGTTTTCTGGTAAATCGCTTAACACACACACCAAGGAGTGAATCTGTACAGGTTCACTACTGTGTTACTGAGGAGAGGAGAACTGGCTTGTCACCAGATTATAGTAAACAAGTGCATGACACAAGGAAGGTCAGAATTGTAGATACATATACTTCATTTAAAAAGTTTTTCTATTCAAAAATGTACGTGTTGTACTGAAAGAACAAATAAATCTGTCAAGAGTGATCTGTCATTGGATTGGATTTCTAGATACAACAAGTTTCACACAAACAATCTCATAGTGCTTCTTATGAAAGATAAATTTTAAAAGCATGTCAAAAGCAGCATCAGAATCAAAATTAGGTTTAATATCACAGGCAGATGTTGTGAAATTTGTCGTTATGTGGCAGCAATGCGTAATATAAAGTGTAAATTACACTAAGTGTGCATATATATAATAGTCAAAGTAAGTAAGAGTAAATAAGTTGTTTTGGATCTCTGTTTATTTTCTGATCCTTAGGGTTCTTCTGGGAGTCAGGAATGGTGAGCACTCTTAATTCCAAGATTTCAGTTTATTTTAGAGTGCAAACATACAAGTCTAAGCAAACTAGATAAAGAGCCGAGAAGTGATGCTAAGAGGTGTGTGGTGCAAAGACAAAGGAAAAAGATGGCACTTCTGAAAAATCTATCACTTTTATAATAAGATAAAATCCCTTAGATAGGAATAAACTAGTTACAGGTTACTAGTTACATTGATTAATTAAAACAATTCATCACGTGGTAATGTGTTAATACTTAGCCAATGAAAAATAAGAAAGGTGATAAACCGTTAGTTTAGCTGCTATACCGCTTTCTGCCAGTGAGTGGGGATGGACCACCACGTACTGTGAAAAATACATGAGTTTGTTAAAAAGTACATATCTTATAAAAAGTATTATTTTAAAAAATAGGGTTCCAATATAGTGTTCATGGGTTCAATGTCCATTTAGAAATCAGATGACAGAGGGGAAGAAGCCGTTACTGAATTTTTGAGTGTGTGTCTTCAGGCTCCTGTACCTCCTCCCTAATGGTAGCAATGAGAAGAGGGCATGTCTTGGCTGATGTGAGTCCCCTATGATGGACGTTGACTTTTTGAGGCATCGATGTCCTGGATGCTGGGGAGATCAGTGGCCATGATGGAGCTGACTAATTCTACCACTCTTTGCAGTTTGTTTTGAGCCTGTCCAGTGCCCCACCCCCATACCAGACAGTGATGTGGCCAGTTGGAACTCTCTCCACGATGGAAACGCAAGTGTCTTTGGTGACATACCCAAGTGAAAATTAGGACAGTTGATTGGTAACCTTGCCAAAGCAGTAAGTTTTGAAAGTTACAATGAAGGCGGTGCAATGGGAAAAACTGGAAGGGAAGGTCAGAGCCTAGGAAGATGAAGGTGAGAGGAAATCAGTGGTGGCTGAGAGGCTGCAAGATGCAGAAATGGGGAGAAGATTCAAAAACTGGGGCAAGAGCTAATTAAGCAAAAAAGGTGGAAACTACTCAGCAGCTGTGGAGAGTTACTGAGATGTTTTAGTTTAATATCCTTGCGAGTGCTGCACTGTGGAAACTCCCGAGCAATCATATCGTCAGGTTTGCCAATCACACAACAGTGAGACGGCCTACAGGGATGAGGTGGAAGAACTTGAGGCCAGGTGCCAGGTAAATAACCACCTCCTCAATGTCAACACCTCAAAGAGGACCACAACCTTGTTGTAGGGTTTGGAGTCTTTCATGCCTCAATGACCCGGAGAGCTATGGTGGATGGAGTTAGGGCCTGTGCTTTGGCTCTTGGTCAGGTCACCCATGCCAAATAGATCAAAGGGTAGAGGCCAGACTAAGAGTGGTCCACTGGTCCTCCAGGTTCAGGGGTTCAGCTCAGGGCTAACAACCCTGACGGGTAAAACAAATTGTTATGGAAACAGGAATGAAGAATCCTACATCTGAGTGTGATGGTATTCCTAAGTCTCCACCTGGGATTTTCATGACTGACAGCAGTGAAAATGGAGAACAATCTACTGGCACGTTGAAGGAAGCCCTGAACACTGCCAGAACTAAGACTAATATTGTTTTTGGTATGTACAAATCTTGTACAACACTGGTAAGCTAGCTGTAGAGGCAGAAATGAGGACCCTGAATCACACCTGGGACACAAGAGAGAAGATGGCCAAGGACAGATGGAGATGGGGAACCTTCATTGCTGCCCTGAATGCCAGCTGTGCAACAGGCAGTGTGTAATCCCTGGGAGTGCTCATCTCACACAACCTCTCATGGCCCCAGAACATCTCCTCCACAGTCAGGAAAGCTCACCAGTGCCTCTGCTTTCTGAGGAGGCTGAAGAGAGCTGGACTTTGCACATCTATGCTCATGTCATTCTACAGATATGCAGTGGAGAGCATCCTAACATGCTGCAACGCTGCACGGAATGGAAACTGCACTGCGGCAGACAAGACTAGGTAGTCAAAACTGCCCAATACATCACCAGCACCAGCCTACCCACCAGCAAGGACACACAGTGCCCATAAAAGGTATTCACCCTCCCCCCTTTGGAAATTCTCAGGTTTTATTCTTTTAAAACATTGAATCACAGTGGATTTAATTCGGCTTTTTTTTGACACTGATCAACAGAAAAAGGCTGTTTGTGACAAAGTGAAAACAGACCTTAAAAAAAAGATCTGAATTAATTACAAAAAGTTAGCATTTAGTAGAAGCACCGTTGGCAGCAATTCCAGCCTTGAGTCTATGTGGATAGGTCTCTATCAGCTTTGCACATCTGGACATTGCAATTTTTCCCCATTCTTCTTTACAAAACTGCTCAAGCTCTGTCAGATTGCATGGGGATCGTGAGTGAACAGCCCCTTTTAAGTCCAGCCACAAGTTCTCAATTGAATTGAGGTCTGGACTCTGACTTGGCCACTCCAGGACATTAACTTTGTTGTTTTAAAGCCATTCCTGTGTAGCTTTGGCTTTATGCTTGGGGTCATTGTCTTGCTGGAAAACAAATCTTCTCCCAAGTTGTAGTTCTCTTGCAGACTATATCAGGTTTTCCTCCAGGATCCCCCTGTATTTTGCTGCATTGACTTTACCCTCTACCTTCACAAACTCTCCAGGACCCGCAGCAGTGAAGCATCCCCCCAGCATGATGCAGCCACCATGCTTCACAGTAGCAATGATGTATGTTTGCTGATGTGCGGTGTCTGACGCCAAATATAGCATTTAGTCTGATGGCCAAAAAGCTCAAATTTTGGTTTCATCAGACCATAGAACCTTCTTCCAGCTGACTTCAGAGTCTCTCACATGCCTTCTGGCAAACTCTAGCTGAGATTTCATATGATCTTTTTTCAACAGTGGCTTCCTCTTTGCCACTATCCCATAAAACTGCAACTCGTGAAGCACCCGGGTAACAGCTGTTGTATGCACAGTCTCTCCCATCTCAGCCACTGAAGCTTGTAACTCCTCCAGAGTTGTCATAGGTCTCTTGGTGGCCTCCCTCACTAGTCCCCTTCTTGGACGGTCACTCAGTTTTTGAGGACGGCCTGCTCTAAGGGAGACTTACAGCCATGTCAGATTCTTTCCATTTCTTGATGATTGACTTAACTGTACTCCAAGGGATAGTCATTGACTTGGAAATTTTCTTGTATCCATCTCCTGAATTGTGTTTTTCAGTAACCTTCTCACAGAGATGCTTGGAGTGCCCTTTTGGCTTCATGGTGTAGTTTTTGCCAGGATACTGACCCACCAGCAGTTGGTCCTTCCTGATACAGGTGTATTTTTACTATAATCAATTGAAACACCTTAAATTCACACAGATTTCAAATTAACTAATTATGTGACTTCTAAAACTAATTGGCTGTACCAGTGATGATTTGGTGAAGTTGTATAAGACACTGGTGTATCCTGATTTGGAGTACTGTGTGCAGTTTTGGTCACCCACCTACAGAAAGGATGTGAAGTCCAGAGAAAATTTACAAGGATGTCGCCAGGACTGGAGAACCTGAGTATAAAGAAAGATTGAATAGGTTAGGACTTTATTACTTCAAATGTAGAAGATGAGGGGGGATTCGATAGGGGTATACAAAATTATGAGGGGTGTAGAGAGTAAATGCAAGCACGCTTTTTCTACAGAGATTGAGTGGGACTACAGCTAGACGTCATGGGTTAAGGGTGAAAGGTGAAAAGTTTAAGGGGAACATGAGGGTCATGAGAATGTGGAACAAGCTGGCAGCATGAGTGGTGCATGCAAGCTCAATTTCAAAGTTTAAGAGAAGTTTGGGTAGGTACGTGGATGGTAGGTATATGGAGGGCTATGGTCCTGGTGCAGGTCAATGGGTGTAGGCAGTTTAAATAGTTTGGCATGGGCTAGACGTGCCGAAAGGCCCGTTCCTGTCCTGTACATTGCTGACTCTAATAAATAAAAGCAATCCTATAAAACACAATGTGCCAATAACATTATACACATAGAATAATTGCATGTACATAAAGTGACACTAGGTAATGTGTATGTAGTAGAGGTTATGTGGGTTAATGGGTGGAGGTGTTGATCAGCTTGAGCACTTGGTGTTAGTAGTTGTTTTTGAGTCTGGTGGTCCTGGTATGGATGGCGTGTTGCATCTTCATTGATGGGAGTAGGACGAAGAGTCTATGAGCAGGTATTGCTTTCCCTGTACGACCTCAACGCACTGTGTAATGATTTGATGTGTAATGAAGAGTATACAAGACAAGGATGTCACATGCTTATAATTATCATGTGTACAAAGGTACTATTTACCTAGTGTTACAGCTGGACGACCAGTGTTTCCTGTTTGTGTCAAGGCTCTCCAGTTCTAGGTATTCAGAATCAGATTCAAATTCACCAGCATATGTTGTGGAATGTGTTGTTATGTAGCAGTACATTGCAATACATAATAACCAATCTGTGGATTACAGTAAATGATGACATCTGTCTGTCTCAGAGGACAATGGGCAGGCAGACTGGCGTGTCAGCACAATAATTCCTCCCACGCTCAAAGACAGTTCATTGTGCCCATTACCTAAGCCCTCACCAATTGGCGTATTGCTCGTACCTGCTGCCTCCCTTGTTGGTTCTGTCGCTGTGAACAGCAGTACTGGGCTGACCTCTTCCGGGCACAAGCCTGGCTGGAAGGTATGGAGATCCTGGAATGCCCAGTCACCAAGGTCCCACTTGGTCTGACCGGTGTAGTCCGAAGGAAAGCAAAGCAATAAGTTTGGCATCAGCTTGTCTGCAGGAGCTCCACTCCGGATTTTCTGTCTGGGTTTACTCCCATAGCTTTTGGCTCACCTGAGGCTGCCCACAAGCCATTGGGCTATTTACCCATCGCTGGGGATCTGATTACACTAAATACATGTATATTAAAAAGTTAAATAAGTAGTGCAAAAAAAAAGTGAGGTAGTGTTCATGGGTTCAATGTCCATTCAGAAATCAGATGGCAGAGGGGAAGAAGCTGTTCCTGAATTATTGAGTGTGTGCGTTCAGGCTCCTGTACCTCCTCCCTGATGGTAACAATGAGAAGAGAGCATGTCCTGGGTGATGGAACGGTCATGAATGATGGATTCCTTGTAGATGTCTTGGATACTATGGAGGCTAGTGCCCATGATAGAGCTGACTAAGTGTACAACTCTCTGTAGCTTATTCCAATCCAGTGCAGTAGTGCCCCCACCCACCCCATTCCAGACCAGTGATGCAGCCAGTTAAAATGCTTTCAATGGTACATCTGTAGAAATTTGAAAGAGCAGTGTACGCACTGAAGCCTGCTCAGCCATTTAATAAGATCACAACTGATCTGATTGTGACCTCAGCCCTGCATTTCTTTATGTGCATATAGAAAAGCTGCCATCTCCTCACTTACTCTTGCCCACTGCACCAGAATGTCTATTCTAGATTGGACTCTACAGCCACCTGAGGGCCCACCAATAGACAACCCTTCATGGCAGGGCTTCCCAACCTGGGGGCCAGAGACCCCTTGCTTAATAGTGTTAGCATTGGTCCATGACATAAAAAAGGTTGGGAACCCTTGCTTTAGGAGAACAATTTACTCCACTTGACTAATTGCACTACTGCCACAATTATAAAGCTCACATTTACTTCTGTTACTAAAATACTCAAAAATTCTCGGGATGAGAGTATTGATCACCCCAGTATAGGAAGGATGCTGAGGCTTTGGAGAGGGTGCGGATGAGGTGTACCAGGATGCCGCCTGGTTTCGAGGGCATATGCTATCATGAGAGGCTGGACAAACTTGGGTTGTTTCCTTTGGAGGACTGGAGGCTGAAAGGAGAACAGATAAAAAGGTTTAACAAGATCATACAGTGTCAGAGAGTATCTGTTTCCCAGGGTAGCAATGTCTAATACCAGAGGGAATGCATTGAAGGTGAGAGGGGTGCTAAGTTCAAGGGGGAATTTGAGGGGTAAGTATTTTACTTAGAGAATGGTGGTTGCCTGAATGCACTGGATTTAAGAGATGCTTGGATGGTCATATGGATGTATGGAAGATGGGAGAGATATGGACATGGAGGGATTAGTGTTTGGATGTTTTTGATTTGCTTTTTAGCTGGTTCAGCACAACACTGTGGGCAGAATGGCCTGTTCCACATCTTTATTTCACATGTAAATTTCCAGCTAAGCAGCCTGATTCCTGACTAGGAGCAAGAGTAGGTCACTCAAGCCTGTTGAGCCATTAATAAGATTGCAGCTGATCTGTGACCTCTGTCCTGCATTTCTATGTGAGTGTATATGGGAAAAACTACCATCTTACTCTTTCCCACACTGCATCAGAATGTGGATCCCAGATTAGCCTCTACAGCCACCTGAGGACCCATCAATAGACAACCCTTAGGGCAAACGTTCCCAACCTGGAGTCCAGAGACCCCTTGCTTGATGGTGTTGGTCTATGGTATAAAAAAGGCTGGAACAGCTTGATTTAAGAGAACAAGTGATTGCCTTACTTCCACACTTACTAAGTACGCATTTACATGTTATTAAAATACTCAAAAGGCTCTCAGGATAAGGGTTCTGGTTACCCCACTATAGGAAGGATGGTGAGGCTTTGGAGAAGGTGCAGAAGAGATTTACTGGGATAATGTCTGGTTATCATGAGAGGCTGGATAAACTTTTGATTTTCTCCGGAGCATTGGAGGCTGAGGGGAGATCTGATAGTGGTTTATAAGATTATGACAGGCATGGAGTATCTTTTTTCCACCAGAGAAGTGTCTAATACCAGAGGCTATGCATTGAAGGTGAGAGGGATAGGTTCAAGGGGGATGTGGGGGTTAAGTTTTTTACTCAGACTCATTGATGCCTGGAATGCGCCATCTGGTGTGGTGGTAGAGGCAAATACTTTAGAGACTTTTAAGAGACGTTTAGAGAGGCACATCAATGTAAGGAAGATGGAGGGATATGGACATTGTGTAGGTGGGAAAGATTAGTGTTGGTGTTTTTGATTTGATTTTTTAGGTTTGGCACATTGTGGGCTGAAAGGCATGCCCTGTGCTGTAGTGTTCTATATGTTCTGAAGAGTAATTTTGTTCGAAGTGGAGCTACACAGCGATTCCAGGATTCTAGAATAAACCTCCAGCTGAAGACCAAAAGATGTTTCACCTTCTCTAATGGTTACAAATCTAGTTCATCCAATGCAACACACAAAATGCTAGAGGACCTCAGTAGGTCAGGCAGCATCTATGGAAATGAGTCAATGTTCAGGGCCAAGATCCTATCACGACTGAAAGGGGGAGAAGATGCCAGAATAAGGTGTGGGGGTAAGCAGCTAAAGCCAGGTGGGTGGGAGGAGTATGTAGAAGCTGGGAGGTGATAGGTGGAAAGGCAAAATGCTGGAGGAGGAGGAACCTGATAGGAGACAGAAGACTGCAAATGCTGGAAGAATCAAGTAGCAGCCATGGGCAAGGTCACTGTTTCAGATCAAGGACCTTTCATTAGAGCTGGAAAAGAATACAAGCGTGTTTCAAGTTGCAGAAAATAGAGGGGATGCAAATAAGAACAGACTGAAATTATGAAGTACATTAAAGACAAGCAGTAGACAGAATGTGGAAAAAAATGTAAAAAGTTACATCCAAATGGAGAAAGGCAGATACCCAAAATTAAGATTGTACACCACAGCCTAAAAATGTGCAATTATGAAGAAAGAATTGTATGAGGTGCTGTTCCTTAAACCATATTTAGAGATACATTTTAACCTTGGCCTAATCACAAGAGTTTTCACTGAACTATTAACTTGTTATCTTTGGACTGCGGGAGGAAACCCACGAAGAAAATGTATAAAATCCTTTTATAGGGCACTGGAATTGAACTCTGAACCCTGCACTCCAAGCTGTAATAGCATTGTGCTAATCGCTACAGTACCACAGGAAGATGGAGGTCAGAGTTGGATGGAGATTTAACACAATAGGTGCCCGTTCTTGCAGAGTAATGGAAATATTCCATGACATGATCATCCAATTTCAGTTTGTTCTCCAGTGTAAGGAAGGCACATCACCTTCACTGCTTTACTTGGCAAGGCCGGTTGTGTCCATGTGGTAAAATGGAATTAGAGAGGGGCAATGGTTTGTCAGTAGCCAGTGATTAATAGATCAAGGAAACCAGTTGGATCATTCTGGAGACATATAGATAAAGAGGTGATGGCAGTATAAAAATTCAGTATCAATCACAAGAAAATCTGCTGATGCTGTAATTCAGAGCCTGATGAAGGGTCTCCGCCTGAAACATCTACTACTTACTCTTTTCCATAGATGCTGCCAGGCCTATTGACTTCCTCCAGCATTTTGTGTTGCAAAGAATTTGATGTGTTGGGCTGAGAATTCATTATGCAGGGAACTTAGGGCAGATGAAGCCAAGACCTCTGCTGGGGTCTGATTCTTCAGAATGAGAAAACAGCATCAGTCAGTACTAAACAGACAAGGACTGGATGAGCCAGAGGAAAATATAACCCAGATGAACTCAGCAGAATGTGTGAGAGTCTAAACAGCTTGTTGGTGACAAATATGGTGGAAGGGTAACAAAATTGTTAACATTACACTTGAGAGAGTGCCCGCAATTGGAAAGTTTGGGTTCAATTCCCATTGCTGTCACTAAGGGGCTTGTTTATTCTCCCCATGACCATGTGGGCTTTTCCAGGTGCTGCAAGATGTAGGGGTTGAGGTTAGGAAGTTGTATACCAAAAGCATGGTGACACTTCCTTAAGACTGTGCTTGTTGTTGTTGTATCAATGTACAAGTGACAAATTACCTGACTGCAATGCAGTCTCCATTAAAATGGCTGGGAAATTTACTCATCTGAGTGAACACTGACAGACATGAAGCACAAATCAATCTGTTTTAATGGGATTCACTTAATTTATTATTCTGCACTGCCTTTTGAACAAATGGACAGCTCAAAGCAGAGGTTAGTGCCAAGTCAACTACAGAGGAGAAAAAACAATTTTTCAATATATTTAGAACCCAACCTCAGGAGAAACATCTCATTCAGTAATGCCCCTATCACTAGCTGCCTGGGACAATGACACTGGCAGCATACAGTTTTAGTGCTACAGCCCGAGGCTGATGTCATCTTCAAGCAAGAAGCAATTTTGGAAATTTTCAACTGAAACTTCACTCCAGTGGGAAAAACAGCTCTATAAACAAACAAGCTGAAAAGGTCACTGGTAACTTTTTTTTAATGCAGTACCATTTCTTGCTGCAAGGAATGATAGCAATACACAGCCTTATGTGGTACACGATCGACTATAAACTAGCAGATTACAGTAAGGTTACATGGAACATTGAGATTTATAGTTTTTGTATAAAATTGTTAAGTACAAACATTTAAATTGGTGTACATTGCTCCTTCAAGTTCAGTTCCAATACAGAGCAACATTCCAAGTTGGTTCTCTAACAAATAGTTAGAGGATGGGTCAAGTTAAATATAACTTTATATATACTTTAAAACAATGTGAAAAGAACCAAATAAAGCATGAACTATTAACATGCGAACCAAAGCTATATATACATTTTCCCTGCTTTCCTCTGGCATCTGCCATCCGTCCACACGATCAGGACATACGCTCCTCAGGCTGCTTTAACTCAGCAGGTAAGAAAACCTAATCTACTCTGCATCCATAAACCAAGGCTTCAAATTAAATGCAAATCACAAGTGCAAGCAGGGCAGAGTTCCCTAAAGGCCGGATGTAAGTGTGCTACTGAAATCCAACAGCACTAATCCATTAGTAGAGAGGGGAAAAAATAAATCAAGGTTTAAGAAGAAAAGTCTGTCTTGGGACCAATAGCAACTCAAAATAAGAGGAAATGACCCAACTTCAAAGGCTTCTAATAAGCATTGACTATTTTATCTTCCACTTGAAGGCCAAGCTTCAGCCAATTTCTACAAAGCAAAGTCTTGACATGTGAAACAGCATCTTGATCTGGTTTAAGATGCACAATGGGAGTTAAAATACTTTTGGTCTTGAGCAGTTGTCACAATGATAGGAAGCACACTTAAAAATATATCAACCTATTTCCTTTGAATTAAACCTTTCAGACTGGCCAATTAGTTGGGGCACCAAACTACAAACCTCTATTTTATGTTCTACAACAGGGGGCAAAGTCAACCAAATTCAAGTCTGTCACATTCTCTATTTTAAAATTCAAAACTGTGTTCATGCAAGTGCTAAGAAAGAACAATCTGTCCAGACACTGATTTTTAAAATGCTCAACTCTCAGTATCAGAATGTGGACTGACTGAAGCCCTCAGACTAGTCTAATGGGCCCACCAGTACAGCAATGTTTAACAGTACTAAACAAATGATGGATCAATTCTTAAATTATTCTAACACATGACTTGAAACCAGAAATTTATACTGAATGGGATTATAAGGTTCAAAGCGTTTGCATGAAATAAAATTGAAGTACTTAAATCCCAAACCCAGCAACAGACAGAAAAAAAATGACGAGGCTAACATTTCATAGAAAATCTTTTAGCAAATTATAAAAACAATTCCACAACACAGTTTATTCTGCACTGTTGACAGGAGATTGCTCCCGAGAACCAGACCAGGAACGGGCCGATTTACCGGGAGAATTTGACCGTGATCTTGACTGGCTTGGCTTCCTGCGGCGCTTAACGTCTGGCGAGCGGCTTGGGGAGCGAGATTCATTTCTCTGCCGCTTGGAATCACGAGTAGCTGATCTGCTACGAGAGCGAGACCTGCTACGGCTTGGCGAACGGCTTGCAGATCTGGAAGCGCTTCTGGAACCCTTGTAGCTACGGGATCTTGAAGAGCTTCTGGAACGAGATCTCGTCCAAGATCTGGAAAGACAAATCCAAAATTCAATCATTCTGCCGAAGGGTCTTGGGCCAAAATGTCAACTGTGCTCGTTTCCTAGATGCTACCTGGCCTGCCGAGTTCCTCCGGCATTTTGTATGGGTCATTCAATCATTCTAGAGTTTTCTTCCATGCAGTGGTTACTAGCTCACCCTCAACTAAGTCATACTACCTCAATTACAAAAGTGAAGCAAAATACATGCAAGTATGAGGCATAAATAGTAGTTAGGACAAAGTGCAGGAGTGTAACTTTGATGACATCACATTTTCCAGTCCTGGTGTTAGAAGCATGCTAGACTCTATTTGCATTGATCAAAGCTAGTATATGAATGGGCTAAAAACATTTTGAAAAAGCCCAAAATCTAAACTGGTGGAGAATAAATTAAAACATGGAAGTTTGCTCAGATTAGAACAGAGGTTCCCAACCTTTTTGATGCCATGGACCAGTACCATTAAGCAATGGGTTCATGGACCCCAGGTTGGATTAGAGGCTGCACCAGCATTGACAACACTTACTCCTCTTTGGGTCTCTCCACTTGTTTCAGATCGATTCCAGCAGGTACAAGCTAGAGATCTGTGCACTTTTGAATTGCATGCAAATAACAACCCCAAGCTTGCATTTATTTAATCCATTTTAGAATTAAACAGCAAATGAAAGATTTCAAACCCATAAATTTCCTTCATCTCATCCTCCGGCACTCCCAATTAAGAATTCAAGTCCACAATCTGTGCTAGTTACCTGTGACGCCGTGGCTCTTCAATTAATTGGACCCTTCGCCCACTGATCTCTTTTCCATCCAGCTTATCAATCGCATTTTTCAAATCACTGTAAGAAGCGAACTCCACAATGCTACAGCAAAGACAAAAATCATGAGTCAGGAACAGATGATTCTACAAGACCAAAAAATGTACGACGACAAGAACGATTTCCAAGGTTACTTATTAGCAATTAAAACTAGCATGCAAATCACAATTGAGCAGATTTTAGTTTTGAAATGGCCAAGCAAAAAAAAATGTCTGCACAGATAGCCACTTCCTGGTCTGATCTGAGGTAGAGCTGGCAGTGCACTGGCAACATAGCTGAAGAATATACCACATTAAATAGTAAATCTATACACCCCTCTTTCCAAGTGTGTGCCCATCCTTTCCTGAAGTACATGCTGAAATCTCTCCACTCTTCCAAAAAACCAGCAGAGTTTGTCCAAAGAATAGGATTATTTTCCTGCTCTAAGACTTCAATGCAGAGTCCACAGCTTCCTTTAGTCATCCAAACATGCAAGCTGCCAGGTGTACAAGAATTAAATTTTTGATTTCAGGTTTCGTCTTGGTGTTCAAATTGCACTTGCAGCCATGATTCCAAGATCCTACGTAAAAATGAAGTTGAGCCAAATCTTCTGAGACCCGGTGGCAAATTTTATGCTCTTCATAATACCAAGGTGAAGCATCACCTACATTTCAACTCACAACTTTAGTCCAACTAGAAACTACAACCAACACTGTGGACTCCCTCAGCAGCAAATTCCAACTGTTTCACCTCTTCTGCCCAAGACAAACAGCATTTCAAGGGAAATTAAAACGACTTCATTTAGGTATGCTAGAAATGGTGTATATTTGCTGGTTGCCCACCGTGTCCAATGATGACAGGAATCCTGAGTTTTTAAAGTGCAAAAGCTACCGCCCTAGGGTAATTCCACTCTCAACCTTGTAAGTCCAACACCAGTGACACATACAATCGTTACAATCAGAGGTCTTCCTTGGTTGCCTTGGATGACCATGACATTTTGTGCCTTGTCTTGCCCTTTGTTCTCCATGAAGCAACTCAACACCACCTTCATGGCCGCTGGATCTCACCGTACATCTTATCTGTCCAGTCCCCCAGAGCTGACCAGTTATGAGGCCCACCGGCTACCCTCATCTGGTTTAATGCGCCTGTCGAAGTGGTGTGCTGGGGCATGGCCGCTGCTGCATACAAACAGCTACTTGAAGTCACAGGTGAGTTGAGTATCTGGTGGGGACCCAAGATGAGCTGCCCTGGAATGGACGCGCCAAGCCCTACGTGAGATAGCAGCCACGTACCACTAAGATAGGGACATGCCTGTCTTAGGGTGTGTGGGGTGTCCAGGGAGGGCTAGCACCTCTGGTGTACAATTAATCTGTTAAATATGCAATGCACCAGCTAGTTTGAACTTCATGTTAATAACTGAGTGGGAAGATTGCATTCTCTTACCCTTCATTATTGTGAACCCTATGAGCATCAGTGAAAGTCACTTCACCTGCCTGTCGCATGATGTCCTTGAGATCCTACAAACAGGAAAAACCCTTAATGGAATTCACACAGGAACAAACACACAACACAAATAACCACCAGTTAATTGCCTCAGAATTGGGATGTCATGCTATGAGCCCCTGCAGATGTGGATTGCTTATGGTACAGCTGAATGTCTATACTTTACTGGTCAAAACCTCCCTCCTCCACAGCACAAAGTTAAGGAATGCTAAAAACAATTAACATGCTATGGAACAAATGCATTTCTAGATTAAGAATTGGTGCTTCAAAGCTCCTGTAATAACCTGATCAATACTTAAAACTACTATCTTCAATATACGAGATGCCTAAGTAATCAGGCTTCCGTCAAATGGTGCTCAACCATGTGAGGGGAAAAATTTGGTTGGTAACAGCTCAAATTGATGAGAATTTATCAGTCATGCTGATAAGAGGTTGGGTTCAAGAATCATTCCTTCAACTTAGAGACTATTTAAAAAAAAACAGCTGTTTCCCTCCGCTTTAGATGCAGATTTTGGTCAAGGGTAGGGAGAATGGAACAATGGTAATTTCAATGTTATTCTTGCCTCCACCCAACACTGGGCACTTTGATTGCTCGACTGCCACCCGTAGCTTCATTCAAGAAGTCACTGAATCAATAATGCACAAGATGATCCTCATGGGACCTATGGAATTATAGATCACTGAAGGGGAAAGAAACCTTGTGTTCGATATCATGACATCCCCATTCCACACATTAATAAAAATATTAAATTAGCCCTAGGTTACCCAGACATTTACAATTTTAGGCAACCATCCAAGACCTACATGAAGTATCTAAGCAAAGGGTGCACCCACTCAATACAATACCCTCTCGACACAGCTTCTTGGGGCATGGCCCTCCCTCAGTGGCACCGAATGTGCCTGCCACCCTGGGTAAGTGCCACCAATAATCATGGGTTGGGTGAAGGCTCGGCCACCTTAAGTCAATCTCCTGACAAGCCTCCGAGCGAGATCGACACGTGTTATTTTCCTTACACCAGGACTGGGAATGCGACAGGTGTCGACGCCATCGGTGACCCTAGGATCAGTACAACCCAGAACCCGCGTCCAGCTGCCTGAATAATCGTGGGAGCCGACTGGCAAATTAGTCAACACGGGACTTTTCCAGATACAGGACGCGACAACACGAGTAAAGGGAACTCCTGGTCAAAATGCCAATGACCTCACGACAAGCTGCTAAACAAAGGTTTTCAAATTTAGTCAAGTGGTCATTAATTGCCAACAATATTAAGCCATCAGATTTATACAGTGTACAATTATCACAGTTAAATAGGAGTAAAACTGGAGAAGTTAAAATTTAAAAAAAATCAGAAATTTAATGGGTAGTCATTTAAAAAAATTTGAGCAGAATACCATTAGATTTCATAAAAACTGAGCTTCCCTAGATCATATTTTCACAAAAATAACCCAATATATATCATGCAGTATTACTTGTGAATGTCTGTGGGTTAATGTTACAAAAAGGGATTGTCCACCTGGTAACATTCAACATACACAACGGGAAGAGGGAAGGACAGGCAAGGTGACCAAGCACCAGCACAAAATAATGCGAGGAAGCATTTGCCTCTGTAGTAATTAATATCGAACAAGACCTTCTGGCCAAGGTACAGAAGCATTAACATGCAATTCAAGTAGATTGGAACAATGATGGCCTGGGTCAAAAAAACTGGGGAATTGTAAAGCAAATCTCCCTATAAACCACATTCTCAACCTATTATTCCCTCCCTAGAAACCTCTCCAATAAAATCTCACCCATTAGGCTCCCCATCCCCCCCCCAACCAAAGACGACAGACAACTAATGGGAGATAAGAGTATTAAAGCTGTGTGTAAGTAACTGATTGGAAGAATGGATGGATGTGTGCACAATGTAGTTACGCAATGGACCAAAAGCTCTACTGACAACAAGTGCTTTATTTGGTCATGAACCTTCAAGGTCAATTTAGACTAACCCGTTGTAGCAAGGTGGACTGAAGCTCATTCTGCACCATTTCCAGAGAGCAACATTTTATTGACAGTCATCTCGTAAGCCACTTAATTTGATGATGATGGCAGTGGCAGTAACACCTCAGAGCAAACTGCTCACCCTTCGTTGATAAACGACAAGTACCTGCCTACGATCCAGGAAAATTATCCATGCAATGAGTTGAGAGAACAAAAAACAAAACCTAGAAGCCACAAATACATAGTACCATATTTGCTGAGGAAACAAGATACAGTAAATAGGTTAATAATTAGCGCTGCCATTAACTCAATGGACCTCACTCCTACAAATTATTCATATTATGAACGCAGTTTCCTCAGGTCCAATGGTAAAGGAAGCTATGGGTTATATTTATGAAGTTATGACCCATGTGTTTTAAGCACAGGCATCCATGAAAAATTGAATTTTAACAATTGTAGTCTGTTAAATTCTTGAAGCTTTATTTAACTTTGTTCACTCACCTGCCAACTAACACGAGAGGAGAGATTCTTCACAATCAGGCGGTAGTCCGTGCGAACTGGAGGTCCATATCTGAAATCAGCGAAAGCATCACTTGAAAGTGACAAAGGAAGCTGGAGCAATATGCACCCATATAGCAGCATCTAGCTGAAGAATCTCAGTTGAGTACAAGCCAAGATCCTTGATCACTTTTTATTTTGATGACACTATAGTACAATAATGTCAAAGAGTTCCAGTCTGAACCTAACACTGTGAAAGGATAGTCATGCTTCCGAAGTCCCACATTTTTGGTGAGGATGGAAATAAAAACACAGGAGAAAGTAGAAAGCTAAAATATAAGCAATGTTCAAGTCACATTGCCAAGTCTTGCTCTCAGCTTTTTTTCCCCCTGGCTCTGTAAACACACAACTTCCACTTAGCTTCTAGAAAAAACATATATAGAGATAATGAAACTTAATACAGGCTGATGATGGAGAGCAATTTGCTCTGAGGCACAGCCTATAAACATGTAAACAACCAGGATAAAAGTTGCTTAAAAAAGCAAGATTTACACATGACGAAGATGATAATACATAGCCAAATGTGACCAAAATTAAAAGATTGGCACAGAAAGCAGAAGTGAGTACGGATGTAATTAAGGCTTAGGAAAAAAGGAAGCCAAAACCCAGGGGACTGTGCCAAACCGATGGTCATTTCACTTATCACAGAATTCCAAGTGAAAGAACGGATAATCTGAT
This sequence comes from Mobula hypostoma, assembly GCF_963921235.1. NCBI lineage: Eukaryota > Metazoa > Chordata > Chondrichthyes > Myliobatiformes > Myliobatidae > Mobula > Mobula hypostoma. The sequence goes on along the minus strand of NC_086108.1, from coordinate 5,592,418 downwards.
GCTTTGTTAAGATCTTTTAAAAATAACACTAATCTTACACATCCCTGTTCATTTCCACATTCTTATCTGTTCTCTACCTCAGTCCACTGCTTCGTTCACTTCTGGGGCGATAGTAATTAAATCTTCCACCAAATCTGCCCCCTCCTCTCCGGGGTGGTGCCTTTGCAAGTTCCACAGTGATTCTAGACAGGAGGTTCGTTAAAAAAAACAAATGAGAAATGCTACATAGAAACCAGTTGCAACATACCTTGAAATATTTAATTAAAATAATTTTCCCAGGCATAAATTTTCAGTATCAAATAGCATTCTATCAACAGCACACATACAGGATGCAAACCATAACCAAACATAGGATCAAGTTCAACACAGACATTCCTCCATTCATTCTGAAGTGCTCAAATGCTAAACTGGGAGGTTGTGGTCCTACAAAATACATGCAAAGCAGATACAAACAGTTGATTAGAGCAACAGCCATTGTACTGAAGTGGCAAATGCCCAAATTCTACCAGTTTAATATTTGTCACTATCAGGATTTTTCTAGACTGATGAAATTAATTGTATACGAACACACACAAAACGCCGAAGAACTCAGCAGGTCAGGCAGCGTCAATGGAGGGTAATAAATTGTCAATATTTGGGGCTGTTTCTCCTCATTAGGGCCAGAAAGAAGGGGTTAAGAAGCCAGAATAAGGTAGTGGTTTAGGAAGGAAGTACAAGGTAGTTTGTGATTTCTGCAGTAGTTAAAGCACTTACCGCTCCCGGAACAATTCCTTCCCGTTGAGCTCATAAACTGCATCGTCAGCATCCCGAGCATCGTCAAATTCCTGAAATAAAGACAACAGGATTTCATTTTAGTTAATGCTTATAAAAACAGATTTTGATGTTAACAACTGAAAATTCAAATTTGACTATGGCAATAAATGAAACCATCAAGTTAAGCAACCTGCAGATGGGTGCCAATTCAAAATTACCTCGAAACTAAAGAACACAATGCTTGAAATGGATCCCACAAATTGATTCAACAAACTAATAGAATTCAGGGTCAGCAAAAATCAAGAGAAACGATGATAGCTTACAGAAAATTAAGAACTTTGAAGTTTAATTGCTATGGTTGCTGTACTACATCAGAAATCAGGTGAAATAATTCACTAAAATTACTCAACCACTGAACCACTTGGGAAATGGAATAAAACATGAACAGAGCCATTTTGAACTGTGCCCTAATTGAGTACTTCAGACAAAAAATCTAGAGTGGCAGTATCAGAAAAAAACATTTCCCACGATTGATAAGAATTCTGTACTTATAGGTAAGTGGAAAGTATCCAAACACACCCTAAATGGTGACTTCGATGGTGGAAAAGCTTTCGAATGTCAGGAGGCAAAAGTCACTTAATGTCAGATATTGTCTCTAATGTGCTCCTGCAATTGTATTACATTGATGGCCCACAGGAGTTCCACTAATGAATGACCTCCAGGGCATTAAGGGTCCTGGCAATACTGATACCATTAAGTGATGGCACATTCAATATTCCTTTACCTTTTGTACTTCTGGAAAATTAACTTGTGTTTCCAACCCAAAGTGAAACTTCGATCTGATTAACATTTACCAACCAGACTGACACAAATATATATCCCACGCTTGTGCTGAACTTTAAATAAGTCAGTTAAATATGGGACTTAAACAGTTAACTGTGCAAAAGCAAGCAATTACTGAGGTAATTGAGACATCCTTGAAAGATGATATGCTGTTTTATGCAGTGAAGCTGTTCTTTAGCCCAAGTGGTTAGGGCATTGGGCTCACGATCTGAAGGTCGTGGGTTCAAGTCCGGGCAAGGCAGCATGTTCTGTCTTTGAGCAAAGCACTTAACCACACACTGCTCCAGTCCACCCAGCTGAAAACGGGTACCGGCAAATGCTGGAGGTTAACCTCGCAATAGACTGGCGTCCTATCCAGGTGGGGGTCTCTCGTGCTCAGCCGCTTCACGCCACAGAAACCGGCATAAGCACCAGCCTGATGGGCCACACTTTAACTGTTACAAAAGCAGCCATGAGGCTGTTCAAACAGAGCAACCGTTGATTGAAACAAACTCAGATGTACTTCACATAGTATTCCTGTTCCGATGGGTTACTTTGTATCTGACTTGGACAAAAGTCAACAAGAATAACCTAGTTGTAAAACAAAATGATTTATTGTATTAGAAGCTCACATTTGTTCCAATTAATTGGATAGTTTCGATAGAACTAAAAGGTGATTGACAAAAATCTCAGAAATTATTCTAGAATGGGAATCAACAAACGTGAAATACCACTGCTTTAATATTTACTTGCAATTAATTGTTCATTGTGAAATTCATTATGTAAAATCATGCTCATTTCAGATTTTGTCCTGTACTTACCACTAGCGATTCTAGTCAAGGACATTACATAATATTGATTTTTCCAAACCATATTAAGAGAATCACCACTAAACCAAAAATCTAGCAAGACAACCCGTGCTGCAATTAATGCTTGTTAAAGCAGTAGCAGCCAATTAAAAATGTCAAAGCACAAGTAAACAGATTACTGAGAGATTGGTGGTGGGAGAAAGGGAAATAAAATACTAATCTATAACGGTAGAAACCAACTCTTCCAGCCCACTCTAGAGTTTGTTTTACATAACACCCCTCCAATCATTTGACACCGCTATCAAGGTGACTATTCCCTTCTTTGTGTGTGGGTAGCCTTTAAATGCACTGGTAATCATCACAATCTCTGCCTTTGGTATTGGGCACCACATTAACAAAATTCCCCACAGCGATGTCTTTTTTAAACTTCCTGTTATGAACTGACATTGCAGTAAATGTTACCATTATCTAGATGTTCAAACATCTGGGGAAATGCAGATTTGAGACCAGTACACTCTACAGGCCTTACAATGTCTCAGAGTACACTTTACACTTGTACGAGGACTGCTTTTGAACAATCAGTACGGTACTAACCAAGGTTCAATACAGCCATAGCATAGCTTTTGTTTTCAATATCAAAGTGTGTATTTGTAAAATGACCGCTCTAACCCATAATATTTTAGAGAATTATTTTATTAATTTTTTTGCACAAGGCCCTCATTAGGTGTAAATATCACAACCTCCTTATTGTTCCTCAAAAGCAAGCTACAGCCTATTTTCAAATAGTGAAGTTGCTATTTGCATTTTTATCGCTCCTCAGTACTTCGCCCACTTCCTCCGAAAATACAGCCTCAGGATACAGGGACGTCCATTTCGAATGGAGACGAGGAAGTATTTTTTTTGCCAGAGGGTAGCGAATCTTTGGAATTTGTTGCCACAGGTAGTAGCTGGGAGGCCAAGGGATTGGGCATAGTTCAGGCAGAAAATTGGGGCTGTGAGGTAAAATGGATCAGCCATGATGAAATGGCAGAGTAACCATGATGGGCCAAATGGCCTAATTCTGCTCCTAAAGCTTATGGTCTTAAAATACATCGCATCTGTGGATTAAGAAATGCAATGTCCAAATTATTATTGTGAACATTAGTCCTATCACAGTCCCTTGCAGATAACCACTACAAACTGGCTTTTACAGAATAGCTATCCTTTATCCCACTAAATCTATTCTGCTACTGTTCTCAAATCTGCATTCCCCAGAGTGTTTGAAAATTTATTACATTTTCAAACTCGGGAAAGTCAAAGTTACATTTTAAAGTCCTTTACAGTACAATTCCTGGCTCCCTCTCAGCATTACCCAAACATGCTTTGAAAAGCCCAAAACTGAAGGCAACTGACACATACACTCTGCAGCTGCAATAAGGTAATCAGCAAATGTTGAAATTCAAGTTTAGTTGTCATTCAACCATACATGAATACAGCCTTTGGGGACAATGTTCAAAACACAGTAACAACATTCATATACAGCTAGCTCATTATATACTGTGTCAAATCACATAGACAATCACGGCTTTTTCATGACCATAACTGTTCTTGGTAAACTTCTCTACAGAAGTGGTTTGCCTTTGCCACCTTCTGGGCAGTGTCTTTACAAAACAGGTGACCCTGGCCATTATCAATACTCTTCAGAGATTGTCTGCCTGGCATCAGTGGTGGCATAACCAGGATTTGTGATCTGCATCACCTGCTCCCATGGCTTCACATGACCCCGAGCCAGGGGCAGGGCTGGTGGTGCTACTCACTGCCCAAAGGCAACTTGCAGGCTAGCGGAGGGAAGGAGCATCTCACACCTCTTCATCTCCACAATGCCACCCACCCCAGAAGGCACATTATATAGACAGTAGGCACTTAAGTGCTACACAACATGAGCAGAGGAGGAAACAAACAAGTCACATTGAATTTAAATGTCAAAGGCAAAATACTTACCACAAATCCAAACCCTCTCTTCAGGTCGATTTCACGGATACGTCCATAACCTTTGAAGAACTTTTCCACATCACGCTCCCTCACCTGAGGGCTCAAGCGACCAATGAACACACGGCAACCATTCATTTTGAAATTTTATCTGCTCTGAAAAATATTGTAATAGAAATCCAGTATTAAGACCCAGGATTTTCCAAGGATCAAACTGAAGCCATGTACACAGACCAACAGCCCACAAGCACCAATGAGTCCTGAAGAAGAGTCTCAGCCCGTAATGTCAACTGTTCATTCCCCTCTATAGATGCTGCCTGACCTGCCGAGTTCCTTCCTGCCCATTATAAATCATACAAAATGACCCCATTGGTTACGTGGTCTTGCTTTTTAAAATAGTTACTTCTGAAGGTCAGATTGACAAATTGCCTTATTACATTTTAACAATAACTAAAGAACAGACACCACGTTGGTGATTGCTAAAAATTAACAAAACTGAATGGTATACAACTAGCTTTTGTTGGTAACACTGGTCCGCAAATTACAGCACAGAATTAGGCCCTTCGGCCCATCTAGTCCATACCAAACAATTTAAACGACCTACTCCCATCGATCTGCACCCAGACCTTAGCTCTCCATACCCCTGCCACCCATGTACCTATGCAAACTTCTCTCAAAAAGTTGAAATCCAGCTCACATGCACCACTTGTGCTGGCAGTTTGGTCCACACTTCAGATAGCACTGGGAAATATGCAGAGACGAGGTGGAATTGACCCTAACATTGAGGCAAACAGCCTTCTGCCAAGGGACAGATCAGCAATAGCAAATGCATGGTCCAGAATCAGGCTATTTGGCCCATGATAGCTGATCTATTTCCCCTCTCAGCCCCAATCTATAAAGCCTCACGACAACACTTCATTGAAAACAATGAAGACAGGTGACATTATACCAATAAACACATCCAAGCAGCCATTAAACGTAGAACAATGATGAAAGCTACTTATGGATTTATCAGCCAGGAATCTAAACCTTTGGAGAAATTTCTCCAATGCAGATCTGGAGCTTGAACTGTTATTATTAGCATTAAACCGAAAGAAAGGCGAAGCTTTTAAAAATCAAACTTCCTTTTTTCAAGCGCCTTCTCAGTTCAAATTTAACTGGATTAAGTTTTTAATAACCATGTTCTTTCTCACTCATTTAAAATTTTTAGTAGCCATAAACGGATTAAAACTAAATACCAGAAAATTAAAAATACAAAAAACACGCTAAATATAAAAAATCTAATTACCAAAAGACTACCCTTCTAGAAAACACCAAACACGTAGAAGTTAATAGTTACCTCAAAATTCTATTATAAAACCTTAAAGGATAAGCTTTTACTACAATAAACCACGCTTTTTAAAAAAAACCGATGAAAAAAAAGAATTCACCAATTCCACTCGCTATCTTAAACGAGGGAGGAATATAGAAGAGGATTTAATTCGTCCTTTTTTTAAAAAAAAACCTTTAGACGTTGAAATCTGTTAACCAGTAGACAATATTTCAGACACATCATCAACCTTTTAGAGAGAAATAAACAAACAGCGAGAAAAGCGTCAATTTCCTTTCCGGAAAGAAAATGAGATTTATATAAAAATGTCGATGAGAAACAGGACCAAACGCCAGCCAAGAGGTTAGTATTTTTGGGGAGGTGACCGAGGAAAGGGAAGGCGAGGGTCTTTTTAAAAAGACAGAAGTACAAAAGCCGTTCGAGCGACGCCGAGAAGGTTCTAGAAAAAAAACAACAAACAGTTTTAAGCGACGGGGCGGCAGCGCCCTCCTTCTCCCCTCCCCCACGCAGCCAGGCCGGGCCTGAGCCGCCCGCCACAGCCTCCAAACGCCGCTCCCTCAATCCTCCTCCCACTCAGCCAGCTCCCTGCCGCACCTCAGGCGCCTATTACGGCCTCTCCGGTGAGCTCTCCCCGTCCACTCAGTACCCCCACTCCGGTTCGCTTCGCTCCCGCTTCTCCTCCGCTTCTCGGTCACTTCGACACCTACGTCGCGCTGCAGTGAAACGGGGCCGCCGACTCCGCGCTGCACGGACTGCCCTGTGACGCAACCTCCAGCCCCGCCCCCGCCTCTTTACCGATACGCGAATTCGCTCCACCTTCGCCTGTCAATCATCGCCCGCCCGTTGTCAATCACACTGGAGTCTGGGATCCGCCCCCGTCCGCCAATCATCGCCCCCACGCTGTCAATCACACTGGGTCTAGACCCCGCCCACATACATCAATCAACGGCCGTACATTGTGTCAATCACACTGGATCTAGGACCCGCCCCCAGACCCACTGTCAATCATACTGGGTCCTCATATTGTTTCCTAAATAAGAGAAAATCTGCAGATGCTGGAAATCTGAGCAACAAACACAAAGTGCTGGAGGAACTCAGCAGGCCAGGCAGCATCTATGGAAAAGAGTACAGTCGACGTTTCGGGCTGAAACCCTTCGGCAAGTCCTGAGCCATACTAGAAGGGCTGACTGCGCGGCTCTGTCACTCTCTGCTTCTCTCTCCCTTCACTTACCAGACCTCAATCCGGTCCGAAACCTCGACGCTTTTCCTAGACGCTGCCTGGCCTGCTGAGTTCCAACTGCATTTTGTATGCGCTGCTTATATTGTTTCTCCATGGTTGTTCCTCTTGGAGTGGGAGTTGGAGAGAGATATATTTTAAATTATATAAAGGGTAGTGATTTGTTATGTCCAGAGAATGCTTTCTGAAAGAGAAAGGAGATAGAGAGATGGTGAGAATGAAAACATGTGAGTGTAAAAGGATAAGAAAAAAGCGAGGTCAGGGGGTTGTGAACATTAACAACCTAAGGGTGGGGGCAGCCTGTGAGTTTTGCCACACATTCCTGCGCCAACAGTGTTCAGCGGAATACCACAAGCAGCACCGATAACAAAAGTAATACTCAGGAGCAGGTGTTGGAAATTCAAAACGACACACAAAATGCTGGAGGAACTTAGGTCAGGCAGCACCAGAGAGAAATAAACAGTCGATGTTTGGGGCTCTGAATCCTCATCAGGACTGGAATGGAAGTGGGTTTGGAGCCAGAATAAGGTGCTGGGGGGAGACTTCAAGTTATAGGTGGAACTAGATAAGGGGAAGGTGGACGGGTGGGTGGGGTGGAGATGAAGTGAGAAGCTGAGACATGATAGGTAGAAGGGGTTTTACACACACACACACACACACACACACACCTAGTTCAGCAATATATGCAAAGCAGATATTTTGGATTCTTGCATATCTATACAGCTGTCTCAGAACATCCCAATGACAGATCATTCAGGTGTTCCTGTTTATGTTCCAAAGTTTCAGGTGACTATTAAGAAAAGGTTATTGGTATTCACGTCTGAGATAGTTGCTATCACTTTAGCATTGGAATGGATCAAAGAAGTATGTCTCTGATTCATTCTTGGTCTTGACACCTTTTAACACAGGTATTTCAAATTGTAGGCCAGACATTCTTCTTGAGATTGGACAACATCTGTTAAGGCTGCAGGGTCTAGGCATGTGTATACATTCCCACCCACGTTGGGGTTAAAGGAAATGGAGACCATAAGACAAAGGAGCAGAAGTAGGCCATTCGGCCCATCGAGTCTGCTCCACCATTTTATCATGAGCTGATCCATTTTATCCTATTTAGTCCTACTGCCCTGCCTTCTCACCATAACCTTTGATGCCCTGGCTACTCAGATACCTATCAATCTCTGCCTTAAATACACCCAATGACTTGGCCTCCACTGCTGCCCGTGGCAACAAATTCCATAGATTCACCACCCTCTGACTAAAAACATTTTTTCACATTTCTGTTCTGAAAGGGCGCCCTTCAATCCTGAAATCATGCCCTCTCGTACTAGACTCCCCCATCATGGGAAACAACTTTGCCACATCCACCCTGTCCATGCCTTTTAACATTCGAAATGTTTCTATGAGGTCTCCCCTCATTCTTCTAAACTCCAAGGAATACAGTCCAAGAGCAGACAAATGTTCCTCATATGTTAACCCTCTCATTCCCGGAATCATTCTAGTGAATCTTCTCTGTACCCTCTCCAAGTGGCAGACATTCTAACCAAGCAATCACCTAAAATTAAGCATATAAATATAGTGGTGCCTTTGGATAAGAGGGAGGTGAAAACCATAATTTAAAAGTCTATTCAATTACTGTGGCAACAAAGTTCGGGTAAGGAAAAAAAAAGGCGGCATTTTTATCTCTCTGCTCCCACCTTAAACCTGTGTCCTCTAGCTCTGTTCTGTAGAAAAGATTCTGACTATCTATTCATACTATGCACTCAGGGGGTTCAGAGATGGATAGACAGTCAAATCTTGAGGACCGGAGTGAGTATGGAGCACAAACTAGTGCTGGGGAAAGGGGTGAGTCGCGAAGCTTGTTTTGTCCTTATGGACAAAATAAGAGCAAATGGCTTCCTTCCGTACACAGACCCTACTATCTTTCAATAAAAAGAACGGGATTTTCTTTCAAGACAGAAAATGTGCCAATTGCGAAATTGTACAGATTGTCAAACAACAGATGTCACTATCCTTTAAAAAAATCTCAATTAAGGAATTTGTTTTTAATTCCTTAATTGAGATTTATTTTAGAAGGATCTACTTGGAGGCCGGAACTTTTCAACGGCCATTTGCTCTCCCAAGCGAGGAATCTTTGATGATCGGAAATTGTCCGTAGTGCTTTAGATCCTGGATTATGAACATTTGGATTAAAACGCTTTTGCTTGAATTATTATTTGGAGCAAAATGGAAACCAGCGGTGTGTAAAATATGAGGCGATGGACGGGAAAGATTGTGTGAACCTTGCGGAAGGTAAAGTCGTGGGTCATGTTTAGCGGGGATGAGGGGCGCGGCCTAGAGACAGCGCCGAGGCCTCGGCTCACAGCCGAATCGTCAGGCCCCGCGGTTCGGTACCACGCTGGGCTTTGGATGACTATTCCATATTCCCGAGGTTAAATTACTAGGAGAAATATTATACTGTTTTTCCTTAAGTTTAGTTAATTCCCCTAACCCGAATAAAACAGTTTGATGGGATCTGGACTTACTGCCTATTACGTTTATTACCCGTTGTGGGCATTTCTGAGTCGTGGCTGAAAGAAGATCACAGTTGGGAGCTTAACATCTAATGACAGACATTGTGTGAAAGGACAGGCAGGTGAGCAAAGGCGGTGGATGGCTTTGTTGGTTAAAAAGGAAATCAAATACTGAGAGACGCGCCGTGGCATCACAAGATGGTTATTGTGTGAGAAAGGTTTGACAGCTTTGGACCTGCATTCGCTAGAGCTTATAAGAATGAGAGGGGTTTAATTGAAACCTGCCGAATATTAAAGGCATGAGTGGATATGGATGGGATATTTCTCGTAGTTGGGGTGGGGGGGAGTCGAGGACCAGAGAGTGCAGCCTCAGAATGGGACGTGGGTTCCCAATCTCTTTTATGCCATGGACCAATACCAGTAAGCGAGCCCCAGGTTGGGACCCCTTCAATACAAGAACATCCCTTTAGAACTGAGATGAGGAGGAATTTCTTTAGCCAGAGGTGAATCTTTGGAACTCACTGCCATAGATGGTTATACAATGCAATGCATCAGCTAGACCAAAGTAAAAGTCACTAGCCAGTGACAGGAGTGGATGTTAAGAGGAAGGAAAGCATCAGTGTTACAGCAGCATGAAGCAAACCATAAGGAAATTACACCAAATGTAATCTAAATCAGTTGGACAATATCATCAAAATCAAGAACATAATTGGAGAAGCCATTTGCGTGTCTTCTCAACAAATCCTAAGTATATGGGGTTTTAGATCCAAGCCTGAAATAAACTTCTCTGTATGGGATTTTAAGGTTAATGTTCTATGACAATAAATAAACTATTCTGATAAATGACTTTCGAATCTGTTAAAATGATACAGAAGTAATCATCTAATGTTGATATAATAACTTGTTTCCCTGACTTTTAGATTTAAATTGTACATTTCATCACATTGGTTGTGGAGGCCAAGCCATTGGGTATATTTAGAACAGAGGTGGATAGATTCTTGGTATGTAAGAGCATCAAATGTTACATGGAGAAGCCAGGAGAATGGGTTTGAGAGGGATAACAAATTAGCCATGATGGAATGGCGAAGCAGACTAGATGGGCCAAGTGGTGCAATACTGCTCCTATGTCTTATCTAGATTGGAAATGCCATCTCCATCATCGAAACAGCATTTCATTGGACCCCTGAAGGGCGGAGGAAATGCAGGAGACCAATGCCATTTTGGCGCCATAATGTAGAGGCAGAAATAAGGACCCTTGAACTACACCTGGGGCACAATAGAGAAGATAGCCAAGGACAGAGATGGAGGACCTTCATGGCTGCCCTAAACACCAGTGGCATAATAGGCAGTAACAAACCAACCATCTATATTGGAAACAACAGGAATTCTGCAGATGCTGGAAATTCAAGCAACATACATCAAAGTTGCTGGTGAACGCAGCAGGCCAGGCAGCATCTATAGGAAGAGGCGCAGTCGACGTTTCCTATAGATGCTGCCTGGCCTGCTGCGTTCACCAGCAACTTTGATGTATGTTGCTTTATCTATATTGGAAATACTAGATTTAGACAATTTAATACAGAAAGGCAGGTTAAAATTAGAAGGGAAATTAAAACAAATACTAAATTTCCATAGAGTTCTGTTCCAAAGTGAGATTAGTTTTGACCATTCCAGTCTTTCGAATGCCTTTACTCCACAAAATGGTGACTGGCTTTCAGTGCATTTCCAGTACCGACGGAATTCTTTCTACCTCTTTTGGGCTTTATTTTCTTAAAAACTAAATGTTTATAAGCTGGTTAATTAATAGGAAAATTAAATTACCCATAGGTTTTCAAATGCAAGATGATTCTTCACCAGATGCTGTCACTCAGGAAGTAAATACTCAGGTTGAAGAGATGCTGGTAATTCCTAATGAGGGTCGAGACACCCCGAAAGATGAAGGAGCACAGAATCAGCCTGGTTCCCCTGCCTCTGCAGCAGCAATCGAGGAGCAGACCGATCTTCAGGAGGAAGCCGCCATGGACGCTTCACTGAACAGTATGTTCCATGCAATCTCTAGCAGCAAGGCTGTGATCAAAAGTCAACAAAAGGACGAGCCTGACCTGCGCTATGACCAGAAGCTGTCCATCGTCAAGGAACTTTTCTACTGCAAGCCAGTGGTTTTCCTCGAACGGTTTCACAAGATCATCAGAGAGGAGCACCTGGTCTGCTTCAGTCACTTGTCTGATAACTACGAAGTAACTTTCTACTGCAACGAGGTGCGGAAGTCATCAAAGAAGAAAAGTGCTCGAACAAACGTTCGCAACAAGAGATACGCGGCCCTGCAGCAGCTGATCAAAGGTAATGTGCAGAACACAAAATCGTTTCCCTGTCTGTCCTTTAGACTGCTGATGACAACCTCTTCAATGTCTTCCCCAGCGTGGGTCATGGAGCATTACAGCACAGAGGCAGACCCTTCAGCCTGTCTAGTCCATGTCAAACTGTTGTTCTACTTGGTCTCATTGACCTGCACCAGGACCACAGACCTCCGTACCCCTCCAATCCATGTACCTATCCAAATTGTATCCACCACTTCCGCTGGCAGCTCGTTCCACACTCACACCACCCTCTGAGTGAAGAAGTTTCCCCTCATGTTTCCCTTAAACTTTTCACCTTTCACCCTTAACCCATGAACTCCGGTTGTAGTCCCACCCAACCTCAGTGGAAAAAACCTGCTTGCATTTACCATCTATAAACCTCATAATTTTGTATATTTCTCTGTAATATGTTATTCATTTTGATATGGTTTTCCCTTGTACTACATCAATGGACTGATAGAGTGCCACAGGCCCTTTGGCCCATCTATTTCATGCTGAATTGTTACTCTGTCTAATCCCTTTGACCCTTGCGTCTGTGTACTGTGTACAAAATTATCTTAAATATTGAAATGGAATCTGCATCCTCCACTTCCTCTGGCAACTCGCACCACCCTCTGAGTGAAGAAGCCTCCCCTTTCACCCTTAACCTTTAGATTTAGTCTCACCTACCCACCATGAGTAAAGCCTACTTGCATTTACCCTGTCTACCCCTCATAGTTCAAAGGTTCACGTTAATATCAGAGAACGTATACAACCTGAAATTCATACTCTTCACGGACATCTATGAAACAAGCATCTCCATAAGATTAGCGATAGAAACATTGAAGCCATGAAATTTTGTATATTTTGTACATTAATTGTGGGTGACGAGATTCAGAGAATGATTCAGCTGTAGTGCGCATCACACAAACTGAATCAAGGTCTTGTTCTGAATCATTGACCATCTCTTTGCCTCCACAGATCTGCTCGTCCACTGAGTTACTGCACTGGTTTATTTTTGGCTGTGATTTAATCACCTTTTATCTTCCAACTGATCTCTTTGCCCCTTCCCCTCCTTTCCTTTGTAATTTAACATTTATTGTATCACCAATTTTATCCAGTTCTGGCGTAAAAGTCAGCGATTTGAAATGTTAACTCTTTATTCCTCTTTCTGCGTAACCTACTAATTCCAGCGACTTTGTTTTTATTTAATCGCCGATTTCTAGCATCTGCAGTGTTTTGCTTTTGTCTCTGTATCAAATTTGTTTATTTGCTCACCCAGACAGTCAGATTCTTTTTTTTCCCTCAGAGCAGAAATATAAATTATTAACACACAAAATGCTGGCAGAACTCAGCAAGCCAGGCAGCATCTATGGAAAAAAGTGCAGATAACACTTCAAGCTGTACTCTTTTCCATAGATGCTGCCTGGCCTGCTGAGTACCTCCAGCATTTTGTGTGTGTTGCTTGGATTTCCAGCATCTGCAGATCTGTTTGTGATGTTAATTATTAGACAGTACAAAGTACATTTATTATCAAAGTATGTTTACTGTATATTACACAACCTTGAGATTTGTCTCCCAAAAGGCAGCCACGAAACAAAGAACCCAGTGGGGGAAAGAAAAGAAGAGTGCCGAACACCCAGTGTGCAGAGGAAAAGAAAAACAAATCATGTGAACAGTAAACAAGCAAATAGCATTCTGAAGTTCACAAAGAGAGTCCTTCCAGGGACCCTTAGTTCAGCACAGAGCATCGAGCTGAACCAGTCGGGCCCCAACACCCTGACCTTTCCAATCTGACCTGGCGCCTAAAACATCGTCCAAACATTGGATTCAGTCGCTCTGATATACGTTGGAGCCCGAACTTGACTCTTCCAGTTCAGCCCGGTGCTTAAATTGTCATCCAAGCATCAGGTTCTGTTGCTTCGATGCACTCAGGGATCTGGACCCCGCTGCCTTGATCCACCCTTTCTGAGATTCGGCGCTTGGACTGTTTGAACTTCAGGTCTTCCTGGCCGTCTGCGATGAGCCCACTGCCTTGTCTCAGTTCTGTCACATCGAATTGCCTCCAAACCTAAAGGGAAGTTGGACACCCATTTAAGATGAGATGGAGAAAGTTTAAAGAAGATTTGAGGAGCAAGTTTGTGATGCTACTTTTAAGTTCTGTAAGAAGTTGGTGAGGCCTAATTTGGAGTATTATGTGTAGTTTGGTCATCTACCTACTGGAAAGATGTAAATAAGGTTGAAAGAGCGCAGAGAAAATTTACAAGGATGTTGCCGGGTCTGGAGGATCTGAGTTATGGGGAAAGATTGAATAGGTTGGGACTTTATTCCTGGGATGTAGAAGATTGACGGGAGATTTGATGGAGGCATTCAAAATTATGAGGGATATAGATAGGGTCAATGCAAGCAGACTTTTTTCCACTGAGTTTGGGTGGGAATACAACTAGAGGTCATGGGTTAAGGATGAAAAATTTAAGGGGAGCATGAGGGGAAACTTCTTCACTCAGAGGATGCTGACAGCGTGAAAGGAGCTGCCAGTGCAAGTGGTGGACGTGAGCTCAAGCTCAAAGTAAAATGGAAAAAGTCTACTTAATAAAAGCAATCTTATAAAATCTTTCATACTTAAGACTCAATACAAAGTTCAAAGTAAATTTTATTATCAGAGTACATGTTTGTCACCACATAAAGCCCTGAGATTCATTTTCTTGTGGAAAATCAGCAAATCGATAGAATAGTAACTGTAACAGGATCAATGGATGATCTACCAGAGTGCAGAAGACGACAAACTGTGCAAGTACAATTATAAATAAATAGCAATAAATAACCAGAACACGAGATAATGAGATAAAGAGTCATTTGTTGTAGGAACATTTTAATGATAGGTCAAGCCAGTGTAGTTACTTTTACATGGATGGTAGGTTTATGGCGGGCTATGGGAGTAGGCTGTTTAAATGCTTCAGCACAGACTAGATGGACTGAAGGGCCTGTTTCTGTGCTGTACTTTCCTAAAGTGTTCTTTTTACCCAGAGCATGTTAGATCCCTGGAATGGGTGACGGGGTGGCACTGTCTGCAGATACAACAGTGGTGTTTAAGAGGCTTTTAGAAAGGCACATGAATGGAAATGCATCATATGCATGCAGAAGATAATTCAGCATTGTGTTCAGTACAGACATTATGGGCTGAAGGGCCTGTTCCTTTGTGATACTGTCCTATGTTCTGTCTTCTCTATTCTTTACATTCTGATACACAATAGCAATGGGTGGGGGAAGGATACGTCTCTACCAAGTGAGGTGTAAGGCGCTCCTTCCCTCCGCTAGCCTACAGGTCACCCTGAAACGAAACACCTGATTAGGCTCCCCCCACCCCACCACCCCCAAGATCAGGGACACGTGAAGCCATGGGAGCAGGTGGTGGATGGTCGTATGAGCAGCCGGTGCAGATCACAAGTCCTGGTTGTGCGACCACTCACACCAGGCAGACGATCATTGAAGAGTATTGATAATGACTTGAGTCACACACTGCTCAGAAGACAATGACAAACCACTTCTGTAGAAAAATTTGCCAAGAACAATCATTGTCATGGATAGAGAAAAGATGAAAAGACAGATGAAAGCCATCACCCATGTGCTACAACAAGGTATATGATGATGATGACATGATCCCACCATGAAATACGAGGTCCAACACTCGGAGAGAACAATGTAAGGATGTCAAGCAATCTAGAATGATATCAGTGATCACCAGGACACGCTCTCTTCTTGCTGCTTTCATTGGGCAGGAGGTACAGGAGCCTCGGGTCCCACACCACCAGGTTCAGGAACAGTTATTACCCCACAACCATCAGGCTCCTGAACCAGTGTGGGTAACTTCACTCACCTCAACTATGATCTGATTCTACAACCTATGGACTCCCTTTCAAGGACTCTGCCACTCATGTTCTCAATATTACTTATTTATTATTATTATTATTTCTTTGTGTTTGCACAATTTGCCTTTTGAAGATTGGTTGTTTATCAGTCTTTGTATATAGTTTTTCATTGATTCTATATATACGTCACCATTTACAACCCTGAGATTCATTTTCTTGTGGGCATACTCAGTAAATGTATAGAATAATAACTATAACAGAATCAATGAAAGACCACCCAACTAGGACGTTGAACCAGAGTGCAGAAGACAACAAACTGTGCAATTACAAAAAGAAAGTAGTAATAATAAATAAATAAGCAATAAATATTGAGAACATGAGATGAAGAGACCTTGAAAATGAGTCCATTGGTTGTGCGAACAATTCAGAGATGGGGCAAGTGAAGTTATCCCCTTTGGTTCAGGAGCCTAATGGCTGGAGGGTAATAACTTTTCCTGACCCTGATGGTGTGAATCCTGAATCTCCTGTAACACTTCCCTGGCAGCAGTGAGAAGAGAGCATGTACTGGGTGGTGGGGAGTCTCTAATGATGCTGCTTTCAAGCGACTGTTTCGTGACTGGGAGGGCTTTACCTGTGATGTACTGGGCCGTATCCACTCGTTTTTTGTAGGATTCTCTGTTGAAGAGCATTGGTGTTTCCATTTAGGCTATGATGCAGCCAGTCTATATACTCTTCACCACATATCTATAGAAGTTTGCCAAACCTTTAGATGTCATGCTCAATCTTTGCAAGTTCCTAAGTAGAGGCGTTGCTGTGCTTTCTTCGTGTTTTACTGTGAATGCCTGCAAGGAAATGTATCTCAGGGTAGTATATGGTGTTAACTTTTGAGACTGCCAGCTTGCTTTGTGATGAATCATAAGTATCATATATATTTTTTTAAAACTGGTTTATATGTATATATTTTTTTAAAAAGTAGTGAGGTAGCACTCATGGATTCAGTGTCCATTCAGGAATTTGATGGCAGAGAGGAAGAAGCTGTTCCTGAATTGTTGGGAGAGTGTCTCAGGCTCCTGTACCTTATTCCTGATGAAAACAAAGCATGACCTGGGTGATGGGGGTCCTTAATGATGAATGCCACCTTTTTGAGGCATCGCTCCTTGGAAATGTCCTGGATACTACGGAGGTTAGTGCCCATGATGGAGCTGACTAAGTTTACAACTCTCTGCAGCTTGCTTCGATCCTGAGCAGTAGCCCAACCCCCACCCATGCCAGACGGTGATGTAGCTCGTTAGGATGCTCTCCACAGTACCTCTAAGGAAATTTGCAAGTGTCTTTGGTAACATACCAAATCTCCTCAAACTGCTAATGAAATGTATCTGCTGTCGTGCCTTCTTTGTAGCTGCTTTGATATGTTGGGGCCAGGATAGATAGATCCTCAGATTCATTGACACCTAGGAACCAGAAATTGCCCTCTCCTTCCTCCCATATTCGGGGGTAGTGGGGGGAGGCATACATACTAGGGATGGTATGTTGTGGGTGTG
Source organism: Mobula hypostoma (assembly GCF_963921235.1). Taxonomy (NCBI): domain Eukaryota; kingdom Metazoa; phylum Chordata; class Chondrichthyes; order Myliobatiformes; family Myliobatidae; genus Mobula; species Mobula hypostoma. Next base: position 5,575,246 of record NC_086108.1, on the reverse strand, counting down.
CTATATTGGCACTGGAGAGCTGACCCAGCACTTCCCCAGACTCTGTTGGTCATTGACACAAATAACACATGTCACTGTACTGCATGTTTCAATGTCTGTGTGACCAGGTTAATCTTTAATCTCCTCAATCTCGGTGTTCCTTCGTCTTGCCAAGTCTGAATCCAAAAATTCCCATCCTAATATATTGCAGGTGCCTTTCATCAGAAAATTTACGGTGCTTTACAAAACTCTGCTACCGGCATCTCAATGGGAATGGGCTGTAAATGTTGACCTTCCCAGTGATGTCCCCGTTATATGCCTGAATTTTAATGAATTATAGTATCCAGCCCATTTTGTGTCACATCTCTGTTTCTGTGTTGTTCTGCCGAGTATGTTGGCCCTGGAAGATGTGGTGATAATTGGGGGTTGCCTCCATTACATCCTTGGGTGTGTTGGTTGTTATCTTAAATAGCGCATTTTGTTGCATGTTTCGATGTTCATTAAACATGTATCAGTCCAGCACAGGAACTGCCCCTTTGGCTCACAATGTTGTGTTGAAGCAATTAAATAAGTAATCAAATGGCCAACTAATCCCTTCTGCCTACACAATGTCCATATCCTTCCGTTTTCCTCACATTCATGTGCCTATCTGAACATCTAGTGAAAATCTCTAATGTATCTGCCTCTACCACCACCTTAGACAGTGCATTCCAGCCACGCTGTGTTTTTAAAAAAAACACAACAACTTGCCCCTCACACGTCGTTTGAAACTGCCCTTCCTTACCTTCAAAGCATGCCCTCTGGAATTAGATATTTCAACCCTGGGAAACAATACTCCCAGTCTACTCTGTCTGTGGCTCTCATAATCTTATATGCCTCTATCAGATTGCCCTCTCAGCCTCTGCCGCTCCAGAGAAAACAACCCAAGTTTGTCCAACCTCTCATTATAGCACATGCCCTCTAAACCAGGCAGCATCCTGATAAACCTCTCCTGCACCCTCTCCAAGCCCTCGCCATCCTTCCTATGGTGGGGTGACCAGAACTGTATGCAATACTCTAGATGCGGCCTAACTGGTTTTATAAAGCTGCAACATAACTTCCTGACTGTTAAAATGCAATGCCTCGGTGAATAAACGCAAGCTTGCCAAATGTCGCCTTAAGCACCATGTAGCCACTTACAGGATCTAGGAACTTGGACCCCAAGATCCCTCTGTTCGTCAACACCGTTAAGCTTTTGACTTGACGGTGTACTGTCTCTTCACATTTGATCTACCAAGAAGCAACACTTCACATTTGTTTGGGTTAAACTCTATCTGCCATTTCTCCGCCCATATCTGCAACTGATCTATATCCTGCTTGTATTATTTGCCAGTCTTCTGTGCTATCCACAACACCACCAATCTTTGTATCATTTGCAAACTTACTAGCCCACCCATCCACATTCTCATCCAGGTCATTTATATACATCACAATCAGACCACACCTGAGAAATAAATCTGAATACCCATCCTGCTTTCTGTCTTGAGCAGGAGTTCCCAACCTGGGGTGCACAGGCCCCTTGCTTAATGGCATAAAAAAAAATGGGAACCCCCCCCTCTAGAGCCATGTTTTTCCTCCCTTTTAACCCTTTATTTGTGTATTAAAATTAGCTCTCAATTAACCTTTACTGCAAAACTTCTCAGTGTTCTGCACAGATTTCCTCTCCCACTATTATGACTTATAGAATCTTGCCCCTATATCCCACCAATCAGGATAAAGATTATTTCCCTAATCTTTCTACGAAGTTCTTCACGAGGGACTTGAGGAGAATAGGGGTGACCTCACTGAGACTCACCGAATGTTGCTAGGCCTCGATAGAGTGGATGTGGAAAGGATCTTTCCGATGGTGAGGGAGTCTGAGACCAGGGGACACAGCCTCAGAATTGAGGGACGTCCATTTAGAACGGAGGTGAGGAACTTCTTTAGCCAGAGGGTGGTGAATCTGTGGAACTCGTTGCCACAGGCAGCTGTGGAGGCCAAATCATTGGTATGTTTAAGGCAGAGGTTGATAGGTTCTTGATTGGTCAGGGCAGAAAGGGATATGGTAAGAAGGCAGGAGTTTGGGTTGAGAGGGAAAATGGATCAGCCTTGATGGGCGGAGATGGGCCAAATGGCCTAATTCTGCTCTTTATCTTATGGTCTTATGGATGCTGCAGATGTTGGAAATCCGGAACAACACACACAAAATGCTGGAGGAACTCTGCAGGGCAGGCAGCATCTATGGAAATGAATAAACAGTTGATACTTTGGGCTGAGAGCTTTCTTCAGGACTGGAAGAGAAAGGGGGGAAATGCCAGAATAAAAAGGTGGGTGAGAAGAGGAGGAGGACAAGCTAGAAGCTGCTGGGTGAAGTCAGGTGGATGGGGGAGGGGAATGAAGTAAGAAGCTGGGAGGTGATGGGTGGAAAAGGCAAAGGGCTAGATTTGAAGGAACCTGATGAGAGAGAGTGGACCATGGAAGAAAGGATATGAGGAGACGAACCAGGGAGGGGTGATAGGCAGGTGAGGAGAAGAGCTAAGAGGCCAGAGTGAGGGATAGAAGAAGAGGGGGGGAAAAGTACCAGAAGGAGAAATCAATATTCATGCCGTCAGGTTGGAGGCTACCCAGACAGAATATGAGTTGTTGCTCCTCCACCCTGAGGTTGGCCTCATCGTGGCAGAAGAGGAGGCCGTGGACTGACATGTCAAAATGGGAAGGGGGATGGATATTAAAATGTTTGGCCTCTGGGAAATTCCACCTTTTGTGGATGCAGGAGAGGTGCTTCACACAAGGAAAGGAATCTTGCTCTGCACTGCATTAGAAGTGTCGGCTGGGATTTTTCTGAGGTACCTGTAACAACATCTGTCTGTCTTTACCCTGCAGATGGGGAGTACTTCAGCGATGAGCAGATGCGAACTCGAGACCCACTGCTCTACGAGCAGTACATCAGGCAATACATGACAGAGGAAGAGCTGTTGGCACAAAACAGCAGGAACCTGGGCGGCTCGATGAGTCTGTCAGATCTGCTGATGAACACATATCAGGAAAAGATCGTGCAGGAGAGGTTACAGTGGCAGCAGGAAAGGGAGGATGCCTGTGAAGAGGAGGAGGAGGAGGAAGAGGAAGACGAGGAGGAAGGTGCCTTTTTTTTTAAATTTTCGGGGCTTAAATTTGCTTGAGGGAAATGATTCAAAACAACCCTAAATGTTATCTCCTATTTATTTATTCAGAGATATGATATATGTTTGCGTGCAGTTTTGGTCACCCTACCTACAGGAAATGTGTAAATAAGGTTGAAAGATTACAGACAAAATATACAGGCATGTTGCCAGACTGAAGGACCAGAGTTGTAAGGGAAGATTAAATGGGTCCTAAAGTCCTAACTTTATTCTTCGGCACCTAGAAGATTGAGAGGAAATTTGATAGAGGTATACACAATTGAGGGGTATAGATAGGGTAAATGCAAGCAGGCTTTTTCCACTGAGGTTGGGTGGGACTACAACCAGAGGTCATGGGTTAAGGGTGATAGGTGAGAAGTTTAAGGGGAACATAAAGGGAAATGTCTTCACTCAGAGGGTGGTGAGAGTGTGGAGCGAGCTGCCAGGGCAAGTGGTGCATGTGAGCTCGATTTCAACATTTAAGAGAAGTTTGGATATTGGGGGTATGGAGGCCATGGTCCTGGTGCAGGTCAAGGGGAGTAGACACTTTAAATTGTTTGGCATGGACTAGATGGGCTGAAAGGCCTGTTTCTGTGCTGTACTTTTCTGTGACAGTGACTCCTCGAGATAGGGCATGGAACAGGCCCTTCTGGCCCAGTAAGCACACTGCACAGCCACCCACCTATTTAATCCCAGCTGAATTTACAATGACCGATTAACCCACTGACCGGTACATCACCGGACTGTGGAAGGAAGCTGGAGCATCCGGAGGAAACCCACATGCACATGGAAAAGGGACGTACAAACTTTCTTACAGAGGCTCTGGAATTGAACTCAGATCCAATGCTCCAAGCTGCAATAGCGACGGCTTACTGCTACAATACCCCGCACTATCTGTAGGAGATTTAAACACTAGGTGATGCATGGGAACAGGGGAGGGAATAGTGATGATGGGATGCTGGGATACAGAACACCTCAGAAGCTGAAAAGCTGAAATTAAAGAACAGTGGACATATTTTATATTTTGAGTTCTATGCTTTTATATTCTGTGTTTTTGCCCATTCTTGTTGCCATATGGCATGATTTGTTAGCATTTTTTTGTGTGGGGCAAGGGCTTAGGGGTTTGGAGTTTGATGTTCATGTTTCTATTTGCGTGATTTTTTTCACATGGGTTGATAAGCGTGTTGCCATTTGCAAGTATTTTGTGTGTGGAGGGGGGCTTAATGTTTCTCTTTGAACAACTCGGTGGTTTTCTTTGTTTCATGGATATCTGGATAACTGTGAGAGTCTGTGGTTTATAATAGACATCAGTAGATAAGCTGTCTCCAGAGATAGAGACAGTGAGATTGAGAAAGGGGAGGGAGGTGTCGGAAATGGACCAGGTAAATTCGAGGGCAGGGTGGAAGTTGGGGGCAAAGTCGATGAAGTTGACGAGCTCAGTATGGGTGCAGGAAGCAGCACCAATGCAGTCGTCGATGTTGCGTAGGAAATGTGGAGGGTGGACACCAGTGTAGTCTTGGAGTATGGACTGTTCCATGTAGCGGACAGAAAGGCAGGCATAGCTAGGACCCATATGAGTGCCGATGGCTACACCTTTTGTTTGAAAGAAGTGGGAGGAGCCAAAGGAAAACCATTATTAAGAGTGAAGACAAGTCCTGCTAGACAGAGGAGAGTGGTAGTGGAGTGGAACTGGTTTGATCTGGTGTCTAGAAAGAAATGGAGGGCTTTCCCACCCCCCCCAACATTAAACTCTCCCCAGTAGCCTTAGCAAACCTCCCCGCCAGGATATTGGTCCCCCATTTGCAAATTAACCTTTCGGGAATCTTGCACGAGGACTTCTTGCACATCAGATTTTTGAATTTTCTCTCCACCTACAGTACCATGTATGGCCCAATGACCATTTGGCTTCTTGTTCCAGGTGGATGTTGGGTGATGGGTTGGAGATGTGTCTCTGCCCAAGGAAGTGTAAGATGCTCCTTCCCTCCGCTAGCCCGCAGGTCGCCCTTGAGCAAGGTGTAGCTCCTGCTTAGTGCCCCTCCACCCCACAGAGCAGGGTCATGTGAAGCCATGGGACCAGGTGGTGGATGATGCATATCACATGTCCTGGTGATGTGACCACTGACAATCTCTGAAGAGTATTGATAATGCCTGGGGTCACCCTAAATCCGTAAGACACACCCGAAAGTTTTCAGGAAGCAAAATCTTTGTTGTCCAGTGTAATGGCTGGGGTTACCCATCTTGTAAAGGCACTGCCCGGAGGAAGGCGATGGCAAACCACTTCTGTAGAAAAATTTGCCAAGAACAATCATGGTCTTTGAAAGAACTCACGTCATACAACACGGCATATGCTGAATGAACAATCCATGTATACAAACTGTCTTCTGTATTTATAGCATTTTTTAATTGTGTTCTTTATCTTGTGCTTTTTTAGTGCTGTATCAGATCTGGAGCAACAACTGTTTAGTTTTCCTTTACACTTAAGTACTGCAAGTGATATTAAGCAACGTTGAACCTTGAATCACATATTGTAGTGCGGTGTGGGCAAGAGTAAGTGGCGGCTGTGGTTAGCAGTTGGGTCCTTTGGTTATTCAGTCTCTCCTTTCACAGCTGTTGCTTACTGTCTGTGGTAGAGCCAAAGTCATTCTCATGTGGCACAGCCCCCTCTTGAACAGATTTCCTCCAGGTGTATCTATTCAGTGCAATGTCCTCCCAGTTTCTAGATGTCATGTTGAATTTCTTCAGGCTGATTTTCATGTTGTCTTATCTTGTGCCAACACTCCTGTCTCTGTACAGAGGACAGACCCATGTCCAAAGCTGCGGAGTGGGTGCCCAGTGACGATGAGAGGATCATGCTGAGGGACGAATTCGTGAGCCGTATGCATCAGCGCTTCCTAGACGGAGAAGATGGAGACTTTGATTACAGGTAATTTTCATTTAACTTCATGCATTCAGCACAGAGGGAAGCTGCTCGGCCCATTATGACTATCTGTGCTATTGGGAAATCTGAACTGGTTAGTGTAACTTCCCTGTTGTTAATCTAAATGCCTATTCTCCATCTAGAGAGTTTTCGTTCAAGCTCTCCAGCTTATATCTTGCATAATAATTTGTGTCTGTTTGGTAAAAGAAATAATAGCGTAGACTATTTTCTAAATGAAGAGATAATTAAAAAATCTGAGTTGCAAAGGGACATGGGAATCCTCATGCAGGATTCCCCAAAGGTTAATTTGCAGGTTGAGCCAGTGGTGAGGAAGGCAAATATGATGTTAGAATTCATTTCAAGAGCACTCAAATATAAAAACAAGGATGTAATGTTGAGGCCTCACAGAGAATTGTGAGCGGTTTTGGGCTCCTGAGATAGGTTGTGCTTTCAAAGAACTTTGAGAGAGTTCAAAGGTGGTTCACAAAAATGATTCCAAGATTGAACGGCAGGTCGTATGAAGAGCATTTGATACCTCATGCCTGTATTCACCAGAATTCAGAAGAATGAGAGGGTAACCTCATTGAAACATTTAAAATGTTGAAAGGTCTTGATAGAGTGGATGTGGAGGATGTTTCCTCTGGTGGGAGAGTCTAGAACCAGAGGACACAGCCTCAGGATAGAGGGGCAGCCTTTTCGTACAGAGATGAGGAATTGCTTTAGCCAGAGGGTGGTGAATATGTGGAATTCTTTGCCACCAGCAGCCCTGGAGTCTGCCTTTGTGTATATTTAAGGCAGAGGTTGATAGATTCTTCATTGGCCAAGGCATGAAGGGATACGGGAAGAAGGCAGGTAACAGGGGCTGAGAGGAAAATTGGATCACCCCTGATGAAATTGCGGAGCAGATTCGATGGGCCAAATAGCCTAATTTTGCTCCTATATCTTATGGCCACTTTCTGTTGACATCTTAATGATCAATCTTCTCTGATCATTCTCCCTCTGGGTCCTAAGAACCACCTGTTAGGTTGCTTCCTGTGCAACAAGACAGTTCACCACTTTGCATCACTGTTCATTCCATGGATTTCAAATCATTATCTTCCCTTGAATACCTTTTCTGCTGAGGGCTTCTGTCTCTTTCATCTGTGGCATCAGCACCAGGTTTATTATCAATTACACGTGAAATTTGTTGTTTGCAGCAGCAGAAAAGTGCACTCAGTGGCCACTTTGTTAGGTACACTTGCAAATATTTATCAGTCAATCATGTGGCAGCAACTAAGTACATAAAAGCATGCAGACACTGTCAAGAGGTTCAGTTGTTGTCCAGACCAAACATCAGAATAGGGAAGAAATATAATCTAAGTGACTTTGACCATTGAATGATTGTTGGTGCCAGATGGGGTGGTCTGAGTATGTCAAACTGCTGAACTGGGATTTTCACACACAACAAGCGCTAGAGTTTACAGGGAATGGTGCAAGAAGCAAAAAGCATCCAGTGGGTGGCCGTTCTGTTAATGAGAGAGGTCAGAGGAGAATGGCCAGACTGGTTCATAAGACCATAAGACAAAGGAGCAGAGGTCAGCCATTCGGCCCATTGAGTCTGCTCCGCCATTTTATCATGAGCTGATCCATTCTCCCATTTAGTCCCACTCCTCTGCCTTCTCACCATAACCTTTGATGCCCTGGCTACTCAGATACCTATCAATCTCTGCCTTAAATACACCCAATGACTTGGCCTCCACTGCCGCCCGTGCAAAAAAATTCCATAGATTCACCACGCTCTAACTAAAAAATTTCTTCGCATCTCTGTTCTGAATGGGCGCCCTTCAATCCTTAAGTCATGTCCTCTCGTACTAGACTCCCCCATCATGGGAAACAACTTTGCCACATCTACTCTGTCCATGCCTTTCAACATTCGAAATGTTACTATGAGGTCTCCCCTCATTCTTCTAAACTCCAAGGAATACAGTCCAAGAGCAGACAAACGTTCCTCATATGTTAACCCTCTCATTCCCGGAATCATTCTAGTGAACCTTCTCTGTACCCTCTCCAACGTCAGCACATCCTTTCTTAAATAAGGAGACCAAAACTGCCCACAGTACTCCAAGTGAGGTCTCACCAGCGCCTTATAGAGCCTCAACATCACATCCCTGCTCCTATACTCTATTCCTCTAGAAATGAATGCCAACATTGCATTCGCCTTCTTCAAGCTGACAGGAAGGCAACAGTAACTCAAATAACCACACATTATAACAGTGGTGTGCAGAAGAGCATCTCTGAACATACAACATGTCGAACCTTGAAGTGGGTAGGCTGAAGCAGCAAAAGACCACACCAGGCCCCTCTCCTGTACCTAATAAAGTGGCCACAGAGTGTGTATGAACAATAAATAAGTAGCGCAAAAGAGAGCAAAGATAGCCAGGTCATGTTTGTGGTTTATTGTCTGCTCAGAAATCGGATGGCAGTGGGGAAGGAACTTTTCCTTAAATATTGAGTGTGTCTTCAGGCTCCTGTACCTCCTTCCTGATGGTAGTGATAAGAAGAGGGCATGTCCTGAGTGGTGGGGGCCCATAATTATGGATGCCACCTTTTTGAGGCATCACCTTTTGAAGATGTACTCAGTGGTGGGGAGGCTGGTGCCCATGATGTAGCCGGGTGAGTTACAACCCAGTGCAGCTTTTTCCAATCCTGTGCATTGGAGCCTCCATACCAGCGATGCAAGCAGAGCAATGCTCTCCACGGTGCATCGGTAGAGATTTACTAGAGTCTTTGGTGCCAAAGCAAATTTCCTCAAACCCTTAATGCAATATAGCCTCAAGAGAATCTGCAGATGTTAGAAATCCAGAGCAATACGCACAGGACCAGATGACTGGTCTCAGTCCAAACCTTCGACTCTTTATTCCTCTCCATAGACGCCGCCTGACCTGCTGAGTTCTTCTAGCATCTTGAAAGAAATCGAGCCACTGGCGTGCCCTCTTTGCAAATGCATCAATATCTCTGACATGAGCGAGTGCTGCTTTGTTAGAAAAGCATAAGATAGTAAAGTGCCATCCAGCAACAGTTGGATAAAAGTTACCATCTCATTGTTTTGATGATTACTAAACTAAACTATGTTGCAGCCGTTATTGCACTGTTTTTGCAAGCTTGCTGCTTATAAATTGGCCACAGTATTTCCTCAGTTGCAACAGTGGATGCATTTCAGGAAGAAATTAATTGATTGGTTAACTCTCATCTACAAATTTAAATTGAATGTTTTTTATCTACATGTATGTCACGTAAGAAGGGTTGACTACGAGGCTCTGTCATTCTTTGTTTCTCACTGCCTTCACTTACTAGACCTCCATCAGTCCTGATGAAGGGTCTCGGCCCAAAACATCAAATGTTTACCCTTTTCCATAGATGCTGCCTGGCCTGCTGAGTTCCTCCAGCATTTTCTGTGTGTTTTGCTTGGATTTCTAACATCTGCAGATTTCCTCATGATTGTGACTCCTCTATCACTGTCCATCTTTCAATTTTATTTGTTCTATTAACACCTAATAAAATGACAGGGAAGCAACAAATTTTGTGCTTCTTTCCTGACTTCCAAAAAGAACCTTGGATTATAAACTTTGGAGTCCAACAACTGGCTATGTGACGTCTTGCCACTTCCCCTGGGAAAAATCGTCGTCATTGTCTTCATTTTGTCTGCTATCCTATGAAATGATATCCTGCTCTGGAGGTTTGCCCCTAACTTTTATTTAAAACAAAAAAAAACACTGTAGTCCATTATCTCTGTGTATTTTGATACATGTGAAAATAAATGCTTGCCAGATTTCTTGGCTCTTGTTCACATCCTTGAAAGTAATCTATTAGATTAACCGAAAAGAAACAACATATCGTTTCACTTCCAATGCAAATTTGTAACTTGTAGCATTTCGGAGACGTGAGGCTCTCTCAGCTGTGGCTCAGTCAGTCGCAGACTAATGGTTCTGAGTCAGAAACTTGTGGTTAAAAGGCTGACACCCCAGTACAATGCTGCTTTCTCAGAAATCTCATCTGTCAGATGAGAGGTTAAATCATGTCTGCATCTTTCTCATGATCACTGTTGAGAGTTGTAGAGTGTCATTGGATTCTGATGTTTTTTAATCCAAGGTTCTTTCAGAAGTCAGAAGAGAGCCGCAAGCTTGTTTCTTCACAATAATTTTATTAAGCACTGTTAGAACAAAGAAATTTGAAAAACGGACAGTGATAGAAGTCCAACAAATGAAGGGAGAGAGAAGCAAAGGAGGACAGAGCTTTGTGGTCAATCCTTCTCATATAACATGCATGTAGATGAGAAACATTCCGTTTAAATTTGTGGATAAGAGTTAACCAATCAGATAGCCACGTTTCGTATAATGCAGTACCAAGAGAAACTTCCAGAATCATAAAAATGTAACCACAAGGGAACACACTGAAAAAATTGCATATACATACTGTGGCCACTAGGAAACATACGAAACAGTTACATGTATGTAAGTAGAGCATTGGAAAAGTACAATACAGAAGCAGGTACTTTGGCCCATCTGGTCCATGCCAAGCATTATTAACTGCCTACTCCCATCAACCTGCATGTGACCTTAGCCCTCCATATCCCTACCATCCTTGTACCTATCCAACCTTCTCTTGAACATTGAAATCAGGCTTGCATGCACCACTTGTGCTGGCAGCTCATTCCACACACTCACCACCCTCTGAACGAAGAAGTTTCCCCTCATGTTCCCTTAAACCTTTCACTTTTCACTCGTAACACATGACCTCTGGTCGTAGTTCCACCCAACCTCAGTGGAAAAAGCCTGCTTGCATTTATCCTATCTATACTTCCCTCACATTTTTATACCACTATCAAATCTCTTCTCAATCTTCTACCTTCTAAGGAATAAAGTCCTAACCTATTCAATCTTTCCTTATGACTCAGGTCTTTCAGTCTGGCAACATCCTTGTAGATTTTGTCTGTAATCTTTCAACCCAAACCTATTTACATCTGTCCTGTGACCAGAACTGCACGCAATATTTAAAATTAGGCCTCAGCAATGTCTTGTACAACTTGAACATAACATCCCATCTCCTGTACTCAGTACTTTGAATTATGAAAGCCAACATGCCAAAAGCCTTCCTTACGACTCTATCAACCTATCATTATAAAAAATACAAGCAGGTAATTAATTGTCAAGCTGGAAAGAAATTAACAATAAACCAGGGTTCCCAGCCTTTTCTATGCCATTGACCCCCGACCATTAACCGAGAGGATCCCTGAACGGTCTAGTGTAGCACCAGTGCATTATTAGAGGTGGCATGGTAGCGTAATGCTACTACAGAACCAGTGACCCGACTTCAGAGCTGCAGCAAATCCACCTTCAACTGTCAGTCCCTCAGTGCCATCCAACTGATCACCGCCGTCAGTACCCTTAACGTGCCATGTGCAATACCACGCTCATGCAGTCAGTAAGTTACCCGTAGGGACTAGGTTGAAAAAACAACGTCAAGCAAGCTGTGAAGCCGGGTTCCCAACCTCAGGTCCACAGACCCTTTGCTTTAATGGTATTGGTCCATAACATTTATATTTTTAAAAAAAGGTTGTAAAGATTCATGCAACTTCCAGCTTCATGACAATTGGAAGCAGGGGAAGTTGTAGAGTAGCACGTTTGTAAAGTGGTTAGCGTAATACCCACTGTTACTGTATCAGCTGGAAGATCAGGGTTCAGTTCAGCTCATTGGACCTGAAGGCCTGTTCCACACTCTTATCTCTAAATAAATAAAAAGACTGGAGTTCAGTTCCCGGCACTGTCTGCAAGGAGTTTGTACCTTTTCCATCCGACCGTGTGGGTATCCTCTAGGTGCTCTCGTTTCCTCCCACAGTCCAAAGATGTATGGGCTGGAAAGTCAATCAGTTACATGGGTGTATTTGGGTGCCACGGGCTTGTTGGGTTGGCAGGACCTGTGCTGTATCTCTAAATAAAAAAACCTCTTGACCAATAACCAATGCTTGTTGTATTGCTCCGGAAGCTTGCTGCATTCACCACTCCGTGCCACAACGTGACTGCATTTCAGATAGTCGTCGGTGGTGGTAAAGCACTTTGCAAAATCCTGTAGCTCTGAGAGCTGCAGAATAAATGGAAGTGATTTGTGATCTGGGTTCACACAGGAATAAAATTAGCACAACGTTTCACTGTACCAGCGGCCCAGATTCAAATCCCAATGTTACGCATAAGGAGTTTGTAGGATCTCCCAGTGTGCATGTGGGTTTCCACCAGGTGCTCCAGTTTCCTCTCTCTGTCCAAAGATGTACCAGTTGGTACGTTAATTGGTCATTGTAAATTGTCCTGTGATTAGGCTAGGGTAAAATTGGGAGTTACTGGGGGGTGTGACTCAGTCGGCCGGAAAGGCCTGTTCCACACTGTATCTCTAAATAAATTGAAAAGGTTTCAAGTTCGATTCCCGCCACTGCCTGTAAGGAGTTTGTATGTTCTCCCTGTGACTGTGTGAGTTTCCTCTGGGTGCTACGGTTTCCTCCCACAGTCCAAAGATGTACCAGTTGGTAGATTAATTAGTCATTGTAAATTGTCCTATGATTAGGCTGAGATTAAATTGGTGGGTTGCTGGGCGGTACAGCTAGTTGGACTGGAAAGGCCTGTTCCCTTAATAAATAAAAAGACTGGTGTTCAAATCCCTCCACTGTCTATAAGGAGTTTGTATGTTCTCTGCTTGTAGGTTAATTGGTCATTGCAAAGTATCCCCTGATTAGGCTCGGGCTAAATCGGTGGCTAGCTGAGTAGCTCGGCTCAAAGGGCCTATTCCATGCTGCATCGCATTAAATAAATAAAGCACTCGGCAGATAACACTCATTTTAATAAATACTGTTTAGAAAACCTCCATAGAAGTTGTTATTTTAAGATCCCTCCCCTTCCCCTTTCAGTGCTGTTGACGACAACCCAGATTTTGACAACCTTGACATTGTGAATCGTGACGAAGAGGAGCGATACTTCGATGAGGAGGAGCCGGTGGAAATTGAGGATATGGAAACGGAGTTGGACAGGGAATGACAGGATTTGAATGCATTTCTATTAAATCTCTCTTTTACTAAGTTTCAGATTTCTCAGTATGTCTGAGTTCACTCCACATTTGTTGAGGACTGTTAAGAGAAGATGTTGTGGTTTTGTGTACACAGTATGCCCCAACCATGAAACAGGTCTCGCCACTTCTATTTCACTTCAAAAGATTGATTTAATTGGCCAATTACACTGGTGCTTTGGACTCACCTTCCATTGTTTGAACAGGAGTGGAACCCTCTGGGTATTATATCGCCGGTATCCTCGCATTTTGTGATTTGCATGGAGTTAGCTGCAGGAATGACCTGTTCTAGCCTATAATACCTCACGGGCATCAAGAGCTTTTCTAATTGCTGGTCAGCTTACCGTTTCCTGTTTTATATGTCAAACTAGGATATGGCATCTCCACAGTTGAATATCTCATATCTGTTCAAGAGGCATAAAATTGGGAGAATAATGTCCTGGCAGTGTTGGTTCTCTTAGGCACTCTTTTGCCATTTTATCTTTGGTGATGAAGCTGTTGACTAGGGATTGCGTTGACCTGGAATGTACACCAGCAGTTTCCAGCTGGGAATCTCTGTGCGATGTGACTCTTCGGCTCAGAGTAGTGCAGCACAGATACAGGCCCTTCAGAACACCGTGCCCATGCTGGCCACCAGGGTCCCATCCAGACCAAGTGCGTTTGGTTCTCATCCTTCTACTCTGTGATGGTCTAAGAACTATCCAGATACGTGAGTGTTGTAAAATACATAAGTGCTTTCACCAGTCCCTCAGGTAGTGTACACCAGATTGCCTTCAGGCACCCCCTACTATAAATTTCTGCCCTAAAATTATTATGAGTTTTTGTTTTGTTTCCATGATATTACAGCATTGCAGCAATTGCGTTAAATTTACCAGCCCCAGACTAAAGCCGGCAACCCTTTTGGTCTGAGCACCAGTTACTCAATTCAATTTCAGTTCATTTTGGTTCAAGTCAAGTTTAATTCTCATTCAACCATATATGAATACCCAAATGAGACAGCATTACCCCGGGGTCAAGGTGCAAAACACAACACCAACAGTCACATACAGCACACATAAGATGGCAAGCACAAATGGTATCACAATCGCACAATAAAAGAGGCAAAAACTTGCGCGGTCAATCCACAGTTGACCGCAATAGAGCCATCTCCCACCGAGCAAACACGGCGGGGGGTGGGGGGGTGCAGCACCACACCTGGCCCTAGTGGAGCGCATCAGACCCAATGCCCCTCCCCACACTTGGGCGGCAACATGGCTTGAGGCCCAGCTGTCGCACATAAAAACAATAGGCCCATATAGAATGTATTTTAAAATATGACCACACAAATATACATGTATATGGCCCAGACATCTCCCCAGCCCATTGGAATCTTCAGTCGACACACTAGAGCTTGTGAGTACTCCTGAAAAAGGAAACTGAAATCCCCAGTCAAGTGTCACGAGGCATTGTACTGTAAACTGCCGCCTTTAGGTGAAGCAATTGTGTAGGCATGGTCTGATCTTAGGTGGAGCAAGATGCCAAAGAGTTTCCCAACCTGATGAAGAGGAGCTTGGATGCTCACAAATAGCTGCAAAACTGCAAAGTACAGGGTGCGGGTAGCACCCGGTTCATCCCGCACAATTAGGGTTTCCAACCTTTTTAATGCCATGGACCATGCCATTAAGCAGGGGGTCCATGGACCACAAGTGGGGAACCCCTGTCAGGAGCAAAACCGAGACACTGGTCACTGGCACAGTTTAAAACACACATTTATTACGCTGGGTTTATCAAAGGACTTTAATTTTATTTTCAGCTGTTGTATATTTAGCTTTTCATTCCAATGTGCTGAAGGGAATTAACATTCAATAATTTTAGAGTCATGTAGGGTTTTGGATGTGTTATTAAACGATTTCTCTGAACAACTAAGCCTGGATATTTTGGGATGTAGCCTATGGATTTTGGGCTGCTGATCACAAAAAACACCATGAGATTTCCTTATCCAACATTTGTTTTAAAATCACCTGTATTTGTCATTTCAATTCATAATTCAAGTCAGAATAACTGATACCACGATTAAGAAATGCATTTTTGTTGGTCCACAAATCAAACAGGTCATCAATGACAGGCAGTTTGAAGAATTTCTAGTGGGACCGGAGAAAACCACATGGAAGGCATTCAGGGATATTGTTGAAAGTTTTCTTGGCAACTACAGAGCACCAGACTACATGCAGCTGGTTGACAGCAAGCTTCAGGCATACAAAACCATGAAGTGCAACATGTCACTAAAGATTCATTTTTCGCATTCCCATTTAGACTCCTTCCCTGCAAATCTTGGTGCTGTCAGCAACAAACATGGTGAAAGGTTTCACCAGGACATTGTGGTCATGGAGAAACGGTATCAGGGTGACTGGAATCATCAATGCTGGCTGATTATTGTTGGACACTTAAGTGAGAAGCCTCAGACACTGAGCACAAATGAAAATCATCAACAAAACATTGTTAGCTTAGTTGAACTGTTGCAAAGCATCAGCACCGTTACGCAATTAAACACATTATATTCAATAAAGTCATAGTCAGAGAGAAGTTCAGCAGAGAAACTGGCCCTTCGGCCCATTTAGTCCATGCCAAATGTATTTAATCTGCTTACTCCCATCAACCTGCACTGGGACCATAGCCCTCCGTACCCCTACCATCCACGTGTCCAAACTTCTCCAAATTCCTACGTGATACAAGTAGTCTGAAATTCAGCTTCAAGCGGCCTATCATAAACATTGAGGGGGAAGGACATGAATGTTTCCTACACCTATAGGCACTGAAGATGTAGCAGGCAGTGAAATAAAAGATCTGAGTTGGATGCTCAAATACTGGTTTTGTCATCCAAGTTACTAACTAGGGAGTTTCTTGTTATCCAGGGCTGGCTGATGAACACGACCATAAAACATCATCATTTACTATGTTGTATGATTGACCTTGATTGTCCTTAGCAAAGTCTTCTATAGAAGTGGTTTGCCATTTCCTTCTTCCGGGCTTTATAGGACAGATGACCCCAGCCATCATCGATACTCTTATTGTCTGCCTGGCATCAATGGCCACGTAACCAGGACTGGTGATATTTACCGACTGCTCATACGACCATCCACAACCTGTTCCCATGGCTTCACATGACCCTGATCCCTGGGGGTGGGGGGGGGGTAGACAGGAGCTACACCTTGCCCAAGGGTGACCTGCAGGCCAGTGGAGAGAATGAGGGCCTTACACCTCCTTTGGTAGGGATGTACCTCCAGCCCACCAGACAAAGACACAAGAGCAGAATTTGGCCATGGCCGAATCACATTTATTATACTGATGTACTGTATATAACATGAATTTATTTGTTTTACATAACATTTACTATAAATAAATAGAGTAGAGAGAAAAGGAAAAACAAGGCAAGATATGATGGCGGAGCAGAAGAAACTATTTCTAAATGTGTGTCTTCGGGGACCTGTACCTTTTCTGGAGGATTATTGTTATATTTAACCCTATCCTCCTGCCTTCTCCTGTTAACCCCATACCAATCAAGGACTATGAATTGCCGTCTTAAGTACAAGCGTGGACTTGGCCTTCACAACCCTATGCAGCAATCAGTCCCAAAGATTCAACCCCTGGCTCAAGAAATTCCTCCTGATCTCAGTTTTAAAGTGGTATCGCTTTACCCCGAGACTGTCCCTGGGATCCGAGACTTTTTCACTAATGGAAATGTCCCCTCCACGTCCACTCTATTCAGGCCTAGCGTAGTGGATATTGGTTACTCAACTGGTAATTCAGAAAAGAGTTGCCACAACAATTTGTTATCTTGAATTTTTAAAAAGTTTAAAAACTGCTGTGATACTTTTGGAGAAACCCAACTGGTTTACTAATACCCTTAAGGAAAGGTTTAACTCCTCGTCCTACACATGATCCTAACCTGATGTAGTTCTACATGTGATTTCCATCTTATACCCAGATGTCAGACATTTATCTGCCCTCCCGAAGCAACCTATAACCCTCCTGTGTTGTATCGATTTTCCACCTTCTCAGTCGCACTGAGAATGTCACATCAGGGATGGACAGGAAACTAGCCTCAAAATTGAAAGTAAATTTATTGTCAAAGTACTTATATATCACTGTATACAACCCCCAGATTCATTTTGTTGTGGACAAACTCAATAAACTTATAGAATAAGAACTCAAACAGAATCAATGAAAGACTGTCCAACTTGGACGTTTACTCAGAGTGCAGAAGATAATAAATTGCAAATAGAAAATAGAAGAAATAATAATTCAATAAGCAATAAATATTGAGAAAATGAGATAAAGAGTCCTGAAAGTGAGCCCAATTGTTGAGGGAATATTTCAGTGATGGGGCAAGTGAAGTTATCCCTTTTTGTAACTGTTCCTGAACCTGGTGATGTGAGTCCTGGGCTCCTGGACCTTTTACCTGATGGCAACAGCGAGAAAAGATTATGGCCAGGCTAGTGGGGGTCCCTGATGAAGGAGGCTGCTTTCCTGCATAAATGCCCTGTGTTGATATGCTCAATGGTTGGAGGGATTTACCTGTGATGGCCTGGGCCATATTCACTACGTTTTGTAGAATCTTGCCCATGTCCTGAACTACTTTTTTTTTTAAATAGTTCTTTAAAATGAAAGGTTTAATTCTTTGCCTCAGGGATTTTTGGTGTAGGACGTATGCTGACACACCACCCTTTGCTATTTTGCACAGTGTGTCACTTTAAACATTTAATCTGAATTCCAAAGTAATTTTAAATTTGTTTCATTCACCCTTAAAATGAAGCAAAGTAGTGGAGGAGGATGTTGTATTCATGGAGACTGGTTGAAGTATGGTACAAAAGAGGTAAGTCTAAATTAAATCAATGTTGTGGGGTTCAACGAAGAAAGACCAGTTTTGTAATGTTCATAGCACAGGGTTTGGAAGATCCAAGGCAAAAAGTGAGGTGCACCAGTGCTGATTGAGCTGATGTGGAGATGTGCTTGGCATCAAAGAAATAAATGTCACAGTGAGGGAACTGTGCTTTTTTTAAAATATTAACGTGGATGAAATAATTCTCCACATCAAAACTAATTTTGTCCTCTACTACTAGGTGACACGATAGCGTAGCAGTTAATGGTTCAATGGTTCCATTTAATATCGGGGAATGTTTCCAGTATACAACCTGAAATTCTTACTCTTCACAGACATCCACAAAAACAGAATGAATGACAGGAAAAATGTTAGAACCCCACAGCCCCTCCCACACACAAGCCGCAGCAAAGCATCACCTTTTCCCCCACCTGCCACCATGCAAGCAATAGCAAAGCCCTCAGAGACCATGATCTAGAGTCCATCAAAAACTACTGTCCATCTCAAAAGTTTGACATGCCACAGTCTCTCTCTCTCACTGACAAAGGAGAGAGAGGTATCACTCCTACCACAGCAAGAGGAACTCTTATTACAGCTCAAGATATTCCAGAGCTTGGAGTCCAATTCCAATGTCATCTGCAAGGAGTTTGTATGTTCTCCCAGTGACTGCGTGGGTTTCCTCCGGGTACTCCAGTTTCCCTGACAGTCCAAAGGCATAGATTAATTGGCCATTGTAAACTGCCCCGTGATTTGACTAGTGTTAAATAGGTGGGTTGCTGGGCAGTGCGTCTCGTTGGGCTGAAAGGACCAGTTCTGTGCTGTATCTCTATAAATATATAAATAAATGTTGCTGAGGAAGGGGAATTGTCTTGGCTTCCCATTAACTATTAGCCATTCACTTCCCGGTGAGCAGTTAGAGAGCACGAGAAGCCAGGATGTGGCTGGACTTGGACCTACCCATAATGTCTCTCTGCTGACTGGCCTTACACAAGTAGGTGAGTTAAGCCAGGACCTGAGGAGCTGTAGTCCAGCACCTCCAGAAGAGGAAAAGATTCCCGATTTTTCTGGAAGACATTTTAACAGGAATCTCTGAGCTGCAGTTAGTCTCCTGATTTTTTTTAAATGTAGGTACATTAATCCAAATACTGAAGTTCCACAAAATGTAAAAAAAAATCTTCTCATTTTGTATAAATCTGGGATATAATTTTACATGTACCAAGTTACACAGATTAAAATAAAAGGCTTTTCAAAAATGGCAGCATCTTGGTCTTCCTATTTACACTCTTGTGTTTGCTTCAGATGAGTGCATTTTCTATCATCTGATATGCAGAAGTCCTTCAACCATTCCAATGTCTCCAGGGGACCTCAGTAATAGACAGGAGAAATTCTGTAGATACTGGAAATCTGAAGCAACACACACAAAATGCTCATTGAACTCAGCAGGTTAGGTAGCATCAATGAAAATTAATAAATAGTCTACGTTTTGGCCCGATTTCCTTCTTCAGGACTGAGAAAGAAGGGGGTAGATGCCAGAATAGAAAGGGGAGAGGGGAAAGAGGCTAGCTGGAAGGTGATAGGTGAAGTCAGGTGGGTGTGAAAGGTCAAGGATTGGAGAGGAGGGAATCTGGTAGGGGAGGAGAGTGGACCGTAGGAGAAGGAGACTCAGGGGAAATAATAGGCAGGTGAGAAGAAGTAAAAGGTTAGAGTGGGGGATAGAGGAAGGTGGAGGGAATTTGTTTACCAAAAGGAGAAACTGATATTCATGCCATCTGGTTGGAGGCATTTTAGGTGTTGCTCCTCCATTCCGATGGTGGCCTCATCTTAGTACAAGAGGCCATGGATCGACATGTCGGAACGGGAATGGGAATGGGAATTAAACTGTGGTAATCGGGCAGTCCTGCTTGTGTCGGATGGTGCAGAGGTGCTCAATGAAGCAGTCCCACAATTTATAACGGGTCTCACCAATGTTGAGGAGGCTGCATCAGGAGCACCAGACACAAAAGATATTTATCTTATTCATTCCCCAATCTTACCTCAGAGGTCATTCTGAGTTACTAGTTTAATTTGTAAATACTATAATTTTTCTTGATTCACAGTTTTCCCAAGATTGTGTCAGAGAAGTCTGCAATCACTTTTACCATGTAATGACAGCAAACACCAGCCACTTAGCTGTCATTGCAACTGCAATAATCCAGCTGAAACATTTGAATATACTTTATAAGCAGAATCATTGGTTATAATGTAATGTGTAAGATGAAACTGTTACATAGTGTTGTATCTGACTTCACGAACATGAAAAAATCTGCAGATGCTGGAAATCCAGAACAACACACACACACACACACACACACACACAACTGACCTGCTGACTCAGCAGGTCAGGCAGCATCTATGGAACTGTATTAAGAGTCAACATTTCAGACCGAGACTCTTCATCAAGACCGGAAAAAGGGATGAGAAGTCAGAGCAGGAAGGTGGGGAAGGAGGGAGAAAGGAGTACAAGGTGGTAGGCAATAGGTGAAACCGGGAGAGAGGAGAGGTGAAGAAAAGAGCTTGGAAGTTGATTGGTAAAAAAGATAATGGGCTGGAGAAGGGGGAATCTGAGAGGAGAGGACAGAAGACCATGGAAGAAAGGGAAGGGAGGAGCACCAGAGGGAGGTTATGAGCAGGTAAGGAGACAAGGTAAGAGAGGGAAATGGGAATGGGGGAATGGTGGGGGCAATTACTAGGAGTTCCAAGAAATTGATGTTGGTACTATCACGTAGGAGGCTACCCAGACAATATAAGGCCACTGGGAGATCCCACTTTTTGTGGCGGACAGAGAGAAGGTGTTCAACAAAGCAGTCTCCCAGGAAGAAAGCATGACCTGGGTAGTGTGGATTTCTGATGATGGCTACAAAAAGCAGAATTTGCCAGGTGGCCACCCATTTCAATTCTACTTCCCAGTCTCATTTCGACATGTCACTCCTTGGCCTCCTTGACTGCTGTGATGAGTCCACACTCAAGTTGGAGGAGCAACACCTTATATTCTATCTGGGTAGCCTCCAACCTGATAGAATGAACATCAATTTCTCGAACTTCCCTTCCCTTTCTTCCATGGTTATTGGAGCTGAATTGGGCCATTCGGCCCATCGAGTCTGCTCTGCCATTCCAGCATGGCTGATTTATTATCCCTGTCAATCCCATTCTCCAGCCTTCGCTCAGTAAGCTTTGAAACCATTACTAATCAAGAACCTATCAACCTCCATTTTAAATACGAATACCCTATGACCTGGCCTCTACAGCCATCAATTGCAATGAATTCCACAGATTCACCACCCTCCAGCTAAAGAAATCCCTCCTCAACTCTGTTCTAAATAGAGATTCTTGTATTTTGAGGCATCTTGCTCTGATCCTAAACTCCCCCTCTACAGGAAACATTCTTTCCATGTTTAGGTCTTTCAATATTTGAAAGGATTTAACGAGGTCACCCTCATTCTCATTCTTCTAAACTCCAGTGAGTACAGGCCCAGAGCCATCAAAGTTCCTCATATGTTAACTCTTTCATTCCTGAGATCATTTTTGTAAACCTTCTCAGGACCCTCTCCAAACCCAGCACATTTTTTTAAGACATGGGCACAAAACTGCTCACAATACACCAAATGTGATCTGACTAATGCCTTATAAAGCCTCAGCATTACATCCTTGCTCTTATATCCTAGTCCTCTTGAAATGAGTGCTAACATTGCATTTGCCTTCCTCACCACTGACTCAACCTTCAGGAAATCCTACACTAGGACTCCCAAGTCCCTTTGCACCAACAATTTCTGAATTTGCTCCCTGTTTAGAAAATAGTCTACACCTTTATTCTAAGACCATAAACTTCCCTACACTAAATTCCATCTGCCACTTCTTTGACCAGTCTCCCAACCTGTCCAAGTCCTTCTGCAGACTCCCTGCTTCCTCAATGCCACCTGCCCCCATATTATCTTTGTATTACCCATCAACATGGCCACAAAACCATCAATTCTGTCAAACAGATCATTGACATACTGTATATTGTAAAAAGAAACTGTCCCAATACAACCCCTACAAAACATCACAAGTCACCACTAGCCAACCAGAAAAGCCCCTCTTCATTCCCAATCTTTGCCTCCTGTCAGCAGCCAATGCTCTACCTATGCTAGTATCTTTGTAATACCATGGGCTTTTATCTTGTTTAGCAGCCTCATGTATGGCACCATGTCAAAGACCTTTTGAAAGTACAACTAAACAAAATCCACTGACTCTCCTCTGTCTATCCTGTCTATTATCTCTTCAAATAATTCCTGCATATCTTAAACACGAGAAAGTCTACAGATGCTGGAATTCCAAAGCAACACAGACAAAATGCTGAAGAACTCAGCAGGTCAGGCAGCATCTGTGGAAATGAATAAACAGTCCAAGTTTCGGGCTGAGACCCTTCTTCAGGACTGGAAAGGAAGGGAGAAGCTGCCAGAATAAAAAGATGGTGGGGGGAAAGGGGAAGGAGGATAGCGAGAAGGTGATAGCTGAAGCCAGGTGGATGAGAAAGGTGAAAGATTGGAGAGGAAGAAATCTGATGGGAGAGGAGAATGGACCATAACAGAAAGGGAAAGTGGAAGGAACCCAGTGGGAGGCAATAGACAGATAAGAAGAGGTAAGAAGTCAAGGTAGGGAATAGAAGAAAAGGGTTGGGGGAACAACATTTCAAACAAGATTTTCCATTAAAGAAATCATCTGACTTCACAAACATGAAGACAACTGCAGATGCTGGAAATCCAGAGCAACACACACAAAATGCTGGAGGAACTCAGCAGGCCAGGCGGCATTTGTGGAGGCGCATGCAGTCGACGTTTTAGGCTGAGATCCTTCAACAGGACACTTCTCCATAGATGCTGCCTGGCCTGCCGAGTTCCTCCAGTATTTTGTGTGTGCTGCTATGTTGACTTCAGCCTATTTTATCCTGTGCCTCCAAGTACCCCAAAACCTCATTCTTAATAACGGACTCCAACATTCTCCCAACCACTGAAGTAGGGCTAACTGGCCTACACACATAAATGGAGATACATAGATGATCCTAATGGAAACAAAATGTAAATATTGTAAATTGAAATTGAAATCTTGTATCTGGGGATGATCTTTGCATTGGAGTTAATGTGTTACTGTTGTTCTCCAAGTTTGGATACTAATGCAGACACATTGTATGACATTGTCTCAAGAACTCCCGTACTCACGTAGGTTTCCTGTAAGACTTCAAGTTACACAATAAACCACCATATTTGGCCATTGGGGATTAACATCATATTTAAAGATCAAAATGGTGTATAATTTCAGCATCTTTTTCCATAATTAATAATAAGGCCTTATATCTGACAAGACATTTGGTATGCCATCCAAAGTTCAAAATTCAAAGTAAATTTATTCTCTAAGTACGTACAGTATATGCCACCATATACTACCTGGAGATTCATTTTCAATGTTCAAAGTACATTTATTATAAAAATATGTATACATTACACAACCTTGAGATTCTTCTCCTTACAGGCAGCCACTAAGCAAAGAAACCCAAAAGACCGTCAAACCCTTAATGTGCAGAGAGAGGGAAAGAACTGTGCAGACAATAAAAGAAAGCAAGTAGCATTTAGAATGAACATGAGTCCTCAGACACGAAGCCTGGAGCAGGCCACAGCATCAGCATCAGTTTAGCATTGTGTGGAGTAAACATCGCGAAGCAGTGAACAGAACCAACCCCCACCTCTGTTCCGGTCCCAACACCCTGGCTTGGGGGAAGAAACTGCTGCCCAGTCTGGTCACGAGAGCCCGAATGTTTCGGTGCCTTTTGCCAGATGGCAGGAGGGAGAAGAGTTTGTATGAGGGGTGCGTGGGCTCCTTCATAATGCTGATTGTTTTATGGATGCAGTGTGTGGTATAAATGTTTGTAATGGCAGGAAGAGAGACCCCAATGATCTTCTCGGCTGACCTCACTATCCACTGCAGGGTCTTGCAATCCAAGATGGTACAATTTCCGAACCAGGCAGTGATGCAGATGCTCAGGATGCTCTCAATACAACCTCTGTAGAATGTGGTGAGGATGGTGGGTGGGAGATGGACTTTTCTCAGCCTTCGCAGAAAGTAGAGATGCTGCTGGGCTTTCTTTGCTATGGAGCTGGTGTTGAGGGACCAGGTGAGATTCTCCGCCAGGTGAACACCAAGAAATTTGGTGCTCTTAACGATCTCTACGGAGGAGTCGTCGATGTTCAGCAGAGAGTGGTCGCTCCATGTCCTCCTGAAGTCAACAACCACCTCTTTTGTTTTGTTCACATTCAGAGACAGGTTGTTGGCTCTGCACCAGTCCGTTAGCCGCTGCACCTCCTCTCTGTATGCTGACTCATCGTTCTTGCTGATGAGACCCATCACGGTCGTGTCATCGGCGAACTTGATGATGTGGTTCAAGCTGTGTGTTGCAGAACAGTCGTGGGTCAGCAGAGTGAACAGCAGTGGACTGAGCACTCAACCCTGGGGGGCCCCCGTGCTCAGTGTGATGGTGTTGGAGATGCTGCTTCCAATCTGGACTGACTGAGGTCTCCCAGTCAGGAAGTCTAGGATCCAGTTGCAGAGGGAGGTGTTCAGGCCCAGTAGGCTCAGCTTTCCAATCAGTTTCTGAGGAATGATTGTGTTGAATGTTGAACTGAAGTCTATGAACAGCCTCCGAACGTACATGTCTTTTTTGTCCAGGTGGGTTAGGGCCAGATGGAGGGTGATGGCAATGACGTCGTCTGTTGAACAGTTGGGACGGTACATGAACTGCAGGGGGTCCAGTGAGGGGGGCAGCAGGGTCTTGATACTCATGGCGAGCCTCTCGAAACACTTCATGATGATGGATGTGAGTGCAATGGGACAGTAGTCGTTGAGGCAGGACACTGAAGGCTTTGGCATGGGGACGATTACCATAATTACCCATGTCTAGGTAATAATCCATATTTACCCTATGTACGGGTAGTACCATAGTTACACAATAGTAACGCATCCTTCGTTAGGATGCTGTTCATCGACTATAGTTCAACATTTAATACCATCATTCCCACAATCTTGATTGAGAAGTTGCAGAACCTGGGCCTCTGTACCCCCCTCTGTAATTGGATCCTCGACTTCCTAACCAGAAGACCACAATCTGTGCGGATTGGTGATAACATATCCCCTTCACTGCCGATCAACACTGGTGCACCTCAGGGGTGTGTGCTTAGCCCACTGCTCTACTCTCTGTCTACACATGACTGTGTGGCGAGGCATAGCTCAAACACCATCTACAAATCAGCTGACGATACAACCATTGTCAGCAGAATCTCAGGTGGTGATGAGAGGGCGTACAGGAGTGAGATATGCCAACTAGTGGAATGCTGTCACAGCAACAACCTGGCACTCAACGTCAGAAAGACGAAGGAGCTGATTGTGGACTTCAGGAAGGGCAAGACGAAGGAAAACATACCAATCCTCATAGAGGGATCGGATGTGGAGAGTGAGCAGCTTCAAGTTCCTGATCTCTGAGGATCTAACCTGGTCCTAGTATATTGATGTAGTCATAAAGAAAGCAAGACAGCTGCTATACTTTATTAGGAGTTTGAAGCGATTTGGCATGTCAACAAATACACTCAAAAACTTCTATAGTTGTACTGTGGAGAGCATTCTGACAGGCTGCATCACTGTCTGGTATGGAGGGGCTACTGCACAGGACCGAAAGGAAGCTGCAGAGGGTTGTAAATCTAGTCAGTTCCATCTTCAGTACTAACCTAAAAAGTACCCAGGACATCTTTAGAGAGTGGTGTCTCAGAAAGGCAGCGTCCATTATTAAGGACCTCCAGCACCCAGGACATGCCCTTTTCTCACTGTTACCATCAGGTAGGAGGTACAGAAGCCTGAAGGCACACACTCAGCATTTCAGGAACAGCTTCTTCCCCTCTGCCATCCAATTGCTAAATGGACATTGAAGCTTTGGACACTACCTCACTTTTTAAAATATACAGTTTTTCTGTTTTTGCAAATTTTTAAATAATCTATTCGGTATACGTAATTGATTTACTTGTTTATTTATTATTTTGTTTTATTTTATTTATTATTACTATATTTTTCTCTCTCTCTGGTAGATTATGTATTGCATTGAACTGCTGCTAAGTTAACAAATTTCACATCACATGCCGGTGATAATAAACCTGTTTCTGATTCTGGGTATTGTCCATTGTTACCCCATTTCCGTGCATTGTCCATAGTTATCCAATATCTGGATAATGTCCATAGTTACCCCATGTTGAGATATTGTGCATATTTAAACCATGTCTAGATATACCCCCATTTCTTGTATTGTCCATAGTTATTCCATGTCTAGGCATGACCAAAGTTACCCTATGTGTAGACAATGTCCATAATTACCCCACATCTATGTACTCTCTATAGTTACCCCATGTCTGGATATTGTTCATAGTTACCCCATGTCTAGATATTGTCTGTAGTTACCCCATGTCTAGATATTGTCCCTGTGTGTGGGAGTATTTGCTCACAGGGTGCGTGTGAAGTGTCTAGCGCAGTAGTGTAGTAGTGCTTGTAATTAGTGCATGCTGCATGCTGTAAGCCGCACAGTGCTCTCTGCTTACAGCTATTGCCGCTGGCTGGCCTTCTTAATAGAGGGTGAAAAGAGGAGCCGAATGTGTAAGCCTCCTCCTGCCAGTACAGAGCCTCTCCACCACCATGACTCCTCCTCGGAGCCACACACGGGAACTGGGTATCTTACAGTCCCAGGCCAAACTACAGGGGATCTTGGAGCAGCAGTGGGCCCCAGAGACGTGGCGTGCAGGCCCACCACTGTGTGGACACGCCCTGGCACCCGCCAACCACTGTCCTGGCTGTGGACAAATAGCCCCACTGCCTTGTGGTAGGTCTGTTGAAACAAGGCTAAGGCTGCACACCCTGACAGAAAAGCAATGTGCTGGCGGCGTGCAATAGGTGGGCCTTAACAGACCAAGGACCTGGCAGCCAAGATGTGGGACCAGTTGTCTTGGGACCACCCTTGCCACCAGGATTTACCTCATCATGGTGAAGATAGTGCTGCTGGGGATGGCGCACCCCCTGTGGCACTTTAAAATCTTCCTTGCGCAGGTCTCCACCTCTGACCGTGGTGAACAGTACCTAGATATTGACCAGAGTTACCCCATGTCTATGTATTGTCCATAGTTACCCCATGTCTAGCTAATGTCTATAGTTACCCTATGTCTAGATATTGTCTATAGTTACCCCATGTCTAAATATTGTCTGTAGTTACCCCATGTCTAGATATTGTCCAGAATTACCCCATGTCTAGATATTGTCTGTAGTTACCCACGTCTAGATATTGTCCATGGTTACCCCATTTTATTGGTATTGTCCACACTGAACTCATGTCAGGCTATTGTCAGTAGTAACCCTATGTATATGTATTGTCTATAGATACCGTTTATCTAGATATTGTCCAATATTACCCAGTGTCCAGGTATTGTGTACAGTTCCCCCCATGTCTAGGTAACCCATAGTTACTAACTATGGATGGACAATCATCTGTTTGAACTTCTTCCGTCTGGCAGACGTTATAAGATTTTCTATGCCCGCACTTCCAGACTGAAAAATAGCTTTTTCCCCAGAGCTATAATTGCTCAAGCATCATCCATAAATTTGTTACATATCTACTTTTAATACTGGTTTTATGGCTGTCACACATCTGAGTTGTGCTTTTGTACTGCTGGACATTGCTTGTACTGGCTGGTTACTTGATTTTATTTATTGTTTATTTATTTTATTTGTTGTTTTATAGCATTGAGTACGAGAGTTGCAAACTCATTTTCGCTGTATTAGTGCATGACAAATTGTACTATGCAATGACAATAAAGATATTTCATTTCATCCTATGGACAATACCTAGACATGGGATAACTACAGACAATATCTAGACATGGGGTAACTATGGACAATATCTCAACATGGGGTAACTTTGGACAATATCTAAACATGGGGTAACTACAGACAATATCTAGACATGGGGTAACTATGGACAATATCTCAACATGGGGTAACTCTGGACAATATCTAAACATGGGGTAACTACGGACAATACCTAGACATGGGGTAACTATGGACAATATCTAGTCATGGGGTAACTCTGGACAATATCTAAACATGGGGTAACTACAGACAATATCTAGACATGGGGTAACTATGGACAATATCTCAACATGGGGTAACTTTGAACAATACATAGACATGGGGTAACGATGGACATTATCTAGACATGGGGTAATTGTGAACAATATGTACACATGGGGTAACTTTTGGTTATGCCTGGACATGGGGTAACTATGGTGATGTCTAGACATGGGGTAACTATTGAAAATACCTAGACATGGGGTAACTATGGTAATGTCTACTCACAATGCGGTGGAGGAACTCAGCAGCTCAGTCAGCATCAGTTGAAAAGATTAGTCGATGTTTCGGACCGAAACCCTTTGTCCTGACGAAGGGTTTCCGCCCAAAGCGTTGACTAATCTTTTCAACTGATGCTGACTGACCTGCTGAGTTCCTCTAGCACATTGTGAGTGTTCCTTTGACAACAGCATCTGCAGATTATTTTGTGTTTATGGTAATATCTAGACATGAGGTAATTGTGGACAATATCTACACATGGGGTAACAATGGTAATGCCTAGACATGGGATAACTATGGAGA
Source organism: Mobula hypostoma (assembly GCF_963921235.1). Classification (NCBI taxonomy): domain Eukaryota; kingdom Metazoa; phylum Chordata; class Chondrichthyes; order Myliobatiformes; family Myliobatidae; genus Mobula; species Mobula hypostoma. The sequence goes on along the minus strand of NC_086108.1, from coordinate 5,546,487 downwards.
GTACCTAGACATGGGGTAATTATGGACAATATCTACTGTCCACAACTACCCCTTGCCCAGATAGTGTCCATAGTTACTCCAATTGGACACGGCACATCACGATGATGATGACGATCCCAATTCTGACCGTACCCCAGGTCTATGCGTCGCCCATTCCAAAGAAATGGAATGGGTATGTAGAGACTTTCATTGCCTGACTCTAGTCTGGGCGATATTCACAGATACCCGCCATCTGCCGACGTTGCCTCTGGTTAGCCCACCCCGCCCATCTCCAGGCGCGGCCCTCTGATTGGCTGTTTCTGATCTGTCACTGTCTCGTTATCTCGTCTCCCTAGTAACTGGTTGTAGGTCGTCTTCCCGTCGGGCGCCCGGAGATGACGTTGGGCGCGCCGCGGAGCCAACATGGTGTCTGTGACTCTCGGTAAGTGCCGGGTGAACCCGCTCATGGTGTCGGCGGCAGATTGAGATGCGGATCTCGGGTTGGGGCGAGAAGACCGATCTTGGTCCTGGGGAGGGGGGAGAGGCCTCGGAACTCGGCGGCGAATCCAGATACGTCTCCTTGATTGAGAAATGGGCTCCAGGGCCTGGGGAGGGACGAGCAGCCCCAGAGCTCGGTGGCGGCGAAGTCCAGCCGATCCCTGTCCCGCTCCCAGCCCGGCCCGGACCAGCGGCCTTCCGTCTCCCATAACGCAGGGACTGGAGCACAGAACCCAGGGAGAGTGCCTGCCGACTGGCTGAAGCTGTGCTCGGCTCCAATCCTAACCCCTACCCCTCCCCACCTTTTTTATTCTGGCGTCTTCCCCCTTCCTTTCCAGTCCTGTTAAAGGGTCTCGGCCACGAACGTTGTCTTTTTATTCCTTTCGATTGGTGCTGCCTGACCTGCCAAGTTCCTCCAGCATTACGTGTGTGAGTTGCTTTGCATTTACAGCATCTGCAGACCCTCTCGTCTCGAAAGAACTCCTTTTGCTTCCAATCTAATTCGACAGGAAGAGCAGCAGCTGTTTTTTTGTAGGCAGCAAGATGTCACAAACCCCTCGAGGCAATGACCAGCTCGTCTATTTTTGACGTGGCTGGCTGGTTACATTTTCTGGAACAGGACAATCACTTTCAAAAATCTTATAAGATCATTCAGCCCTTAAAAAGGCCGGGCATTTTTAAACCAAAATTAATACCATTGCACTAAGAAAATATGAAAGCTCAAAAAAACCCCTAAAATTCATTACTATATACTCGTTTCAACATTAATACTCCTTCCATTACTTCCACTTCAAGCAAGTTATCACTCAAAAACCCCTTTGGTGCAGCCTGGGGGAGGCCGAGCCAAGGCCCATCTACCTCCCGTCCTGAAGTAACTTGGCCCAAAATGTCAACTCTCATTCGTTGTCCATAGTTGCTGCCTGATCTCCTGTGTTTCTTGGTGTACTTTGAATTTTCAGTGGAATCCTGTGGCCAGTTGGGTGACAGCTTGCTTGGATTATCTGAGATACAGAATTCAGACACAGGCAATGGGACAAATATTAGAACATAGAAATTTACAACCCATTACAGGCCCTTCGGCCCACAATGTTGTGCCGACCATGTAACCTACTCTAGAAACTGCCTAGAATTTCCCCAGCGCATAGCCCTCTATTTTTCTAAGCTCCATGTACTTATCTAAGAGTATCTTAAAAGACCCTTTTGTATCCGCTTCCACCACTGCCACGAGCAGTGCATTCCATGCACACAGCACTCTGTGTGGAAAAACCTACCCCTGACATCCTCTCGGTACCTATTTCCAAGCACCTTAAAACTGTACCCCCTCGTGTTAGCCCTGGGAAAAAGCCTCTGGCTATATCCACACAATCAAAGCCTCTCATCATATTATACACTGTGTTAACATTAAAGCATTGAAGCAAGTGTATAGTAATGAATTTCTTTTTAGGCAAATTCAACTTTTGATTAATTTGCAACCACAGATGGATTGGAAGGGCTGAATGAACTTGTACTTGTATAACTGGTGAATGTTCCGGAAAAGGTTGTGACTGGCTATGCTGATCATTTGCTTTATGAGGGTTTGTGACAGCTGCTGCACCTCATGTCATATGGCCTGGAAGCAAAAGGGGTTCTGTAGTGATAATACACTGGAGAAAGTCTGCAGATGCTGGAAATCCAGAGCAGCTCTCTCAAAATGCTGGAGGAACTCAGCAGGTCAGGCAGCGTCTATGAAAAGCCAACGTTTCAGGCCTAGACCCTTCTTCATGACTGGAAAGGAAGGGGAAAGATGCCAGAATAAAAAGGTGGAGAGAGAAGAAGGACGAGAGCTAGAAGGTGATAGGTGAAGCCAGGTTGGTGGAAAGGTGAAGGGGAGAGTGGACTATAAGAGGAAGGGCATCAGGGGGAGGTGATAGGTAGGTGAGAAGAGGTTAGAGGCCGAAGTGGGGAATAGATGAGGAGGGGAAGGAATTTTTTTTTACTGAGAGGAGAATCTGATATTCGTGCCATGAGGTTGGAGGCTACCCAGATGGAATATAAGATGTTGTTCCACCACCCTGAGAGTGGCCTCATGCCATAAGGTGTGGTCCCAGCTCTTGAAAAGAATGTGAAAGAACGGAACTGGTTTCAGTCAATTGTTTATAACCTTTGACTTTAAAACAATTCACACCCTATAGCGATGTCGTTTTGTTTTTAAGCTTGTAATTTGAAGCTCAAAGCTGCAGTTACTTGTACATTATACACAGAAGAAGCTACTTTCTTGTATTGAAAGGTATTCATAACCGCTTTGGACACAAAATAATTTTACTTTGAACTTTGAAATTAGTGGACCAACAACCCAGAGGCCCTGGATATGATCCAGAGATTTAAGTACAAATTCCACCATGCCAGCTGCTCTATTCAAATCCACTTACGGTAATTAAATAACTCTGGAATTAAAAAAAATACTGTAGATGGTGATCTATTTCCCTCTCAGCCACATTTTCCTGTTTTCTCTGTGTCCCTTCATGCTCTTGACCAATCAAGAATCTCTGCCTTAACCATACCCAATAACTTGGCTTCCAGAGCCACCTGTGGCAACAAATTCCCCAGATTCACCACACTCTGGCTAAAGCAGGGATATGGGGAGAAGTCAGGAGGATAGGGTTTGAGAGGGATAACAAATCAGCTGTGATGGAATGGTGGAGTAGACTCAGTGGGCTGAATGGCCTTGACCTGCTGGAGGGTCTCAGCCCAAAACATTGACTGTACTCTTTTCCATGAACACTGCCTGGCCTGCTGAGTTCCTCCAGCATTTTGTGTGCTGTCGTCATCTTAAAAGTTTCTTCTGCCCCCACCCAGGCAGTTAATTGATCAACCATTCTCGTTAGCCCCCAGCCCCCTCTATTCGCCTTTGAAATTCCTCTCCATCTCTGTTTTCAAGCAACGTCTGAGGCTGTGTCCTCTGGTCCTGGACTCCACACTGTAGGAGACATCCTGTCCACATTCACTCTCTTGAAACCATTCATCATTCTTGGTGAAAGGTCAATATGAATTAGCAAGCCATTTTTAGTTTTGTCTTATCGTTGACTCCAAAATAACCATTAAATTCATTATGGAGCTTGTCTTTGTAATAAGAACATAATATTATCCTGACTTATTCCCCTCCCTCTGTTATCCAGGTACTTGCTCTGTATTTTGGTACCTAGTTGGACCATATAAGAATCCATATGGATTATGGGTGTGCTTTAGATTGTGACCTTCCCACTCCAGAGATCAAAAATGTTCCCAACGTGACTTTTACACGGTGTTTGTTGATCTGAGGTGCAGTTTTTAATGGGGCAGCACAGTAATGTAGTGGTTAGCACAACACTTTACAGTAGCGGCCCCACCACCACCTGTAAGGAGTTTGCTCGTTCTCCCCATGGCCACGTAGGTTTTCTCCAGATGCTCCAGTTTCCTCCCACCGTTCAAAGACGTACCGGTTGGGAGGTTAATTGGTCATTGTGAATTGCCCTGTGATTAGGCGGGGATTACATCGGTGAATTGCTGGGCGGCACAGATCAAAGGGCTGGAAAAGCCTTTTGCGCGCTGTATCTCAAAATAAAGCAGATAAGCAGTCACTGGATAGTGAGGAGTAAATTTCATGGGTGACTGCAGCTGACTCAATAGTTGTAAAAAAAAAATAAATTCCTTTAGATTCCAGCACTAATTTCAGATAAATTATAACTGAAAGGTGGAAAGTTTAATCAGAACATGAGGGGAAACCTCTTCACTGAGAGGGTAGTGAGAGCGTGGATGAGTTGCCAGTGCAAATGGTGCATGCAAAAGTTGAGCTTTTCAACTGCCTGTACAACCTGGCACTTTTGCAGTGTAAACGGAAGTGTCGGAGGAGCAGGCAAGTTGCAGCATGCCGTGTCTGGGAACGAGCCGATGTATGCCATTGCTCGAGCCGACTTGGAGGCAATTTGATGCGGCAGAACTGAGGTGGGGCAGAGCCCGGGTCTGTGAGTGAGGAAAGACCCGAGGTCTGATCGATTTAAGTGCCGAGCTGAATTGGAAAGGTTGAGTACGGGCCAAATCGAGGTGGTAGGGCTCAGGTCTGAGAGTAGGGAACAACCCAGGCCGGGGTGTCAGGGCTGGAGGCGAGGGACGGGCTAGTTCAGCTCGTTGCTCCATGATTTGCTTGTCTCTGTGCTGAACTGAGGCTGTGACCTGCAACTGACAGGCTTCTGGATCGCTGCAGTCATCCCTGGCTTTGCAAACATCAATTCTAAATGCTATTAGCTGATGTTTATTGTTAGCACAATTTGTTTTTTTCTCTCTGCACATTGGGCTTTTGACAGTCTTCTTTTGTTCTGATGGGTTTCTTTGTTTTGAGGCTGCCTGTTGGGAGATGAGCCTCAAGGTTGTATAAATAAATGTACTTTGGCTTTGCTGGGGAATAGATGGTCTTATTTGTTTAATTCATTGGAACAGGATGAGACCATACAGCTCTCAAGCCTGTTCTGAGTTTCAGAGGATGACTTGTGAACTGCTCTTATTTATTTTTATTTGACTCATTTCCCTTGATGTGTTTGGTCTTCCTCTTGCTGTGACAGGAGTGATGGAGAGAGAGAGATCAGAATCAGATTTAATATCACTGGCATATCGAAGTGTTGGGATAGGTACTTTTTGATGAACTTTAGATCATGGTCTCATTGGAGGCTTTGCTGTAGCTTGCATGGTGTGTAGTGGGAGGCTGACGTTGGAGCAAGAGGTGTGGCGTGGAGGGAGAGTTGATGCTTGTGTGTTGGAAGGGGAGTGGTCTTTGGAGTTCTAACATTTTTCTGTCACTCATTCTGTGGGGTTTTCATCTGTCTCATGGATGTTTACGAAGGTAAGCATTTCAGGTTGGAAATTGTGTACATTCTCTGATACTAAATGGAGCCATTGAACCATTGGTCTCGGGTTTAATATTGACTTCACTTGTTTGTGGATGATTATTCCAAATTTCTACCATCTCCTGTGCATAGTTGTTCTGGCTTCGCTTCTGTGCGACTAATCTTACATTAATCTACAGATGTGTGGTAATACGTTATTCATATCACAGACCAATCTATGCCCCGTGCCTGCAAACGGTTTTATTTAGTAGTCCACGTTCTCTGTTACTCATGTGGTGCTATTTTCATCCCAGCATTTGTCTCTGGGGCCCTGTGACCGCTTGACCTTCAGTGAGTGAACATCTGAGCTGCAGGTCACAGTAGAATTCCAACAGTGGCAGAAATTGAAAGACGAGATTTCAAACAGCCCATGAAAAGCAAAGGATTAGATCTTAGCACAGGAGATTCTGCAGATGCGGAAATCCGGAATACTGGAGGAACTCAGCAGGTCGGGAATGAACAAGCGGTCAAGCTTCTGGGTCGAGACCAAAGGAGGATTAGATCAGGGGTTCCCAACCTGGGGTCCATGGACCCCTCAGTTAATGGTAGGGTTCTATGGCATAATAAAGGTTGTGAACTCCTGGATTAGATCCATTGTTAAGTTGTAACTTAATCAGAATCGGGTTTAATATCACCAGCATATGTCATGAAAATTGTTGTTACGCGGTGGCAGTACAATGCAATACATAATAATCGTGAGAGAAAAAACTTGTGAATAACAAAAAAAGTACAAAAAATAGGAAATAAAAAAAGTAGTGAGGTAGTGTTCATGGGTTCAATGTCCATTCAGAAATCAGACAGCAGAGGGGAAGGTGCTGTTCCTGAATCGTTGAGTGTTTGCCTTCAGGCTTCTGTACCCTCTTCCTGAAGGTAGCAATGAGAACAAGGCATGTTCTGGGAAATGGAGGTCCTTAATGATGGACACCAATTTTTTGAGGCACCGTTCCTTGAAGGTGTCTTGGAGGCTAATGCTCATGGTGAAGCTGATAGTGTTTACAACTCTCTGCAGTTTACTTTGATGCTGTGCAGTTCATCCCCCCCCCCCCACCCCCATACTGGAAAGTGATGCAGCTAGTTCAAATGCTCTCCATGCTACATATGTAGAAATTTGTGAGTGATTTTGGTGACATCTCCTCAAACTCCTAATGAAATATAGCCACTGTCTTGCTGACTTTATAGCTGCGTCAATATGTTGTGTGCAGGTTAGGTCCTCAGAGATGTTGACACCCAGAAACTTCACTCCCTTCATTAAGATCCCTCTGAGGACTGGTGTGTGTTCCCTTGTCTTACCCTTTCTGAAGTCCACAATCAGCTCTTTCATCTTACTGACGTTGAGGGCAAGGTTGTTGCTGTGACACCACTCAACCAGCTGGTATATCTCGCTCCTGTGTGCCCTCTCGTCATCATCTGAGGTTCTGTACCAACAATGGTCATCAATGATCACATCTAAGATCAGCATTTGCAGCTAGGGATACATTTTATGCCCTCTTGAACTAGCTACAATTGCAAGAAAAAGTTTGTGAACCCTTTGTAATTACCTGGTTGTCTGCATTGATTACTCATAAATTGCCTGATCTTAATCTAAGTCACAATAATAGACAAACACAATCTGCCTAAACTAATAACATACAGATATTGTACTCTTCATGTCTTTATTGAACACATTGTTTAATCATTCACAGTCTAGTGTGGAAGAAGTATGTGAACACTTGTATTTAATAACTGGTAGAACTTTCTTTGGCAGCAGTAACCTCCACCAAACGGTGCCTGTAGCTACTGATCAGACTTTCACAATGGCGAGAAAGAATTTTAGATCATTCCTCCACATGAACTGTTTCAGTGCATCAATATTTCTGGGATACCTTGCAAAAACAGCCCTCTTCAGGTCATGCCACAGCATCTCAATTGGGTTAAGGTCTGGACACTGACTTGGCCATTCCAAACACGAATTTTCTTCTTTTTAAACCATTATTGCTGATTTACTTTTGTGTTTCGGATCATTGTTTTGTTGCATCATCCAACTTCTATTTAGCTTCAGATGATGGACTGCTACCCTGACATTCTCCTGTAAAATATCTTGATCCGATTTTAAATTCATTGTCCCCAAGCTGTCTAGACCCTAAGGCAGCAAAGCAGCTCCAAACCATGATGCTCCTTCCTCCATGCTTCACAGTTGGGATGAGGTTTTGCTGTTGATGTGTACTGCCCTTTTTCCTTATGGTGCACATAAAGGGATCTTTCTTGAGAAGAGAGCAGGCTCTGTCAGGCTCTGACTTCGTGTGTCTTTCTTAAAGGGCAGGGCACCTCTACAACCCACACCTTCAGTCTCACCTCATTGATGGAAACACCGGGCTCCGAATAGCTTTTGTAGGAGGCAGTACCCCGGAGGTTTGCATACCTTTTTGAACCCAGACCGTGTTTATTTAAATGGTATACTCGGTATTGATGAGAAGAAGCACAATTATTTGTGTGTCATTATTTTAGGCAGATTGCATTTGCCTATTTTCATGGCTTAGATGAAGATCATTCTACAAATTATGTGTAATTAATGCAGAAAACCAGATTATTGCAAAGGGTTCACAAATTTGCTTGCAACTGTATGTCACATTGTCTTAACTGATTGATTTTAACTTTCTGATTCCCATATCTTTCATTCCCCAAAAGTCTAGAGCTCTTTTCACCCCTGAATGCATTTAATTATTTAATCGGTCTGGTTCCCCTGCCTTCAGCGGTAAAGAATTCCAAAGATTCATCATCCTCTGAGAGAAGTTCTCCTTCCTTGTCTTGGTTTTAAGTGAGTGATGTGCTGTGCTGAGAGTACCCCCTCCCATTCTAAATGATGGATACATCATGCGCACACCCTTTCATTAATTAACACCAGCTACAGGAGGTGCTGCATTTGAAAGGCAACATCTGTTGTCAAAGATCCCACTGCTTGTGTCATGCCCGCTTCTTATGGCTGGGGGCACACAAGTCTGAAGACCCACACAACCAGGTACAGGAACAACTGCTTTCCTACAAACATCAAAGTCTATTTTTATTTTATCTTGTTTATTGAGGTACAGCATGGAATAGGCCCCTCCTGCCCCTGGAGCTACACTGCCCAGCAATCCCCCCAATTTACAATGACCAACAGGCACACTTAAGACTGTGGGAGGAAGCTGGAGCACCCGGGGGACAGAGTAGTGTAGAGGTTAGCACAACACTTTACAGAACGGGTGGCCTGGGTTCAATTCCTGACGCTGCCTGTACGCTGTTCCTGTGACCATGTGGGTCTCCTCCCACAGTCCAAAGACCTACCGGTTGGTAGGTTAATTGGTCATTGTAAGTTGGCGCATGATTAGGCTAGGATTAAATCGGGGGAGCTCGAAGGGCCGGAAGAGCCTATTCTACGTTGTAACTCAATAAATAAGTACGTAAATAAATGAGCCGATAATAAAGGAGTGAGATCACGGGGAGAATGTACAAAGTTCTTACAGGCCGCACCAGGAATTGAACCCAGATTGCCAGTACTGTGAAGCATTGAGCTCACCACTACACTACCATGCTGGCCAATTCTTGAACCCACACAACCCTAACCCTATGGAACACTGTGGACCACCTCTTAAACTACCACGGGCTTGTTTCTGATTGTGTCTTTTTTGCTTTGTTTTGGCAGGTTTTGTTTTCTCAATTCACTGTTTTGATTACTTTCTGTTTGTTGTTTGTACTTGTGAGCCTTCGGTGCTGCAGACAAGTTTTCATTTTACCCAGAGTCAGCGCAGAAACAGGCCCATCGGGCCATCTAGTCCATGCCAAAACTATTTAAGCTGTCTACTTACAGTAACTTGCACCTAGACCATAGCCCTCCATACCCCTGCCATCTACGTACCTATTGAACTTCTCTTAAGTGTTGAAATTGAGCTTGCATGTACCACTTGCACTGGCAGCTCATTCCACACTGTCATGACCCGTTGAGTGAAGAAAATTCCCCCCACGTTCCCCTTAATTTCACCATTCACCCTTAACCCATGACCTGTGGTTGTAGTCGTACCCAACCTCAGTGGAAAAAGCCTGCTTGCATTTACTCTATCTATCCCCCTCATAATTGTCTATACCTCTATCACATTGCCTCTCAATCTTCTACGTTCCAAGGAATAGCATCCTAACCTATTTAATCTTTCCATGTAACGTGGATCCTCCCAACCTAGCAACATACTTGTAAATTTTATCTGTACTCTTTTCAACCTTTACATCTGTCCTGTAGGTAGGTGACCAAAACTACACACAGTATTCCTAATTAGGCTCACCAATGTCTTACACAACTTCAACTGACATCCCATCTCCTGTACTAATACTTTGATTTACAAAGGCCAATATGCCAAAAGCTTTATTTACAACCCTATCTGCTTGTGACACCCACTTCAATGAATTATGGACTTGTATTCCTGGGTCCCTTTGTAGGAGCGTTACAGTGCAATACATAAAAAATCCTGTAAGTTACCATAAATAAGTGGTGCAAAAAGAGAGCCAGCAGTGAGTTAAGTTTTCATGGGTTCATGTTCTGCTGCCCAGAATGGCTGGAAGACCAAGATTTTCCCTGTAGAAGTGGGATGCAGGGGATTCGTTGCTACATCTACAACCAGTCTGTTGAAGAAGATGGGGGTGAGGCGTCACTCCCTCCAACAAGCAGCCAGGTCCTTGTCAAATGCAGCAGAAGAAAGCAGCAATTGGATTTGGATTAAAAGGAAAGACAACAACTGGGCTGCAAGATGAAGACAGGAGGGTATGGAACTGAGGGGGTGTATCTGGGACACCAGGTAGCACCTTCGAGCCCTCTGGAGACGTCATGGGCTTATCAACGAAACGTCAAAGAAGGAGGGTGCCCACCTGATGACCCCAATGCCGTACTTACCCTCCCTCCTTGTCACCACTCCAAACCCACTGCCAACATCGAGAGTGCCAACTTACCATGGGGATTGAAACATCAAGTCCTAGTAGCTCTACTGTTCAGAAATCTAATGGTGGAGGGGAAGAAGCTGATCCTAAAATGTTATTGGTGTGCCTTCCTCTGGCAGCTTGTTCCACATATGTTAAATCTTCACATGGAGATAATATTTGCCTCTCAGGTTCTTATTAAATCTTTTGGCTGCACCTGAATCTTATGCCCTGTAGCACTTGCTTCCCGACTCTCCATGCCCCTCATGATTTTGTACATCTTGATAAGATCACCCCGCAGTCCACTACACTTCAAGGCAGGGGAAAAAGAGTACTTAAAATTTCTGGATTAACCTGCACAATTCATTCCAGCCACCAGCAGTGCAGCGTAGCCACAGTGTATACCATTTGCAGATACGGTGCAGTTATTCAACTGCGCTGCTCTGACACCAGCTTCCAAACCCATGACCTCTACCACCAAGAAGGACTTGGACAGTGGCTGCATAGAGGCACTGTGCTCTCTTCTCACTACTGGCATCAGGAAGGAGGTACAGGAACCTCAAGCCCCACACCAGCAGGTTCAGAACAATTATTATCCATCAGCCAACAGGCTCTTGAACCAGAGAGGATAACTTCACTCACACTAACATTAAAATGATTGCACAACCTATAGACTCATTTTCAAGGACTCTACAATTCATGTTCTCAATATTTATTGCTTATTATTTATTAGTGTTGTTTTGTTTCTCTTTATTTGCACAGTTTGTTGTCTTTTGCATGTTGGTTGTTTGTCCCTCTTTGTTGTGTAGCATTATTGTGTTTGTGTTTACTGTGAATGCCCAAAGGAAATTGAATCTCATTGTTGTATATGGTGACATATATGTACTTTGATAATAAATTCACTTTGAATTTTTAAACATTGCCATCAGTTCCTCTCCATGTCATGGAACATCCCGAGTTGGAAATGTCTCAAGGTTCGTTCACTGTTGTTCATTCTGCGCCGTGTTGTTTGATGTGGGCGATCACAGTCTTTCCATGACCATGATTGTTCTTGGCAAATTTTTCTACAGAAATGATTTGCTATTGCCACCTTCTGGGCAGAGTCTTTACAAAACAGGTGACTCCAGCCATTATCAATACTCCTCAGCGATTGTCTGCCTGGTGTCAGTGATCACATAACCAGGACTTCTGATGTCCAGCACATGCTCCCGTGGGGGAGGGAGGGGGGAGGGGGTGTGGGTATTGGGGGTAAGTAGGTGCTGTACTTTGCCCAAGGGTGACCTGCAGGCTAGTGGAGGAAAAGAGCGCTTTACACCTCCTTTGGTAGAGACATAGTTGGATGCATCAACAAGGGAGATGAGGCTGAGTACAGGGCTATGGTAGGAAACTTTGTCACATGGTGTGAGCAGATTATCTGCAGCTTAATGTGAAAAAGACTAAGGAGCTGGTGATAGACCTGAGGAGAGCTAAGGTACTGGTAACCCTTGTTTCCATCCAGGGGGTCAGTGTGGGCATGGTGGAGGATTATAAATACCTGGGGATACGAATTGACAATAAACTGGACTAGTCAAAGAACACTGAGGCTGTCTACAAGAAGGGTCAGAGCCGTCTCTATTTCCTGAGGAGACTGAGGTCCTTTAACATCTGCCAGACGATGCTGAGGATGTTCTACGAGTCTGTGGTTGCCAGTGTGATCATGTTTGCTGTTGTGTGCTGGGGCAGCAGGCTGAGGGTAGCAGACACCAACAGAATCAACAAACTCATTCATAAGGCCAGTGATGTTGTGGGGATGGAACTGGACTCTCTCACGGTGGTGTCTGAAAAGAGGATGCTGTCCAAGTTGCATGCCATCTTGGACAATGTCTCCCATCCACTACATAATGTACTGGTTGGGCACAGGAGTACATTCAGCCAGAGACTCATTCCACCGAGATGCAGCACAGAGCGTCATAGGAAGTCATTCCTGCCTGTGGCCATCAAACTTTACAACTCCTCCCTTGGAGGGTCAGACACCCTGAGCCAATAGGCTGGTCCTGGACTTATTTCCTGGCATAATTTACATGTTACTATTTAACTATTTATGGTTTTATTACTATTTATTATTTATGGTGCAACTGTAACGAAAACCAATTTCCCCCGGGATCAATAAAGTATGACTATGACTTATCTCAACCCCGCCACCCTTTTCACTGAGTCTCAATTCTGACACCCCCTGCCTAACGCCACTGTGGGGGAGGGATTGGGAGTACCTTCATCAGAAGGAGTGGCATGGTTGTCAGTAAAGCCGTTCACCACCGCCTTCTTGAAGTCTCGTCAGTGACTCTTAAGGTCCCAAAAAATGAATACAAATATAATGGTGAAGAACACACGCAAATTGCTGGAGGATCTCAGCAGGTCAGGTACCATCTGCTGAGAGGAATAAGCAGCCAATGTTTCAGACTCAAGCCCCTTCATTAGGACCCGATGAAGAGTCTTGGTCCAAATTGTTGACTGTTATTCCGCTCTGTAGATACTGCCTGACCTGCTGAGTTCCTCCATCATCCTGTGTTGCTCAGCATCTGCGGAATCTCTTGTGTTTACACAGAGAATGGTGCCCTCAATAGACTGGGGAGCCCCTTCCCATTTTACTCCAGGCAGATAGTCTGTTTACAGTTTAAATTTAGTTATTTTTTTCTATTCAGCCATAAGATTTCACCCTAATGGAGCTCAAAAATTCAAAGTACATTTATTATCGAAGTATGTATGCTGTATACAACCCTGAGATTCATCTTCCCACAGACAGCCACGAAACAAAGAAAACAGTGGAACTAGTTCAACGAAAAACATCAATCCCCCACCCTCCATCATGCGCAAAAAAATCAAACTGTGCAAACGACAACCAAAAAAAGCGAAAGACACAATATAAAATACAAAATCGAAAGAGTCCAGACATTTTCAGTTTAGTTCAGTGTTCATTATCTGCAGACTGCTCTGATTCAAAATCACCTAAAATAGCAACAAATAAAAAGCAGCATCCAGAAACCGGAAACACATCATAACATGAACTATAGAGAAGCGAAAATCTGCAGATGCTGGAAATCCAAGCAACACGCACAAAATGCTGGAGGAGCTCAGCAGGCCAGGCAGCATCTGTGGAAAAGAGTACAGTCGACATTTTGGGCCGAGACGCTTCAGCAGGACAGTCGACTGTAGTCTTTTCCATAGATGCTGCCTGGCCTGCTGAGTTCCTCCAGCATTTTGTGTGTGTTGCATGAACTACAGAGTCCAATCTTGGTCAATATTTCCAGTCTGAAGTACACTTCTGTGTGGTTTTGTTTAGGATAGGTGCCCTACCTGTAAGTTGACAAACTTCAAAAATGAAAACAACAGGAATTCTGCAGATGCTGGAAATTCAAGCAACACACATCAAAGTTGCTGGTGAACGCAGCAGGCCAGGCAGCATCTCTAAGAAGAGGTGCAGTCGACGTTTCAGGCCGAGACCCTTCATCAGGACTCAAAAATGAAAACCTTTTTCCTTTTCTGCAGCCACATCAGAGTGGATTCAGTTTTTCAAAGATGCCGGGATTCCAGCGGGACCAGCTGTCAACTATGCTGTCAGTTTTGTGGATAACAGGTAGGCCTGTGATTCTACAAGTTTTTTGTTTTCACTAGTTTGAAAATAACTTCCCTGTATAGTGAAGAATTTCTCTTATGTACTGTAAACCGAGAATGGTCAAACCTGGTGTTTCTATCCATGATGTGAACATTTCAGATTTAGATTTTTTTTTATCACAAGTACCTGAAAGATACAGTGAAATGTGGGTTGGTGTTAACACACCCTGGGGATGTGCTGGGGGTACCCCACAAGTGTTGCCATACATTCCAGTGCCAACATAGCATGCCCACAATGCTCGGCAGAGCAACACAGAATGCAACAAGCAACAAAACAACAGCAAAACAAGCTCCTTTCCTCCCACTCTCCCACCCAGACATACACACAGTCCACCAACCCCATTTCCAGCATCCGTATTCGCAAGTGTTGGGGCAGATACAGTGTTCCAGCCATTGGGCCCTGATGTCTGGGCTTTGGTCTTCAGCATCAACACCAGGACTCATTTGGGAGTTTGACGTAGATTAAGGGAGAATTAACAGACATTTAAGCGAAGTTTGGGTAAGTACATGGATGGGAGGAGTATAGAGAGCTATGCTGCAGGTGCAGATTGATGAGACTAGGCCGAGTAACAATTCGGCATGCACAAGATGGGCCGAAGGGCCTGCTTCTGTGCTGTAGCACTATAACTCTAACTCCTCTCTGTGAGAACATCTATGTGACTACACACAAAATGCTGGAGGAACTCAGCAGGTCAGGCAGCATCTATGGAGGGGAATAAACAGTCGACTTTTCGTGCTGAGACCCTTCTTCAGGACTGAAAAGGAAGGGAGAAGACCTCAGAATAAAAAGGTGGGGAGAGGGGGAGGAGGCTAGCTGGAAGGTTATTGGTGAAACTAGTTGGGGAGGAAAGACAAAAGGCTGGAGAGGAAGGAGTCTGATAGGAGAGGAGAGTCTCCCATAGGAGAAAGGGAAGGAGGAAGAAATCCAGAGGGAGGTGGTGGTCAGGTGAGAAGAGGTAAGAGGGCAGAGCGAAGAATAGAAGAAGGGGGAAGGGGAAAATAATTTTTTTTAACTGAAAGGAGAAATTGATATGCATGCCATCAGGTTGGAGGCTACCTAGACAGAATATAAGGTGTAGCTCCTCCACCCTGAGGCTTTGAAGCGATGTGTCAGGACAGGAATGGGCATTGGAATTAAAATGTTTGGCCATCATGGTTTCTGGTTTGCCCTGGCAATGTAGTGCTTAATCACGATAACGTTCTCAGTACATTTTTCTATGTAGCCATTGCATCTTGCATATTCATCAATGTTGATGTGGTGATATAGGTAGTCATCTCCCTAAGTGTGCTCCAGTCCATGCTTTTGAAGCAGTCCTGAGGTGGCTCCTGATTTCCCTGTGAACTGGTTTGACTCTCTTAACCAGTGGTGTACGTTCAGGGATTAGCAAAATGGATATGTGGTCTGACTATCCGAGGTGGGGACGGGGATCAGACTTGTAGGCTCTATGAGCTTTGGTGTAAACCAGGTCTAATATATCCTCTCCTCTGGTTGTGAAGTTGACATGCTGGTAGAGCTTTTGGCAGGACTGTTTTTAAGTTGGTATGATTGAAGTCACCAGCAGCAATGACGAGGTTACAGATTGTGCATAGAGCTCCTGTAGCGCTTCCCCAGCACCAGCACGGCAGGTGTGGAGTGGGGAACGTAAACACCAATAATCACAGTGACAGTGAACTCCCTCAGTACGCAGAAGGGGTTGCACTTCACCATTTAAAAACTCTATCTGCGGTGAGCAGTGGACCGTTACCACCAAGACATCTACACGCCAGTTCTTATTGACGTAAACACACAGACCAACTCCACGGTTCTTCCTGGAGGTTGCAGCATTTCAGTCCACCTGAAGGCAGATTAGTCCTGCTAATTGGATGACTGAGTCGGGAGTGGTATCCTGGATTTCTGTCAGGATGAGCAATCCAATCCCTCATTAATTCTCCCTGTAATATTATTCTTCCCTGCAAGCAACAAACCTTTGGAATATGGGAGGAAACCAAAGCACCTGGAGGAAACCCACGTAGTCACAGAGGGAATGTGCAAACTCCACAGCGACCGAACTGGAAGTAAGGATGTCTCCAGGTGTTACAGGCCAGCAATAGAGGAATGGGGAATATGTATTTACAAAAGTGGATATAGATAGCAGCAGGAGAAAGCAAAACTAGTATCTAGGAACTAAGTCCACAATTCAAAAATGGTGAACCTTCAAAGGCAACTTTATTTGATGTTAGAACAAAGCCTCAAGGACCATATTGTCAACTCCTGTTCCAGAACAACACACATGTAATACCGGAGGAACTTGGCAGGTCCGGCAGCATCTATGGGAATGAATAAGTGATCAACGTTTTGGGCTGAGACTCTTCTTCGGGACTGGAAAGGAAGGGGGAAGGCGGCAGAATAAAAAGGTGGTGGGGAGGACTACCCCAAAAGGTGATAGGTGAAGCCAGATGGGTGGGAAAGGTCGAGGGCTGACAAGGAAGGAAGCTGATAGGCAAGGACGGTGGATGATAAGAGAAAGGGAAGTAGGAGGGTCACCAGAGGAGATGATCGGTAGGTGAGGAGAAGAGGTAAGAGGCCAGAGTGGGCAATGGAGGAAGAGGGAAGTGGTAGGGTAAAAATAATTTACTGGAAGAAGAAATCAATGTTCATGCCATTAGGTTGGCTACCTAGACAGAATAGGAGGTGTTGCTCCTCCACCCTGAGAGTGGCCTCATCATGACAAAAGAGGAGGCCGTGGACTGACACATTGGAATGGGAATGGGGATGGGAATTAAAATGATAGGCCACCAGGAAATTCTGCTTGTAGTGGATGGAGCAGAGCTGCTTTATGAAGTACTCCCCTAATTTACATCATGTCTTACCAATGTAGAGGCAGCTGCATCAGGAGCACCAGATTTGATAGACATCTCCAACAGATTTACAAATGAAGTGTTGCCTCACCTTTAAGGAATGTTTGGGATCCTGAATGGAGCTGAGGGAGGAGGTAAATGGACAGGTACAGCATTTCTGTCCTTAGCAGTGATATGTGCCGGGGGGAGATTAGTAGGGAGGGATGAATGGACAATGGAATCACCGAGGGAGCAATCCCTGTGGAAAGCAGAGAGTGGGGGGTGGGGAATAAAGATGTGTTTGGTGGTAGGATCCTGTTGAGATGATAGAAGTTGCAGAAGATGATGTGTGGGAAGTGAAGGCTCATGGCTGGTAGGTGAGGACAAGAGGAACTCTGTCCCTGTTAAGGTGGCAGGAAGGTGGGGTGAGTGTGAATATCCAGGAAATGGAGAAGATGTATGTGAGGGCAGCATTAATGGTGGTGAAGGCTTTGAAGAAGGAGAACATCTCTGATGTTCTGGAAAGGGAAGCCTCATCCTTGGAACAAATGTGGAGATGAAGGAACTGAGAAAAGGAAATGGGATTTTTTTTTTTTACAGGAGAAAGGGTGGGAAGACCTGTAGTCAAGATAGCCATGGGTATTGGTAGGTTTATAAAAGATGTCAGTAGACAGCCTGTCTCCAGAGATGGAGATAGAGAGAGATCAAGAAAGAGGAGAGAGGTGTCAGTGAATTTAAGGGCAGGGTGGAAGTTGGAGGCAAGGTTGATGTAATTGATGAGCTCAGCATGGGCGCATGAAGCAGCACCAGTGCAGTCATCAATGTAGTGGAGGAAGATTTGGGGCGCATGACTGGGGAAGGCTTGGAACATGGACTGTTCTATGTTGCCATGGCTACCCCTTGAGTCTGGAGAAAGTATGAGGAGCAGAAGGAGAAATCCTTGAGGGTGAGAATCAGTTCTGCTAGACAGAAGAAGGTGGTGGTGGAAGGGAACTGGTTGGCTGTTTTGTTGAGAAAGAAGTAGAGAGCTTTAAGGCCTTGATGGAGGATAGAAGTGCATAGCGACTGGACATCCATGGTGAAATTGAGGTAGTCAGGGAATTGAAAGTTGTTGAGATTGTGAGATTGTGAAGTGTTGCGGATGTAGGTGTGAAGGGACTGAGTAGAAGGGCACTTTATCTAAATGCCCGTAGTATTAGAAACAAGGTTAGTGAACTTGTGGCACAGATCAGTATCAAGGCGTATGATTTAGTGGCCTTTACAGAAACCTGGTTGCAAGGTGGAGTGACTGGGAATTAAATATCCAAGGGTATCAGGTAATACGGAAAGATGGGCAGGAAGGCAGAGGAAGTGGGGTGACACTCTTTATTAGGGATGAGATCAGGGCGATTGTGAGAGCTGATATAAGATCTGCGGAGCAGAATGTTGAGTCCATCTGGGAAAAGATCACTGGTGGGTGTTGTCTATAGGCCACCTAATAAAAATATTGCAGTAGCAGAGGTGATTGACCAAGAAATAACTGCGACTTGTAAGAAAGGAACGGCAGTTGTCATGGTGGATTTTAACTTCTACATAGATTGGGTGAATCAGGTTGGTCAAGGAAGTCTTGAGGAGGACTTCATAGAATGCATCCGTGATGACTTTCTAGAGCAGCATGTTAGTGAACTTACAAGGGAAAATACTACCTTAGATCTAGTCCTATGCAATGAGACAGGTAAGATTAATGAATTTGTAGTCAGGGATCCTCTTGGAAAGAGTGGTCATAGTATATTGAATTTCTCATTCAGATGGTGGATGAAATAGTTAGATCTAAGACTAGCGTATTATGCTTGAACAAGGGAGACTACAATGGGAGGAGTTGGGAGCACAGGCTATTTGGTGGGACAGTTGGGGAACAGTGGAATACTTTCAAAGAGATTTTTCACAGTGCTCATCAAAAGTATATTCCAGTCAAAAGTAAGGACAGTAAATGTGGGGAGAGCCAGCCTTGGATAACTAAGGAAATAAAAGATAGTATCAAATTAAAAGCTCATGTACCAAGTCACAAAGAGTAATGGGAGACTGGAGGATTTGGAAAACTTTAAAAAGTAACAGAGAACAACTAAACAAGAAATAAGGAAAGGAAAGATAGAGTATGAAAGTAAATTAGCACAAAATATCAAAACAGATAGCAAAAGTTTTTATAAATATATAAAGTGGAAGAGGGTCACTAAAGTGGAAGACCAGAAGGGGAAATTGATATTGGGTGATAAGGAAATGGCTGAGACATTGAACAACTATTTTGTGTTAGTCTTTCAGAATGGCAGGCGGTGACTAGTGGGGTACCGCAAGGCTCAGTGCTGGGACCCCAGTTGTTTACAATATATATTAATGACTTGGATGAGGGAATTAAATGCAGCATCTCCAAGTTTGCGGATGACACGAAGCTGGGTGGCAGTGTTAGCTGTGAGGAGGATGCTAAGAGGATGCAGGGTGACTTGGATAGGTTGGGTGAGTGGGCAAATTCATGGCAGATGCAATTTAATGTGGATAAATGTGAAGTTATCCACTTTGGTGGCAAAAATAGGAAAACAGATTATTATCTGAATGGTGGCCGATTAGGAAAAGGGGAGGTGCAACGAGACCTGGGTGTCATTATACACCAGTCATTGAAAGTGGGCATGCAGGTACAGCAGGCGGTGAAAAAGGCGAATGGTATGCTGGCATTTATAGCGAGAGGATTTGAGTACAGGAGCAGGGAGGTACTACTGCAGTTGTACAAGGCCTTGGTGAGACCACACCTGGAGTATTGTGTGCAGTTTTGGTCCCCTAATCTGAGGAAAGACATCTTTGCCATAGAGGGAGTACAAAGAAGGTTCACCAGATTGATTCCTGGGATGGCAGGACTTTCATATGAAGAAAGACTGGATGAACTGGGCTTGTACTCGTTGGAATTTAGAAGATTGAGGGGGGATCTGATTGAAACGTATAAGATCCTAAAGGGATTGGACAGGCTAGATGCAGGAAGATTGTTCCCGATGTTGGGGAAGTCCAGAACGAGGGGTCGCAGTTTGAGGATAGAGGGGAAGCCTTTTAGGACCGAGATTAGGAAAAACTTCTTCACACAGAGAGTGGTGAATCTGTGGAATTCTCTGCCACAGGAAACAGTTGAGGCCAGTTCATTGGCTATATTTAAGAGGGAGTTAGATATGGCCCTTGTGGCTACGGGGATCAGGGGGTATGGAGGGAAAGCTGGGGCGGGGTTCTGAGTTGGATGATCAGCCATGATCATAATAAATGGCGGTGCAGGCTCGAAGGGCCGAATGGCCTACTCCTGCACCTATTTTCTATGTTTCTATGTTTCACAGTGGAGGACACATCTAATATGCCAAAGAATGATGTTTTGAACGTAATGGGAGGTGAGGACCTCAATAAAATCACTGTCACTAAAGAGATAGTGATGAGCTAACTAGAGGGCCTGAAGGTAGATAAGTCCCCTGGACCTGATGGGATGCATCCCAGGGTGCTGAAGGAATTGGCGGAGGTTATGGTAAACACGTTGGTAATCATTTATTAAAACACTCTGGACTCTGGGCAGGTCCAGGCAGATTGAAAGACAGCAAATGTCACGCCACTTTTTAAAAAAGGATGTAGGCAAAAGACAGGCAACTTTAGGCCAGTTAGCTTAACATCTGTAGTCGGGAAAATGCTTGAAGCTGTCATTAAGACCATAAGACAAAGGAGCAGAAGTAGGCCATTCGGCCCATCGAGTCTGCTCCGCCATTTTATCATGAGCTGATCCATTTTATCCTATTTAGTCCCACTGCCCTGCCTTCTCACTATAACCTTTGATGCCCTGGCTACTCAGATACCTATCAATCTCTGCCTTAAATACGCCCAATGAACTGGCCTCCACTGCTGCCTGTGGCAACAAATTCCAACAAATTAACAAATTAAGGAAGAAATAGCGAAACATTTGGAAAGGAGTGGTTCCATTAGACAGATGCAGCATGGATTCAGAAAGGGCAGGTCCTGTTTGACAAGCTTACTGAAGTTCTTTGAAGACATAATGAGTGCAGTGGATAGAGGTGAACAGGTGGATGTCGTGTACTTGGATTTCCAGAAGGCGTTCGGTAAGGTGCCGCACAAGAGACTTATAAAGAAGATAAAGATGCATGGAGTCAGAGGAAGTGTATTGGCATGGATAGTGGATTGGTTAACCAATAGAAGGCAGAGAGTTGGTATAAATGAGTGTTTCTCCGGTTGGCAGTCAGGGGTGAGTGGGGTGCTGCAGCTGTTTATCATTTACATTGATGATTTGGAAGAGAGGAGTGAGTGTAGCGTAGCAGAATTTGCTGATGACACTAAACTGAGTGGAAGAACAAGTTCCACAGAGGATGTGGAGAGTCTGCAGAGGGATATAGATAGGTTATGTGAGTGGGCCAAGGTCTGGCAGATGGAATACAATGCTGGCAAATGCGAGATCATCCACTTTGGAAGGAATAATAGAAGAGCAGATTAATATTTAAATGGTGAAAGATTGCAGCATGCTGTTGTGCAGAGGGACTTAGGAGTGCTTGTTCATGAATCGCAAGAAGTTGGCTTGCAGGTACAATAGGTTATTAAGGCAAACAGAATGTTGGCCTTCATTGCTAGAGGGATTGAATTCAAGAGCAGGGAGGTCATGCTGCAACTATACAGGGTACTGGTGAGGCCGCACCTGGAGTACTGTGTGCAGTTCTGGTCTCCATACTTGAGGAAGGATATACTGGTTTTGGAGGCAGTGCAGAGGAGGTTCACCAGGTTGATTCCAGGGATGAAGGGGTTAACCTATGAGGAGACATTGAGTCGCCTGGGACTATACTCTCTGGAGTTCAGAAGAATGAGAGGGGACCTTATAGAAAGATACAAAATTTTGAAAGGGATGGATAAGATCGAAGTAGGAAAGTTGTTTCCCTTGGTAGGTGAGACTAGAACTAGGGGGCTTTGCCTCAAGATTAAGGGGAGAAGATTTAGGACGGAGATGAGGAGAAACTGTTTTTCCCAGAGAGTGGTAAATCTGTGGAATTCTCTGCCCAAGGAAGCAGTTGAGGCTTCCTCACTAAATATATTTAAGAAACAGTTATATAGGTTTTTACATAGTAAGGGAATTAAGGGTTATGGGGAAGAGGCAGGCAGATGGAGCTGAGTTTACGGACAGATCAGCCATGATTTTATTGAATGACGGGGCAGGGTCGATGGGCTAGATGACCTACTCCTGCTCCTATTTCTTATCTTCTTATGAAAGAAGAGGGATAGAATGGAGTCGAGGTATGAAGACACAAGTGGGGCAGGAGCAGGAGGAAACAGTGGGCCTACCTGGACAGTCAGGTCTGTGGATATTGGGTAGGAGGTAGAAGTGAGCAGTGCGGGCTAAGGGAACTATGGTGGAAGTTGATGGACGTCTTCCAGAGTTTATGAGGTTAATGATGGTGTTGGAGACAGTTTACTGATGGTCTAGAGTGGAGTCCTTTTCAATGGGGAGGTAAGAGGATGTGTCTGAGAATTGTCGCCTGGCCTCAGCTAGGTAGTAGTCAGTCGGCCACACTACAACAGTGCCCATTTGTTTGATGGTAGGTTTGGGATCGAGAGAGCGGAGGTCCGTGCATTCAGAGCTCCTGTGCCTGTGTCGTTCGTTTTTGAGGCACTCCATCGGTCAGGATCGACCATGCATGTTGCATCCTAGCTGTTGTACAGAAACCAGGGCAATATGATACGGTGAGCAGGCTGTTGCCCATGCAACAGACTCCCCCCCCCCCCCCCACCACAGTTAATGAACCCAAGGCAGAGACTGATGCAGTTTGCTACCAGCGGTATTGCAGGAGAAATGGCTCCGCTGGGCTTAGTAGCTGAGTCACATGTGGCCAGGAGCTGGGCTTGGTTGCCAAAGGCTATTTGAAATGTATGCCATTGGAGATTTAATAGTTAGTGGGAGCCTATCTCCACCTCCTCCCCTAGCTATGACAACCTCAAGAAACCTTTTGTTCTTAATAGTGTCTAATTGGATCTAGTGCAATTTAGTACACTTCTCTCAAGTTCTCCTCTCCAGAGAAAAAGAGATGTGATAGAATTGTGTGTCTGGTTTACAATGGGCAGGATGATGAGATTGCATAATATAAGACCTGAGGATAAGTGCGAAGTGTGTTATGAGGGATTGTTAAAAAAATTCATATATGCAGTTTGTGGTACAGCAGGTCGTTTTGACATAATAAAGTGGCCACTGACTGTACGTTCGTGGTCTTCTGCTGTTTTAGCCCATCTTCAAGGTTCGACCTGCTGTTTGTTCAGAGATGTTCTTTGGCACCCCACTGTCGCAACACATGGCTATTTGAGTTACTGTCACCTTCCTGTCAGCTTGAACCAGTCTGCCCATTCTCCTCTGACCTCTCATTAACAGAACTGAACTGCTGCTCACTGGATGGTGTTTGCTTTTTGCACCCCTCTCTGTAACCTCTAGAGACTGTTGTATGTGAAAACCCCAGGAGATCGGTTTTTGAGATACTCAAACACCCTGCTTGGCACCAACAATCATTCCACAGTCAAAATCACTTAGATCACATTTCTTTGCCATTGTGATGTTTGGTCTGAACAACAACTGAACCTCTTGCCAATGTCTGCATGCTTTTACGCATTGAGTTGCTGCTGCGTGATTGGCTGATTAAATACTTGCATTAATGAGCAGGTGTACCTCACAATGCCATTGAGTGTGTACTTCAACGTTATATTACCACCCAGTCAGGAGCATAAACTATTAAGTTAGAACAGCAAGTGAGACCTTGAATTTGAGGCAGTTTGTAGATAGCAAAGGTTAATAGTTTGTGACTATGCTGTGAATGGAATACTGTAGGCAGTGTTTCCACAGGGTTTTGTTATTGCAGACCTTTGCTTTCATAACATAAATAATTTAGATCTAAAGTCCAGATATCTTGATAAATGAGTCCCTCTAATACAGGGTTTCTCGACCGGGCTTCCACTGAAACCTAGGGTTCTGTGGGAGGTGGTTAGAGGTTCCGTGAGAGATCGTGATTTTAAAAAAATAATCATTTTTTTGAACTTCATGCAATGTGCGATGTTAGTTAGTGCTCGCAGTGGTGGGCAGTGACCGAGCAGCCCCATTAACAGAGGTCTCTCAGCTCAGTTCGGCAGTGCGCAGTCAGACCATGGTTGAGTCCATTCTCAGTTTTTGACGCAAGATGGAGGAATTTGATCATTTGTGAACGCTGTATTGCTCGGAGGGGAGGACAGTAGGCTGATAATTGGTGAGCGGTATATTGCACAGAGGGGAGGATGGTAGGCTGATGATTGGTGAGCGCTGAATTGCACAGAGGGGAGGATGGTAGGCTGATAATTGGTGAGTGCTGTATTGCACGGAGGGGAGGATGGAGGTTGATATTAGTGAGCGGTGTATTGAACGGAGGGGAGGATGGAGGCTGATAATTGGCGAGCGGTGTTTTGAACGGAGGGGAGGATGGCAGGCTGATATCCAAAGATGGTCTAGTGTGGTAATTTTTGAAGAGGAGGATTCTAGCCCTAGGCCTATGGACAATTCTGATAAGGTTAATGACGAAGAATTACAATCTTCTGAGCCATTTCACTGCTCTAGTGAAACAACAGTCAGAAAAATGTCCATCTTTACAATGAAAGCTATTTATCATTGGGTTTTCATGGACTGGTGATCCAAGTTGGCCTATTCCATTGTATCTGGTCAGTGGGAAACAACCTACAAATGTAGCAATAGCTCCAGCAAAATTGAAAAGACACTTAACTACAAATCACAGCCGTATGATATAGAAAAGTGCTAATTATTTTAAATGACTATTGGAATCTCAAAACAAAACAGATTAAAACTTTTGAAAATAAAGTCACAGTCAGTAAAGGAGTTCAGGAAGCAAGTTATTTAGTAGCTTTAAGACTAGTTCAGCTATGTGGAGTACTTCGCCATGTCTTCAACCTGAGCCTGAGGCTCCGGAGGGTTCCTGTGCTGTGGAAGACATCCTGCCTCGTCCCTGTGCCGAAGACGCCGCGCCCCAGCGGCCTCAATGACTACAGACCGGTGCCATCGACCTCCCACATCATGAAGACCCTGGAGAGACTTGATCTGGAACTGTTCCGGCCTATGATTAGGCCACACTTAGATCCCTTCCAGTTCGCCTACCAGCCCCGACTAGGAGTTGAGGATGCCATCGTCTACCTGCTGAACCATGTCTATGCCCACCTGGACAAGCCAGCGAGCACTGTGAGGGTCATGTTTTTTGACTTCTCCAGTGCGTTCAACACCATCCGCCCTGTTCTGCTGGAGGAGAAGGTGACAGCGATGCAGGTGGATGCTTTCCTGGTGTCATAGATTCTTGATTACCTGACTGGCAGACCACAGTACGTGTGCTTGCAACACTGTGTGTCCGACAGAGTGATCAGCAGCACTGGGGCTCCACAGGGGACGGTCTTGTCTCCCTTTCTCTTCACCATTTACACCTCGGACTTCAACTACTGCACAGAGTCTTGTCATCTTCAGAAGTTTTCTGATGACTCTGCCATAGTTGGATGCATCAGCAAGGGAGATGAGGCTGAGTACAAGGCTACGGTAGGAAACTTTGTCACATGGTGTGAGCAGAATTAACTGCAGCTTAATGTGAAAAAGACTAAGGAGCTGGTGGTAGACCTGAAGAAGGCTAAGGCACCGGTGACCTCTGTTTCCATCCAGGGGATCAGTGTGGGCATGGTGGAGGATTACAAATACCTGGGGATACGAATTGACAATAAACTGGACTGGTCAAAGAACACTAAGGCTGTCTACAAGAAGGGTCAGAGCCGTCTCTATTTCCTGAGGAAACTGAGGTCCTTTAACATCTGCCGGACGATGCTGAGGATGTTCTACGAGTCTGTGGTTGCCAGTGTGATCATGTTTGCTGTTGTGTGCTGGGGCAGCAGGCTGAGGGTAGCAGACATCAACAGAATCAACAAACTCATTCGTAAGGCCAGTGATGTTGTGGGGATTGAACTGGACTCTCTGACGGTGGTGTCTGAAAAGAGGATGCTGTCTAAGTTGCATGCCATCTTGGTCAATGTCTCCCATCCACTACAAAATGTACTGGGTGGGCACAGGAGTACATTCAGCCAGAGACTCATTCCACCGAGATGCAACACTGAGCGTCATAGGAAGTCATTCCTGCCTGTGGCCATCAAACTTTACAACTCCTCCCTTGGAGGGTCAGACACCCTGAGCCAATAGGCTGGTCCTGGACTTATTTCCTGGGATAATTTACATATTACTATTTAATTATTTATGGTGCAACTGTAACGAAGACCAATTTCCCTCAGGATCAATAAAGTCTGACTATAAGTTCACTCAGGAATGCTTAAAAATTGTATGAAAGCCTGGAAAAAGAGCACACCAATCTCCTGCTACAGACAGAAATCCGGTGGCTTAGCAGAGGAACAGTTCTCAACAGGGTGTTTGAGCTGAAAGGTGAATTGCAGGAGTACTTTCAAGAAAATAGGCCAGATTTTTCTAAGTGCTTTGAAGGTGAAGAATGGCTGCAGAAACTAGCCTACTTAACCGACATTTGACATCATATGAACCAGTTGAACAAGTCTCTGCAAGGCCCTGGAGAAAATATTTTGACTTTAAGTGACATGATTCTTGGATTTAAAAGGAAACTGAATCTTTGGAAAATCATGTATTAGGAAAAAAGGAAATTGCCTTTTAAACTCACGAGAGAGCATAGGCCATCAACTTTTTTTGCTGTTGATGTTTCTGTAACAGGGAATTTCTTTTTTACGAGGTCGAGTTGCTAGCTTGACGGTCAACCCAGCACGGATGGAAAGCGTTCCAGGGAGCCGGCTGGGTTTGAACTCGGAAGCCTTTGCTCCAAAGTCTGGCGCTAATGCCACTACGCCACCAACCAGCCTATGTATCAGGAAATCTTGAAATGTTTCCTTTGCTGCTTGGCCTTGAGATTGAGGAAGGATATCAGAAAGTCTCAAGTCTTATTGAAAACCACCTAGAAGAAATGCCGAACAAAATTGAACAGTATTTTTCCTCCCTTTCAACACAAGTGTATGACTGGGTGAGGAACCCTTTCTCTGAATCTTCTGTTCAGCCTGAGAACTTGACTTTGAGAGAAGAGGAAGAGCTCTGTGAGCTGTACTCTGATGCTGCACTCAAGATGAGATCTTTCAGAAATCATTGGACTCTAGCATGGTGCTAGAGAACTGGAAAATTGCAAATGTCACTCCACTCTTTAAGAAAGGAGGACAGCAGAAAGGAAGTTATGGAGCAGTTAGCCTGACCTCAGCGGTTGGGAAGATGTTGGAGTCAATTGTTAAGGATGAGGTAAAGGAGTAGTTGGTGACACAGGACAAGATAGTTCAAAGTCGGCATGGATTCCTTCAAGGAAGATCCTGCCTGATGAGCCTGGAATTCTTTGAGGAGATTACAAGTAGAATCAATAAAGGGGATCACGAGGAAATCTGCAGATGCTGGAATTTCAAGCAACACACATCAAAGTTGCTGGTGAACGCAGCAGGCTAGGCAGCATCTCTAGGAAGAGGTACAGTCGACGTTTTGGGCCAAGACCCTTCGTCAGGACTAACTGAAGGAAGAGTTAGTAAGAGATTTGAGAGGGGGAGGGTGAGATCCAAAATGATAGGAGAAGACAGGAGGAGGAGGGATGGAACCAAGAGATGGACAGTTGATTGGCAAAAGGGATATGAGAGGATCATGGGACAGGAGGCCTAGGGAGAAAGAAAAGGGGGAGGGTGGGAACCCAGAGGATGGGCAAGGGGTATAGTGAGGGGGACAGAGGGAGAAAAAGGAGAGAGAGAAAAAGAATGTTTGTATATAAATAAATACCGGATGGGGTACGAGGGGGAGGTGGGGCATTAGCGGAAGTTTGAGAAATCAATGTTCATGCCATCAGGTTGGAGGCTACCCAGACGGAATATAAGGTGTTGTTCCTGCAACCTGAGTGTGGCTTCATCTTTACAGGAGAGGAGGCCGTGGATAGACATGTCAGAATGGGAATGGGGTATGGAATTAAAATGTGTGGCCATTGGGAGCAGGATCTCCCAGTGGCCACACATTTTAATTCTACGTCCACTTACCCTCTGTCCGCCAGAGAAAACAGGATCTCCCAGTGGCCACACATTTTAAATCCACGTCCCATTCCCATTCTGATGTGTCTATCCACGGCCTCCTCTACTGTAAAGATGAAGCCACATTCAGGTTGGAGGAACAATACCTTGTATTCCATCTGGGTAGCCTCCAACCTGATGGCATGAACATTGACTTCTCAAACTTCCGCTATTGCCCCACCTCCCCCTCGTACCCCATCTGTTATTTATTTATATACACACATTCTTTTTCTCTCTCTCCTTTTTCGCCCTCTGTCCCCCTCACTATACCCCTTGCCCATCCTCTGGGTCCCCCCCACCCCCTTTTCTTTCTCCCTAGGCCTCCTGCACCATGATCCTCTCATATCCCTTTTGCCAATCAACTGTCCAGCTCTTGGCTCCATCCCTCCCCCTCCTGTCTTCTATTATTTCGGATCTCCCCCTCCCCCTCCCACTTTCAAATCTCTTACTAGCTCTTCTTTCAGTTAGTCCTGACGAAGGGTCTCGGCCCGAAATGTCGACTGTACCTCTTCCTAGAGATGCTGCCTGGCCTGCTGCGTTCACCAGCAACTTTTATGTGTGTTGCTAGATAAAGGGGATGTAGTGGATGATGTATATTTGGACTTCCAGAAGGCCTTTGACAAGGCGTCACACATGAGGCTGCTTACCAGTGTAGAGCCCATGGTATTACAGGAAAGTTACTAATATGGTTAGAGTATTGGCTGATGGGTAGGAGGCAGCAAGTGGGAATAAAAGGATCATTTTCTGGTTGGCTGCCAGTGGTGTACCGCAAGTGGTCCCAACAGTGGTGTCGTTGTTGGGACCACTTCTTTTTATGCTGTATATCAGTGATTTAGATGATGGAATAGATGGCTTTGTTGTCAAGTTCGCAGATGATACAAAGATTGGTGGAGGGGCAGGTAGTGTGGAGGAAAAAGGTAGGATGCAAAAGAACTTAGATTAGGAGAATGGACAAGAAAGTGGCAAATGAAATACGATGTTGGAAAATGCATGATCATGCACTTTGGTAGTAGAGATAAATGTGCAGACTATTTTCTAAACGGGGAGAAAATCCAGGAATCTGAGATGCAGAGGGACTTGGGAGTCCTTGTGCAGAACACCTTGAAGGTTAACTTGCAGGTTGAGTCGGTGATGAGGAAGGCAAATGCCATGTTAGCATTCATTTCAAGAGGTCTAGAATACAAGAGCAAGGATGTGATGTTGAGGCTTTATAAAGCACTGGTGAGGCCTCACCTTGAGTATTATGAACAATTTTGGTTCCCTCATCGTAGAAAAGATGTGCTGGCATTGGGGAGGGTCCAGAGGAGATTCATGAGGATGAAGGGTTATCATACAAGGAACGTTTGATGGCTCTGGGACTCCTCGCTGGAATTCAGAAGGATGGGGGGGGCGGATCTCATTGAAACCTTTGGAATGTTGAAAGGCCTAGACAGAGTAGATGTGGAAAGGATGTATCCCATGGTGGGAGAGTCTAGGACGAGAGGGCACAGCCTCAGGATAGAGGGGCGCCATTTCAAAACAGAGATGCAGAGAAATTTCTTTAGCCAAAGGGTGGTGAATTTGTGGAATTTGTTGCCACATGTCGCTATGGAGGCCAGGTTGTTGGGTGTATTTAAGGCAGAGATTGATAGGTTCTTGATTGGACATGGCATCAAAGATTACAAGGAGAAGGCCGGGAACTGGGGTTGAAGAGGAGGGGAGAAAAAGAGGATTGGCCATGATTGGATGGTGGAGCAGACTCGATGGGCCAGATGGCCTAATTGTGCTCCTATGTCTTATGGAAATTTACTGACCTACCTCTGGCCAAGTTCTGGATTTCTGTGAAAGAAGAGTATCCTGTCATTCTTAGGAAAACAATGAACATTTTGCTGCTGTTTTCAACTTCTTATATGCACGAACAAACTTTTTCTTGTTTAACAGGCATTAAGAGCAAGCATAGAGATTGTTTCATTTCAGTTGAGGGTGAAATCTGTGTGTGCTTATCTCAAGTTCAATCCAAAATTGAGAAATTACATTTGCCTTATGAGCTTTTAAAATTTATGAAAGGGAAAGAAAGAGATTACTTTCAAGAAAGGTAAGCTACGCTTAACTTTTTTTTTAAAGAAAGGTTGACTAAAAATTCATTCTCTTAAGAGCATTGACAATTATTTTTGGATTATTATATCAACAAGCTAACTGAACAAGCTAACTTACTGTGAGCTGTAGATATAATTTTTATGCAGGGGTTCCCTGAGACCTGAATATTATTTCAAGGGTTCCTCCAGGGCAAAGAGGTTGGGAAAGGCTGCTCTAATGTCTCTGCATTTTTATTTATTTACTTAGAGACACCGCGAGGAACAGGCCCTTCCAGCCCACCGAGCCGTGCCGCCCAACAACCCACAGATTTAACCCTAGCCTAATCACAGGACAATTTACAATGACCAATTACCCTACTAACCAGTATGTCTTTGGACTGCAGCAGGAAACCAGAGGAAGCCCCCCCCCCCACCCCCATCCGTACTTGGGAAGGAATGTACAAACGGTTTTATAGAGGTTGCTGGAATTGAACTCCAAATTCTGATGTATTAACAGGATGTACTGTGCTAAATTTGGAGTTTTTTTTTTGTTTATTGAGATACAGCGTGGAATGGGCCCTTCAAACCACACCACCAAGTAATCCCCTGGTTTAATCACAACCTAATTCAATTCAATTCAAGTTTAATTGTCATTCAACCATACATGAATACCCGTGAATACAGTCAAACGAGGTGGCATTACTCTGGGGCCAAGCTGCAATGGTTGCACAGCACAAAGCACACATAGCACATAGAAAATAGCAAGCACATGGAAGATATCAGTAAGATACAGCCATGCAAAATGACCAATTAACCTACCAACCGGTACGTCTTTAGACTGTGGGAGGAAACCAGAGCACCTGGAGGAAACCCTCACGGTCACCATTGAGAACGTACATACTTCTTACAGACAGCGGTGGGAATTGAACCTGGTGTACCTGTACTGTAAAACATCTTGCCGTGGCTGACAGGGGATGTAATGGACAGTATAAAAATAAAAGAGAAGAAGTATAACATAGCAAAGACGAGTGGGAAGCCGGAGGATTGGGAAACTTTTAAAGAGCAACAGAAGGTAACTAAAAAGGCAATACGTGGAGAAAAAATGAAGTACGAAGGTAAACGAGCCAAGAATATAAAGGAGGAGAGTAAAAGCTTCTTTAGGTATGTGAAAAGGAAAAAAAATAGTTAAGACCAAAATTGGGCCCTTGAAGACAGAAACAGGTGACTTTATTATGGGGAACAAGGAAATGGCAGACGAGTTGAACAGGTACTTTGGATCTGTCTTCACTAGGGAAGACACAAACAATCTCCCAGATGTAATAGTGGCCAAAGGACCTAGGGTAATGGATGAATTGAAAGAAATTTATATTAGGCAGGAAATGGTGTTGGATAGGCTGTTGGGTCTGAAGGCTGGTAAGTCCCCAGGACCTGATGGTCTGCATCCCAGGGTACTTCAGGAGGTGGCTTTAGAAATCGTGGACACACTGGTAATCATTTTCCAATGTTCTATAGATTCAGGATCAGTGTGTTGGCTGGGTGGGTCGTGTCCTTGATTATCCTGGCAGCACTGTTCCGACAACGTGCGGTGTAAAGTGAATCCACGGACCGAAGATTGGTTTGTGTGATGTGCTGCGCTGTGTTCACGATCTTCTGCAGCTTCTTTCGGTCTTGGACGGGACAACTTCCATACCAGGTTGTGATGCACCCTGGGAGAATGCTTTCTATGGTGCATCTATAAAAATTAGTGTGGGTTTTAGGGGATAGGCTAAATTTCTTTAGCTTTCTCAGGAAGTAAAGGCGCTGATGGGCCTTCTTGGCAGTGGACTCTGCTTGGTCGGACCAAGCAATATTATGTGTGAATTCATCACAGTTTTGAAAGTCCATCTGGTTCACTGATGTGCTTCAGGGTAGAGATATGTTATCGTTTCTCTCACTGACCTAAGTATAACTGCAGACTTCTATAGATGTGTGGTGGAGAGTATATTGACTGGCTACCTCACACCCTGGTATAGAAATACTAATGCCCTTGAATGGAAAATCCTACAGAAAATCGTGGATGTGGCCCAGTCCATCACGGGTAAAGCCATCTCAACCATTGAGTGTATGCCCTCTTCTCATGATCACTGTCAGAAAGGAGGTACGAAAGCCTGAAGGTACACACTCAGTGACTCAGGAGCAGCTCCTCCTCTGCCAACAAATTCCTAAATAGGCATTGAACCCATGAACACTACCTCGCTTTTTATTATTTCTGTTTTTACACTATTTTTAGTTTAACTATTTAATATAAATATACAGTTGCAGGAATACATTTCTGAACCCTTTACCATTACCTGGTTTACTGCATTAATTACTCATAAACTGTGATCTGATCATTATCTAAGTCACAATACAGTAATAGGAAGCGCAATCTGCCTAAACTAATAACACAAACAGTTATACTTCTCATCAATACTGAGTATACCATTCAAACAATCACAGTCTAGGTTCAAAAAGGTAAGTGAACCTCTGGGGTAATGCCTTCTACAAAAGCTATTTGGATTCAGGTGTTCCAATCAGTGAGATGAGATTGGAGGTTAGGTTTTGGAAATGCCCTGCCCTATTAAAAAAGACACACAAAGTCAGGTTACTGACGAAGCCTGCTCTTCTCAAGAAAGAGATCTTTACATATGCTGTGGCTCAATCAAAACAACTTTCAGAGGACCTTAGAAGAAGAATTGTAGAGATGCACGCTTGAAGCTGTAAAAGGCTACAAAAGCATTTCTAAAGACCTGAGTGTTCGTCAGTTCACAGTAAGAGAAATTGTCTACAAATGGAGGAAACTCAGTACCGTTGCTACTCTCCCTAGGAGTGGGCATCTTGCAAAGATCACATCAGTAGCACAATGTGCAATGCCGAAGGAGGTGAAAAAATACCCAAGGGTAGCGGTAAAACTGCAGAAATTTCCAGAACTTGCTAAAGTGTCTGTTCATGTGTCCACTATACGAAAAACACTGAACAAGAATAGTGTTTTATGGAAGGATACCACTAAGGAAATCACTGCTCTCCAAAAAAACCATTGGTGCATGTCTCAAGTTTGCAAAAGACCACCTGGATGTTCTACAATGCTTCTGGGACAATGTTGGACAGATGAGACAAAAGTTGAACTTTTCGGCAGAAATGCACACTACTGTGTTTGGAGGGAAAAGGGCACTGCACACCAACACCAAAACCTCATTCCAACTGTGAAGCATGGTGGAAAGAGCATCATGGTTTGGGATAGCTTTGCTGCCTCAGGGCCTGGACAGTTTGTTATCATTGAGAGAACAGTGAATTCAAAATTGTATCAAGATAATTGTCAGGCAAATATCAGGGTAATGGTCCATCACCTGAAGGTTAATAGAAGTTAGATAATGCAACAAGACAATGATTCAAAATACAAGAGTAAATCAACAACAGAATGGTTTAAAAAGAAAAATGTGTGCTTTGGAATGGCCAAGTCAAGAGTCCAGATATTAACCCAATTGAGATGCTGTGGCATGACACGGAGAGGGCTGTTTATACAAGGTATCCCAGAAATATTGATGAACTGAAACTATTTTTTTTAAATGGTGGATTCGTCTAAAATTTCTCCTCACTGATGTGCAAGTCTGATCAACAGCTACAGGAAATATTTGGTGGAGGTTACTGCTGCTAAAGGAGGTTCTACCAGATATTAAATACAAGGGTTCACACAGTTTTTCCAGCCTGGACTATGAATGATTAAACCATGTGTTCAATAAAGACATCAAGAGTACAATTGTCTGTGTGTTATTGGTTTAGGAAGATTGTGTTTGTCTATTATTGTAACTTGGATGAAGATCAGACCACATTTTATGAGTAATTAATGTACTCCAAGGAGCGCAAAGCACAGAATCAAATATCGCTGTGATGATTGTACGTTCTAGTATCAATTGTTTGGTGACAATAAAGTATGCAGTATAAAAGTATAAAGTAGAAAACCAGGTAACTGCAAAGGGTTCACAAACTTTCTCTTGCAACTTGTGTAGATGGATAATAAGATTTACTTTGAAGTTTGAACTTTAGACTTGGCAATCTAATTGACTACAGAGGCAGTACCAATGGATACTAAATGCCAGGATGGCTATTTTTGCCCACATTCAATAAACAAATATATTTTTAAAATGAAGAACTTGCAATGCTGTTCACTTTTTACCAAGGCTGAAGCATCACCAGCAACACACACAAAATGCTAGAGGGACTCAGCATTTCAGCCAACATCTATGGAAATGGATGAACAGTCAATGTTTCAGGACTGAGAAGGAAGGGGGAAGACACCAGAATAAAAAAGGTTGGGGGGGGGGAAGGATGGCTGGAACGTGATAGATGAAGCCAGGTGGGTAGAGAAGGATGAGGAGACCTAGTGGGAAGTAACAGGCAGTTGAGAAGAGGTAAAAGGTCAGACTGGGGAATAAGGAAAGAGGGATTTTTTTTTTGTGTGTCATACTCTGCCAGAGCCTCGGTGACCACTTTTTCAAGTGGTTGTCGTGGGGGAAATGTTCTGTGAGTGGTCCCCCACGTCCTTCTCACAGTGCAGTTTTTTTTTATGAGGCCAAGTTGTGAGCTCGACACTCAACCCGGTATGGATGGAAAGTGTGCCCAGGAGCAGCCCGACTAGATTCGAGCTAGGGAACCTTCGCTCCGGAGTCCAGCGCTGATGTCACTGCGCCACCAGCCGATGAGAGAGGGATGGGAGGGAAGAATTTGTTTACTGGAAGGAGAAATCAATATTCATGCCATCAGGTTCAAGCCTACCCTGAGGGAATATAACATGTTTCTCCTCTGCCCCGAGAATGGCCTCCTCTTGTGCCAAGAGGAAGCCGTATATTTCCATGTTGGAATGGGAATGTAATTAAAATATTTGGTCACTGTGAAGTCCCACTTGTGGTGGATGGTGCAGAGGTGCTTGACAAGGAGGTCCCCCAATTTACGGTGGTCTTGCCCATGTGAGAAAGCCACATCAAGAGTGCTGGCCACAGTAGACTACCCCAGCAGGTTTGCAACTGAAGTGTTGCCTCACCTGGAGGGACTGCTTGGGGCCCTGAATGGAGGTGAGGGTGTAGGCATCTTCAAGGTTCCTAACCATTTGCTAATAATCTGCATCTTGGCATTCTGAGATTTATGTAACAGAATACTCAAATCTCTCTTAAACCATTTACTGGGCGATGGTCTTTTTCTGCGTCAATATTTCTACTGTCAAAGACAAAAGTGATTGAAGATGGCTTCCAGCTCACAAGCAGTACTTCCCATAAATTACTCTCGCATGAGATAAATTTAGCTACCAATTAAATAATGCACCGGTGATGGCAAATGATCTGACAGTATGTTGTTTTATTAATATACTTGGAAGATCGAACTCTATCTTTACCTCTGTCTCTCTCTGCCCCCCTTTTCCCCTCCCTGCCCCCCTCCCCCACTCTCATTCACACTCTCAAAAAAACTTGGAATAAAAGCAACGTTACAGACTGTAACATTGACTGTTTGTTGGCCTTCTTTCTCACTGTGGAAGGGGTGACGTCTCACTCTCCCTTGTTAGAGAGAGAGACCGCCGGCCGCTGGGTTATGGACTGTAGAATTTGATGCATTGTAGATCTTTATGTATTGTAGATCATGGTCTCTTTGGGGACTTTGCTATTACTTCTTGCTCAAACAAATGGGGGGGAGGGTTAATGCTTTGTTGCTGCTTGTGAGTGAGGGGGGGCTTTGGGGTACTAATGTTTTTCTGTCATTCAGCCTTTGGCGTTTTTCCATTTTGTGGATTCTGTGAAGAGTAAAAATTAAGGTTACATACTGTAAATATTCTCTGATATGAAATTGAACCATTGAGAGTATGGTGGGTATCTATTCAAGCCTGAGGTTTCCTCCTTAACACTCAAAATGCTGTAACAGATTTTCCATGGGCAGAATTCCTTTACCTCGAGCTAAAGACTTCGGACCAAGTCCCACCCAGAGTCTTGAGCGCAAAAATCCAGGCTGATATTCAGGCTATCATGCAGGCTAATCGAGGCGGGAGGAGAAGATGGGAGCGTGATGCAGTGCGCGCAGCTCTCCGGTGAAACGATATTGTATCTGTTAAATAGGGGCCGTGAATAACTCTGATTTGATGGAGACAGATGTGAAAGCACAGAGGAACATCTGGAGAAATTTCTGAAATGCCAGTTCGCTGCTGCTGCTACTGTGCGATTGAGAATCTCCGGAGGGAAGGCCCCAAATCCCCCTGCTTTGCCTGCTGCTGGCGACCAAGGCTGAGGTCGAAGCATTCGGCAGAGATGGTGCTCAGTACTCGGTGTTGGAGGGCTGATCAGAGCTCAAAGTTTTTGGACAACTCAGAGTCGGACTGTGGTCAGGCATGGCGGGGAGAGTTTTCCTCCTTCTCCCGTCTGCATGAGATGTGGGACTTTCGAGAGACTTGGACTTTTTTACTGTGCCATGACCTGTTCTTCATCAAGTTATGGTGTTGTTGCACTGTTGTAACTATATGTTATAATTATATGGTTTTTGTTAGTTTTTCAGTCTTGTTCTGTCCTGTGTTTCTGTGATATCACACCGGAGGAATATTGTATCATTTCTTAATGCATGCATTACTAAATGACAATAAAAGAGGACTGCGTGTCCTCAATCTAATCTAATATCTGACTGTTAATTCAAGGGAGCTGATGAGCAACTGAGGGAGAACAGTTTGTTGGTGCCAGCATGTAGGACCATGAGACATAGGAGCAAAATCAGGCCATTTGGCCCATTGAGTCTGCTACCCATTTCTAAGGGGCAGCACGGTAGCGTAGTGGTTAGCACAGAGCTTTACAGTACCGGTACCCCAGGTTAATTTCCCACTGCTGCCTGTAAGAAGTCTGTACGTTCTCCCTGTGACTGCTGGGGTTTTCTGTGGGTGCTCCAGTTCCCTCCCCCTGTTCAAAGACCTACTGGTTGATAAGTTAACAGAGGGGCAACATGGTAGCATAGTGGTTGAGCCCAACACTCTCCAGTACAGGCAGCCAGGGTTCAATTCCCACTGCTGTCTGTAAGGAGAGTGTATATTCTCCCCGAGACCATTAGACATAGGAGCAGAATCAGGCCATTCAGGCCGTCAAGGCTGTACTGCCATTCCATCATTACTGATCCTGGATCCTACTCAACTCCATATGTCTTCTTTCTTGCCATAACTTTTGATGCCTTGACCAATCAGGAAGCTATCAATTTTTGCTTTAAATATGCCCACAGTCTTGGCCTCCACAGCAGTCTGTGGCAGAGCATCCCACAGATTCACTTCTCTCTGGCTAAAAAAGATTCCTCATTATCTCTGTTCTAAAAGGTTGCCCCTCAATTTTGAGGCTTTGCCCTCTAGTTCTGGACACCCCACCAGAGGAAACATCCTCTCCACGTCCACCTTTCAACATTTGGTAGGATTCAATGAGATTCCCCTGCATTCTTCTAAATTCCAGTGAGTACAGGCCCAAAGCTGCCAAATGCTCCTCATATGTTACCAGCTTCATCCCTGGAATCATCCTCGTGAACTTCCTCTGGACTCTCTCCGATGACAGCACATCCTTTCAGAGATATGGGGTCTAAAACTGTTGTCAATACTCCCAAGTGTGGCCTGACTAGTGTTCTACAAAACCTTGGCATTACCTCCTTGTTTTTGTATTCTATTCCCATTGAAATGAATACCAACATTGCATTCGCCTTCTTTACCACAGACTCAATCTGTGAGTTAACCTGGAAGTCTTACACGAGATCTCTTCAGTCCCTTTGCACCTCTGATGTTTGAATTTTCTCCCCATTTAAGTTACCTGCTCTTTTGTTCCTTTTACCAAAATGCATTACCATACATTTCCCAACACTGTATTCCATCTGTCACTTTTTTGCCCATTCTTCTAATTTATCTTATTCCTGCTGCAATCACACCACCTACCCCTCTACCTATCTTCGTATCATCCACAAACTTTGCCACAAAGCCATCAATTCCATTATCCAAATCACTGACAAGCTATGTGAAAAGTAGCGGTCCTAATACTCTACCCTGAGGAACACCACTAGTCACTGGCAGTCAACCAGAAAAGGCCCCTTTTATTCCCACTCACTGCCTCCTGCCTGTCAGGCATTCCTTTAACCGTGCCAGTGTCTTTCCTGTAAGGCCATAGGATTTTATCTTGTTAAGCAGCCTCATGTATGGCATCTTATCAAATGCCTTCTGAAAATCCAAGTAAATGACATCCACTGCCTCTCCTTTGTCCACCCTGCTTGTTACTTCCTTGAAGAACCCTAATGGACTTGCCAGGCAAGATTTTCCTTTGCAGAAACCATGCTGACTTTGACTAATTTTATCATTAGTGTCCAAGTACCCCAAAACCTCGTCATTAATAATAAACTCCAACACTTTTCCCACCACTGAGGTTAGTTTAACTGGCCTATCATTTCCTTTCTTTTGCCTTCCTCCGTTCTTAAAGAGTGGAGTGACATTTGCAATTTTCCAGTCCTCCGGAACCATGCCAGAATCAAGTGATTATTGAAAGATCATAACCAAGGTATCTGCTATCTCTTCAGAAACCTTTTTCAGAACTCTGGGATGTAGTACATCTGGTCCAGATGACTTTCCCACCTTAAGACCTTTTAGTTTATTGAGCTCGTTTTCCTTTGTAATAGCAATGAAACTCACTCCTGCTCACTGATACTCACAGACCTCTGGCACACTGCTAGTGTCTTCCATAGTGAAGATTGATGCAAACTACTTACTAAGTTCATCTGCCATTTCTTTGTTCCCCATTGCTACCTCACCAGCATCATTTTCTAATGGTCTGTTATCAACTCTCACCTCTCTTTTATTCTTTGTATAACTGAAAATCTTTTACTATCCTTTATATTCATATTCCATTTTTCCCTTCTTATGACTTTTTTAGTTGCCTTTTGTTGAATTTTAAAAACTTCCCAATCACCCAACTTCCCACGCACTTTTGCTACATTATATATCCTTTCCTTGACTTTTATGCAGTCCTTAACTTCCCTTGTCAGCCACGGTTGCCTACCCCTGCCATTGACAACTTCTTCCTGTGAGACATATCTATCCTGTGCCTTGTAAACTTCCCAGAATGTTCAACCACGGCTGCCTTGCCGTCATCCCCGCCAGTATCCCCATCAATCCACCTGGGCAAACTCCTCTCAAATGCCTCTGTAATTCCCTTTTTCCTTTGCGACACTGATGCATGTGACTTGTGCTTCTCTCTCTCTAAAATTGCAGTATGAATTCATTCATATTATAATCAATGTTTCCTAAGTGTTCCTGTACCTTAACCTCCCTAATAAAATCTGGATTATTACACAATCTAAGATAGCCTTTCCTCGGGTAGTTTCAAGCACAAGCTGCTCTAATAAGCCATCTCGTATGCATCCAATAAATCCCCTCTCTTGCGATCTCACACCAATCTGATTTTCCCAATCCCTTGCGTATTGAAGTCCCCATTACAATTGTGTCACACCTTTATTATACCCTTATTACATGCCCTTTCCAGCTCCCTTTACAATCTCAACCCCACATCTTTGCTACAATTTGGAAGCCTATATATGATTCCCAAAATGTTTTTTTTCCACCCTTGCAGTAAACTCCACCCACAAAGATTTAACATTCTCTGACCCTATGTCAGTCTTTCTAAAGATGTAATTCTCTTACCATCAGTGTCACACCACCGCCTATGCCTTCCTGCCTGTCTTCTTGATACAAACTATATCGTTTAATATTAAGCTGCCAACTATGACCTTCTTTCAGCCACAATGCAGTGATGCCCACATCATACCAACCAATCTCTAATTGCACCACAAGTTCCCCCACCTTATTCCAAATACTATGTACATTTAAATACAGTAACTGTATTCCCGCATTCTTTGCCCTTTTGAATTTTGCCGCTGTGGTACAATTTAACTCTTTGAACTGTCTGCATTTCTGCCCAATTACTGGCTTGTCCTTCTTTACATTCATATTTCACTAATCATCTACTTGTAATACTTTGCAGGCTCATCCTCAACTCTATCATACTGGTTCCAATCCCTCTAACTATGAGTTCAAACCATTCTGAACAAATGGTTTAGCAAACCTGTCTGGAAGGATATTAGTCCCCTCGGATTCAAGTGCAACCTGTCCCTTTCATCCAGATTACCCCTGCCCCAGACCACATGGGTCTTCTCCGGATGCTCCGGTTTCCTCCCACGTTCCAAAGACATACCAGTTGGCAGATTAATTGGTCATTGTAAATTGCCCCGTGATCGGGCTAGGGTTAAATTAGGGATTGCTGGGTGGCAAAAACTGGAAGGGCCTATTCCACAGTGTATCTCAATAAGTCGTGGCTGATGTGTTATCCCTTTCGACTCTGTAGGAGCTATGTAAGTTTTGTGCATTTATTGTGTATTATAGTAACTAGTCACATCAGTAGGAGTGTGGTAAAAGCGAAGGGAATAAGTTACGTGTTCATGTTTATTTTGTTGCAGTTTGTAGATTGGGAGCACGGGGGTCATATCTTTTGCTAACCACGGACATACTGCTCAGTAATACTTAATGGAGGTGTACAAGATAATGAGAGCCACTGATCGTGTGGATAGTCAGAGGCTTTTCCCCAGGGCTGAAATGGCTAGCACAAGAGGGCATAGTTTTAAAGTGCTTGGAAGTAGGTATGGAGGAGATGTCAGGGGTAAGTTTTTCACACAGGGAGTGGTGAGTGCATGGAATGGGCTGCCGGCGACGGTGGTGGAGGCGGAAATGATAGGGTCTTTTAAGAGACTTCTGGATGGGTACATGGAGCTGAGCAAAATAGAGGGCTATGGGGAAAGCCTAGATAGTTCTAAGGTAGGGACATGTTCGGCACAGCTTTGTGGGCTGAAGGGCCTAT
Organism: Mobula hypostoma; assembly: GCF_963921235.1. Lineage (NCBI taxonomy): Eukaryota > Metazoa > Chordata > Chondrichthyes > Myliobatiformes > Myliobatidae > Mobula > Mobula hypostoma. The sequence goes on along the minus strand of NC_086108.1, from coordinate 5,505,618 downwards.
ATTGTGCTGTATGTTTTCTACGTTTCTGTGTTTCGGTGCTAATTGTATGTTTGCTATTGCTAATAGAGGATCGAAATAGGGAATTCGACTCTTTGGTGCTGTGGTCATGCCACGCAGTATAACAACGCTGTGAGGTCGCAGGCTGGCGGCAATTGTTTTGTTTTATGAGTCAGTTCAGGCAAAATTCCAGACCACACTGCACAGAGTTTGCCATGTAACCAATGAGTGACAAGACCTCTTGCCTACATCGCAATTATGTTTCCGTAATGGCGATAGGTATTTTAAGGTCAAGCATCCAGAGGGCACACCATCAATAACAGCGCTCTCATGATGTCACGTCGTATGGTGATGAAATGTTTGCAAGTAAATTGCTAAGATTAGAGAACAACTCAACCCACCCATATAGGATTAGCTTTATTTGTCACATGTACATCCAAACAACTGGTGAAATACATTGTTTGTGTCAACGACCAACACTGTCCGAGGATATGCTGAGGGCAGCTTGCATGTGTTGCCATGCTTCCAGTGCCAACGTAGCATGCCCACAACTTGCTAACATGTACGTCTTTTGGACTATGGGAAGCCCACACGGTCATGGAAAGAACGTACAAACTCCACACAGACAGCACAGGGATTGAACCCTGATCTCTGGCACTGTAATAGTGTTATGCTAACTGCTTCTCTGCACGTCGCACCAGAACGTTGTGACATTTGTTATTTTACGGCAGCAATAGCAATATAGTGAATGGATGGCGGGGTGGAGATGTGCCCCTACCAAAAGAGGTAGAAGGTGCTCTTTCCCTCCACTAGCCCTTCGGGTCACCCTTGGGCAAGGTGTAGCACTTGCTGAGACCCCCCCCCGCCGATCAGGGTTACGTGAAGTCACGGGAAGGGGAGGCGGGGGATAGTCGTACGAGCAGCCGGTGCATATCACGAGTCCTGATTATACGACCACTGTCTCCAGGCAGACAATCTCTGAAGAGTATTGATAATTGCTGCAGGTCACCCGTCTTGTAAAGACCACTGCCCAGAAGAAGGCAAAGGCGAACCACTTCTGTAGAAAAACTTGCCAAGAACAATCATGGCCGTGGAAGGACCATGGTCGTCCACATCATACAACAGGCTTGATGATGAGGATGATCGGATCTGGAGTAACAATCATTTTTTTCCCCTTTCCCTTTACACTCGTGTACTGAATCCGGTTTTCCCAGCCTTCTCTCTTTTTTAATCTCAAGAGTTCGGGCATTTGCAGTTTTTTTTTCTTTATCTGGTTTTTAATATTAACAATGTTCAAATTAAATTTTATTATCGAAGTACATATATGTCACCATATGCAACCTTGAGATTCATTTCCTTGCAGGCATACTCAATAAGTCGGTAGAATAATAACCAGAAGAGAATCAGTGAAAGGCTGCAGCAACTAGGGTGTTTAATCAGAGTGCAGAAGACAACAAACTGTGCAAATACTAAAAGAATAAATATCAAGAACATGTGATGAAGAGTCCTTGAAAGTGAGTCCATTAGTTGTGGGAACATTTCAATGATGGGGCAAGTGAAGTTGTCCCTTTGGTTCAAGAGCCTGACGGCTGAGGGGTAGTAACCATTCCTGACCCTGGTGGTGCGCGTCCTGAGGCTCCTGTAACCTTCTTCCTGATGGCACAGCGAGAAGAAAGCATGTCCTGGGTGGTGGGGGTCTCTGATGGAAGCTGCTTTCCTGCAACAGCATTTCATGTTGATGTACTTAATGGTGGGGAGGGCTTTACCACTGGTAATCTGGTAAAAAGGTTATTCAGGATCATGAGAAAGATGAAGGAAGCAGCAGAATATTGAAGGTTTCTGTCATTATAAGTTTCTGTAATAAGTCTAATTAAAACTACAATGACCATTACTGTCAAGTAAGTTTGTACCATGGATAGGTTCAGCGATGTGCCTCTCCACGGTGGGAATGTTAAACTCACCTTCGTGGTCCATTCGAATGGTCACCTGTGTAAGATGGGTGGAGAGTGACCAGTACACATCACCTCCTCTGCAGCTCAATGCAGTGAGGCAGAGTGCAGGAATCGCCTCGCATGAATAACACCAACCCAGAAACTTGTTTGCTTTGTTGTTTGTGAGGCTATGCAGTTCAGAAAGTGACTGTCATTTCATTTAATGAAACCTCCCAAGAGATTCATTGGCTTGCCTGCTTAAAAGACAGAAGATACTCCCTTTATGCGATGTTGCATTGGAACCCAGCCATTTATTCACTTAAACAGTTATTTGTTTTCTTTCTCTTCCTGTGTGAAGTCATTACTGTTACGTGGCTGCTTTGTAAAAATGTTTTCATGACTGAAGTTTACTGTTCCATGGGGTATCTCACACAGAGCATTTCACTAATGGATGTAGTTTCGAAGGAAAGTAATCTCTTCCCTTGCTCAGTAGTGAGCAGAAGACCCAATACCAATAATACAATTCCTTACCTTTTCATTGCACTGCAGAGGTCTTGAGCACAGATGAGAGTCATTTGAGCCATAATTACCATCATTGAAGAACTTGAAAGTACTTTCATGGGCTGGTCTTCTCACTGTCAAGGAATTTGCAACTCATGTTCTTAGTTCATTCCTCTCTGTCTCCCTCCAAGACTTTCTCCACGTCACCGTCTCCGCTTCCCTATCTCCTCCATCTCTCCCTCTGTCCCCCTCCCCCTCCCCCCCATGGCTTCAATGTCCTTTCAGTAATCAGAAGCTGTTCCTGAATCATTGAGTGTGTGCCTTCAGGCTCCCGTACCCTCTTCCTGATGGTAGAAATGTGAAGAGGTCATGACCTGGGTGATTGGGATCGTAATGATGACTTTTTGAGGCATTGCTCCTTGAAGATGCCCTGGGTACGACAGAGGCTAGCTGACTAAGTTTACATCTCTCTGCAGTTTACTTCTGTCCTGTGCAGTAGGACAGAAATAGGAGTTGTTGTGCCTTCTTCGTAGCTGCATTGAGACTTAGGCCCAGGATAGATCCTCAGAGATGTTGACATACCGAAATTTGAAATTGCTCTCACTGTCCATGTCTGACCATATTCTGACTGTACCATATACTTTCAGTGTATTCTACAGTGATGAAATGCTTAGAGAAGTTGTTTATGGATTAATTAACTCCTGTCTCAGCAAGAACCTGGGCCCACTGCAATTTGTCTATCACTGCAATAGGTCAATGGCAGATGCAATCGCATTGGCTCTTCATGTGGTCTTGGATCACCTGGACTTTTGTACCGTACTGTAGTAATTTAATGTACTGCGCTGTATTGCTACTGCAAAAAAAAACAAATTTCATGACATATGTGAGTGATGATAAACCTGATTCTGTTATGGTATATTCCATTCTGGTCACTGAATTATAGGAAAGATGTCAATAAAATTGAGAGAGTACAGAGGAGGTTTACTAAAATGTTGCCTGGGTTTCATCTCCTAAGTTACAGAGAAAGGTTAAATAAGTTAGGTCTTTATTCTTTGGAGCGTAGAAGGTTAAGGGGGGACTTGATAGAGGTGTTTAAAATTATGAGGGGGATTGATAGAGTTGACGTGGTTAGACTTTTTCCATTGAGAGTGGGGAAGATTCAAACAAGAGGATATGGGTTGAGAATTAGAGGACAAAAGTTTAGGGGTAACATGAGGGGGAACTTCTTCACTCAGAGTGGTAGCTTTATGGAATGAGTTTCCAGCAGAAGTGGTTGAGGCAGGTTCAATGTTGTTGTTTAAAGTTAAATTGGATAGCTATATGGACAGGAAAGGAATGGAGGGTTATGGGCTGAGTGCAGGTTGGTGGGATTAGGATAGGGTAAGAGTTCGGCATGGACTAGAAGGGCCGAGATGGCCTCTTTCCGTGCTGTAATTGTTATATGGTTATACGGACTGAGAGTGGGAGAGGAGAGTCATGATTGGGAAAAAGGGAAGGGAGAGGGGAGGGTGCAAGAAGCACCAGAAAGACATTCTGTAATGCTCAGTAAACCAGCTGTTTGGAATCAAATGACCTTGCCTAGTCCCTCAGGGCTGGGTGTGTCTGTAGCCACGCCACACCTCCACCCCCCCATGCCTAGCACTCCTCCTCTGCCACCCTTCCCACAGTGCTCCCCATTCCGAACGTCATTTGTTCCCGCCTGATTTACAGACTCACTCTCTGCTCCATGATGAGTACAGTACTGTGCAAAAGTCTTAGCCACCTTAGATATAGACACGTGCTTAAGAGTTTTATGTAGCACTGTACCTACTTTGATAGTAAATGTACATTGAACTTTGAGTTTTCCTATGAAAGTTCTGGATGATTTTTCTACCACTCTTATAGGCAGTGAATTGCAGATCGCAACCTATATCTGAGCTAAAGGAAAAGTCCCTCATAACACATCCCTCCTACTTCTCTTTCGATCAATTTCCCTGGTCTTTGAACTCCATTAATGGAAATTGCTTCTCTCTATTTATGTCATATAATCCCATCATCCTGCCTATCATAAAGCATCCACACACTTGAATCAAGTCTCCTTTTAACCTCTTTTTCTCCAGAGAGGAGAACCTTGTGAGAATTGCACTAGATTCAATTAGACAAATAGTTTTTAAAAAACTGGAATGGGAGCTGACAATACAAAACCATAAAGAGCACAATATGACCATTCAGCCCTTTGAGTCAGTTCTGCCGTTCCATCATGGCTGATTTATTATCCCTCATAGCCTCGTTCTCCTGCCTTCTCCCCCTATCCTTTGATAGGTTCTTGATTAATCAGGACATCAATCTCCGCTTTAAATATACTCAATGACTCGGCCTCCACAGCCATCTGTAGTAATGAATTCCAGAGATTCAGCACACTGGCTGAAGAAATTCCCTCTCAACTCCATTCTAAATTGATATCCCTCTATTCCGAGGCTGTGCCTTCTGGTCCTAGACGCATCCACTATAGCAGGTGTTCCCAACCTGTGGTCCAAGGATCCTTTGGTTAATTGTAAGGGTCCATGGCATAAAAAAGGGCGGGACACCATGCACTATAGGAAACATCCTTTCCACACCCACTCTGTCAAGGCCTTTATGGTCTTTTTAATTTGGTCCTTAAAACTTTGTTCTCCCACTGTACCATGGAAACGGGTTCACGAGTTTGGTGAATGAGACATAAAACACTGACTGCAAATAAGCGTATTAATCATTTATTTACCAACAGTAAAAAAATTGACCAAACAATTAAGTTTCCCCAAGTTACACAAACTACAAAACTAAATATTCAGCAAACAGTTACTTGGGTAAAAGAGCGAGTGGAGCACACTCCCCAGTGGTTCTGTGAAACGTGCCCTGGAGGCAAAGGGGGAAAAGTGAGAGAAAGCCTCCCACACGTGCTAATCTGATATCTCCAAGGAGCTTAAAACTAGAGCTTAAGTGCAGCTGCAGTTTTTAAACGGATCAATCAACGACCAACGTGGTGGAAGTGGCTTTCGTCTGGCAAATAAGCCACATCCTCACACAACACTCACTTTTTCCTTCCATTTTAGACTTCACCAACGACAGATTAAACCTATCATCTCCTCACTTCTCGTCATCGTTTCCACTCTTCCTTGCTCTATCTGCTTACCCACCCTAACTATAGACCCTTCTCCTTCGGATCCACCCTTCCCTTCACCACTTTTTCAGTCCAGATGAGGGGTCCTGACCTGAAATGTCAACTATAAACTGCTTCATACTTGACATGTACAGTGACAAAAATGGTTTTGCACGCCATCTAAACTTTGAGTTAGCAAAAGGTAACAGGAATATCTAGAACGCAGAATAAAGTGTTAGGAAGAAGAGAATATTAAGAGTAACACGGAGAGAAGGTCTGTCTAAGATTCTGAAGTGCTGGGTTATGGACTGTAGTTTTGATGGACTCTGAATCGGGGTCTCTTTGGGGGGCCTCTGCTGTTGCTTGCATGGTGGGTAGGTGGGGGTGCCTCGGTGCTTCTGCTGGCACGAGTGTGGGGGGGGCATTCGATGCTTTTGCTACTGTTTGTGCAAAGGGAGGGAGTGGGGACTTTGGCGGCTTCGATGTTTCTATCAGTCACTCCAGGGGTTTCTTGTTTAGTGCATGTCTGAAGAGTGTGAATTTCAGGTTGTATATGGAATACATTCTCTGATATTAAAATGAACCTTTGGACACAATACTGGAGGAGCTCAGCAGGTCAGGCAGCAACTATTGTAATGAATAAATAATCAAAATTTTGGGCCGAGACTTTTCATCAGGACTGGAAAGGAAGGGAGAAGACACCAGAATAAAAAGGTGCAGGAGGGGAAAGGAGGGTAAGCTAGAAGGTGATAGATGAAGCCATTTGGCTAGGAAAGATAAAGTACTGGAGAAGAAGAAATCTGATAGGAGAGGAAAGAGAACTATAAGAGAATGATAAGGAGGAAGGACATCAAGGAGAAGTGATAGGCGAGAAGAGGTAAGAGTTCAGAGTGGGGAATAGAAGAAGAGGGGAGGGGAGGAAATCTTTTTTTAATGGAGGAGAAATTGATATCCATGCCTTTAGTTTGGAGACTACCCAGACAGAATATAAGGTATTGCGCCTCCACCTTGAGGGTGGCCTCATCTTGGCACATGAAAAGGCCATAGACTGACATGACAGAACAGGAATGGGAATTGGAATTGAAATGTTAACCCATCGAGAATTTATGCTTGTGGTGAATGGTGCAGAGCTGCTCAACGAAGCGGTCCCTCAGTTTACGACATGTCTCGCCGATGTACATCCAGAGCACTGGACACAGTAGGTGACCCCAGCAAGTTGATAGATGAAATGTTGCCTTGTGTAGAAGGACTGTATGGAGGTGCGGGAGGAAGTGAATAGGCAGGGATAAGTGCCAGGAGTGAGATGAGTGGGTAGGGACGAATCGACAAGGAAACCATTATTTGTAATTCTTAGAGTCAAAGGATTTAGATTTAAAATAGTATTATAATTATAATAGAAGGCTTTTTTCCACTGAATTTGGATGAAGCTTGAACTAGAGTTCATAGCTTAAAGGTGAAATATTTAACAGAAACATGAGGGCTCAACATATTGTTGCAAAGAGGGCAGACAGTGGCTATATTTCATTAGGAGTTTGAAGAGACTTGGAATGTCACCAAAGACACTGTCAAATTTCTACAGATTTACTATGGAGAGCATTCTAACTGGCTGCATCACTGTCTAATTTGGGAGGTGGGGGGGCTACTGTACAGGATTGAAGTAAGCTGCAGAGAGTTGTATGATAAAGTTTAAGGGAATGGGGGATTCTCAGATGTCTGTAAACAATGAATTAAATACTGACTATGTCTGTCACTGCAGTGTGTTTGAATAATGTCTCACAGCTGCCTTCTTTGGAGCAAGATGATTAAAGTTTGCCCAGATCCACATAGATATCTCTGGGCTTTTCACACCTTTTGATTTTGACAAAAAGCAGTACCTGATGGAAATTAGACAGAACATTTCTTTCTTAATTCAAGCATACATTTGACGGATGTTCTTATCTTTGTAATTAAGTTGTCGCTCCAGCAAACCAGGTAGGATATTCTTTTCTTTAATTAAGGTGGCTGGAGTGTCTAACAAATTGATTGTACTTTGTATCAATAGTCCATTGACTTGGCCGGAACAGTTATCAAACTGATTGTTCTTTGTATCAATAGTCCATTGACTTGGCCGGAATGGTTATCAAACTGATTGTTCTTTCGTATCGATGGCCTTATAACTTCTGACAATTCTGACATCAGGCAGTGAATTTGTAGAACCGCCGGGGAGATGAGAAAGGGTTTCTCCCTGATGTCGGGTCCAAGTTCACTCGCTGGCTGAGCTCGAAGAAATAAACGGGTGAAAAGATAAGTAACAATCTTTTTGTGCTGTCGTTATTTGATCCAGCAAAGTTACATTTACATTGTAAACTTAGTCAGCTCCTTCATGGGCACTAGCCTCCGTAGTATCCAGGACATCTTCGAGGAACAATGCCGTCAAGGAGGTGGCATCCATCATTAAGGACCCCATTACCCAGATCATGCCCTCTTCTCATTGCTACTATCAGGGAGGAGGTACAGAATTCTGAAGGCACACACTCAACTAATCAGATTTCTGAATGAATATTGAACCCATGAACACAACATTTTTTTGCACTAATTTAACTATTTAATACATATATTTACTGTAATTCGGTTTTATTTCTATGTATTGGATTGTACTGCTGCCACATAACAAGTTTCACGACATATGCTGGTGGTTTTAAACCTGATTCTCATTCACTCAGAAGGTGGTGTGAGTGTGTAGAGAGCTACCACCACAAGAGGTAGATGCGGGTCCGATTGCAACAGTTAAGAGAAGTTTGGACTGGCACGTGGATGAGAAGGTTGTAAAGTGTATTGGTCTAGATATGGGTTGATGGGACTAGGCAGAATAACAGTGTAGCACTGACTAGGTGTGCCAAAGATCCTGGTTCTGTGCTGTAGTGCTGTATGACTGTGAGATCTGCATAGGGAATCCATGCTTTGGCTCCATCTTGCTGTCCATGGATGCCACCAGATCTGTTCCTCCAGTATTTTTCCATGTTTCTCCAGAGATTCCAGTGTCTGAAATCTCTTGTGTCTCCAGTATTAATCTCTCAATCAACATCTCTGGGCAGTTCATCTGGTTCTTGGTTAGTCAGGTCATGGTGTCAAAGGTTACGGGAGAAGGCAGGAAAATGGGATAATAAATCAGCCATGATAGAATGGCAGAGCAGACTTGAGGGCCGAATGCCTGATTCTGCTAGTATATCTTATGGGCATTATCACATGGTGAATTGGGGTTTGTTTGTAATTGAAGCTCCTGTTTCCTATACTTTGACAGGGACAGTCATCCAAAAGTATTTCTTTGTCTCTGTCTTCCTGGGACCACGTGGGTTTCCTCTGGGGTCTCTGATTTCCTAAGACGTTAGGGTTAATAAAGGTTTCTCCAAAGGGAAAATATCTATACTTAACTTCCTGCACCAGCCAGGTCTTGAGCCTGCCACCCCGACACTCAGCAAGACCTTTCTTTCTTTACACAGGATTCAGAAGAACATGCTCATGGACCTCACCAAAGACATCATGAATGAACTGGGCATCACGGCTGTCGGGGATATTATTGCCATTCTAAAACATGCCAAAGTGGTTTACAAGCAGGTACGTGCTGCTAGAGCTGCTTTCTTTATCACATGGCTCCGAAACTAAATGCCAAAAATGGGAGGCCTCTGTAGGCAAGGAAGCATTTTGGAGCAAAGCCTAGATTCCCATCACCCAGGCCATGCTGTTTTCTCACTGCTGCCAGGTACAAGAGCCACCATCAGGTTCAAGAACAGTTCCTACCCCTCAACCATCAGGCTCTTGAACAAAAGGGGATAATGACACTCACTTGCCCATCTACTGAGATGTTCCCACAATCAATGATCTCACTTTAAGGACTCTTTATCTCATGTTCTTGCTATTTATTTATGTACACAGTTTATTGTCTTCTGCACGCTGGTTGATCTTTCATTAATCCTGTTATAGTTGATATTCTATAGATTTGCTGATATGTCCACATGAAAAAGGATCTCAGGGTTGTATATGGTGACCTATATGTACATTAACAGTAAAATTTACTTTGAACTTTCAAATTAATGACTGTGCGTTCTGGCACTATGTTGGCCTTTAGTAAAATGGAAGATATTAATATGATTCTGTTGGGACTGTAATCTCCCTCTTATACTCTTCATTCATACCAATAATCAATGCTATAATCAATAGTGCTCTACTTTGTCAGCATTCCAGCTGCTTTTCACTTTTCTCTTTCTAAAAACTGGTAAGAAATTGCGCTCAATAGGTACACCTGGAGGAAATCTGTTCAAGGAGGTACTGCACTACATGAGAGCGACCTCCTCTGTACTGCAGAGACCAAGCGGCAGCTGTGAAAGGAGAGAGTGAACAACCGAAAGCCCCAACCAGGACAGGGGTTGCCAAACCCTTGCTAATGGTATTGGTCCATGGCATAAAAAAGGTTGGGAACCCCTGCCTTGGGAGAATATCAAGTGATTGCAATAATATTATACCTTACAAATAACGGTTCAGTGGTTCCATTTAATATTAGAGAATGTATACTGTATACAGCATGAAATTCTTACTCTTCACAGACATTCACGAAACAGAAAACCCCAGCGAATGAATGACAGAAAAATGTTAGAACCCCAAAGTTCCCTCACACAAGCAGTAGCAAAGCATCAACCCTCCCCCCAACTGCCTCAGCAAAAACATCAGCCCCTCCCCACCACCACCTGCCAATCCTCCAAAGAGACCTTGAGCTATGGTCCAACAAAAAAAAAATGATGATCCCAACACTCTGACATCCCACGGTTGCACTCTCTCTCACTCACAAGGGAGAGAGGTATCACTCTTGCCACAGCAAGAGGGGAGGCCAACAGCTGGCTGTTTTGATGTTACAGTCTGCAGCGTTGCTTATTCTGACAACAGCATACACTGCTGTCTTGATGTTCCAACGTCCTGTGACACTTCAGTTGGTAATACCGGTGAAGAACCAGGTCGTCCACAAGCCACAGTGCCGTACTCTAAAGGCACACATCTTCCAGGCTGCTCCTGGAGGTATTGAAAACTCTAGACCTCTTGGCGAGCTCAGAGAGCGAGAATCTGCCACCATGAAGAACCGCAGTTTGCGCGCAGATGTAGGTCACAGACTCCGACAGCACCCCAGCTACCTTGAAAAGACAAGAAAGAGACGTTAAAAAGAATAATTTTAACTGTTTTGCAAATGCACTGGAAGAAGTCGCCCTCTAGCGCCATATTTAGCTCAATTAAAATGTGAAGACAAAGCAATTATTAAACACACACATGAAATAACGAAACTGCAGCATTGCAGAGTTCCTCCACATGCACATGCTTCCAGGGTTTATTGTTCCAAGCAAACCTTAGCCAGATCCAGAAATCCAACTGTGATGGCCCAGATATACAACACGTGATAGATTCTGAGAATAGATTTCCGACCTTTGCAGCTGAGTTAACTGCTCTAAATTAATTTCAGAGAAAAATGACGTGACGGGCAACAGCAGGTTATTTTTGGATGAACCAGTTAGTTGGGGCTTGAGGTATTTTTCCCAGTCCCACCCACCTTAAGTAGTGAAATGGATCACTCAGATTGGTCATCCCAGTCGCTTTCACAACATTTATAAACAGCATTCAGCACTTTGCCTGATAACATTGAAAAACGCAGCATTATGTGGGCAGATGTGAAACAGATTGCACACTTGGTGTTATTACCCCACAACCATCAGGCTCCTGAACCAGTGTGGATAACTTCACTCACCACAATGAGCCTCAGGTCCCACACCACCAGGTTCAGGAACAGTTATTACCCCATAACCATCAGGCTCCTGAACCAGTGTGGATAACTTCACTCACCACAATGAGCCTTCGGTCCCACACCACCAGGTTCAGGAGCAGTTATTACCCCACAACCATCAGGCTCCTGAACCAGTGTGGATAACTTCACTTACCTCAATTCTGAACTGATTCCACAACCTACAGACTCACTTTCAAGGACTCTGCAACTCTTGTTCTCAGTATTTTTTTTTATTTGTACAGTTTGGCTTTTGCACATGGTGTTTGTTGGTCTTAGAATGTTTTCATAAAATTCGATTGTATTTATTTTCCTGTAAATGCCTGCAAGAAAATGAATCACAAGGTAGTATATAGTAACGTACACTCTGATAATAAATTTACTATGAACTTAAGACCATAAGATATAGGAGCAAAAGTAGGCCATTTGGCCCATCGAGTCTACTCCACCATTCTATCATGGGCTGATCCAATTCTTCCAGTCATCCCCACTCCCCTGCCTTCTCCCCATATCCTTTGATGCTCTGGCTATCAAGAACCTACCTATCTCTGCTTTAAGTACACCCAATGACTTGGCCTCCAGGTTTACCACCCTTTGACTAAAGTAATTTATCTACATCTCTGTTCTAAATGGACATCTTTCAATACTGAAGTTGTGCCCTCTAGTCCTAGACTCCCCTACCATGGGAAATAACTTTGCCATATCTAATCTGTTCAAGCTTTGTAATATTTGGAATGTTTGTGAGATTCCCTTTCATTCTTCTGAACTCCAGGGAATACAGCCCAAGAGCTGCCAGACGTTCCTCATATGGTAACACTTTCATTCCTGGAATAATTCTCGTGAAACTTCTCTGAATCCTGCTGCCAAAGGTGCATCTATTAAATTCTCACTTGAACAGGGTGAATACCTATGCAATCAATAATTTTGTTTTATATATGAAATTAATTTAGATCACTTTGTCACAAAAGAGTCTTTTTCTGTTGATCAGTGTGAAAAAAGCCAAATTTAAATCCACTGTGATTCAATGCTGTAAAACAATAAAACATGAAAACTTTCAAGAAGGATGGATACTTTTTGTAGGTACTATAGATGGTGAGTGAACAACCCTTTTCAAGTCCACCCACAAGTTCTCAATTGGATTGAGGTCCAGACTCTGACTTGGCCACTTCAGGGCATTAACTTTGCTGTTTTTAAGCCATTAATGTTTGGGATCATCGTCTTGCTGGAAAACAAATCTCCCAAGTTGCAGTTCCCTTGCAGACTGCAACAGGTTTGCCTCCAGGATATCCCTGTATTTTGCTTCATTCATTTTACTCTCTATCTTCACAAGCCTTCCAGGGCCTGCTCCAGTGAAGCATCCCCACAGAATGATGCAGCCATCACCCTGCTTCACGGTAGGGATGATGTGTGGTGTTTGGTCTGATAGCCAAAAAGCTCAGTTTTGGTTTCATCAGACCATAGAAACTTCTTCCAGCTGACTTCAGCGTCTCCCATGTGACTTCTGACAAATTCTAGCTGAGATTTCATGTGAATTTTTTTCAATAGTGGCTTTCCCTTTGATACTCCCACAAAGCAGCGACTGGTGAAGCACCCAGGCAGCGACTGTTGTGGGTGCAGACTCTCCCTTCTCAGTCACTGAAGCTTGTAACTCCTCCAGAGCCCCCCCCTCCCCCCACCCACTTCACTAGTCCCGTTCTTATGGTCACTCACTTTTTTGAGGATGGTCTGTTCCAGGCAGATTTGCAGCTGTGCGATATTCTTTCCATTTCTTGATCAGTGACTTGGAAATTTTCTTGAATCCATTTTCTGACTTGTATTTTTCATAACCTTTTCATGAAGTTGCTTGGATTGATGGTGTAGCTTTTGCTAGGATACTGACTCACCAGCAGTTGGACCTTCCAGATACAGGTGTATTTTTACTACAATCGATTGAAACGCCATGACTGTACATGGGTCTCCAAAAAAACCAAGATCTCCATTTAATTAATTATGTGACTCTGCAAGAGTGATAATTTAGTGTATCATATTAAAGGGGGTGGTGAATACTTATGCAATCAATTATTTTGTATTTTATAATTGTAATTTAGGTCACTTTGTAGAGATCTGTTTTCACTTTGACACGAAAGTCTTATTCTGTTGATCAGTCTGAGAAAAACCAAATTAAGTCCACTGTGATTCAATGTAGTCAAACAATAAAGCATGGAAAAAATCCAAGGGGGTGAATACTTTTTATAGGTACTGTATATGTATATTAAATAGTTAGATGAAAAATAGTGCAAAACAGAAATAATATATTTTTTAAAAATTAGTTAGTGTTTGTGGATTGAATATCCATTTAGGAGTTGTATAGCAGAGGGGAAGAAGCTGTTTCTGAATCGTTGAGGGTGTGCCTTCAGGCTTCTGGACATTCTTTCTGATGGTAACAGTGAGAAGAGAACATGTCCTGGATGATGGGGGTCCTTAATAATGGATGTGCCTTTCTGAGTCACCACTCCTTGAAGATGCCTTGGGTACTACGGAGCCTAGTAATCAAGATGATTAATTTTACAACTTTCTCTAGCTTTCGGTTCTGTGCAGTAGCCTCCCCAAATGCTCTCCACCATTCATCTAGTTTTCTGGTGTTTTAGGTGACAAACCAAATCTCCTCAAACTCCTAATGTAGTATAGCCACTATCTTGCCTCCTTTATAGCTGCTTCGATATGTTGGGACCAGGTTAGACCCTCAGATATCTTGACACCCTGGAACTTGAAATTGCACACTCTTCACTTCTGATCCCTCTAGAAGGACTGGTTTGTGTTCCCTCGTCTTACCCTTCCTGAAGTCCACAATCAGCACTTTTGTCTTACTGACCTTGAGTGCACGGTTGTTGCTGTGACATCACTCAACTGGCAGGTATATCTCGCTCCTGTACTCCCTCTCATCTCTTTCCGAGAGTCTACTGGCAATGGTTGTATGATCAGCAAATTTATAGATAGCATTTGACCCATACATAGCCACGCAGTCATGGGTGTAGAGTGAGTAGGGCTGCAGGCTAAGCACACACTCTTGTGGTGTGCCAGTGTTGATATGCCCCCTTGTATAGGTCATTTCCACCCCAAGGAAAAAATCTGACTGTGTACTCTTATCATCTTGTACACCTCTAACATATATTGTGTACAAGTAGAATAGGACCATCAGCCTGTCTTGACTGCAGTGGTGGATGATTTGGAATTTCCCACCTTTGGTAAACCGCAATCCTCCATTGTGTAGGACAGCTTGAATGTTTAAGGAGACCTGTGCACTGAAACAGGTTTCAGTGGTTCCATCACACAGTACAAAGTTCCATCGTATGGTGAGTTGCTTACCGACGGGAGTGGATAGCTGACCGTGACTTTGAAAGCAATTTGCTTTTCAATCAAAGTTCAAGGTTAATTTTATTATCAAAGTACATGTATATTACCTTACAACCCTGAGATTCATTTTCTTGCAGGCATACTGAACAAATGTGTAGAATAATAACTATAGTAGAGTCAATGAAAGATCACCCAACTAGGGCGTTCAAGCAGAGTGCAGAAGACAACAAACTCTGCAAATACAAAAAAGAAAGAAAGAATAATAAATAAGGATTTAATATCGAGAACATGAGATGAGAAAAAGTTCAAAATACAATTTATTAACAGAGTACATACACGTCACCACATACAACCCTGAGATTTTTTTTCTGTGTGCATACATAAAAGGAAGAATCCTTGAAAGTGAGTCCATTGGTTGTGGGAATATTTCAATGATGGGCCAAATGAAGTTGAGTGAAGTTATCCCCTTTGGTTTAAGAGCCTGATGGTTGAGGGATAGTAACTATTCCTGAACCTGGTGGTGCAAGTCCTGAGGCTCTTACACATTCTCTCTTGGCAGCAGTGAGAAGAGAGCATGTCCTGGGTGGTGGTGGTGTGACTAAGGAGTTGATGATAGACCTGAGGAGAGCTAAGGCTCTGGTGACCCCTGTTTCCATCCAGGGGGTCAGTGTAGACATGGTGGAGGATTACAAATACCTGGGGATACGAATTGACAATAAACTGGACTGGTCAAAGAACACTGAGGCTGTCTACAAGAAGGGTCAGAGTTGTCTCTATTTCCTGAGGAGACTGAGGTCCTTTAACATCTGCCGGACGATACTGAGGATGTTCTACGAGTCTGTGGTAGCCAGTGCGATCATATTTGCTGTTGTGTGCTGGGGCAGCAGGCTGAGGGTAACAGACACCAACGGAATCAACAAACTCATTCGTAAGGCCAGTGATGTTATGGGGATGGAACTGGACTCTCTCACGGTGGTGTCTGAAAAGAGGATGCTATCTAAGTTGCATGCCATCTTGGACAATGTCTCCCATCCACTACATAATGTACTGGGTGGGCACGGGAGTACATTCAGCCAGAGACTCATTCCACCGAGATGCAACACTGAGCGTCATAGGAAGTCATTCCTGTCTGTGACCATCAAACTTTACAACTCCTCCCTTGGAGGGTCAGACACCCTGAGCCAATAGGCTAGTCCTGGACTTATTTCCTGGCATAATTTACATGTTACTATTTAATTATTTATGGTTTTATTACTATTTATTTATGGTGCAACTGTAAGGAAAACCAATTTCCCCCAGGATCAATAAAGTATGACTATGACTATGACTATCCTGATGGCGGATGCTGCTTTTGGTTTTGCTGAATATTCTGTCAAGAAGCACTGTCTGAAAACCCGTTTGAACAATCGAATTTGGCACAGGGTTACGGATACAAGAACTGCTGCCTCAGAGCTCCGGCAGCCCGGTTTAATTCTGATTGGCACTGCCTCTATAGAGGTTGCATGTTCTCCCATGTTAGAACATAGCAATATTGTGCCAACTTTTTTACCTGCTCTAATATCAAGGTAACCCTCCCACATAGCTCTCCATTTTTATTTCAACCTGGTGCCCTTTGAAGAGTCTCTTTAATGTCCTTGATGCATCTATAGACCTCGTCGTGATTTGGAGGTTTGTGTGCCTCAATGACCTGGAGAGCTATGTTGGTTTGGAGTCAGGGCTTTATGCTTTGACTCTTGGTAGGGCCACCCATACCAAACAGGTCAAAGGGCAGAGGTCAGACTAAGAGTGGTCAACCGGTCCTCCAGGTTCAGGGGTTCAGCTCAGGGCTAACAACCCCAACTGGTAAAACAAAACTGTTATGGGAAACAGCAATGAAGAATCCTTCCACATCTGAGTGTGAGAGTATTCCTGAGTCTCCACCTGGGACTTACATGACTGACAGTAGTGAAAACTGAGAGGAAGCTACTGTCACAATGTAGGAAGCCCTGAGCACCATCAGAGATGGAGGACCTTCATTGCTGCCCTAAACCTCAGTGGTGTAATGGGCAGTAGGTGTCTACAGAGCATTCGCTTGGTTCCCTAGGTCCCTCCTACATTCCAAAGGCGAACAGTTGTTTCGTTACTTGGCTCTAAAATTGTCTGTGGTGTGTATGAGGATGGTAATATCCGGGGGAGTTAATGGTAATGTGGGGAAATGGGTTCTAGGATAAATGACTGAGGTAACTTATATGTACCTAATTTTTATACAATTTAATTTTTATACAGTGTCTTAAAATATATTCAGCCCTCACAACTATTTTCACATTTTACTGTCTCATTTTCTAATTGGAAATAATTCGGAAAATATGCAGCTCGGGAGGTTGATGGTGGGGTTGAGTTGTTCTCCAATCTTGGCAATCCATTTGCAATCATTTCATCGCCATACGAGGAGACGTCATCAGTGCACTGTTTACTTGTAGCGTGTCCTCTGAAAGCTTGGCCTTTATATACTTATCATTTGGCTGATTGGATGACACGAAGCTGGGTGGCAGTGTTAGCAGTGAGGAGGATGCTAAGAGGATGCAGGGTGACTTGGATAGGTTGGGTGAGTGGGCAAACTCATGGCAGATGCAATTTAATGTGGATAAATGTGAAGTTATCCACTTTGGTGGCAAAAATAGGAAAACAGATTATTATCTGAATGGTGGCCGATTAGGAAAAGGGGAGGTGCAACGAGACCTGGGTGTCATTATACACCAGTCATTGAAAGTGGGCATGCAGGTACAGCAGGCGGTGAAAAAGGCGAATGGTATGCTGGCATTTATAGCGAGAGGATTCGAGTACAGGTGCAGGGAGGTACTACTGCAGTTGTACAAGGCCTTGGTGAGACCACACCTGGAGTATTGTGTGCAGTTTTGGTCCCCTAATCTGAAGAAAGACATCTTTGCCATAGAGGGAGTACAAAGAAGGTTCACCAGATTGATTCCTGGGATGGCAGGTCTTTCATATGAAGAAAGACTGGATGAACTGGGCTTGTACTCGTTGGAATTTAGAAGATTGAGGGGGGATCTGATTGAAACGTATAAGATCCTAAAGGGATTGGACAGGCTAGATGCGGGAAGATTGTTCCCGATGTTGGGGAGGTCCAGAACGAGGGGTCACAGTTTGAGGATAGAGGGGAAGCCTTTTAGGACCGAGGTTAGGAAAAACTTCTTCACACAGAGAGTGGTGAATCTGTGGAATTCTCTGCCACAGCAAACTGTTGAGGCCAGTTCATTGGCTATGTTTAAGAGGGAGTTAGATATGGCCCTTGTGGCTACAGGGGTCAGGGGGTATGGAGGGAAGGCTGGGTTCTGAGTTGGATGATCAGCCATGATCATAATAAATGGCGGTGCAGGCTCGAAGGGCCGAATGCCCTACTCCTGCACCTATTTTCTATGTTTCTATGTTTCTATTACAGAAAATCATTTGTGGCGTAGGGAGAGGGGTCTCGTTGCTGATTGGTTGCGTGGTGAACTGTTGTGCATCGTTTGGAATTTTGCCCACGTTGGCTTATAAATGGGATCGAGTGCTACATTTCTGTTTATAGAATTGTTTGTGGAAAACCATGCTTCTAGGAATTCCAAGGCAACCAGTCAACTGATAGATAAGTTTATAAACGCCAAGCATTTGGAGGACACACCAAAAGTAAACAGCACTGATGATGTCTACTGTCATGGTGACAAAACATTTGCAAGTGGATTGCCAAGATCAGAGAACAGCTCAACCCAACCATTTTCTAAGTTTAAAATATTAATTCAGTTCAAGTTCAATTGTCGTTCAACTATACAAGAGTACTCATGAATACCGCCCAATGAGACAGTGAATATGGCCTTTGGAAGATTTGAGCTCCAGCCTGTGCCCATTTGACTGATTAATAATAATGGGCCCTTTCTTCTTTCTTTACTAGCTCTTTGGCTCAGTTAATGTTCACAAATATACTGCTCGTAATTGTTGCAGTGTGTAATCTGTTATTTTATGCTGACTGGCTATTGCAGGGCAGTAAATCACACAGCATTCACACAAACCGGGGATTGGATGGGCGAGTCATCCCAATCTCACGGATTTGGCGAGACCAACGTTGTATACACCTTAGATGTAGGAAGCCCGGAGAAAGGCCGGTTTATCGCCACAGAATCCAGTGGCTGCTGGCGAAAGGCCAACCAGCCGTATTTCCAGAGATGCCCAGAAAGGGGTTCATAAACATCAGATACTCTCACCCAGGTGAACCAGCCGGGGTTGATTCTGCCCCATTTGGGTCCCAGCAGCATTGGTCCACAGGTCATACCTCTTGATCCATAGCCATCTGGAGGCTCGCTCAGCAGCCTCTGTGATGATCCCGATGGAACAGCCCCCATAATGCCAAGGAGAGTAGGTTCTGCAGAGTGAACAGCCAGCAAAACATCTACACCCCACCTGTATAGGCTTGCATCATGTCCTCCACCTCTCATCTTACTCTATATCTTCTTTTAGGAACTTGCTAAGATGGCTACAGAGTCGATAAACCCCTCTCCTGGAAACGTACAGTTTGAATTGAAAAGAACAACGGGCTCACGTAAGTAGACACAAATGCAGTGGGGAAAATTGTTCTAATAATACACCAGTTCAGGCAGTGAAGGTGAAGAGAGCGAAACAAGAGTTACTATTTCAGGTTAATGACCTCTCATTAGAACTAGGAACTGTTATGAAAACAGTCATAAACACGAGATTTTAGAAACCCAGAGTAACATATTATAAGTTGGGAGAAGAGGTGGTGATTCAGATAAAGTGCACACGGAGAAACTGAATGATACAGATGCTGATTGTGCCACCTAAGAGAGGAATGATAAAGGCTTGTTCATGGCAGATGACCTCTCTATCCATCTATCCATCCACCGTGAAATAGGCCCTTCGAGCCCTTTGAACCGTGCTGCCCAGCAACACACCTGTTTAATCTCGCCTAATTTACAGTGACCAATTAACTTGCTGACCGGTCGGTCTTTGGACTGTGGAATGAGATTGAAGTACCCGGAGAAAACCCATGCACACACGGGAAGAAATGTACAAACTTTCTTAGACGTCGCCAGATTTGAGCTTTGAACTCCATCGCGCTAACTATGACATTACCTGGCGCAATCTGCAGGAGATTTAAAGACAAGAGGATGCATGACGACAGGGGAGGGAATAGTGGTGATACTGGTGATAGTGAGATACTGAACATCTCAGATGCTGTAAAGCTGAAATAAAAGAACAGTGGACATATTTTCTGATTTAGAGCTACAGCACATAATGGGTCCATTCAGCCAAACGAGTGTACTTTGCCCAGTTATACCCATGTGACCAATTAATTTACCAGTGCGTCTTTGGAATGTGGGAGGAAATCAGAGGATCCAGAGGAAACCTACACGGTCATGGGGAAAATGTACAAGCTCCTCACAATAGCAATTAGTCTCTGACACTGTAATAGTGTTACGTTAACTATTACATTGCTGTGCCTCCCCAGAATACCCAAGAGGGCAGGAAGCATCTGTGGAGAGAGATTCATGTCACAAGTTGGATAACCTTTTCAATTCAAGCTTATTTGTCACTCAAGCATATTCAGGAATGCAGCCAAATGAAACAGTGTTACTCCAGGATCAAGGTGCAAAACACAGTACCAACAGTTACACACAGCACCAAGCACACACAAGATAGCCAACACAAATGGTATCACAATCACGAAATAAGAGTCCAAAACTCACGCCATCAATCTGCAGTCAACTGTAATAAAACTTGTACCCCGCTGAGCAAACACCGGGGGGTGGGGGGTGGGGATTCAGCTGCGCCACACCACCCCCAGTGAAGCACATGAGCTCCGATGCCCCTCCTGGGCATCACACACCTACACACAAGGCAACAAGCACATACAGGATACCAGCAAAATGCAACTGTGCAAAATTTATATGCACATAGTCCATTGAAATCTTCAGTTGACCACAACATAGCTTGTTTTCTGCCAAACACGGGGGGGTGGGGCAGGGCGGGGTGGGTTGGGGTGGTTGGTGGAGCGTAGTGGCTGCAATGCCTCTCCCAGGCTTGAGGCCTAGTCCCCGCACACATACGACAGCAGGCGTGCACAGAATATCAGCAAAATATACATGTATATAGTCATCCCTCCTGCTTCCCTGCCACTTAAAACATGCTTGTTTTCGAACTATTCTTAACTCTGATGAAAGGTGATTGATGTGAAAAATTGACTGTATTCATATTTATCCGTTTGCAGACACTGCTTCACCTCTAACAGATTTTTTTATTTCAGATTTCCAACATTGACAATTTTATGACTTTTCTTAAAACTTTCGTTGGATAGCAGCTTTCAGAGATATATTTTACTGTTAAATTTGTACAACTTTAACCTTAAGCTATTGTAACGTGGAGTTTGACTGTATATTGGCTCAAGACTTGGAACTGCAAAATAGTTTAGTATTATGATGTTCTTGGTATTTATTGCTTATTTATTGTTAGTTTTATTTCTTTTATATTTGCACAGTTTGTTCTCTTTTGCACACTGCTTGTTTGTCTTGTTGGGGTGGTCTTTCATTGATTCTCTTTGTATTGTATGTGTCTTGTTTTGACTGTGAAAATGAATCTCAGGGTTGCATATGGTGACCTTTATGTTCTTTGATAAACAGTTATTCCCTAAATTATGAACGTCCGACTTACGAACAACTGGTACTTACGAACGGCCTGCTATAAAGCTTATTATATTAAAAATACGTCGGCTCAAGGAAGAAGAACGCTGTCCGCCATTTTAAGTCGGATCACGTTGTTGTTAACACTGTGTTGAGTGTGTAACTTTGTATTTGGCTGAAATTTTTCTTAGCAAGATTCACCCTGACCCCTCCCCCCTTTTCCAGTCAGCACCGCCCCCCACTTGTCCCATTGAACCTGTCTCAGTGCGGGTGGACTTTAGGACCCGGGGGAGCTCAGGATCTGCTGCCCGCGGCTGCTGCTGAATCCGCAGCGTTTCTGTTCTGTTGACAGAGAACGATCACGATTGAAAATAAAGTGGAAATAATAAAGCGATCGGAAAGAGGTGAAATGCCACCGGTCGTTGGAAAGTGTTAGGCTACAGTCGGTCAATGACCAGAACAATTTTAAAGGATAAAGTGAGAATGTTGGAGCATGTGAAAGGCCCTGCCCCGATGAAAGCTACAATTATTACTAAGCAACGCAGTGGTTTAATTATTGAAATACATACGTTTCTTAAGTATTTTATATGCATAGAACGGCAAAATATATATGAGGGGTGATTGATAAGTTCGTGGCCTAAGGTAGAAGGAGTCAATTTTAGAAAACCTAGCACATTTATTTTTCAACATAGTCCCCTCCTACATTTGCACACTTAGTCCAGCGGTCGTGGAGCATACGGATCTTGGACCTCCAGAAAGTGTCCACAGCGGGGGTGATTGATAAGTTCATGATCTAAAGTAGAAGGAGATGAGTTATACAGCTCTCTTTAGATGCATATACAGTTCAGCTCTTTGAGTGATTATGCAGAAAGTTTGAAGTTAATAACTCATCGGGGTGATTGATAAGTTCGTGGCCTAGGGTAGAAGGAGATTCTTTGAACCCTCTCCAATGTCAACACATCCTTTCTTCAGACAAGGGGCCCAAAATTGCTCACAATACTCCAAATGAGGCCTCACCCGTGCTTTAGAAAACCTCAACATTACATCCTTCCTTTTATATTCTAGTTCTAGTTTTATATCATGTACGTGAATGCCCTTGAAATTCATTTCTCAAAATAAAAATCTATTTTTTAGAAGAATTAAGAATCTAGGTGGTATTCGCTCACTCTATGTAATTGATACCTCCATGGGACAGTTTTCACTGTCTGCTGGGAATCAGGATTGCCAAGAGATCTGACTGCCCCTGAGCTGATGCTCGAGCAACTGGTTCACTATCCCTGCTTGATCACTACTGCTCAGTTAAGTGTCTGACGCAGGGAAGCATCAGACCTCACAGTGGTTGGTTGCTGTGGGACACGTAGCCGACTGTGGAATGTGCGCTGTCGTGCAGCAGCGCAGCTTTGAGGCCTTTGGACTGCGTCCGTGGAGAGCCGCTGGTTCACTGCTGCAGGTGACAGAGATGGATTTTGGCACTAATGTGACTACCGCTGTTTTATCACGGAGGCACTCAGTTAGGTAGTGATGTCCTCCCAATCAACAAGAGTTACATTCATCTTCTTGCAGCCTGCTGAATAATCACGGGCACACTGCGCCCCACACCCACTAACATCATTTACAGACTTGCAGGCATTGCTCCCCCAGAGATCCGAAGACACACTACAACAAAAATTGAAAAAGGTAAACAGGACTGGGATCCACGGCACCCACTACATCATCATGAGTCAGTTTCCAACCGCCTAAAATCGAGGAAAAGCTTTGCTACAATGGAGGAACTACCGCACGGAACATCCCCCCCAAACATACAGGATTGACCTCTGGCAACAAACAGAAGCCAGAACCCCACCAAACAATACAGTGCAAGACCCCACAGAAATGTTACCAGACGGGGCACTGCTTGACAGACGGAAGTGGTGTACTCTCAACAGAGCGAGAGCGGGAGTTTGTAGGACAGGAGACAATATGGTGAAGTGGGGTTTAAAGACCAGCGAATCCTGTGAGTGTGGCGAAAGGGTGCAGAACATCGAACACGTTCTGCGCAACTGCCCACTCTCACCTGATTTAGCTGACACTGACCTGCTCAACATCAACCAAACAACACTAGAGTGGCTGGCTGTCTCGTGTGACAAGCTATGATGAGTGAACATAAAAGCAAGGATGTGATGTTGAGTCTTTATAAGGCCGTGATGAGGCCTCACTTAGAGTATTATGAGCAGTTTTGGGTCCCTTATCTAAGGATGTGCTGACATTGGCGATGGTTCAAAGGAAGTTCACGAGAATGATTCTGGGATTGAAAGGGTTATTATACAAGGAACATTTGATAACTCTGGGCCTGTACTCACTGAAATTCAGAAGTATGAGGCGTGACCTAATTGAAACCTATTGAATGTTGAAAGGCTCGATAGTGGATGTTGAGAGTATGTTTCCTATGTGGGGGAATCTAAAACCAGAGGGCACGGCCTCAGAATAGAGGGGTGTCCTTTAAAACGGAGATGAGGTATTTCTTTTGCCAGAGACTGGTTGATCTGTGGAATTCGTGGCCACAGCTGGCTATAGAGGATAAGTCATTGGGTATATTTAAGGCAGAGGTTGATAGATTCTTGATTACAGAATGAAGGGATATGGAGAGAAGGCGGGAGATTGGGACTGAGAAGGAAAATTTTTCAGCCATGATGAAATAGCAGGCAGAATGGATGGGCCAAATGGCCTAATTCTGCTCCTATATCTTATGACTGTTGTCTGTTTATACTTTAGAAAGGCCCTTGATGTGGCTATGCATGGGAAACTGGTCTCTAAGCTTGGATGTGGCTGAGACTACAATTAGCAGTTAAGGGTGAAAGGTGAAATGTTTAAGAGGTGCCTGAGGGGCAACTTCTTCACTTAGAGGGTGGTGAAATGTTTAAGGAAACATGAGGGGGATCTTCTTCACTCACGAGTTTGGTGGAATGTGGAATGAGCTACCAGCGGAAGGCTTCGATTTCAACGTTTCAGTGAAGTTGGGGTGAGCACCTTGATGGCAGGGTTATGGAGGGCTGTTGTCTAGGTGCTGGTCAATGGACCTAGGCAGAATAATAGTTCAGCACAGACACAAGACGACATCAGTAAGCGGTGACTCCATTTACTGCCTTTGCAGTGTGTTGTGTACAAAGCTAGGGGGTGAGAAAACCTCAAAAATCACCCGAGGTGGAAGCTTTCTGCAGGGTTTTTAATGAGAAAACTTTGGAAAATACTTTGCTGTTTCTGGGGCAAATAAAGAGTGAATAGAGAGGGATCAAAAGAAAATAATTTCACTTACCTGAAATGCAATAGCCCGGGACTTTTTGACAGAAAAATGGCATATCCAGATGTCAAAAAAGGATAGCCCTGAGCTTCAGGCTATATGATTTCCGCACCCCTTCATGGTGACAGCTGAAAACAGGCAAGGCCTGCTACCAGCTGCAGGGCAATATATTATAAGAAGTGAAATTAGATTGAGTGATGAAATCTAGTAATATGTTGAGACTTGAAATATGACTTTAATATGTTGAAATCTAATAAACATGCCAACAGCATAGAGGGTGACAACCTTTTGTGCGCAGTTTAAATTCCTTTGTGCGTAGCTTAAATTCGTCTGTGCACTAGTAGCAAAAGATGTGTGCGTGCACACATACCTTAGAGGGATCATTGGTTGAAACCCTGCATCACTCCAATGTATATCACACACAAAATACTGGAGGAACTCAGCATCTATGGAGAGGAATGAACAGCCAATGTTTCGGACTGAAACCCTTCATCAGGACTGGGGAGGAAGCAGGGCAGAGGCCATAATAAGAAGTGGGGGAGGGGAAGGAGTCCGTGCTGGCAGGAGATAGGTGTGACCAGATAGAGGGGAAGGTGGGTGGATAGGGGAGACAGATGATGTGAGAAGCTGGGAAGGGATAAGCTGAGGAGGTAAAGTGTTGAAGGAAAAGAAATCTGATAATAAAAGGCAGTGGGTCATGAAAGAAAGGAAATGAGGGTTTCTTATCAAATTCCTTGCCCTCCCCCTCCACTTTTATACCACCTTCCTCCTCCCTTGGGTTCACTTATCACCTGCTAGCTTGTACTCTTTCCATAACTAACACCCTACCACCACCCGCCCCCCCCCCCAAAACTTGGCTTCTTCCCCCTCCCTCTCCAGTCCTGCTGAAGGGACTTGGCCAAAAATGTCAACTGTTTATTCCCCTCCATAGATGCTGCCGGACCTGATGAGTTCTTCCAGCATATCGTGTGTGTTGAAACATATAAATTCTCTAAACCTCAGCAATGGCCCAAACTCCAGCCCCAGGTACATAGTCCAGTTTCTTGGTGCCTTCAGAACCAGCTGGAGGTCCCCTCAGTATCCAGATCCGTGGATAATAAATCAGCAGGTAACAGGACTGGGTCTATACCTCATGAATTTAATTCCAATATAATCAGTCGTACTTTATCTGAAATAATGGGTTCTATTTCAAAGTTCAAAGTATATTTACAATCCAAGTATGTATACTATATACAACCTTGAGATTTGTCTCCTTACAGGCAGCCACAAAACAAAGAAACCCAGTAGAACCCACTTAAAAAAAAAGGAAGACTGACAAACACCCAGTGTGCAGAAAAAAAACAATAAAAGCATGCAAACTACTGAAGTTCGTGAAAGTGAGTCCACAGCCATGAAGCCAGTCATCACTGCAGCCGATTCCGGAGCCCTTGGGTTGCAGCCCACAGCCTAGTTCAGTGCAGAGACGAGCAAACCTCATGGAGCAGTGAGCTGAACTGGCCCGTACTTCACCTCCAGCCCTAACACCCTGCCCGTTTCAACCTGGCCCAGCACCTAAATCATCCAGGCCTCAGGTTGTTCTTCACTGTTGGACCCAGACCCGGACCCTGTTGCTTCGATATGCTCCCACCACCTTGGTTAGCCCCGTACCTGACCTTTCCAATTCAGCCCGGAGCTTAAATCAATCAAATCCTGGGTCACCATTGCTCTTGGTCCCAGGCATTTCTACATAAAGGGATGAATCTGTTCCTATTTCTTAGTTAACATCTGGTGGAAGACTGTGCTCTCTGCGTTCACCCTGTTTATGCTTTTCCCCATTCAGCTGCCTCTCGGATGATTACCAACAGCTTGAGCAGAGAATCCCCACCTTCTACTCCGGTTCGGAGGCCTGAAACGACCACTTCCAAAATATCTGTCACTGTGGCCAACAAGCTTGCCACAAAGAAAGCAGGTAGGAAAGGGGAATGGGATCTTGTCGAATTTAAAGATTTTTGGCTTTATTTGTCGCTTGTATTCAAAACATTTGTGTCAAATCAAATCAGTGAGGATAGTGCTGGGGACAGGCCACAAGTGTCACCACACTTCCAGCATCAGCATAGCGTGCCCTCAACCCGTGCGTCTTTGGGGGAAGAGGAAGCTCTCTTGGTTGTGGAGAGGAATTACAAACTCCTTACTGACAGAGGCAGGAATTGAACCTGGGTCGCTTGTGCTGACTGCTGAGGAATAGCAGAGGATGGTTTCGATCCATCAACCTCTGGGTTCTGGGTCCAGCACGCTTCCACTGCACCGCTATGCGTTAGACATTTTCTCCTGCAGATCCTGTCTGCTGCAGTCTTCTGCTTTCTCTCTGCAGGAAAGTGGAACAGCCTCTTTTACATCTTACATGTGACTGAATAACCAACCCACTGAATGGTCAATTCAATTCAAAGTACATTTATTATCACAGCATGTATACAGAATACAACCCTGAAATCCGTCCTCCCGCAGGCACCCACACAACAAAGAAACACCATGGAATCTGTTCAAGAAAACATCAAACACCCAGAGCGGGGGACAAAAGAAACATCGTACAAACTGCAAAAGTTAGGACATTTGACCCATTGAGTCTGCTCTGCCGTTTCATCATGACTAATCCACTTCCCCTCTGAGCCCCAATCTCCGGCCTTCTCCCCGTATCCCTCTAGGCCCTGACTAATCAGGAATCTATCAGCCTCTGCCTTAAGTATACCCAGTGACATGCCCTCCACAGCTGCCCCGGCACTAAATTCCACAGATTCATCACTCCAGCTAAAGAAATTCCTCCTCATCTCAGTTCTAAAAGGACATCCCTCTATACTGAGACTGTGTCCTATGGTCTTAAATTACCCCACCATAGGAAACATCCTCTCCACGCCCACTCTATCGAGACCTTTCAACATTCAATAGGTTTCAATGCGATCACCCCACATTCTTCTGAATTCTAGTGAATACAGGCACAGAGCCATCAAACTGTCTTCATATGACAAGCCGTTCAACCCTGGAATCTGTATGTACTGTATGCAAGACCAGCTTTTCACTCTCTATGCATGTGACAATAATAAATCAATTCTAATCCAACCTTTTTATTCTGGTGTCCTTCCCCCTTCCTTTCCAGTCCTGAAGAAGGGTCACGACTGTAAACATTGACTGTTTATTCTTTTCCATTGATGCTGCCTGACCTGCTGAGTTCCCCTAGCATTTTGTGTGTGTTGCTTGGTATTCAGTTCAGTGCCGCACTGCTAGCCCACTGGGCTGCGTGTAGAGCCATCCTTCACTGAAGTTCCCTTTTCCAAACCACTGAAACACAGTACTAAAAATAACCAGAAAAGGGTAGATGTTAACAACAGGAATTCTGCAGATGCTGGAAATTCAAGCAACACACATAAAAGTTGCTGGTGAACGCAGCAGACCAGGCAGCAGCTTTTAAGGGTAGACATTTGTAGTTTTGCTATTGCAGAGCCAGTTGTTTAGATTCACTTTCTGTAGAATGTCACATGTGCTGGCTGTCCACGGTGTCCAGCAATGGCAGGAAACCTGTGTGGGAGAGTTTTTAAAGTGGAAAAGCCATTGCACTGGGGCAGTTCCACTCTTCAAATTTCAAAGTAAGTTTATTATCAGAGTGCATGCATGTCACCGTGTGCACCCTGAGATTCATTTTCTTGTGGCAATACTCAACAAATCCATAATAGAATCGATGAAAGACCGCACCAACTTGGGCATTCAACCACTGTGCAAAAGACAACAAACTGTGAAAATACAAACAGAAATAATAATAAATAAATAAGCAGTAAATATCTCTAACATGAGATGAAGAGTCCTTGAAAGTGATTCCATAGGTTGTGGGAACATTTCAATGATGGGGCAAATGAAGGTATCCCCTTTGGTTCATAGCTTGATGGCTGAGGAGTAATAACTGCTCCTGAACCTGGTGGTGTGAGTCTTGAGGTTGCTGCACAACCTTCCTGATGGTAGCAGCAAGAAGAGAGCGTGACCTTGGTGACCTAGGATGTCTGTATCCATTCGTTACAAACAGGGAACTTCCTTGGTTGCAGTGGATGTCTCCTTCTATGCCTTGTCGTGCCCTTCACTCTCCACAGAGCATTGCGGAACTCACTTCCTGGCTGTTCAACACACTGTATATCTCACCTGCCCAGTCTGCTTGAGCTGACTTCATATGCTAGGACACTGTTGCGTGCAAACAGCTACTTGGAGCTTCAGGTGGGAGCTGAGTGTCCAGAGGGGACCAAAAGTGAGTGATCTGCCAGGAATGGGCACAACAAACCCCTTCCCTAGAGGTGCTACCCCTCCCTGGACAGGCATCAAAAAATACTGTGAAATGTGCTGTTTGTGTCAAAAACCAACAAAGCCTAAGGATGTGCTGGGATCAGCCCGCAAGTGTCTCCAGTATACAGTGCCTATAAAAAGTATCCACCCCCTTGGAAGTTTCATGTTTTATTGTTTTACAACATTGAATCACAGTGGATTTAATTTGGCTTTTTTGACACCGATCAACAGAAAAAGACTCTTTCATGTCAAAATGAAAACAGATTTCTACTAAGTGATCTATATTAATTACAAATATAAAACACAAAATAATTGATTGCATAAGTTCCCCCCCCCCCCTTAATATGTGTCATTACAGGTGCAGCCTGTATAAGAAGTCACATAATTAGTTAAGTGGAGATCTGTTTTTGGACACCTGTGTACAGTCAAGGTGTTTCAATTAATTGTAAAAATACACCTGTATCTGGAAGGTCCAGCTGCTGTTGAGTCAGTATCCTGACAATAACTACACCATGAAGACAAAAGAACAGTGCAAGCAGCTCCGTGAAAAGCACAAGTCAAGAGATGAATACAAGAAAATTTCCAAGTCACTGAGTATCCCTTGGAGTACAGTTAAGTCAATCATCAAGAAATGGAAAGAATATGGCACAGCTGTAAATCTGCCTAGAGCAGGCCATCCTCAAAAACTGAGTGCAAGAAGGGGACTAGTGAGGGAGGCCAAGAGATTTGAGTCATCTCTGGAGGAGTCACAAGCTTCAGTGGCTGAGATGGGAGAGACTGTGCAAACAACAACTGTTGTCCAGGTGCTTCACCAGTCACAGCTTTATGGAGGAGTGGCAAAGAGAAAGCCACTGTTGAAAAAATCTCTCATGAAATCTTGGCTAGAGTTTGTCAGAAGGCACGTGGGAGACTGAAGTCAGCTGGGAAAAGATTCTAATGTCTGATGAAACCAAAATTGAGCTTTTTGGCCATCAGACTAAATGCTATGTTTGGTGTAAGCCAAACACCACACATCATCAAAAACACACCATTCATAGAAACATAGAAACATAGAAAATAGGTGCAGGAGTAGGCCATTCGGCCCTTCGAGCCTGCACCGCCATTTATTATGATCATGGCTGATCATCCAACTCAGAACCCAGCCTTCCCTCCATACCCCGTGACCCCTGTAGCCACAAGGGCCATATCTAACTTCCTTTTAAACATAGCTAATGAACTGGCCTCAACAGTTTGCTGTGGCAGAGAATTCCACAGATTCACCACTCTCTGTGTGAAGAAGTTTTTCCTAACCTCGGTCCTAAAAGGCTTCCCCTCTATCCTCAAACTGTGACCCCTCGTTCTAGACCTCCCCAACATCGGGAACAATCTTCCCGCATCTAGCCTGTCCAATCCCTTTAGGATCTTATACGTTTCAATCAGATCCCCCCTCAATCTTCTAAATTCCAACGAGTACAAGCCCAGTTCATCCAGTCTTTCTTCATATGAAAGACCTGCCATCCCAGGAATCAATCTGGTGAACCTTCTTTGTACTCCCTCTATGGCAAAGATGTCTTTCCTCAGATTAGGGGACCAAAACTGCACACAATACTCCAGGTGTGGTCTCACCAAGGCCTTGTACAACTGCAGTAGTACCTCCCTGCTCCTGTACTCGAATCCTCTCGCTATAAATGCCAGCATACCGTTCGCCTTTTTCACCGCCTGCTGTACCTGCATGCCCACTTTCAATGACTGGTGTATAATGACACCCAGGTCTCGTTGCACCTCCCCTTTTCCTACTGTGAAACATGGTGGTGATTGAATCATGCTGTGGGGATGCTTCACTGCTGCAGACCCTGGAAGGCTTGTGAAGGTAAGAGGGTAAAATGAATGCAGCAAAATACAGGGAAATCCTGGAGGAAAACCTGATGCAGTCTGCAAGAGAACTGTGACCTGAGAGATTTGTTTTCCAACAAGACTGTGACTCCAAGCATAAAGCCAAAACTACACAGGATTGACTTAAAAAACACCAAAGTTAATGTCCTGGAGTGACCAAGTAGAGTCCAGACCTCAATCCAATCCAAGAGATTTTGTGAGCTATTCACTCACGATCCCCATGCAATCTGACAAAGCTTGAGCAGTTTTAATAGACAATTAGTTGGCAGACAGGAGACAAAGAGTAGGGATTAACGGGTCCTTTTCAGAATGGCAGGCAGTGATTAGTGGGGTACCGCAAGGCTCGGTGCTGGGACCGCAGCTATTTACAATATACATTAATGATTTAGATGAAAGGATTAAAAGTAACAGAAGAATGGGGAAAAATTGCAGGGTCCAGATGTACAAAGTTGATAGAGACCTATCCACACAGACTCAAGGCTGTAATTGCTACCAAAGGTGCATCTACTAAATACTGACTTGAAGGGGGTGAATACTTATGCAATCAATTATTTTGTTTTGTATATGTAATTAATTTAGATCACTTTGTAGAAACCTGCTTTCACTTTGACACAGAAGAATCTTTTTCCGTTGATCAGAATTACGCAAATTAAATCTACTGTGATTCAATGTTGTAAAACTATAAAACGTAAAAACTTCCTGGGGGGGGGGGTGAATACTTTTCATAGGCACTGTAGCATGGCCACAACTTACAAACCCTAATTGTACATCTTTGAAACAGAGGATTTCTACAGATGTACGGTGAGGAGCATTATAACTAGTTGCATCATCATCTGGTATGGAAAGGCCAATGCACAGGATTGGAAAAGGCTATAGAGGGTTGTAAACTGAACCAGCTCCATAATGGGCACTAGCTTTCCCAGCATCGAGGACATCTTCAAAAGGCGATGCCTCAGAAGGTTGGTATCCTTCACTAAACCGCCCCATCACCCAGCTCATGCCCACTTCTCATCGCTACCATCAGGGAGGAGGTACAGGAGCCTGAAGGCACACACTCAATGATTCAGTAACAGCTTCGTCTCTGCCTTCAGGTTTCGGGTGGACTCAGAATCCATGTACACTGCCTCAATACTTTTATTTTTGCTCTGTTTTTATACTATGTATTTCATATTGTAATTTATAGCTTTTTTATTATGTATTGCAATGTACTGCTGCCGCAATACAACAAATTTCATCACATATGCCAGTGATACTAATCTGATTCTGACTGGCTGTCATTTTTGCACATAACACTCACCTTTGGTGTTTTGGTCCAGTTCTTTCCAGACCAGCTGACCCCGGCCCGGACAATTCCGTAAAGCGACGGCGAGTGACTGCGGAAATGGAAGGTAAATACATAATCAATATGCCAAAAGGGACAACAGCAAAAACTAAGAAAATCCTGGAACAACAAGCCACGAAAGGTAATGTGATCACACCATGCTTACTGTTGGGTGACCTCTGCATGCTAACACAGCAAGGTATAGTGCAGGTTGTGGAAATGTTAGCACCAATAAATGGGTCGTCATTTTCTGTTCCCCGTGATTACAGCATGTTCCGGTATTTAAAGCTTATTCCTTTATTCAGTCACTAGACATGGATACCACTAACAAGCTCAGCACTTAATACTCTTCCCTTTTTCAAAGTTCAAAGTAAATTTATTATCAAAATACATGCATGTCACCAATAACTACCTTGAGATTCATTTTCTTGCGGGCAATCACAGTAAATACAAAGAGACACGATAGAATCAATGAAATACCACACCCAACAGGACGGACAAACAACCAATGTGCAAAAAAAAACACAAACAAAAAGAAAGAGGGGAAAAATAATAATTTATAATTTAAAATAAATAATAATTTATAATAATAATAAATAAATGTAAGGCCCCCATTGGTCACGGTCGACTGGATGTTGCGTCCTGGCTGCCTGCGTAGTACAATATGGAGAGCGAGCTGTTCAGTAATAAATAAGTGAGCAATAAATATCAGAATATGATATGAAGAGTCCTTGAAAGTGAGTCCATAGTGTGTGGGAACAGTTCAGTGATGGGGCGAGTGAAGTTATCCCCTTTGGTTCAAGACCCTGATGGTTGAGGAATAAGAGCTGTCTTTGAACTTGGCGGTTTGGGTCCTGTGGCTCCTGTACCTCCTTTCTGATGGCAGTAGCGATGAGAGAGCGTGGCCTGGGTGGTGCAGGTCCTTGATGAGTGCTACTTTCCTGTGAAGACACCCTGCGATGTGCATCCGTCATCAGGGACCCCCCACTATCCAGGGCATGCTCTCTTCTCTCTACTACCATCGGGCAGGAGGTATAGGAGCCTTGGGTCCCACACCTCTCAACCATCAGGCTCCTAAACCGGTGTGGGTAACTTCATTCACATCAACTCTCAACTGATCCACAACCAACAGACTCACTTTCAAAGACTCTACAACTCAGTATATTTATTTACTTTCTTTTATGATTTGCCTTCGTTTGCATATTGGTTGTTTGTCAGTCTTGTTACTTGCAGATTTTTTAAAATAAATTCTATAGTATTTCTTTATTTGCCTGCAAATGCCTGCACAAAAATGAATCTCAACGTAGTAGATGGCGACATATAGGTATGATATATGATATGAGGCCTCTGTTGGTCAGGGTTCACCCTGGATGTTGCATCCTAGCTATCGACATACACAAGCCTGGGCTGTACAATATGGAGAGCAACTGTTGTTCATGTAGCAAGTTTCCCCCTCGCCACACATCTGATGAACCCAAAGGAATGGCAGAGGATGATAGAGTCTGTTACCTGCAGCGTCGCAGGACTTGCCAGTCAGCTAAGCACAGTGTAGGATTGTCTTACACATTCCAACTCCGATTTTTTTCCCTGGGGGTTTACTCCCAAAGCCTTCTCTGTGAGTGGGTGTAGCCGCAAGGCAGCAGAAGTTTGAGCTCAGAGTTTCCTTCTCCTGGATGAGCTGATAACCACGGCTGAGAAGCCCCATCTGCCCAAAGCAACTGGTTTTAAGGTGCCAGTAACCTGCCTTCGCCCCTTCTTCTGTCAGTAGAAATGGTCCTGCCAGGGCTTAGTAGCCAAGGTTATTTGCTCCTTAACCTGCCAAGGACACCATTGGGAGCACTTAATGCGTACTGAGACCTTATCCCCATTAGCAACCCCTCCCAGTTTGTAACAGCCTTAAGGAACCAACGTGTACAGTTGAAGTACGACGTTTACATACACCTTAGCCAAATACATTTAAGCTCAGTTTTTCACAATTCCTGGCATTTAATCCTAGAAAGCATTCCCTGTCTTAGGTCAGTTAGGATCACTACTTTATTTTAAGAATGTGAAATGTCAGAATAATAGTAGAGAGAATGATTTATCTCAGCTTTTATTTCTTTCATCACTTTCCCAGTGGGTCAGAAGTTTACATACACTTTGTGAGTATTTGGTAGTGTTGCCTTTAAATTGTTAAACTTGGGTCAAACGTTTTGGGTAGTCTTCCACAAGCTTCTCACAGTAAGTTGCTGGAATTTAGTTCCATTCCTCCAGACAGAACTGGTGTAACTGAGTCAGGTTTGTAAGCCTCCTTGTTCGCACATGATTTTTCCAGTTCTGCTCACAAATTTTCTATCGGATTGAGGTCAGGGCTGTGTGATGGCCACTCCAATACTTTGACTTTGTTGCCCTTAAGCAATTTTGCCACTAGTTTGGAGGTATGCTTGGGGATATTGTCCATTTGGAAGACCCATTTGCGACTGAGCTTTAACTTCCTGACTGATGTCTTGAGATGTTGCTTCAATATATCCACATAATTTTCCTTCCTCATGATGCC
This sequence comes from Mobula hypostoma, assembly GCF_963921235.1. Lineage (NCBI taxonomy): Eukaryota > Metazoa > Chordata > Chondrichthyes > Myliobatiformes > Myliobatidae > Mobula > Mobula hypostoma. Next base: position 5,470,968 of record NC_086108.1, on the reverse strand, counting down.
ATCTCTTTTGTGAAGTGCATCAGTCCCTCCTGCAGCAAAGCACCCCCACAACATGATGCTGCCACCCCCATGCTTCACGGTTGGGATGGTGTTCTTCGGCTTGCAAGTCTCACCCTTTTCCTCCAAACATAACGATGGTCATTATGGCCAAACAGTTCAATTTTTGTTTCAACAGACCAGAGGACATTTCTCCAAAAAGTAAGATCTTTGTCCCCATGTGCACTTGCAAACTGCAGTTTGGCTTTTTTATGGTGGTTCTGGAGCAGTGGCTTCTTCCTTGCTGATCAGCCTTTCAGGTTATGTCGATATAGAACTCGTTTTACTGTGGATATAGATACTTGTCTACCTGTTTCCTCCAGCATCTTCGCAAGGTCCTTTGCTGTTGCTCTGGGATTGATTTGCACTTTTCACGCCAAAGTATGTTCATCTCTAGGAGAGAGAATGCGTCTCCTTCCTGAGCGGTATGACGGCTTCATGGTCCCATGGTGTTTATACTTGCGTACTATTAGTTATACAGATGAATGTGGTACCTTCAGGTGTTTGGAAATTGCTCCCAAGGATGAACCAGACTTGACATCATTTTCTGACCTCAATCTGATAGAAAATTTGTGGGCAGAACTGAAAAAGTGTGTGCAAGCAAGGAGGCCTACAAACCTGACTCAGTTACACCAGTTCTGTCTGGAGGAATGGAACTAAATTCCAGCAACTTACTGTGAGAAGCTTGTGGAAAGCTACCCAAAACGTTTGAACTAAGTTAAACAACTTAAAGGCAATGCTACCAAATACTCACATAGTGTATGTAAACTTCTGACCCACTGGGAAAGTGATGAAAGAAATAAAAGCTGAAATAAATCATTCTCTCTATTATTATTCTGACAGTTCACATTCTTAAAATAAAGTAATGATCCTAACTGACCTAAGACAGGGAATGTTTTCTAGGATTAAATGTCAGGAATTGTGAGAATCTGAGTTTAAATGTATTTGGCTAAGGTGTATGTAAACGTCTGACTTCAACTGTAGGTATTTGGAATTATGCTATTGGAGCCATCAGTGGGGCTTGGTTGCAGGATTGGCAGCTCAAAGTTCCAGTGTTGTGAGAGTGTGGAACAAGTGGTGCATGCTAACTCGATTTCAATGTTTAGGTGAAGTTTGGATAGGCACATGGATGGTAGGGCTAGGGTCACGGTGCAGGTTGTTGGGAGTAGGTGGTTTAAATAGTTCAGCATGGACTAGAAGGGCCCCATGGCCTGTTTCTATGCTGTCCTTTTCTGTGATTACATGTATGTCACCATATTCTACCCTGAGATTCATTTGCTTGTGGGCATTCACAGTAGATACAAAGCAATACAATAGAATCAGTGAAGAACTGCACACAAAGACTGACAATCAACCAATGTGCAAAAGAAAACTAACTGCAATACAAAAATATTAGTAAATAAATAAACAAGTTATAAATAATACTGAGAACATCAGTTGTAGAGTCCTTGAAAGTGAGTCTGTAGGTTGTGGAGTTGGATCATAGTTAGGGTGAGTGAAGTTATTCATGCTGGTTCAGGAGCCTGCTGGGTGTAGGGACCTACCTTTTGCCCAATGGCAGCAGCGAGAAGAGAGCATGGCCTGGATGGTGGGAGACCTTGATGACGGAATTTAACCAGTGTACAGGTTTCCCCCGCTATCCGAAGGTAGAGCGTTCCTATGAAACGGTTCATAAGCCGGAATATTGTAAAGTGAATAAGCAATTACCATTTATTAATACGGGAAAATTTCTTGAGCGTTCCCAGACCCCCAAAAAAACCTACAAAATCATGCCAAATAACACAAAACCTAAAATAACACTAACATATAGTAAAAGCAGGAATGATATGATAAAAACACAGCCTATATAAAGTAGCAATACTGTTCTACAAATTGCAGCACTCTCGGTGGAAGCACTCTCGGCAGAAACACTCTTTCCAGTAACCTTTAAGCTATGAAGCTGCCAAATCATACCAAATAACACATTAAAAATACACAGCCTATATAAAGTAGAAATAATGTATGTATAGTGTAGTTTCACTTACCGGAATCGGGAAGACACGGTTTCCTCCAAACACCATTTCTCATCGAAACTGTTAGCCCATCGAGAGCATCTCTAATGTTGGCGATTGCCAATTTTATATTGTATTCTTTCCAGAGCTCTCACAAAGATGCTTCGGAGTTGCCCTCTCTGTCAATGGTACTTACAATAAAGTGCATCACATTTTGCGTATAGTGAGCCTTAACTGTGGCTATTAGGCTTTGGTCACATGGTTGCATCAACGATGTCGTATTCGGCGGTAAGAACGCAACGCGAATGTTACCGCCATACTCGGTAATGCCAGGCGGGTGAGCAGCACAATTAGCGCCAATCACAAGACACCTATTATCGAGGTTATTTTCTCTACAGTATTTTTCAACAAAAGGACTAACGTATCTGCTCATGTACTCAGAAAAAAGCACTTGGGTGTGAACGGAACACAACGGGAAGGGTTTTCTTATCAACGCCTTTAAGTGCCCTTGGATTTTCTGAATGGTACACTAGTAGAGGCTTAGTGGCGTTAATAATAGGCATTAGGGTAAACCTGTCCTTCGATGCCTTGTGTCCCTTAGCCTGCTTTTCTTCGATGGAAATAAATGTCTTGCTCGGCAATTTTTTCCAATAAATAGCAGTTTCATCACAGTTAAACACTTGCTTATATGAATAACCACCTTCTGTAATTATTTTCTTCAGTTCTGCTGGGAACTTTTTGGCAGCTTCCGTATCAGCTGAAGCACTCTCTCCAGTAAATGTTAAACTGTGAAGCTGTCCTCGCTTCAGAAACCAATCAAACCACCCATGACTAGCTTTAAATTCCACTTTCGCAACACTTTCATCACCATCGTCCACTGCTTTCTGTTTTAGCTTATTAAAAAGACTGACTGATTTCTCCTTAAGTATAAGAAAACTTAACGGAACACCACGCTTTGTACACCCATCAATCCACTCAAGCAATAGACTTTCCATTTTATCCATTATTGGATGCCGACTAAGAGAGACCACTTTGCTACGAGCAGAACCAACAGTAACATCGGCAGCTTTCAAAATTCTTTCTCTCTGAGTATAAATAGTGCGAATGGTGGACACAGGCAAGTTCAACGCGTGGACAATGTCCTTACTTCGTTCACCACAATCGAAACGTTTAATTATGTCTAGTGTTATGCTAAGTGAACACTCTTACGAGCTCTTTTAGGCTTTTCCGATACCTTAGAACTCATCTTGCTAATGGATGCACAAAATAAATGGAGATAAAGCACGTGTTTAAGCAGTGGCGGCTAGAATGCAGTTCTGGGGGAGGAGCTTGGCTGTTTGGGCGTGCGCTGCCTTTTTTCATAACAGTGAAAACACCTTCTGTTAGCGAAAACAGGTAACTAATGTAGGTCTTTCATAACAGCGAGGTGTCGTAAAGCGAACGTTCGGAAAATGAAGCCACCTGTACTTGCGTATCCAAATATTAGACACTACGAGGCTTCAAAATACTGTTAACATTGATTGCCATGGTGGTGTAGCTGTTACATCTCAGGGCATCAGAGTTCTGCGTTCAATTCCGACACCGTCAGTAAGAAGTTTGTACGTCCCCTTAGTGTGTGGGTTTCCTCCGGGTGTTCTGGTTTTCTCCCACATACAAAAGATGTACTGGTTAATTGCTCATAGTAAATTGTCCTTTGACTAGGCTAGGATTAAATCAGGCATTGCTGGGTGAAGCAGCTCGTTGAGCCGGGAGGCCCTGTTCTGCGCTCTTATCTTTATATGAATAAATAAAATCCTAATCTCACGAGTAATTTGCTTTCTTCAGTACATTTGACATGACTGAAGTGGTGCTAACTACTATTTGTGTGAGCCTTTTGCTGTTTCGATTGCAGGTTTGCCAAGGACGTCGGTCTTTGATAGGCTTGGTGCCGAAACAAAAGCAGACACCACTACTGGGAGTAAGGTGAGACCTAAGCAAGTCTTCTCTTTAAGAAATAACAGGTTGCTTAATACTGTTTTAGTGACAACCTGCTGGGAACAGCACTGTATCACATAGAATGCTGTACTCAAGATGTTAGGACTTTATTCCCTGAAGTGTAGGAGAATAAGAAACATGATAGAGGTAAACAAAATTCTGAGGGGAATAGATGAGGTAATTGCAAGTAGGCTAGGCTTTTTCCACTGAGTTGGGTGAGACTAGAACCAGGGATCAGGGATTAACGGTGAAAGGTGACATATTTAATAGGACCTGGAGCAGGGATCTCCATGTTCAGAGTGGTGAGAGTGTGGAACGAGGTGCCAGTGGAAATGGTGGATGTGGACTCGATTGCAACATTTGAAGAATAGTTTGGATAGGTACATGGGTATGAAGGGTATGGAGAGCTATGGTCCAGGTGCAGGTCGATGGGACTGGCAAAGTAGTAGTTCAACACAGATTAGATGGGCCGGTGGACCTTTATCCTTGCAGTAGTGGTCTATGACTATATAGAAAACTAATCCTGCTATGGCTGCCTCTAAGACAGTAGGAATTAAGTCATAAGTGTTTTACAGGAAAGAGACAGGGCCTTCAGCCAAACTCGTCAATGCACTATTTAAGTTCAAGTTTATTGTCATCTGACTGTAAATGTATACAGCCAAACAAAAGAGTGTACCTCTGGATCACAGTGACCACAAAACCTTTATCACACACAACACAAAAAAGTCTGTCATAAATAAGATAAAATATAATTCAAAAATGCGTGTAGCACAGAGTACAGGTAAACAGGATAAGAAATTTCACTGTTGCTTGGAGCCGGTGTGGCCATTGTGACCGTGCGTGCCACCATCTTGTGACATAATATCTTGGTGGATATTCTAAATATCCAGCAGAATCCGAATCAGGTTTATTATCACAAGCATATGTTGTGAATTTGATGTTAGGTGACAGCAATACCTTGCAGTACATAATAAAATCTAAATTACAGTAATAAGTATATATATATTTTTTCAAGTTAAATAAATAGTACAAAAAAATTAGTGAGGTAGTGTTCATTCAGAAATCAGATGGCAGAGATGAAGAAGCTGTTCCTGAATCATTGAGTGTGTGTCTTCAGGCTTCTGTACCTCCTTCCTGATGGTAGCAATGAGAAGATGGATCCTGCCTTTTTCAGGCATTGCACCTTGAAGATGTCCTCGATGCTGGGGGAAACTAGTGCCCATGATGGAGATGACTAAGTTTACAACTTCCTGCGGCTTATTTCAATCCTGTACAGTAACCCCCCCCCCACTTTTCCTCTGCCATACCAGACGGTGATGCTTGCAGTTAGAATGCTCTCCATGGTACAACTGTAAAAACTTGCGAGTGTTCTTGGTGACACGGCTAATCTCCTCAAACTCCTAATGAACTATCACTGCTGCCGTGCCTTCTTTGTAACTGCGTCGATGTGTTGAGCCCAGGATAGATCCTCAAAGATGCTGACACCCAGGAACTTGAAATTGCTCACTCTTTCCACTTCGGGTCCCTCGAAGAGGACTGGTGTGTGCTCCCTCGTCTTACCCTTTCTGAAGTCCTCAATCTTTGGTCTTACTGACATTGAGTGCAAGGTTATTGTTGCGACAGCACTCAGCAAGCTGAAGCATCTCGCTCCTGTACGCCTTCTCATCACCAAGTTGCTTAATTGATGAACCGCTTGCCTTGAGAGATTCCCTAACTTGTTGGCACAGGTAAGGAAGAACAGATAGAGACGTAGAGTGTTACAGCACAGTGCAGGCTCCTCAGCCCATAATGTTACGCTGACCTTTAAACCGACTCTAATTCAATCCTAACCATTTCCTCCTACATAGCTCTCCACTTTTCTCTCACCCCTGTTTCATTTTCTCAGATGTTTGCCTATCGAAGAGTTTCTAATGTTGCGTACGGTTCAGCTAGGTCTTTTAATATACAGTAACAGGCTACAACAAACTCAGAGCTGTTCAAATTATAAGCGCGTTTATTACTTACAAGGGAAAGTCTACTTCCGTACATTAAATTGTTGGTAGGTAGCTTCAACCTTACAGCTCCAAACAGATCATTTTTGTACATCTACAGAGTCCACTAAATCATCAGCTTCGTATCTTTGAGTTCATTCCGTCCCTTAATTGCATTCCTGTCTTATCTCATAACCGTCTTGATGAGCCGGTTTGTTTTGAGGCTTCTCCCCCCCCCCACCCACCCCCCCAACATCTGCGTCCTGTTTCTCTCTACTTTCAAAATATTCCTTGCCGTCAAACACACATCCAACCCTGTAAGCTTCCTATTCAAACATGTCAACAACCCAGCAAAGCATTCTGGAATCACACACGTTCCATTTTGTCACATTACGCTTTACAAAAGTTATAAATTCATAAACACTTCAGGGTTACAGATATATTTCCACACTAACCTGTGAGCAGAATGAGCACAATGAGGACATTTTCAACCTCTCACTGCTATGGGCAGAAGTTCCCACTTGCTTCAAAAAGGCAACAATTATACCAGTGCCAAAGGAGAATATTGTGAGCTGCCTTAATGACTATCGCCCGGTAGCACTGACATCGACAGTGATGAAATGCTTTGAGAGGTTGGTCATGACTAGACCGAACTCCTGCCTCAGCAAGGACCTGGACCCATTGCAACTTGCCTATCGTCACAATAGATCAATGGCAGACGCAATCTCCATGGCTCTTCACACGGCTTTAGACCACCTAGACAACACAAACACCTACGTTAGGATGCTGTTCATCGACTATAGCTCAGTATTTAATACCATCATTCCCACAATCCTGATTGAGAAGTTGCAGAACCTGGGCCTCTGTACCTCCCTCTGTAATTGGATCTTCGACTTCCTAACCGGAAGACCACAGTCTGTGCAGATTGGTGATAACGTATCCTCTTCACTGACGATCAACACTGGCTCACCTCAGGGGTTGTGCTTAGCCCACTGCTCTACTCTCTGTATACACATGACTGTGTGGCTAGGCATAGCTCAAATACCATCTACAAATTTGCTGACGATACAACTATTGTTGGCAGATTCTCAGATGGTGACGAGAGGGCGTACAGGAGTGAGATATGCCAACTAGTGGAGTGATGCTGCAGCAACAACCTGGCACTCAATGTCAGTAAGACAGAAGAGCTGATTGTGGACTTCAGGAAGCGTAAGACAAAGGAACACACACCAATCCTCATAGAAGGATCAGAAGTGGAGAGAGTGAGCAGTTTCAAGTTCCTGGGTGTCAAGATCTCTGATCTAACCTGGTCCCAACACATTGATGTAGTCATAAAGAAGGCAAGACAGCTGCTATACTTTATTAGGAGTTTGAAGAGATTTGGCATGTCAACAAATACACTCAAACACCTCTATAGTCGTACCGTGGAGAGCATTCTGACAGGCTGCATCACTGTCTGGTATGGAGGGGCTACTGCACAGGACCGAAAGAAGCTGCAGAAGGTTGTAAATCTAGTCAGTTCCATCTTGGGTACTCGCCTACAAAGTACCCAGGACATCTTTAGGGAGCAGTGTCTCAGAAAGGCAGCGTCCATTATTAAGGACCTCCAGCACCCAGGACATGCCCTTTTCTCACTGTTACCATCAGGTAGGAGATACAGAAGCCTGAAGGCACACACTCAGCAATTCAGGAACAGCTTCTTCCCCTCTGCCATCTGATTCCTGAATGGATTTTGAAGCTTTGAACACTACCTCAATTTTTTTTTAATATACAGTATTTCTGTTTTTGCACATTTTTTAATAATCTATTTAATACACATAATTGATTTACTTGTTTATTTATTATTATGTTTTATTTTATTATTTTTTTCTCTCTCTCTGTTAGATTATGTATTGCATTGAACTGCTGCTGCTAAGTTAACAAATTTCATGTTGTACGCCAGTGATAATAAACCTGATTCTGATGCCTCAAAAAGATGGCTTCCGTCAATAATGGCCCCCATCACCCAGGGCCTAGCCTTGTTCTCATTGCTACCATCAGGGAAGAGGTACGGGAGCCTGATGGGACATATTCAATGATTCAGGAACACCTTCTTTCCCTCTGCCGTTGGATTTCTGAATTGACATTGAAGCCATGAACGCTACGTCACTAATTTTTTTCTTAATTTTTTGCACTGCTTATTTAATTTAATTGTTATATACATACTGTAATTGAATGGCTTGTCATATGAGAATTATTTGATGGCTCTGGGCTTTTACTCACTGGAACTCAGAATAATGAGGGGTGACCTCATTGAAACCTATTGACTGTTTAAAGGCCTGGATAGAGTGGATGTGGAGAGGAGGATATTTCCTCTGGTGAAAGAGTCTAAAACCAGACGACACAGCCTAAGATTACAGGACAAGTGGAGGAATTTCTTTAGCCAGTGTGTATTGGATTGGAATTCATTGTTACAGGTGGCTGTGGAGGTCAAGTTGTTGAGTATATTTAAGGCAGAGGTTGATTGACTCTTAATTAGTCAGGGCATGAAGGGATATGGGAGATTGGAGGTGAGAGGGAAATGGATCAGCCATGAGGAAATGATGGAGCAGACTCGATGGGCCAAATAGCCTCATTCTGCTCCTATATCTTGTCTTATGATCTTAAGTTTCTGATTAATGACCCTATGTTCAGGTGCTGTTTATGTCAGTGGGCCTGCTAGGTTCCACTAAATGTCAACGTCCTTAACATTCAGTGAACAGATACTGATGTCATTCTGAGAGTAAATCTTCTGAAACTGCCATGCATATTAGTATCACTGAATCATGGAGTTGTTACATCCTGGAAGTAGTCCATTTGGCCTATCAACTCCATAACTGCTCAACAATCAAGCTAGTCCCATTCTCTGTCCTATCAGATATTCACCCAAAGCAACACACGCAAAATGCTGGAAGAACTCAGCAGGTCATGCCAAGTCATTGGGTGCTTTTAAGGCAGAGATAGATGGGTTCTTGATTAGCCAGGGCACCAAAGGGTATGGGGAGAAGGCAGGGGAGTGGGGATGGCCAGAAGAATTGGATCAACCCATGATTGAAAGGCAGAGCAGACTTGATGGACTGAATGGCCTACTTCTACATAGAAACATAGAAAACCTACAGCACAGTACAGGCCCCTCAGTCCACAAAGCTGTGCCGAACATGGCCTTACCTTAGAACTACCTAGGCTTACCCATAGCCCTCTATTTTTCTAAGCTGCATGTATCCATCCAGGAGTTTCTTAAAAGACCCTATCGTTTCCACCTCCACCACCGCCAGTTCCACGCACTCTGTGTAAAAAAAACTTATCCCTGACATCTCCTCTGTAACTACTTCCAAGCACCATAAAACTATTCCTTCTTGTGCTAGCCATTTCAGCCTGGGAAAATGCCTCTGACTATCCACACTTATTATCTTGTACACCTCTGTCAGATCACCTCTCATCCTCTGTCGCTCCAAGGAGAAAAGGCCGAGTTCACTCAACCTTTTCTCTTAAGGCATGCTCCCTAATCCAGGCAACATCCTTGTAAATCTCCTGTGCACCCTTTTTATGGTTTCCACACCCTTTCTGTAGTGAGGTGACCAGAATTGAGCACAGTACTCCAAGTGGGGTCTGGCCAGTGTCCTATATAGCTGCAACATTACCTCTCGGCTCTTAAACTCAATCATAGAAACATAGAAAAAAGGTGCAGGAGTAGGCCAGCAGGCCCTTCGAGCCTGCACCGCCATTCAGTATGATCATGGCTGATCATCCAACTCAGAACCCTGTACCAGCCTTCCCTCCATACTCCCGATCCCTTTAGCCACAAGGGCCATATCTAACTCCCTCTTAAATATAGCCAATGAACTGGCCTCAACTGTTTCCTGTGGCAGAGAATTCCACAGATTCACCACTCTCTGTGTGAAGAAGTTTTTCCTAATCTCAGTCCTAAAAGGCTTCCCCTTTATCCTCAAACTGTGACCACTCTTCCTTCTTCCTTCCTTCTTCCTTCTCCCATGATTGATGAAGGCCAATACACTGTATGCCTTCTTAACCACAAAGTCAACCTGTGTAGCAGCTTTGAGTGTCCTATGGACTCAGACCCCAAGATCCCTCTGATCCTCCACACTGCCAAGACTCTTGCCATTAATGCTATATTCTTCCATCATATTTGACCTACCAAAATGAACCACCTCACACTTACCTGGGTTGAACTCCATCTGCCACTTTTCAGTCCAGTTTTGCATCCTATCAATGTCCTGCTGTAACCTCTGACAGCCCTCCACACTATCCACAACTCCCCCAACCTTTGTGTCATCAGCAAATTTACTAATCCATTCCTCCACTTCCTCATCCAGGTCATTTATAAAAATCACAAAGAGTAGAGGACCTAGAACAGATCCCTGAGGGACACTACTGGTAACCGGCCTCCATGCAGAATATGACCCATCTACAACCACTCTTTGCCTTCTGTGGGCGAGCCAGTTCTGGATCCACAAGGCAATGTCCCCTTGGAACCCATGCCTCCTTACTTTCTCAATAAGCCTTGCATGGGGTACCTTATCAAATGGTTTGCTATATCTACGGCTCTACCTTCGTCAATGTGTTTAGTCACATCCTCAAAAAATTCAATCAGGCTCGTAAGGCACGACCTGCCTTTGACAAAGCCATGCTGACTATTCCTAATCATATTATGCTTCTCCAAATGTTCATAAATCCTGCTTCTCAGGGTCTTCTCCATCAACTTACCAACCACTGAAGTAAGACTCGCTGGTGTATAATTACTTGGGCTATCCCTATTCCCTTTCTTGAATAAGGGAACAACATCCGCGACCCTCCAATCCTCCGGAACCTCTCCTATCCTCATTGATGATGCAAAGATCATCGCCAGAGGCTCAGCAATCTCCTCCCTCGCTTCCCACAGTAGCCTGGGGTACATCCCGTCCGGTCCTATATTTTATGGTCATGCAGCGTCTATGGAAATGAATAAACAGTCAACGCTGTGCGTTAGGACCCTCCTCCTTCTCATGTTTATGAGCTTACTAATTCAGTTCCATTCTGATTACTGTAATTGAACTCCTCCCTACTACTACCCTTAGGAGGCCGTAGTCATAATTCATCACACCGCTTTGAGAGGCAGAAGCTAAGCTCAGATATATCGGTATGACAGTGGAGTAAAGGGAATTACAGGGGCATGAGAGAGGAGCTGGCCAATGTTGATAGGGAGGAGACTCTAGCAGAGATGACAGTAGAGCAGCTGGAATTTCTGGTAGTAATTTGGAAAGGGCAGGATTGGTCCATCGCAAAGCATTTTGATGGGAGGATGAGGCAGCCATGGCTGACAAGAGAGGTCAAAGACAGCATAAAAGACAAGGATAAGGCATACAATATAGCAAAAATCAGTGGGAATTTGGAGGATTAGGAAACTTTTAAAACCTAACAGAAGGCAACTAAATATAGCAATAAGGAGGAAAAGATGAAATATGAAGGTAAGCTAGTGAATAATAGAGAATACCAAAAGTTTTTTTTTCAGATATATAAAGAGTAAAAGAGAGGCGAGAGTGGATATTTGACAGCTGGAAAATTACGCTGGAGATGTAGTAATGGGGACAAGGAAGTGGGGGGCAAAATTACTAAGTATTTTGCATTAGTCTACACTGTGGAAGACACTAGCAGTATGCCAGAAATTTGAGAGTGTCAGGAGGCAGAAGTGAGTGAAGTTGCCATTACTAAGGAGAAGGTGCTTGGCAAGTCAAAAGGTCTGAAGGTAGGTAAATCACCTGGAGTAGATGGACTACACTCCAGTGATCTGAAAGAGGTAGCTGAAGATGTTGTAGTGATCATTCAAGAATTACTAGATTCTGGTGTGGTTCCAGAGGACTGGAAGATTGCAAATGTTATTCCACTCTTTAAGAAGAGAGGGAGGCAACAGACAGGAATTACAGGCCAGTTAGCCTGGCTTCAGTGGCTTGGAAGATGTTGGAGTTAATGTAGTTTTGGGGTGCTTGATGCACATGATAAAGTAGGCCAACGTGAGTATTGCTTCCTTTAGGAGAAATCTTGCCTGACAAATCTGATGGAATTCTTTGAGGTAATAACAGGCAGGATAGACAAAGGAGACTCGATAGATGTGGTGTACTTAGATTTTCATAAGACCTTTGCCAAGGTGCCACACATGAGGCTGCTAAAACTGGTAAGAGCCCATGGAGTTACAGTAAAGATACCAGCATGGACAGAAGATTGGCTGACAATCAGAAGGCAAAGAGTGGGAATAAAGGGACCCTTTTCTGACTGGTTGCCCATGACTAGTGGTGTTCTGCAGGGCTGGTGTTGGGACCGTTATTTTTACGTTATATGTCAATGATTTGGATGATGGAATTGATGGCTTTGTGGCCATGTTTGCTGACGATACAGAAATAGGTGGAGGGGCTGGTTTTGAGGAAGCAGAGAGGCTACAGAAGGACTTAGACAGGTTAGGAAAATGGGCAAAGAAGCGGCAGCTGGCAGAGTTGGGAAGTTTATGGTAATGCACTTTGGTAAAAGGCATAAAGACCTAGGTTATTTTCTAAATAGGGAAAAAGTTCAGAAATAGGGAGTCCTTGGGCAGGATTCCCTGAAGGTTAGTTTGCAGGTTGAGTCGCTGGTGAGGAAGGCAAATGCAATGTTAGCATTTATTTTGAGAGGATTTGAATATAAAAACAAAGTAGTACTGCTGAGGATTTATAAAGCATTGATCAGACCACACTTGGAGTATTGTGAGCAGTTTTGGGCCTCATATTTAAGGTAGAATGTGGCTGACATTGGAGAGGATCCAGAAGAGGTTTATGGGAATGACCATGGGAAAGAAAGGGTTAATGTATGGGGACCGCTTGACAGCTCTGGGCCTGTACACTTTAGAGTTTAGAAGAATGTGAGGGATCGCATTGAAACATATTGGAAGGCCTAGATTGAATGGATGTGGAGAGGATGTTTTCTACATTGAGAAGTCTAGGATCAGAGGATACAGCTTCAGATTACAGGGAAATCCCTTTAGAAGAGAGGTGAGGAGGAATTTCTTTAGCCAGAGGGTGGTGAATCTATAATTACCACAGGCATCTGTGGAGGCCAAGTCAATGGGTATATTTAAAGCAGAAGTTGATAGACTTTTGATTTGTAAGGGGTCAGAGTTTATGGGGATAAGACAGGAGAATGGGGCTGAGAGGGAAAGTAAATCGGTCATGATGGAATGGCGGAGCAGGCTCGATACGCCAAATGGCCTAATTCTGCTCCAGTGCCTTATGAAGTGATCAGGCAATTCAGCCCATCTAGTCTGCTCTGCTGATTTACCTTTCCTCTCAACCCCATTCCCCGTAGCCTTGAAACTTACTAATCAAGAATTTATCCCACCCAGTCCACTTTTATCAATGTCGCCATGAGAACATGCTGGCTGGCAGCTGGACATTTGAATCAAACACCGAATGAATTCAGAGTGAAGTTGTCACGTACGTGTATGGAATGAAAACTTCCAACTGCATCACAGGCACGTAGCATTAGACAAACATCGTTCACCAGAAAAACTCTGGGGTGGTATAGTAGCGTGGCAGTTAGCATGCCGCTGTTACAACACTGTGGCCCAGGTTCACTTCCCATCAGTGTCTTAAGCAGTTTCTACGTTCTCCACGTGACTGTGGGGATTTCCTCCAGGTGCTCTGGTTTCCTCCCGCCGTCTAAAGTCATACAGGTTAGTAATGTACAAGTAACTGTTAAACACATAGACTGATTTGAACCTACAGAACTGTGCAAAAGTTTTAGTCACGTCTATATAGCTAGGACGCCTAAGACTTTTGCACAGTACTGTTGCAATGATGTATTGCATAGTACAGCTGCAGCAAAAAAACACAAATTTCGTGACATATGTGAGTGATGATAAACCTGACTCTGATATGGGTCTCTATCGTGGACTGAGAATGGGAAGGAAGAGGAGAGGGGCAGGAAGAGAAGAATCATGTTTGGGAAAAGGGGAAGAGAGCGGGGAGGGAGTGGGAAACAGCAGAGAGACATATGATCAATAAACCAATTGTTTGGAATCGAGTAACCTTGCCTGGTGTCTCAGGGCTGGGTGTGTCTGCACCCTCACCACCCCCACCCCCCACTGGCATTCCTTCTCTACCACCTGTCCCACACCCCTCCCGCAGTGCTCCACCCTTGCCATTCTGAACATCCGTTGCTCCAGCCAGATTTACAAGCTTGCTCTCCACTCCATGTTAACAAATACAGAACTGTGCAAAAGTCTTAGTAACCTGGCTCTATAATAAGACTTTTGTACAGTACTGTACAGAGAGTGATGCTAGGTGATGTCTTTATGGGGGTGGTGGGGTGGGTTAATGGGTGAAGATTTTGATCGACCTGATGGTTTGGGGGAAGTAATTGTTTTTGAGTCTGGTGGTCCTGGTGAGGAATCTACTTAACCTTCTCCCTGATGGGAGTGGGACAATCAGTCCATGAGCAGGGTGGGCAGGATCCTTCATGATATTGCTGTATAAATGTCTTCATGGTAGTTAGAGTGATTTTGCTGAAATTTGGATTCTCTTTCAGCCGACGGGAGTGTTCAGCCGCCTGGGTGAAGTAGTCTGTCAGAAGGAGAGCAGTGATGACGACGAAGCTGGTTCTGTGCTTCAGTACGCCGGGGTCTTGAAGAGGGCTCCGACTGCGTCCGCTCAGGAGAGCCCCACGCTTCCGCTCCTAACCAAGGAGAGAGCTGCAGCAGCGAGAGCCAAAGCCTCTGCCACCACGATAAGACGACTGGCGGTCCCGAAAGCTAGCAGTAGGACTGTGCCCGGCAAGGGTGTACAGGCAACAGGAGTGGTCCCCACCACCCGCCTGCAGTCGGCGAGCCAAGCCAAGGTCAGCATCAGGCAGAGGCTGGGGAAGCCTGCCCCCACTGAGGCCGACACACAGGACAACAAAGTCACCAGTACAAAAAGCCGTGGCAGCCCGGAGTTCACTGTGACCATCAAGAACACGGCACGGACTCCGGCCGGTACCAAAGTGACCAGCAGTACGGAGGGTCGCCTGGCTCAGATGGACTCCACGGCGACCATCAGTGTGTTCGAACGGCTGGGCAAGAAGCTGAAGTAACAAAAGGCACACGTGACACTTTATTTTTATACGTACATTAGGTGTCCCTTCGTTCACAGCAACACACCATTCTCCCACCGACTGAAACAACGTCGTCTGGGAAACTTTCCACCCAAAAGATCAACATAGGAATCTATTGAGAGGATAATGGGAGAGAACAAGATTTTAAATAGCATTTAGATTTAGTTTTGATAATTTATTCAGAACCCTGTTGTTTTCTTTTGTGTGTGCGTGTGTTAATGGGAAGGGTGGTAAAGCTTTTTGAAGGGGTTAGTAAACTTTGGTGTAGATATTTTGTATATGATCACTGCCTTGGCGCACGGGTTTAAGTGACGCCTCGTTATCAGTCAAGCCATCGTCGCGCTGACTTTGCTGGGACTTTTTTTCCCTCATTCACAGTTTATTCTGGTGCAATGTGGTCACTGTCACTACTTCTAAGGCGGGGGTTCCCACCCTGGGGTCCACAGACCTCTTGCTTCATGGTATTAGTGCATGGCATAAGAAAAGGCTGGGAACCCCTGTTATAAGGGGACTTGGATAAATCTGACTGTTTACTTCATTACAGAACTCTTGCCATTCGTGGGTATGTGTCACGTTGGGATACCTTAGCACTGAGGAACATCTGGTGCAGGCCATTTTACAAAGTTATTGCCTTTTGGAGTGTTTTATGCCTAACCCTCGGTGTTTATAAGGCACCCTTTATTCCCATGCGTTTATTTTTCATGCTTCTGAGAAGATATAAAAAATATTTTAATTCATCTCTTGCTACTGTAGTTTGATTTGTGCTTTGACTGGGTAGCCAGTTTCAAATGGTTCAATTTAATATCAGAGAATGTATACAGTATGCAACCTGAAATCCTTACTCTTAACAAACTTCCACGAAACAGGAAAAAAACCACAAAGAATGAATGTCAGAAAACATTAGAACCCCAAAGCTTCCCTCTTTACTCAATAACGTTGCTGACTGATGCTAATTTTGAAATGTTTAAGTTGTACCTGAAGGACAAATCTCTACTTTATCTTTTATTTTATTTCGAGATACAACTCAGTAGAAAGTTCTTCTGGCCCAATGAGTCCATGCCACCCAATTACACCCTTGTCACCATTTAACCCACCAACCGGTACATCGTTGGAATGTGAGAGGAAACTGGAGCACCCGTAGGACACCCACACATTCACAGGGAGAATTCACAAACCCCTCACAGGCAGCATTGCAAATTGAACCCGGGTAATGCCTGAACTACTGTGTATTCGGAGATTGCTTGTAGTCAATGTGCTGTCTGTAGTGGAAGATGGATCTCAAGGTTATATACAGTACACTGTACATACGTTGATAGCACTGGACAACAAATTTTTTTGGAAGTGTTGCTTCCTCAGTTTTTTTTTAATGATAGAATTTTTAAAGCTGAATGCAAATATAATTTCAGACTACTTATATCATGTAGGATTTTGGAGAAACAAGAAATTAACTTTTATTGAATATAATGCGTTTAATTGCATAACAGTGCTGATACTTTGCAATAGTTCAACTAAGCTAAAAATGTTTTATTGATCATTTTCATTTGTACTCAAGTGTCTGAGGATTCTCGCTTAAGTGCCCAACGATAATCAGCCAGCATTAATGGATTCCAGTTGCCCTGATAGCATTTCTCCATGACCACAATGTCCTGGTGAAATCTTTCACCATGCCCGTCACTGACAGCACCAAGATTTGCAGGGAAGAAGTCTAAATGGGAATGCAGAAAATGAATCGTTAGTGACATGTTGCACTTCATGGTTTTGTATGTTTGAAGCATGCTGTCAGCCAGCTGCATATAGTTTGGTGTTCTGTAGTTGCCAAGAAAACTTTCAACAACATTCTTCAATGCCTTCCGTGTGATTTCCTCTGGTCCCACTAGAAATTCTTCAAAATGCCTGTCATTGATGACCTGTTTGATTTATGAACTAACAAAAATCCCTCCTTAATCTTGACATCAGTTATTTTGACTTGAATTATTAATTGAAATAACAGATACCGGTGATTTTTTTAAAAAAGCATTGTGCCTGATAGGGAAATTTCATGATGATTTTCTTGATTAGAAGCCCAAAAATTTATAAGGTACACCGTAAAGTATTCAGGAAGCAAATTTTTGTTGTCCAGTGTATTCAGGCCAGTCTTTTATGATATATGCATATTAAATGGAGATATTGCTTAAAACATCCTACCTTCACTCAAACTGGACAAGATTAATATTCAGTAACACAGAAAGGACACGAAACTCAGCTGGTCAGGCAGCATCTGTGATGGAGATGGACAGTCGATGCTTTGAGTCCCAACAACTGTAGATCTGCACCATTGACCATCCATTTCCTTCCTCGGATGTTGTCTGACCTGCCAAGTCCTTGTGTATTACTACAGATTCCAGCGTCTGTCATCCAAGTGTAATATTCAGGCCGGTCTTGCATGATGTTACAGGCACATTAAGCAGAGATATTGCTTACAACATCCTATGTTCATTTCTCTCTGATTTTGGCATTGACGGTGGGATGGAGCTACAGTAGGTTCCGGTTAATTGAGACACATAGGGACCAATACATTTTGGCTAATTAAATGGCTATCACAGTTAGCCAAAATTTCATGGAAATCGCTAAAAAGGTATTTAAAAAAGACAAACGGTAATAATTTATGTATTTAAATGAAATGCAGAACATATTACAACACTACCAATACTACTGCAGTTCTATAAAACTATATTAGTTCATTGTTCTCGACGGAGGAATTCATCCAGTGTATGCTACCGTATTCTTGTGATTGACTAAAAAATCAGTGCAGACACCTGGTACAGATGTCTGGACTGCCTTCATACAATGCGTACAATTGCATTCTCCAAATGTTCATTATTTATTGTAACATTCAAGATGATTGCCAATACTTTCAAATTCTTCAAGTTGAAGTAGTGAAATCATTTCATTTTCTCTCTGGCTTCTCCAAGCCTGAATGTTTGAAACCACGGTGAGCAAAACAGTCCTGAATTGCCTTACTGATTATTTCTTGCTAGCTATTAGTGACAAAAATCACTTTTTAAACACAAACACATACAACTGATGCTATTAAAAAACTTTTCGCTCAAAGCACAGTATAGTTAGTGTCATATGGCCACATGTGGTAGCATAGTCAACATATAATGCATTACAGTACAGGAGACCCAGGTTCAATTCCCACTGCTGCCTGCAAGGAGTTTGTAACTTCTCCCCATGACCATGTAGGTTTCCTTAGTGTGTTCTGGTTTTCTCCCACAGTCCAAAGACCTACTGATTTGTAGGTTAATCAGTCATTTTAAATTGTCCTGTGATTATGCGAGAAATAAATCGGAGAATTGCTGAAAGGAACAGAAGGGCCTATTTCGCATTGTATCTAATCAATAAATAAATATTGGGCCTCCAACCTTCAATAAATAAATATATGTGACTGACGCTAGTTAGGAATGGTTTGGCAACAGTCTCTTGTCCCAATTAAGTGTTATAGTGCCCCAAATAAATAAAGTGAATCCTGGTATTTTCTAGATTAGTTTTTGTTCTTTAATAGTTGTCTCACTGCTTTCTCGAGAAGCTGCAGGCGAGATAGCCAGGTGGAGTTGGGATTTTGATCAAGCATCCATCCCAGAATGGTTGATGTGTGCTTAGTATACATTAATGTGTGCTCATTATACAACTTTTGCACAGAAACAGGTCCTTTGGCCCATCTAGTCCATACTGAACTGTTATTCTGCCTCATATCATTGACCTGCACTGGGAATAGAGACCTCCAAACCCCTCTCATCCATATACTTATCCAAATTGTTGTTAAATGCTGAAATTGAAACCTCATCCACCATTTGTGCTGACAGCTAGTTCCACGCTCTCACTGCTCTTTGTGTGGAAAAAGTTCCCTTCAAATATTTTACCTTTCACCCTCAACCCATGACCACTAGTTTTACTTCCACCCGACCTCAGTGGAAAAAGTCTGCTTGCATTTAACCCGTCTATATTTCTAATAATTTTGTATACCTCTATCAAATCTCCCAGGCTCTAGGGAATAAAGTTGTAACCTATTCAACCTTATCGTGTAACTCAGATCCCTCAAGTCCTGGCATCATCCTTGTAAATATTCTGGGCACTCTTTCAATTTTATTGATATCTTGCCTGTAGGAGGGTGACCAGAACTGCTCACAATACTCTAAATTAGGCCTCACCGATGTCTTATACAACTTCAGCATAACATTCCAGCTCCTGTACTCAATACTTTGATTTGTGAAGATCAATGTGCCAAAAGCTCTTTATGACCCTGTCAGCCTGTGACACCAGGATTCCTGGGGACCTGGCATCCAGCATAGTCACTTGCTAACATCACTACCACAACTCTAACCAAAAAAAAGCAGCAGAAAGCTTCAAAGAAAGATGTGAAAATGCAACTTTATAATCTCCCAGCTTCTTGTTAATGTGGGAAATATGGCAGTTAAAGGTTCCACTGTCGTAATAATGGTCAGATAAACACATGGAAAATGCTGGAGGAACCTAATAGGTCAGGCAGCATCTGTGAAGTGCAATAAAGACTCAATGTTTCTGGCCGAGACCTTTCATCAGGACTGGAAAGGAAGGGGGAAGATTCCAGAGCAAGAAAGTTTGTGGGTAGTGGAGGGGAAGAAGTACAAGCTGAAAGGTGATAAGTGAAGGGGATGGAGAATGAACTAAGAAGTTGGAGATGATGGGTAAAGGGCTGTAGAAGAAGGAATCTGAGAAGATAGGAGAAAGGGAAGGAGGAAGGGATAAGCAGGTGAGGAGAAGAGAAGTAAGAGTGAGGAATTGAATAGGGGAGGGGAGAAAATTACTGGAAGTTAGAGGAAATGATGTTCATGCCATCAAGTTGGAGGCTACCCAGATGGGATATGAGGTGTTGCTCCTCTATCCTGAGTCTGGCCTCGTTATAGCAGTAGAAGAGGCCATGTTTTGACATGTCAGAATGGGAGTGGAGACTGGCTGGTGACTGCAAAATCCAATTTTTGTGGATGGAGCGAAGGTGCTCTGCTCAGATAATCTGCTTTAGTGATCATAGAATAACAAAACATGGAAACTGGCCTTTCAACCCAACCTGTCAGTACTGACCAACATACCCACCTAAGTGATATTGGTTGAGAGAGAAATGTCAGTTCTACAGACCAAAGACCTTCCCCCATGCACTTCATAAACACAAGAAATTCTACAGATGGTAGTATTCCAGATTAACACACACAAAATGCCAGAAGAACTCAGCAGGTCAGGCAACATGAACGGAAGGAGATAGATGGTCAACGTTACAAGTTGAGACCCTCCATCTGGATTCTGTCTCAGTCCAAATCGGAAATATTGACCATCCATTTCCCTGCCTAGGTGTTGCCTGAACTGCTAAATGTGCTGGAAGCTTGTGCACTTGTCAGATCCTTCAAAGGGTTGTTGACCAACCCGAACTTCGCCAATTGAAATGCTAGCTTATTCAGAGCAACACACAGCAGGCCAGGCAGTATCTATAGAGTCCCCAGTCATGAAGATGGGTCTCAGCCCAAACATCAACTGTTTATTCCCTTTCCAAAGATGCTACCTGACCTGCTGAGTTCATCCAGCCTTCTGAGCGTGTTACCCGCATGCACTTTATTCAGAATAATGCTGTTTCAGTACTTTATCTGCTCCAAGAAGACCACAACCTTGTGTGACTCAATCATCTGGAGAGCTATGTTGGCTGGAGTCAGGGCTTTATGCTTTAGCTCTTGGTTGGGTTATTCATGCCAAACAGGTCAAAGGGTAGAGGACAGACTCAGAGTGGTCCACCAGTTCTTTGGGTTTGGAGGTTCAACTCAGGGCTAGCAACCCTGACTGGTCAAAAAATCAATTATTACAGAAACAGCAATGAAGATTCCTCCTATACAGAGATGGAGGACCTTCATTGCTGCCCTAAACGCTGTTCCGTGCTGAGATCACAGCCTGGATTTTTGTCATGAGTCAGATTGCAGCTTAAACGTTGACTTCAAAGCAAAAGTGGCGACCACTGTGCTACGTCATGTGACCAGGCACAGACTTAATATTTTATAACATATTTTTGAAATCAAGCTGAAGCAGTAATTGAGTTAACCATTCCAAAATGAAGCATGTTACACTAATGGCTCCACAAATCTATGATATCGGAAGAGAAATATGTCCCACACAGGAGATTAGTGTGCAAACTTAAAGCACATGGTATTGGGGGTAAGGTATTGGTGTGGGTGGAGAATTGGTTAGCAGACAGGAAGCAAAGAGTGGGAATAAACGGGACCTTTTCAGAATGGCAGGCGGTGACTAGTGGGGTACCGCAAGGCTCAGTGCTGGGACTCCAGTTGTTTACAATATATATTAATGACTTGGATGAGGGAATTAAATGCAGCATCTCCAAGTTTGCGGATGACACGAAGCTGGGTGGCAGTGTTAGCAGTGAGGAGGATGCTAAGAGGATGCAGGGTGACTTGGATAGGTTGGGTGAGTGGGCAAACTCATGGCAGATGCAATTTAATGTGGATAAATGTGAAGTTATCCACTTTGGTGGCAAAAATAGGAAAACAGATTATTATCTGAATGGTGGCCGATTAGGAAAAGGGGAGGTGCAACGAGACCTGGGTGTCATTATACACCAGTCATTGAAAGTGGGCATGCAGGTACAGCAGGCGGTGAAAAAGGCGAACGGTATGCTGGCATTTATAGCGAGAGGATTCGAGTACAGGAGCAGGGAGGTACTACTGCAGTTGTACAAGGCCTTGGTGAGACCACACCTGGAGTATTGTGTGCAGTTTTGGTCCCCTAATCTGAGGAAAGACATCCTTGCCATAGAGGGAGTACAAAGAAGGTTCACCAGATTGATTCCTGGGATGGCAGGTCTTTCATATGAAGAAAGACTGGATGAACTGGGCTTGTACTCGTTGGAATTTAGAAGATTGAGGGGGGATCTGATTGAAACGTATAAGATCCTAAAGGGATTGGACAGGCTAGATGCGGGAAGATTGTTCCCGATGTTGGGGAGGTCTAGAACGAGGGGTCACAGTTTGAGGATAGAGGGGAAGCCTTTTAGGACCGAGGTTAGGAAAAACTTCTTCACACAGAGAGTGGTGAATCTGTGGAATTCTCTGCCACAGCAAACTGTTGAGGCCAGTTCATTAGCTATGTTTAAAAGGAAGTTAGATATGGCCCTTGTGGCTACAGGGGTCACGGGGTATGGAGGGAAGGCTGGGTTCTGAGTTGGATGATCAGCCATGATCATAATAAATGGCGGTGCAGGCTCGAAGGGCCGAATGGCCTACTCCTGCACCTATTTTCTATGTTTCTATGTTTCTATGTTTCTATGTCTTATTTAATAAGTAGAGATCCCAAAATGAACACGTGATATGCCCAAAAATAGTAAACAAGTAACTGATGTTTTTAACAAGTACAAGATTCAAGTGTTTATAGTCATTTCCAGTACACAAGTGTAAAGGAAGACAAAACAATTGTTACTCAGAAAATCACCAGTGATCTCTGGTGCAATCTTGCTCTCCTCTGACTATTGAGCACATCCGCATGAAACACTGTTGTAGGAGAGCAGCATCCATCCTCAGATATCCTCACCACCCAGGCCATGCTGCCACCAGGTAGAAGGTACAAGAGCCTCAGGACTCACATCACCAGGTTCAAGAACAATTCCTATTCCTGAACCATCAGGCTCTTGAATAAAAGGGGTTAACTACGTTCACCTGCCCATCTATTGAGATGTTCCAACACCAATAATCTCACTTTAAGGGCTGTTTGTCTTGTTATTTCATGTTCTTATTGTTTCTTGCTATTTATTTATATTTGCATTTGCGCAGTGCTCTACGCTCTGCTTGATCTTTCATTGAGCCTGTTATAGTTACTATTCTATAGATTTGCTGAGTATGCCCGCAGAAAAAGAATCTCAGGGTTGTATATGGTACTCTGATAATAAAATTTGCTTTGACGTTGATTTGACTTTACTCTGGATCTGATGCACCACAAAGAAGATAAGATTAAAAAAAACCCGAATTATAAAAAAAACACAAAAAAATATAAATACATAAGATAGCTTATGTACACAGACTGATTGTATATCTATAAAGTGACACTATGTAAATGAGTGTATATAAAGTGGCTCTGACAGGAAATGATAAAGTAGTGGTTTGGGGGGTGTGGTGGGGTCGGTTAGTAGGTGGAGGTGTTGATCAGTCTCACTGCCTGGGGAAAGTTACTGTTTTTGATTCTGGTGGTCCTGGCATGGATGCTATGTAGCCTCCCCCCCCCCCCCCCCCGATGGAATTGGGACCAATGCTGTGAGAGATGTCTTGAGATTCAAGTGTAAAATGTCAACTTGACTGCCTTGCAATCCTTCCAGGGGTGTCGACATTTTCTGAAATACCACCGTGCCTACGGCTCGGTGGCTATCCTTTCCCTACAACATGCGGACAGGAGCAGATGCAGCTGATGTCACAGCCGGTTAGGCAGTCAGAGCAAGATGCTCCTAAATCCACCCCTAGCTGCTCAGAAAACTTCAAAGCCCTCGCCAAGGTACTTAGAGTCATTGAGCAGAGGGGGGTGGGGAGAGGGGAAGAAACCGGTTGACGGTGGCTGGGGAGGACACTAGGAAAAGGTGTATGTGTGAGAGGGGCTGGGTGCATCAGAGGGAGAGAGAAAGGGACGGGGGGGGGCGGGGGGGGGAGGGGAGAGCAGGTTACCTGCACTGCAACAGACAATAAGACACTGCAATAGGTAGTCAGAACTGTGCAACGCATCACCAGCACCAGAATACACGCCTATCAAGTACATGTATACAGAAAAGGGCCAGCGACATCATAACGGATTGCACCCACCCTACTCACGGACTGTTTGTCACACTTCCATCAGGGAGGAGGTACGTAACATCCACCACCAGACTCAGGAACAGTTACTTTTCCCAAGCAGTAAGGTTGATCAACACCTCCACCCATTAAAAACTACCACTACTTTATCATTTCCTCTCAGCCACCTTATGTACAGACATTCCTGTGTCTATTGTCACTTGAACCGATGTTGCAATGACAAACCCTGCCATCTTCATCAGGGCTGATGCCTAGGCATGTCTACTCCGGGGGTATAGATACCCCCGTCCCTCCTGATTGATTAGTCCTCATCCAATCAGGTGTGCGCTGTTCCACCCTGTTTACAATCGAATTCCAGTTCTTACTTCAAGCGAGACCTTGGTCTTTGTTAAAATTCTAGTCTCAAGGAGCACAGGATTTTCATCCTTTCGGGTTACCCGTGGAAATCAGCAGTAGCAGAACATTGGCCTTAGGATTACTTAGATGGCACAAAACTATTGTGCTGTGCCACTGGTTTCTGGGGCCACCTGGAGAAGGAAGCCATTGAAATAAAACCGGAAGGCAGTGATGGGCAGGTCACGACTGTGAGATAGAAAAAGAGAAGTGACAAGAGGGCCACCAAAGTAGGGGAAAAGGTAAGGGATGTGTAATTAGAGGGAAGTGGTTAACAGAAGTTAAAGAAGTCAATATTCATATCATTAGTACTTCTGGAGTATGGTCTCCATTGTAATGACACGTGGTAGGCAGATCCCACAATACAGACTTCAGGAAGGGGAAGCTGAGGGAGCACACACCAACCATCGTCGAGGGATTAGCAGTGGAAAGAGTGAGCAGTTTCAAGTTCCTGGGGGTCAACGTCTCTGAGGATCTGCAGCAAACTGGGTCCAGCATATCGACGCAATTATAAGGAAGGCACAGCAGTGGCTACGTTTCATTAGGAGTTTGAGGAGATTTGGTATATAACCATATAACAATTACAGCACTGAAACAGGCCATTTCTGCCCTTCTAGTCCGTGCCGAACTCTTAATCTCACCTAGTCCCACCGACCCGCACTCAGCCCATAACCCTCCATTCCTTTCCTGTCCATATAGCTATCCAATTTAACTTTAAATGACAACATCGAACCTGCCTTAACCACTTCTTCTGGAAGCTCATTCCACACAGCTACCACTCTAAGACTCTCATCTAAGACTCCCACAAATTTCTGCAGATATACTGAGCAGAGCATTCCAACTGGTTGCATCACTGTTTGGTATGCGGGAAGGCACTGCACAGGATCAGAATAAGCTGCAGAAAGTTGCATACACAGCCAGCTCCATCATGGGCACTGGCCCCCCCAAAACTGAGGACACCTTCAAAAGGCGATGCCCCAAGTAGTTGGCATCCATCATTTACGGACCATCGTCACCCAGGACATGCCCTCTTCTCATTGTCACTATGAAGGAACTGGTACAAGGGCCTGAAAACAGCCGCAACATTTCAGGAACAGCTTCTTCTCCTCTGCCATCAGATTTCTGAGTGGACTATGAACTCATACCTTGCTCTATTTTGTGCGCTCACTTAAGAGAGCAGAAAAATCACTTAACTTGATTTTTATAAATATTTCTTATTGTCATTTATAGTATTATTATTATGATGTTTTGCCATGTACCGCTGGTGTGAAACAATAAATTATACAACAACTGCCAGTGATATTAAATCTGATTCGATGGATGGTGAGCTCTCAGTGAAGTTGGTAGAGGGATAAACACACTCATGTCATTGGGTTTGTAAACTAGAAGATCAGAACCTCACAGTCTGCCTGGATAGTTTACAGCCCCAGTGGCATGAGCGTTGAATTCTCCTTCATCAGACTCAAGACTGTTTAATGTCATTTGCAGTACACGACTGTAAAGGAAAACGAAATAATTGTTACACTGGCTCTAGTTCAGCCCAAAATAATGCACAGTAAGATAAAGACGACAATGATAAAAACACAATAAATATAAATACACAAGAGAGCTTATATACATAGATTGATTGTACAGGCGGAGGTTGATAGGTTCTTGGTTAGTTAGGGTGTCAAAGGTTACAGGGAGAAGGCAGGAGAATGATAAATCAGCCATGATTGAATGGTGGAGGTGACTCGATGGGCTGAATGGCCTAATTCTCTCCCAATTTTTTTTTCTGGTGTGAAGTATCAACTCCTGTCACCTTAAACCCAAGCACGCCCCCCCCGCCCCCGATATTGTATTCTTGTTTTCTATGGCTCTCAAGATCTTATACACCTCTATGAGGTCATTTGAAATCTATGAATCAGAAAATTGAATGAAACTGCCAGGCAGCAGCTGACGATGGGGTCAGACACCGGAACCAGTGACTGTAACGGCTCCACAGATGTTGCCTAATCCGCTTGGTATTGCCGTTCGCCCCATCGACTGTGTTCCATCGTGGCTGATTTATTATGCCCCCTCATCCCCATTCTCTCGCCTTCTCCTCGGAATCTTTGACACCCCACACTAATCAAGAACCTCTTTAAATATATCCACTGACTTAGCCTCCACGGCCGTCTGTGGCAATGAATTCCACAGAGTATTGCACAGAGTTTCTTTCCCCGGTGCGGCGCCTTGTGGGCGCACGCAGAGTTAAAATACAAATCACCACACCGCTCTAACTGCTGCAGATGTAGAAGAGGGATTTCGGGAAAACACGCACCCTTGCAGTGGTTGTTGATATTTGGGTGGAGGTTTATCTGGCGCATACTACTCGTACTCCAATTATTTTCCTGATTATTTCGTGATTGCCCGAGCCCCAGCGCACGTGTGTGTGTGTGTGTGTGTCTGTCTGTGTGTGTGTGTGTGTGTGTGTGTGTGTGTGTCCGTGTGTGTCCGTGTGTGTCCGCGCGTGTGTGTGTGTGTGTGTGTGTCCGTGTGTGTCCGTGTGTGTGTGTGTGTGTGTCTGTGTGTGTGGGTGTGTGTGTGTCTGTGTGTGTGTCCGTGTGTGTGTGTGTGTGTGTGTGTGTCTGTGTGTGTGTGTGTCCGTGTGTGTCCGCGTGTGTGTGTGTGTCTGTGTGTGTCCGTGTGTGTGTGTGTGTGTGTGTGTGTGTGTGTGTGTCCGTGTGTGTCCGTGTGTGTGTGTGTCTGTGTGTGTGTGTGTGTGTCTGTGTGTGTGTGTGTGTCCGTGTGTGTCCGCGTGTGTGTGTGTGTCTGTGTGTGTCCGTGTGTGTGTGTGTGTGTGTGTGTGTGTGTGTGTGTCCGTGTGTGTCCGTGTGTGTGTGTGTGTGTGTGTGTGTCCGCGTGTGTGTGTGTGTGTGTCTGTGTGTGTGGGTGTGTGTGTGTCTGTGTGTGTGTCCGTGTGTGTGTGTGTGTGTGCGTGTGTGGGTGTGTGTGTGTGTGTGTCTGTGTGTGTGTGTGTGTGTCTGTGTGTGTGTGTGTGTGTGTGTGTCTGTGTGTGTGTGTGTCTGTGTGTGTGTGTGTGTGTGTGTGTCCGTGTGTGTGTGTGTGTCTCTGTGTGTGTGTGTCTGTGTGTGTGTGTGTGTGTGTGTGTGTGTTTTAAAGAGAGTGGGCGGGTTAAACAGAAACGCCTTTAAGGGTTAAGCGGGAGAAACGGGCGCCGCTGCAGCACGCGAGCCCGGTGTGAGCTTGCGCTGTCCACGGTGCTGAAGGACAGCTCGCTTCGCAAACAGCTCGCCAGTTACAGGGTTTCAACCCGCCGGAGCGATCGCTCATATATATGCACAGCAAACTGTTACAGACCATCAAAAGGCGACAGGTTTCCGATCTTGCAAAGAATGGTGCGCCTGTAGGCGGAATGGAAAGCAGATATTCCCTAAAAGCTCAAGGCATAGGCGGGGGGAGCATTGGTCAGCGACAGTCACGGATAGGAGCGAGGGGAGGGAGTCAGTCACCGGCCAGCTCCCGGGACCCTTTCCGGGGTCCGGCGGGGCTGCCAGATCCCAGGAACCCGGCAGCCCACCAAGGAGAGAGCGAGAGCGACAACGGTTGCAAGATCCAGAGAGCCGTGTGCTTCAAGATCGAGGGGAATCAATGTTACCGGGAGAAGAAATTCCGCGAGGCGATTGGCAAGTACCACCGGGCGTTGTTGCAACTCAAGGGGATCCGGATCGGTGAAGCTCGGGGCGAAGACGTGAGCGATCTGCGCAAAGGACGCGGTAGATTGACGGAGGAGCAGAATCGACTTATCGAGAGCACCGAAATCGACTGCTACGATAGTTTGGCGGGTGAGTGCTGTCATCTCATTCACCCGAGTTTGCCGGTTGTAAACACCCCTTTAGCACGACCTCTACGAATCCATCAAGCCCTTAAAATACCCCTGAGGTCAGCTTTATTTTGGAGGCGACCATTGCAAAACTATCATCTCACAGTTTACCCGTTAAAGCTGGGTGGTGTACAGTGTACCTCCCAGCAGCGCTCTCAATATTTATATTACGATTGATCCGATAACCGGGTTAGACCTCGTCTTCGAAAAGGAATTTCAACGCGATATTGCGGACGGGTTCTTGGAGAACTCGTGGAAATGTACGAAGATTCCACAGGCATCCCTGCACCGGGGATATGTGGAATGACATCTCGAGAATACTGGGCTTTGGGGATGTCACCGTGTAAAGGTGTGTTCTGCATCCCCACGCACCCCAGACCACCCGGTACATCACCCATTGCAAGGCCTCTGGCAGAAAAGAGCTGCGATCTTAATCGTATACCACCGTCGGGAACGCCGCAGGATGCCTGTAAATAAACCAGTTGTATGCAGAAAGAACTTTACCGATTCGAGGGCCAAGCCGCGGCAACACGTTAGTTCCGCTCCTACGCGTGTTGCCCTACAAAATGAAATAACATATATAGAAAGTAACTGGAGACGGCTGCGGTCCAGATCAGCCGACCCATTACTACACGCTAATATCCGCTGTTGTTCATTATGACACTCAGCAAGGTACAGGCGATGGTGCACACCACAATCTCGACCCATGCCAATGGTATCGGATAATCTGGGTTAGGGTTGCTTCCCGGCTGTGAACTATAGGTATCAGATTACTATCATCTAGAACTCCCAGCGGGTTGGTCTCCTAATTCATAACTATATGTTTTCCTGTTCTAATCTTATAGGATGTGTGGAATCCGTTGTATTTTCCAATTGCTGCTAAACCCGCAGTCGTCATCCTCACCGCCTGGTCTCTCACTGTAATGCCCTTCCCTGTAACACTTACAGAGTCGTCGAGACAGATAGCAACGAAACAAGCTTTTCAGTCCAACAAGCCCATACAGACTCAGATCCCCATCCATTTGCCTACTAAACCTTTTCCACCCCCGTATCTATCCAACCGCCTTGTAAATGTTGTGTTCAACATTATGTAGGATAGAAACATAGAAAATAGGTGCAGGAGTAGGCCATTCGGCCCTTCGAGCCTGCACCGCCATTTATTATGATCATGGCTGATCATCCAACTCAGAACCCCGCCCCAGCCTTCCCTCCATACCCCTGACCCCCGTAGCCACAAGGGCCATATCTAACTCCCTCTTAAACATAGCCAATGAACTGGCCTCAACTGTTTGCTGTGGCAGAGAATTCCACAGATTCACCACTCTCTGTGTGAAGAAGTTTTTCCTAATCTCGGTCCTAAAAGGCTTCCCCTCTATCCTCAAACTGTGACCCCTCGTTCTGGACCTCCCCAACATCGGGAACAATCTTCCTGCATCCAGCCTGCCCAATCCCTTTAGAACTTCAATCAGATCCCCCCTCAATCTTCTAAATTCCAATGAGTACAAGCCTAGTTCATCCAGTCTTTCTTCATATGAAAGTCCTGCCATCCCAGGAATCAATCTGGTGAACCTTCTTTGTACTCCCTCTATGGCAAGGATGTCTTTCCTCAGATTAGGGGACCAAAATTGTACACAATACTCCAGGTGTGGTCTCACCAAGGCCTTGTACAACTGCAGTAGTACCTCCCTGCTCCTGTACTCGAATCCTCTCGCTATAAATGCCAGCATACCATTCACCTTTTTCACCGCCTGCTGTACCTGCATGCCCACTTTCAATGACTGGTGTATAATGACACCCAGGTCTCGTTGCACCTCCCCTTTTCCTAATTGGCCACCATTCAGATAATAATCTGTTTTCCTATTTTTGCCACCAAAGTGGATAACTTCACATTTATCCACATTAAATTGCATCTGCCATGAATTTGCCCACTCACCTAACCTATCCAAGTCACCCTGCATCCTCTTAGCATCCTCCTCACAGCTAACACTGCCGCCCAGCTTCGTGTCATCCACAAACTTGGAGATGCTGCATTTAATTCCCTCATCCAAGTCATTAATATATATTGTAAACAACTGGGGTCCCAGCACTGAGCCTTGCGGTACCCCACTAGTCACTACCTGCCATTCTGAAAAGGTCCCGTTTATTCCCACTCTTTGCTTCCTGTCTGCTAACCAGTTCTCTATCCACATCAATACCTTACCCCCAATACTGTGTGCTTTAAGTTTGCACACTAATCTCCTGTGTGGGACCTTGTCAAAAGCCTTTTGAAAATCCAAATATACCACATCCACTGTTTCTCCCCTATCCACTCTACTAGTTACATCCTCAAAAAATTCTATGAGATTCGTCAGACATGATTTTCCTTTCACAAATCCATGCTGACTTTGTCCGATGATTTCACCGCTTTCCAAATGTGCTGTTATCACATCTTTGATAACTGACTCCAGCAGTTTCCCCACCACCGATGTTAGGCTAACCGGTCTATAATTCCCCGGTTTCTCTCTCCCTCTTTTTTTAAAAAGTGGGGTTACATTAGCCACCCTCCAATCCTCAGGAACTAGTCCAGAATCTAACGAGTTTTGAAAAATTATCACTAATGCATCCACTATTTCTTGGGCTACTTCCTTAAGCACTCTGGGATGCAGACCATCTGGCCCTGGGGATTTAACTGCCTTTAATCCCTTCAATTTACCCAACACCACTTCCCTACTAACATGTATTTCGCTCAGTTCCTCCATCTCACTGGACCCTCTGTCCCCTACTATTTCGGGAAGATTATTTATGTCCTCCTTAGTGAAGACAGAACCAAAGTAATTATTCAATTGGTCTGCCATGTCCTTGCTCCCCATAATCAATTCACCTGTTTCTGTCTGCAGGGGACCTACATTTGTCTTTACCAGTCTTTTCCTTTTTACATATCTATAAAAGCTTTTACAGTCAGTTTTTATGTTCCCTGCCAGTTTCCTCTCATAATCTTTTTTCCCCTTCCTAATTAAGCCCTTTGTCCTCCTCTGCTGAACTCTGAATTTCTCCCAGTCCTCAGGTGAGCCACTTTCTCTGGCTAATTTGTATGCTTCTTCTTTGGAATTGATACTATCTCTAATTTCTCTCGTCAGCCACGGGTGCACTACCTTCCTTGATTTATTCTTTTGCCAAACTGGGATGAACAATTGTTGTAGTTCATCCATGCAATCCTTAAATGCTTGCCATTGCATATCCACCGTCAATCCTTTAAGTGTCATTTGCCAGTCTATCTTAGCTAATTCATGTGTCATACCTTCAAAGTTACCCCTCTTTAAGTTCAGAACCTTTGTTTCTGAATTAACTATGTCACTCTCCACCTTAATGAAGAATTCCACCATATTATGGTCACTCTTACCCAAGGGGCCTCTCACGACAAGATTGCTAATTAACCCTTCCTCATTGCTCAAAACCCAGTCTAGAATAGCCTGCTCTCTAGTTGGTTCCTCGACATGTTGGTTCAAAAAACCATCCCGCATACATTCCAAGAAATCCTCTTCCTCAGCACCTTTACCAATTTGGTTCACTCAATCTACATGTAGATTGAAGTCACCCATTATAACTGCTGTTCCTTTATTGCACACATTTCTAATTTCCTAATTTCAACCACTTCCCCAGGGAGGCTGTTCCATTTCCACACCACCCTCTGCATGTTGCAGGAAAAAGTTGTGCCAGGTCCCCCTTAGATCTTTCTCATCTGCTGAGAGGATCATCTGGGGTCTCTCTTTTACCCATCTGAGATATTCATCATGACAACTTCCCATCCATTAAACAACCTCTTTAACCCCCTGCCATCAGGCAAGAAGGCTAGGGTTAGTGCTGGGACAAGGACTGTTAGGATGAAAAACAGCTTCTTCCCCCAGGCTGTGAAACTACTGAACTCCCTGCCACCATCGGATCTCTTCGCCCATGAAGTGCCAATAGCACATACAGTATCGTTTACTTTTTGACTTCAGAATCAGGTTTATTATCACCAGCATCTGTTGTAAGCAGCAGCAGTTCAATGCAATACATAATATAGAAGAAAACAAATAAATAATAATAATAAATAAATAAGTAAATCAATTACAGTAAAACGCACAACATGCTGGAGGAACTCAGCAGGTCGGGCAGCATCCGTGGAAAAGATCGGTTGATGCCTCAGGCCGGAACCCTTCGTCAGGACTGTAGAGGGAAGGGACAGAGGCTCTATAAAGAAGGTGGGGAGGGTGGGAAGGAGAAGGCTGGTAGGTTCCAGGTGAAAAACCAGTAAGGGGAAAGATAAAGGGGTGGGGGAGGGGAAGCAGGGAGGGGATAGGCAGGAAAGGTGAAGAAGGAATAGCAAAAACAGAAATACTGTAATGTTAATGTTAATGACTCCGTCTGTCTAAGTAGACAACGGATGTGCCCGTTCTGGGACGCAGACCTGGGCGATGAATATGGAGATCCTGGGCTGCCCAGACATCAAGATCCCCCTCTTGGCCTCGCGGATGTGGTGCAAAGGAATGCGTAGCAGTACATTGGCATCAGCTTGGCTGCAGGAACTGCCGGGAGGTGACGTGATACGTCATCCAACCGCCTTAGGGGCTCCACTCCGGATTTGCGTAGGGTTTACTCCTCAGCCTTCTCTTCTCCCGAAGATACCCACAAGGCAGTGGGATCCGTAACCCTGGATAGGGGCCCATACCGGGTACTGTCAGCCGGAGCCAGCTGAGCCCGGGACTCGTGTAAGGCAGGGTCGTCACACCCTGTAGTAGTGACATATGGAGCCACTACCCACTACCCAAAACAGAAATAATATATATTAAAAAAGTGAGGTAGTCTTCAAGGGTTCAATGTCCATTTAGGAATCAGATGGCAGAGGGGAAGAAGCTGTTCCTGAATCGCTGACTGTGTGCCTTCAGGCTTTTGTATCTCCTACCTGATGGTAACAGTGAGAAAAGGGCATGCCCTGGGTGCTGGAGGTCTTTAATAATGGACACTGCCTTTCTGAGACACCGCTCCTTGAAGAAGTCCTGGGTTCTTTGTAGGCTAGTACCCAAGATGGAGCTGACTAGATTTACAACCTTCTGCAGCTCCTTTCAGTCCTGTGCAGTAGCCCCTCCATAGCAGACAGTGATGCAGCCTGTCAGAATGCTCTCCACAGTACAACTATAGAAGTTTTTGAGTGTATTTGTTGACATACCAAATCTCTTCAAACTGCTAATGAAGTATAATCATCATCTTGCCTTTGATATGTTGGGATCAGGTTAGTTCCTCAGAGATCTTGACACCCAAGAACTTGAAACTGCTCACTCTCTCCACTTCTGATCCCTCTATGAGGATTGGTATGTTTTCCTTCGTCTTGCCCTTCCTGAAGTCCACAATCAGCTCTTTTGTCTTACTGACGTTGAGTGCCAGGTTGTTGCTGTGACACCACTCCACTAGTTGGCATATCTCACTCCTGTACGTCCTCTCATCACCATCTGAGATTCTACCAACAATGACTGCATCATCAGCAAATTTGTAGATGGTGTTTGAGCTATGCCTAGCCACACAGTCATGTGTAGACAGAGAGTAGAGCAGTGGGCTAAGCACACACCCCTGAGGTACACCAGTGTTGATCGTCAGCGAAGAGGATATGTTATCACCAATCTACACAGATTGGGGACTTCCAGTTTGGAAGTTGAGGATCCAATTGCAGAGAGAGGTACAGAGGCCCACGTTCTGCAACTTCTCAATCAGGATTGTGGGAATGATGGTATTAAATGCTGAGTTATAGTCAATGAACAGCATCCTGACATAGTGTTTGTGTTGTCATAGGTGACTTGTGTCATAAATGCACCTTATTCTTTGTTAATTTATCTGTATTACCTTTGTGTTATGTGTGAGTTATATGGACTGCATTGCACACCTTGGTCCAGAGGAACATTGTTTCGTTTGGCAGTATACATATATATGGTTGTATGACAATAAACTTGAACTTGGACCTTAAACCTATACCCTCTAGTTTTTGGTTCCCTTTCCCTGGGAAAACTAAACTTACAGACATTTTATGCCTAATATAATTCATTTGCTAACAATATATTTCAATGTTTTAATGATGTAATATGGCTCTATACAGATGGGACTAATTTCATTAGACAACATAGGTGCAGTGATTTGTTTAGAAATAAACTAGTGATTTTGAACACTTGTAAGTTTGCATGTTTAGTGATGACATAGTCTTTTCATGAATCATTAAATATGATTTGTATTACAGTTAAAATAAATATTCAATTACCATGGCAATTTTACTGTCTTTGTGTAAATACACCGCACCCCGCCTCAAAGAACAAATATGTCACCATTACTACCCAGAGATTAATTTTCTTTCTGGGGTTCACAGTAGATATGAAGAATGATAATAAAATCAATGAAAACTGCACACAACAAGGATGGACAAAAGACCAATGTGTAAATTGTGCTTCCTTCATCAATGACCTCCATCACCCAGGACATGCTCTCGTCTCACTGCTGCCATCGGGATCAAGATACAGCAGCCTCAGGTCCCACACCACCAGGTTCAGGAACAGTTACTACCCCACAACCATCAGGCTCCTGAACCAGTGTGGAAAACTTCACTCACCACAATGAGCCTCAGGTCCCACACCACCAGGTTCAGGAACAGTTATTACCCCACAACCATCAGGCTCCTGAACCAGTGTGGATAACTTCACTCACCACAATGAGCCTCAGGTCCCAGACCACCAGGTTCAGGAATAGTTATTACCCCACAACCATCAGGCTCCTGAACCAGTGTGGATAACTTCACTCACCACAACTCTGAACTGATTCCACAACCTATAGACTCACTCTGCAACTCATGTTTTCAATATTTATTGCTTATACATTTATTATTATTATTATTCTTTTCTTTTCTTTTTACATTTACAGATTTTGTTATAATTTGCACATTGGTTGTTTGTCCATCTCTGTTGAGAGTGTATTTTAATTGATTCTATTGTGTTTCTTTCTATTTATTGTGAATGTCCACAAGGAAATTAATCTCCGGGTAGTATTTGGTGATAATATATTTAATCTGACCATTGAACAAATACAAAAAAGGTTACAATGAAACAAAAATAATAATTAAAAAAATACTGAGAACATGAGTTGTAGAGTCCTTGTATTTTAGATTGTAAAATCAGTTCAGAGTTGTGGTGAGTGAAGTTATCCACACTGGTTCAGGAGCCTGATGGTTGTGGGGTAATAACTGTTCCTGAACCTGGTGGTGTGGGACCTGAGGCTCATTGTGGTGAGTGAAGTTATCCACACTGGTTCAGGAGCCTGATGGTTGTGGGGTGATAACTGTTCCTGAACCTGGTGGCGTGGGACCTGAGGCTCATTGTGGTGAGTGAAGTTATCCACACTGGTTCAGGAGCCTGATGGTTGTGGGGTAATAACTGTTCCTGAACCTGGTGGTGTGGGACCTGAGGCTCATTGTGGTGAGTGAAGTTATCCACACTGGTTCAGGAGCCTGATGGTTGTGGGGTTAATAACTGTTCCTGAACCTGGTGGTGTGGGACCTGAGGCTCATTGTGGTGAGTGAAGTTATCCACACTGGTTCAGGAGCCTGATGGTTGTGGGG
This sequence comes from Mobula hypostoma, assembly GCF_963921235.1. NCBI lineage: Eukaryota > Metazoa > Chordata > Chondrichthyes > Myliobatiformes > Myliobatidae > Mobula > Mobula hypostoma. The sequence goes on along the minus strand of NC_086108.1, from coordinate 5,435,158 downwards.
TGATAACTGTTCCTGAACCTGGTGGTGTGGGACCTGAGGCTCATTGTGGTGAGTGAAGTTATCCACACTGGTTCAGGAGCCTGATGGTTGAGGGGTAATAAATGTTCCTGAACCTGGTGGTGTGGGACCTGAGGCTCATTGTGGTGAGTGAAGTTATCCCCCCTGGTTCAGGAGCCTGATGGTTGTGGGGTAATAACTGTTCCTGAACCTGGTGGTGTGGGACCTGAGGCTGCCGTACCTCCTTCCTGATGGCAGCAGTGAGAAAAGACCATGGCCTAGATGTAATGTGTCTCACAGTAAAGCCTCTCACTGTAATGTTCTTATCTAATGTGGCCCACAATAATCTCCCTCCCTGTAATATTCATTAAGTACTACTTCCCTCTCCTGTAATTTCCCCCATGATGTAGGTTTTCATTACATAGACCTATTGTGACTTTCCTTACTGAAATGTCCTATTTAGATGATTCATCCATTCAGTTTGCAGACTTGAGGTTTGACCAATATCAGGCTTGGCTGTGATGGAGGCTTTTGCTACTGCTTGTGTGAAGGGGAGGAGTGGTGGGAGAGGTGGCTTCTGGGCTTTGATGTCTCTATCATTCTATAGGTTTTCTTTATTCCTGAGAAGAGATTAAATATACTTGGAAATTTTGATGATTTACCTTGTTCTGGTCATCTACTTTCAGGAAGAATATCAATAAGATTCAAAGAATACAGAAAAATAAATTACAATGATGTTGCTGGGACTTTGAGGATCTGAGTTATAGAGAAACGCTGAATAGATTCCGACTTTATTCCCTGGACCGTAGGAGAATGAGGGGAGATTGGATAGAGATATGCAAAATTATGAGGGGTATAGATAGGGTAAATGCAAGAAGACTTAGTCCATTGAGGTCGGGTGAGACTAGTCCTAGAGGTCATAGGTTAAGGGTGAAATATTTAAGGGGAACATGAGGAAGAACCACATAGAGGGTGGTGAGTGATGGAAGCGGGTTCAAAGGCAACATTTAAGAGAAGTTTGTGTACATGGATGGGAGGGGTATAGGGGGCTATGGTCATCATCATCATCATCATCATGTCTTATTTGTAGGAAATCATGGTCGTCCCATTACCATGGTTGTTCTTGGTAAATTTTCCTGCAGAAATGATTTGCCATTGCCTTCTGAATGCAGCAGGCCAGGCAGCATCTCTACGAAGATGTACAATCGACGTTTCAGGCCGAAACCCGGGTCTCGGCCTGAAACGTCGACTGTACCTCTTCCTAGAGATGCTGCCTGGCCTGCTGTGTTCACCAGCAACTTTGATGTGTGTTGCTTGAATTTCCAGCATCTGCAGAATTCCTCGTGTTTGCCATTGCCTTCTTCTGGGCAGTGCCTTTACAAGACGGGTGACCCCAGCCATTATCAATACTCTTCAGAGACTGTCTGCCTGGGGTCAGTGGTCGCACAACCAGGACTTGTGATCTGCACCGGCTGCTCATACGACCATCCACCACCTGCTCTCATGGCTTCACTTGGGCTAAGCAGATGCAACAAGGGTGAACGGAAGGCTAGCAGTGGGAAGGAGCTCCTTACCTTTCCTTTGGTTGAGAAGTGCCGTATCTCCAGCCGGCCTCCATACCACTGTGGTACAGCCCCACGCTGATGAGACCAGGTAGGATAATAGTTCAGCACTGACTAGATGGGCTAAAAGTAATGCTCCATGACTCTATGATCCCAAAGTCCCGATGAGCTGCCTCACAGAAACAGAGGGACATAGTGGGCCAGTGCTGGGAGAGTAAGCCCAGCTTGATTAAACTCTTTTTGGATAAAAGGGAAAGGGTGACACATTGGGGGTGCCTCCAAGTGACATCAGAAAACGGTGTGGGATTGAGCAATAGGGATTATCGTGAAAATTTACAATCATTGTCCACTTGTCCACATTGTCCACATTGTCTAATGCTCATTTATGCAAAAATCTAATCAGCCAATCACGTGGCAGCAACTCAATGCATAAAAGCATGCAGACATGGTCAAGAGGTTCAGTTGTTGTTCAGACCAAAGATTAGAATGGGGAAGATTTGTCATCTAAGTGCCTTTGACTGTGGAATGATTGTTGGTGCCAGCTAGGATGGTTTTAGTATTCCAGAATCTGCCAAGTTTCATTGAAACTGTTGTAGTTACTATTTATTAATTTACTGAGTGTGTCCACAGGGAAATGACTCTCAGGGTTGTATATGGTGACATACATGTACTTCAATAATAATTTTTGCTTTGATCCTTGAACTTTGATCTTCTGGGATTTTCACATGCAGAAATCTCCACAATTTACAGAGAATGGTGTGAAGAACAAACAAAAAATCCAGTGAGAAGCAGTTCTGTGGGCAAAAACACCTTGTCAATGAGAGAGGTCAGAGGAGAATGGCCAGATTGGTTCAAGCTGACAAGAAGGTGACAGTAACTCAAATAACCACACGTTACACCAGTGGTGTGCAGAACAGCATCTCTGAACATACAACATGTTGAACCTTGCAGTGGAGAGACTACAGCAGCAGAAGACGACGAACATACACTCAGTAGCCTCTTTATAAGGTACAGGATGTACCTAACAAAGTGACAACTGAGTGTACATATGAGGAACACTGCAAACAAGGAGAAGTTATTGAGTGGCAGTTCTGCTGATTTCACCCAAACCTCCTCCTCACCCTCCCTACCTCAGGGAAAAGGAGTCCTACTGCCACCTCAAACAAGAAAAAATACTTCAGGTGAATGAGAGAGCCTGCAGATGCTGGGAATCCAGAGCAACACACACAAAATGCTGGAGGAACTCAGCGGGCCAGGCAGCATCTGTAGAGAGGAATAAACAGTTGACGTTTTGGACTGAGACCATTCATCAAGACTGTCGAAGGGTCTTAATGAAAGATCTAGGCCAAAAGCGTTGACTGAGATAGATGAAATGTTGCTTCATAGATCTTCCTGACCTTTTACAGCTCCATATCAATAGATTACACTGGAGAACAAAGACTTTGGGTGTAATTTATAGATTTTGGGCTGCTGAACATGAGAATCATCATGAAATTTCCCCAGTACACACCATTTTAGGAAATCACCTCTATTTGTTACTTCAATTCATAGTTTAAGACCAAGATTAAGGAAGGCATTTTTGTTGATACACAAATCTAACAGGTCATCAATGACAGGTTATTCAAAGAACTACTAGTGAGACCAGAGAAGATTACATGGAAGGCATTCAAGGAAGTGGTTGAAAATTTTCTTGGCAACTATAGAGCACCAAACTATGTGCAGCTGGTTGAAAGCATGCTTCAAGCATACAAAACCATGAAGTGCAACATGTCACTAAAGATTCATTTTCTGCATTCCCATTTAGACTTCTTCCCTGCAAATCTTGGCACTGTCAGTGATGAGCATGGTGAAAGGTTTCACGAGGACATTATGGTCATGAAGAAATGGTATCAGGGCAATTGAAATCCATCAGTGCTGGCTGATTATTGTCGGACACTTAAGCAAGACTCAGACACTGAGTACAAATGAAAATCATCAACAAAACATTTTTAGCTTAGTTGAACTATTGCAAAGCATCAGCACCATTAAGCAAATAAAACACATTATATTCAATAGAAGTTAATTTCTTGTTTCTCCAAATTCCTACATGATACAAGTAGTCTGAAATTATATTTGTGTTCAGTTTCAAGCAATCTATCATAAATGAAAGAAATTTCTGATGAAACAATTTGTTGGCCAGTGTTATTAACAGAAGAGCAAGCAAGCTGATTTATCTGGAAAATTTCATAAAAGGTGTTTATATAATTGAATAATAAATGATGTATGATAAACCTTTGACCGCAATTTAAAGCCACTCCTGTTTCGATTTCATAAGTGTTGGCTGCATTTATGTTATTTTATGTTTGTGTTCTAATCGTGGGGTTCAGGCACAAACTAACCATGCATTGCATTCTACCCAGTAGCAACAATGAATGAATGTGTTTATTTATCATGAATTCTTTCTGGCCATTTCAAAGGGAAAAAGACAGACTCTAACTCATAAGAACCTTAGATGTTGGAGCAGAATTCGGCCATTTCATCATAAGTGATCCATTTCCCTCTCAATCTCGGTCTCCTGCCTTTTCCCTGTACCCCTTCATGCCCTGACTGATCAGAATCCGGTTTAGTATCACCGGCCGGCATATATCGTGAAATTTGTTGTCTTTGCGACAGCAGTACAATGCAATTTATAATAATGGGGGAAGAACTGTGAATTACAGTAAGTGTATTAAATATTTAAATTAAATAAGCAGTACAAAAATAGAAATAAAAAAGTAGTCGAAAAGGCTTCAATGTCCAATCAGAAATCGGATGGCAGAGGGGAAGAAGCTGTTCCTGAATCGTTGAGTGTGTGTCTTCAGGATCCTGTACCTCCTCCCTGATGGTAGCAATGAGAAGAGGGCACGTCCTGGGTGATGGGGGTCCTCAGTGATAGATGCCGCCTTTTTGAGGCATTGATTCTTGAAGATGTCCTGGATAATACAGGGGCTGGTGCACATGCCGGAGTTGACAAAGTTTGCAACTCTCTGCTGCTTATTTTGTTCCTGTGTAGTAGCAAACACCGCCCCCCGCCCCCCCATACCAGAAGGTGACGCAGTCAGTTAGAATGCTCTGCATCGTACACCCTTAGAAATTTGCTAGTATCTTTGGTGACATACCAAATCTCCTCAAGACCCTATCAACTCCTACTCAAGAATTTATCAACCTCTAACTTAAATACACCCAATGGCCAGGCCTTCACAGTCGCCTGTGGCAACAAATTCCACAGATTCACCACTCTCTGGCTAAAGAAATTCCTCTCCATCGCCATTCTAAGAGGACGCCCCTCTATTCTGAGGCTGTGTCCTCTAGTCCTATACTCTCTCACCATGGGAAACATCTTCTCTACATCCACTCTAGCTAGGCCTTTCAATAATCGATTGGTTCTAATCAGATACCCCTGCTTCCCCCATTCTTCTAAATTCCAGTGAGTACAGGCTCAGAGACATCAGACACCCCTCATAAAGCTTTCATTCCTGGAATATTTTTCGTGAACTTGCTCGAACCCTCAGTGCATCCTTTCTTAGAGCTCCAAACTGCTCACAATACTCCCAAGTGCAGTCTAACCAATGCTTTATAAAGCCTCAGCATTATATCCTTGCTTTTACATTCTAGTCTTCTCGAAATGAATACTCCCATTGTATTTGCCTTCCTCACCACCAACTCAACCTTCGAGTTAACCTCTGGGGAATCCTGCACGGGGACTCTCAACTCAGATTTTTGAATTTTCTGTCCATTCAGAAAATAGTCAATGCTTTTGTTCCTTCTACCAAAGTGCGTGACCACACACTTCCCGACCCTGTATTCCATCTGCCATTTCTTTGCCCGTTCTCCTAATCTGTCCATGTCCTTCTACAGCCTCCCTGCTTCCTCAACACTACCTGCCCCTCTGCTTACCTTTGCGTCAATAATGTCCTTTGATCTGCCCAAATCTCATGAGTATTGTCCACCGACGAGTCCCACAAACTGGCACACTTAGGGTTCCACCACCATGCGCTGGGAGACAGACAGAAACAGCTGCCACTTCTGCAGGGGGCCCATGGGGAAATCCACTGTCTGAGACAAAGTCAAAGTAAACTTGTCATCACACTGCGTACGTGTCACCTGGAGATTCCTTTTCCTGCAGGCATTTACAGGAAAATAAAGAAATACAACAGCATTTATGAAAAACTATACACAAGCAAAGACTGACAAACAGCCAATGTGCGAAAAAAAGACAAACTGTGCAGATTTTTTAAAAATGCTGAGAACGTGAGTTATCGAGTCCTTGAAAGTGAGTCTGTAGTTTGTGGAATCAGTTCAGAGTTGTGGTGAGTGAAGTTATCCACACTGGTTCAGGAGCCTGATGGTTGTGGGGTAATAACTGTTCCTGAACCTGGTGGTGTGGGACCTGAGGCTCATTGTGCTGAGTGAAGTTATCCACACTGGTTCAGGAGCCTGATGGTTGTGGGGTAATAACTGTTCCTGAACCTGGTGGTGTGGGACCTGAGGCTCATTGTGGTGAGTGAAGTTATCCACACTGGTTCAGGAGCCTGATGGTTGTGGGGTAATAACTGTTCCTGAACCTGGTGAAGTGGGACCTGAGGCTCATTGTGGTGAGTGAAGTTATCCACACTGGTTCAGGAGCCTGATGGTTGTGGGGTAATAACTGTTCCTGAACCTGGTGGTGTGGGACCTGAGGCTCATTGTGGTGAGTGAAGTTATCCACACTGGTTCAGGAGCCTGATGGTTGTGGGGTAATAACTGTTCCTGAACCTGGTGGTGTGGGACCTGAGGCTCCTGTACCTCCTGCCCGATGGCAGCAGCGAGAAGAAAGCACAGCCTGGGTGGTGGGGGTCCTTGATGATGGATGCTGATTTCTTGGGGCAGTGCTCCTCATAAATGTGCTCAAAGGTGGGGAGCGATTTTCCTGTGATGGACTGGGCTGTGTCCACCAATTTCTGTAGACTTCTCTGTTCTTGAGAATGGAACCTCCTACACACTCAAGTCTGTGTTCAAAAACAATCATAAACCACTGGTTTTAGGCCTGTGAGGGAATGATAATTCAGCACATGCTAATGATATAGGGTTAGTCTAGATGATAGGGCTGTTAAGAAGATGTATGGGATGTTGGCCTTCATTTGTTGGGGACTCAGTTCAAGAACTGCACAGTAATGTTACAGATCCACAAAACTCTGGTTAACCCACACCTGGAGTGTTGTGTTCAGTTCTGGTCGCCTCATTTTAGGAAGGATGTGGAAGCTTTAGAGGGGGTGCGGAGGAGCTTTACCAAGAAGCTGCCTGGATTGGAGAGTGTGTCTTATGAGGATAGGTTGAGTGAGCTAAGGGTTTTCTCTTTGGAGTGAAGCAGGATGAGAGGTGAATTGATAGAGGTGTACAAGATTGAATGGACAGCCAGATATGTTTTCCCAGGGTGGACATGACTAATATGAGGGAGCATAATTTTAAGTGAGTGAAGGAAAGTATAGGGGCGATATCAGAGGTAGGTTTTTTACACAGAGAGTGGTGGATGCATGGAATCCCCACCCGGGGGTAGTGATAGAAGCTGATACATTAGTGACATATAAGAGTTTCTTATACAGCCACTGGATGATAGGAAAATAGGAGCTATGTAGGAGGGATGGCTGGCAGGGTGGAGATAAGTTTCTACCAAAGGAGATGAGGGTGCTCCTTCCCTCTCACCATCTTATACACCTCTACCCTGTCATCTCTCATCCTCCGTCGCTCCAAGGAGAAAAGGCTGTTTACACTCAACCTGCTTTCATAAGGCAAGCTCCCCAGTCCAGGCAACATCCTTGTAAATCTCCTCTGCACCCTTTCTATGGTTTCCATATCCTGGCTGTAGTGAGGCGACCAGAACTGAGCACAGTACTCCAAGTGGGGTCTGACCAGGGTTCTATATAGCGGCAATATTACCTCTCGGCTCCTAAACTCAATCCCATGATTGATGAAGGCCAATACGCCGTACACCTTCTTAACCACAGAGTCAACCTGTGTAGCAGCTTTGAGTGTCCTATGGACTCGGACCCCAAGATCCCTCTGATCCTCCACACTGCCAAGGATCTTACCATTAATACTATATTCTACCATCATATCTGATCTACCAAAATGATCCACCTCACACTGATCTGGGTTGAACTTCCATCTGCCACTTCTTAGCCCAGTCTTGCATCCTATCGATGTCCCGCTGTAACCTCTAACATCCCTCCACACTATCCACAACACCCCCAACCTTTGTGTCATCAGCAAATTTACTAACCCATCCCTTCACTTCCTCATCGAGGTCATTTATAAAAATCACAAAGAGTAGGAGTCCCAGAACAGATCCCTGAGGCACACCACTGGTCACCAACCTCCATGCAGAATATGGCCCGTCTACAACCACACTTTGCCTTCTGTGGGCAAGCCAGTTCTGGATCCACAAAGCAATGTCCCCTTGGATCCCATGCCTCCTTACTTTCTCAATAAGCCTTGCATGGGGTACCTTATCAAATGCCTTGCTGAAATCCATATACACTACATCTACTGCTCTTCCTTCATCAATGTGTTTAGTTACATCCTCAGAAAATTTACTCAGGCTCGTAAGGCACAACCTGCCTTTGACAAAGCCATGCTGACTATTCCTAATCATATTATGCTTCTCCAAATGTTCATAAATCCTGCTTCTCAGGAGCTTCTCCATCAACTTACCAACCACTGAAGTAAGACTCACTGGTCTACAATTTCCTGGGCTATCTCTGCTCCCTTTCTCGAATAAGGGAACAACATCTGCAACCCTCCAATCCTCCGGAACCTCTCCCATCCCCATTGATGATGCAAAGATCATCACCAGAGGCTCAGCAATCTCCTCCCTCACTTCCCACAGTATCCGTCCCGTACAGTCCTGGTGACTTATCCAACTTGATGCTTTCCAAAAGCTCCAGCACATCCTCTTCCTTAATATCTACATGCTCAATCTTTTCAGTCTACTGCAAGTCATCCCTACAATTGCCAAGATCCTTTTCCATAGTGAATACTGAAGCATTCATTAAGTGCCTCCGCTATCTCCTCCGGTTCCATACACACTTTTCCACTGTCACACTTGATTGGTCCTATTCTCTCACGTCTTATCCTCTTGCTCTTCACATACTTGTAGAATGCCTTGGGGTTTTCCTTAATCCTGTCCGCCAAGGCCTTCTCTGGCCCCTTCTGGCTCTCCTAATTTCATTCTAAAGCTCCTTCCTGCGAGCCTTATAATCTTCTAGATTCCCATCAATACCTAGTTTTTTGAAGCTTTTCATTTCTACTTGACTAGGTTTACAACAGCCTTTGTACACCATGGATCTTGTACTCTGCCATCCTTTCCATGTCTCTTTGGAACATACCTACTCAGAACCCCATGCAAATATCCCTTGAATATTTGCCATATTTCTTCCGTACGTTTCCCTGAGAACTTCTGTTCTCAATTGATGCTTCCAAGTCCCTGCCTGATAGGCTCATATTTCCCCTTACTCCAATTAAACATTTCCTTAACTTGTCTGTTCCTATCTCTCTCCAATACTATGGTAAGGGAGATAGAATTATGATCACTATCTCCAAAATGCTCTCCCACTGAGAGACCTGACACCTGACCAGGTTCATTTCCCAATACCAGATCAAGTACAGCCTCTCCTCTTTTAGGCTTATCTACATATTGTGTCAAGAAACCTTCCTGAACACACCTAACAAACTCCAGCCCATCTAAACCCCTTACTCTTGGGAGATGCCAATCAATATTTGGGAAATTAAAATCTCTCATCACAACAACCCTGTTATTATTACTCTTTTCCAGAATCTGTCTCCCTATCTGCTCCTCAATGTCCCTGTTACTATTGGGTGCTCTATTAAAAAATGCCCAGTAGAGTTATTGAGCCTTTCCTATTCCTAACTTCCAGCCATAGAGACTCCGTAGACAATCCCTCCATGACTTCCTCCTTTTCTGCAGCCGTGACACTATCTCTGATCAGCAGTTCCACGCCCCCACCTCTTTTGCCTCCCTCCCTGTCCTTTCTGAAACATCTAAAGCCTGGCACTCTGAGTAACCATTCCTGTCCCTGAGCCATCCAAGTCTCTGTGATGGCCACAACATCATAGCTCCAAGTGCTGATCCACGCTCTAAGCTCATTCGCTTTATTCATAATACGCCTTGCACTAAAATAGACACATCTCGAACCATTGGTCTGAGTATGTCCCTTCTCTATCACCTGCCTATCCTCCCTTTCACACTGTCTTCAAGCTTTCTCTATTTGTGAGCCAACCTCCCTTTCCTCCGACACTTCAGTTCGGTTCCCACCCCCCCAGCAATTCTAGTTTAAACTCTCCCCAACAGCCCTTGCAAACCTCCCCACCAGGATATTGGTCCCCCTGGGATTCAAGTGCAACCCGTCCTTTTTATAGAGGTCACACCTGCCCCAAAAGAGGTCCCAATGATCAAGAAATCTGAATCCCTGCCCCCTGCTCCAATCCCTCAGCCACGCATTTATCCTCCACCTCATCGCATTCCTACTCTCACTGTCGCGTGGCACAGGCAGTAATCCCGAGATGACTACCTTTGAGGTCCTGCTTCTCAACTTCCTTCCTAACTCTCTGTAGTCTGTTTTCAGGACCTCCTCCCTTTTCCTGCCTATGTCGTTGGTACCAATATGTACCACAACCTCTGGCTGTTCACCTTCCCAGTTCAAGACATTGTGGAACACGATCAGGAACATCCCAGACCCTGGCACCTGGGAGGCAAACTACCATCTGTGTTTTTTTCATGCGTGCACAGAATCTCCTGTCTGCCCCCCCTAACTATAGAGTCCCCTATCACTGCTGCCATCCTCTTCCTTTCCCTCCCCTTCTGAGCCACAGGGCCAGACTCTGCGCTAGAGGCACGGCCACTGTTGCTTCCCCCAGGTAGGTTGTTCCCCCCCAACAGTACTCAAACAGGAGTACTTATTGTTAAGGGGGACATCCACTGGGGTACTCTCTAGTACCTGCTTCTTGCCTTTCCCTCTCCTGACAGTTACCTACTTATCTGTCTCCCCAGGCCCCGGTGTGACTACTTGCCTATAACTCCTCTCTATCCCCTCCTCATTCTCCCTGATCAGACGAAGGTCATCGAGCTGCATACCCAGTTCGACATACCTGGTGCAGATGTGGCCTTCCGGGAGGCTGGGAGTCTCCAGGACCTCCCACATCTGACACCAAGTACAGAAAACCAGACTCACACACATACATTCTGTCTGTATTCTCAAAAGACAACCTTCCTCGCCTCGACCCTTTATCGCCGAAGCCCCGTTGAGCCAAAGCCTTCCTATTCTGTCTCCGACTACTCTGTCGCCCGCTCCTCTGACGCCTGTTCTGTAATCTGTCTTCTTTTTAAAATTCTTCCTGCTGTTCTCACTGGCCGACCTCCACACGTTTGCGCAGTCATGCCCTGTTCAAAGTGCTGAAGAAATAACCTTGTTTGCATTAAATTCCATCTTCCATTTTTCAGCCCATTTTTCCAGCTGATACAGATCCCTCTGCAAGTAATGATAGCCTTCCTCGCTGTCCACTACAGCCCCAATCTTGGTATCATCCTCAGATGTGCTGATCTATTTAACCACATTATCATCCAGATCATTGATATAAATGGCAAAGAACAAGGGACCCAGCACTGATCCCTGCAGCACAGCAGGAAAAAGTTGCCTAGAGGTCATGGACAGAGCATAATCGCCCACGTCATACGACCTGGCACATAACAAACTTTATGAAACAGCCAGATCATGTACAAGATGATAAGGGGCATTGACCGAGTGGAAAGCTAAAGACTTTAAACAAGGCAGAAATGACTAACATGAGGGAGCATAATTTGAAGGTGATTGGAGGAAAGTATAGGGGGTGATCTCAGAGGTTAAGTTTTTTTACACAGAGTGTGGTAGGAGTGAGGAACGTGCTGCCGGGGGGGGGGGGTGTGGGTAGAGGCAGATACATGAGCGATATTTAAAAGACTCTCAGGTAGGCTCATGGATGATAGAAAAATGGAGGCTATGTGGGAGTTAGATTGATCTTGGTTATAAAGTCAGCACAACATTGTGGGCCAAAGGGTCTGTACTGTGCTGAAATGTTCTATGTTAAGTAAGGGGAATAATAACTCGTTGTGAAACTATTGATATGATCACTTTATCTTAAGCAGTGTGAAGTATATTTAAAAAGAGAAAAAAAAAGATACTGGGAGGGAGGAGACAATACAGACCCACAGTTCACAAGGAGATATTTGGAAGGGGAAAGGGGATTACAACCACCATTTACACAGTAGGACACAGATTGATTAGCCATTCAGAAATCAATGCTCTGCAATTTCATAACAGTAATTTTACCATTTTGAAGTGTGCACTGTTCTATTGATGTAACTGCTCGTCCAGTGGCTGTGGCAGCACCAGACATTCTCTGCCGACTTACAGCAATATTTTACAAAACTGCTTACTTGTGACCTGAGGATATAGATGTGTGATGGAGAGTGTATTGACTGACTGCAACACAGCCTGGTACGGAAACTAATACCTTTGAACAGAAAATCCTACAGAAGGTAGTGGATTCAGCTCAGTCCATCGCGGGTTAAAACCCTCCCAACCATCGAGCACATCTACATGAAACACTGTCGCAGGAAAGCAGCATCCATCATTGGAGATCCTCACCACCCAGGACATGATCTCTTTTTCGCTGCTGCCATCAGGTAGAAGGTACAAGAACCTCAGTACTCACACCACCAGGTTCAAGAACAGTTATTACCTCTCAACTTTCAGGCTCTTGAACCAAAGTGGATAACTACACTCACTTGCCCCATCATTGAAATGTTTCCACAACCAATGATCTCACTTTAAGGACCCTTTATCTCATTATCTCATGTTCTCAGTATTTATTGCTGTTTATTTACATTTCCACCTGCACAGTTTGTTGTCCTCTGCACTCCGGTTTATCTTGTGCGCGACACTCCCGCACGAGATGGGCCACCATCCTTTCAAACAGAAGGTTTGACTATCTCGGACACATTTCACAGCCGAGGAGCCTCACAGCCAGTGAAATACTTTTGAAAGGGGCAGAAGCCAGAAGTTCATTTTTTACATGTGATTAAAGAGGTGCTGGGAATCCAGAGCCACACACACAAGTTGCTGGAAGAACTCAGCAGGCCAGGCAGCATCGGTGGAGATGACTGAACAGCTGACATTTCATGTTGAGTGAAGGATCCCAGCCCTCCATTGATGTTGCCTGCCCAGCTGAGGTCCTCCAGCATTTTGTGTGTGTTGACACAAGATTGTAAAGTGCAACTTATTACAGCACTGGTTTGTGTTTTAATCTTCAACATAGTAATGGATCAGCACTCTAGACTTTGAATCCAGTGATCTGCATAGAAGTGGCACTGCAGTAACGATCTGATTCACATATGCTGCTGGCGATGTAAGGGGTCTGTATGTTTGTATGTTGGGGTGGTATGGTAGCATAGTGGTTAGCACAATGGTTTACAGCACAGGCGACCCGGGTTCAATGCCCACCACTGACTGTAAGGAGATTGTGCGTTCCCCCCCAATCGCGTGGGTTTCCTCTGGGTGCTCGTGCTTCCTCCCACAGTCTGAAGACGTACCGGCTGGTACGTTATTTGGTCAGTTAAACTGTCGCATGATTAGGCTGATTCATTATCCCTCTCAGCCCCATTCTCCCACTTTCTCCCCCTAACCTTTGACGCCCTGACTAATCAAGAACCTATCAACCTCTGCTTTAAATATACCCAATGACCTGGCACCCATAGCCATCTGTGGCAACAAATTCCACAGATTCACCACTCTCTGGCTAAAGAAATTCCTCCTCATCTCCATTCTAAAGGCATGTATCTTTATTCTGAGGCTGTGCCCTCTGGTCCTAGACCCCCCCCCCCACCCCCCACCATAGGGACCATCCTCCCAACACCCATTCCACCTAGGCCTCGCAACATTCACTGAGATCCCCATTCACCCTTCTAAACTCCAGAGAGTTCGGGCCCAGAGGTATTAAACTCAGGCTGGAGAGAACAAAATTCATTGGTAACAATTTACCTATGAAATCACCAGATTCAAATGGCGCGACACGAGCTACGGAAAACTGAGAAGTTTCTAGAAAAATACAGAAGTAATTGTTCTGTAATTACAGGAAAATGAACTGAGTAATAGGTGATTTTATAAAAATACAAGTTCAAATTTCAAAGTACATTTATTATTAAACTATATATTCAGTATACAACCCTGAGATTTGTTTTCCTCACAGACAGCCACGAAACAAAGAAAACCATGGAACCAGTTCAAAATAAAACATCAGACACGCCCCACCGCTCCCAGCGAGTAATATTTTTTTCTGCAAACAGCAGAAAAAAAACAAGTGAAAATAAAACACCAGCCCATAAAAGTTATCAAAGGAGTTCAGGCATTCTTGGAATGTATGCGGGATGGTTTTTTGAACCAACATGTTGAGGAACCAACTAGAGAGCAGGCTATTCTGGACTGGGTTTTGAGCAATGAGGAAGGGTTAATTAGCGATCTTGTCGTGAGAGGCCTCTTGGGTAAGAGTGACCATAATATGGTGGAATTCTTCATTAATATGGAGAGTGACATAGTTAATTCAGAAACAAAGGTTCTGAACTTAAAGAGGGGTAACTTTGAAGGTATGAGACGTGAATTAGCTAAGATAGACTGGCAAATGACACTTAAAGGATTGACGGTGGATATGCAATGGCAAGCATTTAAAGGTTGCATGGATGAACTACAACAATTGTTCATCCCAGTTTGGCAAAAGAATAAATCAAGGAAGGTAGTGCACCCGTGGCTGACAAGAGAAATTAGGGATAGTATCAATTCCAAAGAAGTAGCATACAAATTAGCCAGAGAAAGTGGCTCACCTGAGGACTGGGAGAAATTCAGAGTTCAGCAGAGGAGGACAAAGGGCTTAATTAGGAAGGGGAAAAAAGATTATGAGAGAAAACTGGCAGAGAACATAAAAACGGACTGTAAAAGCTTTTATAGATATGTAAAAAGGAAAAGACTGGTAAAGACAAATGTAGGTCCCCTGCAGACAGAAACAGGTGAATTGATTATGGGGAGCAAGGACATGGCAGACCAATTGAATAATTACTTTGGTTCTGTCTTCACTAAGGAGGACATAAATAATCTTCCCGAAATAGTAAGGGACAGAGGGTCCAGTGAGATGGAGGAACTGAGTGAAATACATGTTAGTAGGGAAGTGGTGTTAGGTAAATTGAAGGGATTGAAGGCAGATAAATCCCCAGGGCCAGATGGTCTGCATCCCAGAGTGCTTAAGGAAGTAGCCCAAGAAATAGTGGATGCATTAGTGATAATTTTTCAAAACTCGTTAGATTCTGGACTAGTTCCTGAGGATTAGAGGGTGGCTAATGTAACCCCAATTTTTAAAAAAGGAGGGAGAGAGAAACCAGGGAATTATAGACCGGTTAGCCTAACATCGGTGGTGGGGAAACTGCTGGAGTCAGTTATCAAGGATGTGATAACAGCACATTTGGAAAGCGGAGAAATGATCGGACAAAGTCAGCATGGATTTGTGAAAGGAAAATCATGTCTGACGAATCTCATATAATTTTTTGAGGATGTAACTAGTAGAGTGGATAGGGGAGAACCAGTGGATGTGGTATATTTGGATTTTCAAAAGGCTTTTGACAAGGTCCCACACAGGAGATTAGTGTGCAAACTTAAAGCACACGGTATTGGGGGTAAGGTATTGGTGTGGGTGGAGAATTGGTTAGCAGACAGGAAGCAAAGAGTGGGAATAAACGGGACCTTTTCAGAATGGCAGGCAGTGACTAGTGGGGTGCCGCAAGGCTCAGTGCTGGGACCCCAGTTGTTTACAATATATATTAATGACTTGGATGAGGGAATTAAATGCAGCATCTCCAAGTTTGCGGATGACACGAAGCTGGGTGGCAGTGTTAGCAGTGAGGAGGATGCTAAGAGGATGCAGGGTGACTTGGATAGGTTGGGTGAGTGGGCAAACTCATGGCAGATGCAATTTAATGTGCATAAATGTGAAGTTATCCACTTTGGTGGCAAAAATAGGAAAACAGATTATTATCTGAATGGTGGCCGATTAGGAAAAGGGGAGGTGCAGCGAGACCTGGGTGTCATTATACACCAGTCATTGAAAGTGGGCATGCAGGTACAGCAGGCGGTGAAAAAGGCGAATGGTATGCTGGCATTTATAGCGAGAGGATTCGAGTACAGGAGCAGGGAGGTACTACTGCAGTTGTACAAGGCCTTGGTGAGACCACACCTGGAGTATTGTGTGCAGTTTTGGTCCCCTAATCTGAGGAAAGACATCTTTGCCATAGAGGGAGTACAAAGAAGGTTCACCAGATTGATTCCTGGGATGGCAGGACTTTCATATGAAGAAAGACTGGATGAACTGGGCTTGTACTCGTTGGAATTTAGAAGATTGAGGGGGGATCTGATTGAAACGTATAAGATCCTAAAGGGATTGGACAGGCTAGATGCAGGAAGATTGTTCCCGATGTTGGGGAAGTCCAGAACGAGGGGTCACAGTTTGAGGATAGAGGGGAAGCCTTTTAGGACCGAGATTAGGAAAAACTTCTTCACACAGAGAGTGGTGAATCTGTGGAATTCTCTGCCACAGCAAACTGTTGAGGCCAGTTCATTGGCTATGTTTAAGAGGGAGTTAGATATGGCTCTTGTGGCTACAGGGGTCAGGGGGTATGGAGGGAAGGCTGGGGCGGGGTTCTGAGTTGGATGATCAGCCATGATCATAATAAATGGCGGTGCAGGCTCGAAGGGCCGAATGGCCTACTCCTGCACCTATTTTCTATGTTTCTATATTCAGTTTCAGATAAACTACCAGATAAATAACTCTTCTACATCCTAATCTAACGAAGTTGAAATGAGAACAGGCCCTTCAGCCCATCTGGTCTGTACAGAACATCCACCACCCTTTACACAAAGCTTCTGCAAACACACTTCATTCCTTCCACACACTCTCCAGATTCTACCCATCATCTCTTCTCCAGGGGCAATTTACAGCTGACACTTACCCCGCCAACCCCCTTGCCCTTGGCTGAGGGAGGAAACCAGAGCTTCCCCCTGCACAGTCACGGAGAACCGAAGCTGGTGTGGAAGCTGCAAGGTATCGGACCGCAAGACCCTCCCGAGGACAGTAAAATCCACCGAGAGGTCTCCCTCTCCCTACTTGTGACATTTACCGGGAGCATTGTAGACGAAGAGCTTAGAGCATTGTTGAGGACTCCTACCACCCATCCCACAATCTCTTTGACCCACGACCGTCACAAAGAAGATACAGGAGCATCAGGTCTAGGACTGCCAGACTAGGGACAGCTCCTTCCCTCAGGCTGTGAGAGTAATGAACACACTGCTCCCCCCGTGGTCTCGCCACGAGGACAGCGAGCTGCTTACTGTTTACCCGCACTGCGCACTACGTGCATTTTGAATGATATTTTAATAGCTTATTTATGGTAATATTTTGTTTTCTGTGATGTATGTTGTGTGGGTGCTCCATTGGTCTGGAGGGAAATTGTTTCACTTGGTTGCATACATGTACAGTCAGATGATCATAAACTTGAACCTGATGGGTAGAAATAATTGACTGGGTGGAAGATGTCACCCGAGGAATTGTTGTTCACTGTCGTTTGGTTGTATACAGTTCCCATAAGAAATATTCACTCCACTCTTGGAAGTTTTCATGTTTAATTGTTTTACAACATTGAATCACTGTGGATTTAATTTGGCTTTTTTTGTCACTGATCAACAGAAAAAGACTCTTTTGTGTCAAATTGCAAACAGATCTCTAAATTAATGATGAATATAAAATAAAATAGTACTTTTTATAGGCGCTGTGTATGTACAATAAACTTGAAGCTGAGCATGCAAACTCGGAACAGTTGGCATGGGAGATGGGACTGAGGCTGAGCCCCTGGAACTGTGAGGAAGTAGATGTACTGTCGACCGCTTCTCATGAGTTGCCTCACGTCATTTTTCTCCCCAGTCACAGGCTCTGGAGAGGGTGCAGAGGAGATTCACCAGGGTGCTGCCTGGATTTAAGGGCATGTCTTCTGAGGATAGGTTGAACGAGCAAAGGCTTTTTTCTTCGGAGTGAAGGAGGATGAGAGGTGACTTGATAGAGGTGCAGAAGATGATAAGAGGCATAGGCAGAGTGGACAGCCTGAGACTTTTCCCCCAGGACAGACATAGCTGATACTAGAGGGTAGAGTTTTACAGTAATTGAAGGAAGGTATAGAGTGGATGAAAAGGAGCAGGTTTTTTTACACAGGAAGTGGTGGGTTTGTGGAATGCCATGCCGGGGTGGTGGTAAGGGAAGATACGTCAGGGATATTACAGAAACTCTTAGAGAGGCACATGGATGATAGAAAATGAAAGGCTATGATGGAGGGAAGAGTTAGATTGATCTTGGAGCAGGTTAAAAGATTGGCACAACATTGCAGGCGGAAGGGTCTGTACTGAGCTGTACTGTACTGGTTTACGTTCTATGTTCAACACTCAGAGCCACGTTATTAGACACCCCCATGGCGTGTACGTTATTGGTCACCCCCATGGAGTGTACGTTATTGGTCACCCCCATGGCATGTACGTTATTAGACACCCCCATGGCGTGTACGTTATTGGTCACCCCATGGTGTGTACGTTATTGATCACCTGTTGCTATAGCCCGTCCACTTCACCGTCTGACATGCATATTGTGCATTCAGATTTGCTCTTTTGCACACCACGGTTGCAACGTGTGGTTATTTGAGTTACTGTCACCTTCCTGTCAGCTTGAACCAGTCTGGCCATTCTCCTCTGACCTCTCTCATTGACAAGCCAATTTTCACCCACAGAACTGCCACTCAGTGGATTTTTTTAGTTTGTTTTCCACACCATTCTCTGTAAACTATAAAGACCGTTGTGGATGAAAATCCCGGGACACCACAGCTTTCTGCGACACACAAACTACCCCATCTGACACCAACAATCATTCCACTCTCAAAGTCACTTAGATCACATTTCTCCCCATTTGGAAGTTTGGTCTCAACAACAACTGAACCTTTTGTCCATGTCTGCATGCTTTTATGCACTTGAATTGCTGCCATATGATTGGCTGATTAGATATCTTAATAAGACCATAAGAACAGAAGATGTAGGAGCAGAATTAGGCCATTTGGCCCATTGAGTCTGCTCCATCATTTCAACATATCTGATCCAATTTTCCTCTCAGCCCCAATCTCCTGCTTTCTCCCCATATCTGTTTATACACTGATCAATAAAGAATCTATCAACCTCGGACTTAAATATACAAAAAGAAGTGGCCTCCACAGCTGCCTGTCATTAGCCAGCTGTGATTCATCACTCACTGGCTAAATGAAATTCCTCCTCATCTCTGTTCTAAAAGGACACCCCTCTATTCTGAGGCTGTGTCCTCTGGTCCTAGACTTTCCCACCATTAGAAACATTTTCTCCACATATACTATATCAAATCCTTTCACCATTTCTCTCCTCTCCCCCCTTCTTTCTCCCTGGGCCTCCTGTCCCATGATCCTCTCATATCCCTTTTGCCAATCACCTGTCCAGCTCTTGGCTCCATCCCTCCCCCTCCTGTCTTCTCCTATCATTTTGGATCTCCCCCTCCTCCTCCCACTTTCAAATCTCTTACTATCTCTTCTTTCAGTTAGTCCTGATGAAGGGTCTCAGCCCGAAACATCGACTGTACCTCTTCCTACAGATGCTGCCTGTCCTGCTGCGTTCACCAGCAACTTTGATGTGTGTTGCTTGAAATTCCAGCATCTGCAGATTTCCTCGTGTTTGCCTTTCACCATTTGATAGTTTTCAATGAGGTTACTCTCAGTGGGTGAGCATCTGGGGGACAGTGACCACTGCTCCCTGGCTTTTAGCATTATCATGGAAAAGGATAGAATCAGAGAGGACAGGAAAATTTTTAACTGAGGAAAGGCAAATTATGAGGCTATAAGGCTAGAACTTGCGGGTGTGAATTGGGATGATGTTTTTGCAGGGAAATGTACTATGGACATGTGGTCAATGTTTAGGGATCTCTTGCAGGATGTTAGGGATAAATTTGTCCCAGTGAGGAAGATAAAGAATGGTAGGGTGTAGGAACCATGGGTGACAAGTGAAGTGGAAAATCTAGTCAGGTGGAAGAAGGCAGCATACATGAGGTTTAGGAAGCAAGGATCAGATGGGTCTATTGAGGAATATAGGGAAGATTGAAAGGAGCTTAAGAAGGGGCTGAGAAGAGCAAGAAGGGGGCATGAGAAGGCCTTGGTGAGTAGGGTAAAGGAAAACCCCAAGGCATTCTTCAATTATGTGAAGAGAAAAAGGATGACAGGAGTGAAGGTAGGACCGATTAGAGATAAAGGTGGGAAGATGTGCCTGGAGGCTGTGGAACTGAGCAAGGTCCTCAATGAATACTTCTCTTTGGTATTCACCAATGAGAGGGAACTTGATGATGGTGAGGACAATATGAGTAAGGTTGATGTTCTGGAGCATGTTGATATTAAGGGAGAGGAGGTGTTGGAGTTGTGGACCGAATATTCCCCAGGCTGCTCCACGAGGCGAGAGAAGAGATTGCTGAGTCTCTGGTTAGGATCTTTACATCCTCGTTGTCCACGGGAATGGTACCGGAGGATTAGAGGGAGGCGAATGTTGTCACCTTGTTCAAAAAAGGTAGTAGGGATAGTCCGGGTAATTATAGACCAGTGAGCCTTACATCTGTGGTGGGAAAGCTGTTGGAAAAGGTTCTTAGAGATAGGATCTATAGGCATTTAGAGAATCATGGTCTGATCATGGTCAGTCAGCATGGCTTTGTGAAGGGCAGATTGTGTCTAACAAGCCTGATAGAGTTCTTTGAGGAGATGACCAGGCATATAGATAAGGGTAGTGCAGTGGATGTGATCTATATGGATTTTAGTAAGGCATTTGACAAGGTTCCACACAGTAGGCTTATTCAGAAAGTCAGAAGGCATGGGATCCAGGGAAGTTTGGCCAGGTGGATTCAGAATTGGCTTGCCTGCAGAAGGCAGAGGATGTTGGTGGAGGGAGTACATTCAGATTGGAGGATTGTGACTAGTGGTGTCCCACAAGGATCTGTTCTGGGTCCTCTACTTTTCGTGATTTTTATTAACGACCTGGATGTGGGGGTAGAAGGCTGGGTTGGCAAGTTTGCAGATGACACAAAGGTTGGTGGTGTTGTAGATAGTGTAGAAGATTGTCAAAGATTGCAGAGAGGCATTGATAGGATGCAGAAGTGGGCTGAGAAGTGGCAGATGGAGTTCAACCCGGAGAAGTGTGAGGTGGTACGCTTTGGAAGGACAAACTCTAAGGCAGAGTACAAAGTAAATGGCAGGATACTTGGTAGTGTGGAGGAGCAGAGGGATCTCGGGGTACATGTCCACAGATCCCTGAAAGTTGCCTCACAGGTGGATAGGGTAGTTAAGAAAGCTTATGGGGTGTTAGCTTTCATAAGTCGAGGGATAGAGTTTAAGAGTCGAGATGTAATGATGCAGCTCTATAAAACTCTGGTTAGGCCACACTTGGAGTACTGTGTCCAGTTCTGGTCACCTCACTATAGGAAGGATGTGGAAGCATTGGAAAGGGTACAGAGGAGATTTACCAGGATGCTGCCTGGTTTAGAGAGTATGCATTATGATCAGAGATTAAGGGAGCTAGGGCTTTACTCTTTGGAGAGAAGGAGGATGAGAGGAGACATGATAGAGGTGTACAAGATAATAAGAGGAATAGATAGAGTGGATAGCCAGCGCCTCTTCCCCAGGGGACCACTGCTCAATACAAGAGGACATGGCTTTAAGGTAAGGGGTGGGAAGTTCAAGGGGGATATTAGAGGAAGGTTTTTTACTCAGAGAGTGGTTGGTGCGTGGAATGCACTGCCTGAGTCAGTGGTGGAGGCAGATACACTAGTGAAGTTTAAGAGACTACTAGACAAGTATATGGAGGAATTTAAGGTGGGGGCTTATATGGGAGGCAGGGTTTGAGGGTTGGCACAACATTGTGGGCCGAAGGGCCTGTACTGTGCTGTATTATTCTATGTTCTATGTTACCCCTCATTCTTCTGAATCCTAGTGATTACAGGCCCAGAGCCATCAAACACTCTTCATGTGACAAGCCATTCAATCCTGGAATTATTTTCATGAACCTCCTTTGAACCCTCTCCAGTTTCAGCACATCCTTTCTGAGATAAGGGGCCCAAAACTGATCACAGTACTCCAAGTGAGGCCTTACCAATATTTTATAAAGTCTCAACATTACACCCTTGCTTTTATATTCCAGTCCTTTTGAACTGAATGCCAACATTGCATTTGCCTTCCTCAGCACAATCCACCTGCAAGTTGACCTTTAGGGAATCCTGCCCAAGGACTCCTAAATCCCTTTGCACCTCAGTTTTTTGTATTAACTCTCCATTTAGAAAGTAGTCAACCCTTTCATTTCTTCTACCAAAGTTCATGACCATACACTTCCCGACACTGTATTCCATCTGCCATTTCTTTGCTCACCTTCCTAATCTGTCTGAATCTTTCTGCAGCCTCTCTTTTTCCTCAAAACTACCTGCACCTCCACCTTTGACAAGGTGCCACACATGAGGCTGCTTAACAAGCAATGAGCTCATGGTATTACAGCAAAGATTCTAGCCTGGACAAAGCAGCGGCTGATTGGCAGGAGGCAAAGAGTGGGAATAAAGGGAGCCTTTTCAACAAAGCCATCAATTCCATCATCCAAATCATTGAGAAATAATGTGAAAAGAATTGGTTCCAACACGGACCCTTGTGGAACATCGCTGGTCACTGACAGCCAACCAGAAAAGGCTCCCTTTATTCCCACTCTTTGCCTCCTGCCAATCAGCCACTGCTTTATCCAGGCTGGAATCTTTCCTGTGATACCATGGGCTCATATCTTGCTAAGCAGCCTCATGTGTGGAACCTTGTCAAATGCCTTCTGAAAATCCAAGCACACAACATCAGCTGACTCTCCTTTGTCTATCCTGCTTGTTATTTCTTCAACAATTCCAACAGATTCGTCAGGCAAGGTTTTTCCCTTGAGGAAACTATGCTGACTATGGCCTATTTTGTCATGTGCCTCCAAGTCCCCTGAGATCTCATCCTTAATAATCGACTGCAACTTCTTCCCAACCACTGAGGTCAGACTAACTGGCCTATAGTTTCCTTTCTTCTGCCTTTCTCCTTTCTGGAAGAGTGGAGTGACATTTGCAATCTTCCAGTCTTCTAGAACCATTCCATCCTTGAAAGATTATTACTAATGCCTCCACAATCTCTTCAGTCACTTCCTTCAGAATTCTGGAGTGTACACCATCTGGTCCAGCTGACTTACCAATCTTCAAACCTTTCAGTTTTCCAAGAACCTTCTCTCTAGTTATGGTAACTTCACACACTTCATGCCCTCTGGTCCCTGGAACTTCTATCATACTGCTAGTGTCTTCCACAGTGAAGATTGATGCAAAATACTTACTCAGTTAATCCACCATTTCTTGTCCCCCATTATTAACTCTCCAGCATTGTTTTCCAGCCGTCAATATCCACTTGTGCCTCTCTTCATGTATCTGAAGAAACTTTTGGTATCCTCTTTAATATTATTGGCTAGCTTACTTTTGTATTCCATTTTTACCTTCTTAATGACTTCTGTAGTTACCTTTTGTTAGTATTTGAAAGCTTCCCAATCCTCTAACTCCCCATTAATTTTTACTGAATTATATACCCTCTCTTTGGCTTTTATGTAGGCTTTGACTTCTCTTGTTAACTACAGTTGTGTCACCTTTCCTTTAGAATAGTTCCTTCTTCCCGGATGTATACATCCTGTGCCTTCTGAATTACTTCCAGGAATTCCAGCCGTTGCTGGTCTGCTGTCTTCCCTGCCAGTGTTCTTTTCCAATCAATTCTGGCTAACTTCACTCTCATGCCTCTGTAATTCCCTTTACTCTACTGTAATACTGATCCATCTGACTTTAGTTTCTCCTTCTCAAACTTCAGGACGAATTCGATTGTATTGTGGTCACTTACCCCAAAGGGTTCTTTTACCTTAAGCTCTCTAATCAATTCTGGCTCATTGCACAACACCCAGTCCAGATCAGCTGATCCACTAGTGGGATCAACCACGAGCTGCTCTAAAAAAACCATCTCATAGACACTCTAGAAATTGCCCCTTTTATAATCCAGCACCAACCCGAATTGTCCCAATCTACCTGCATATTTGATGTCCCCCATGACTATTGTAACATTACCCTTTGGCATGAATTTTCTAATTCCCATTGTAATTTGTAGGCCACATCCTTTCTGCTGTCTGGGGGCAGGGTTGTATACACCTCTCATCAGGGTCTTTTCACCCTCACTGTTCCTTAGCTCTATCCACGATGATCCAACACCTTCCAACCCTATGTCACCTCTTTCTAATGATTTGATTTCATTTTTTACCATCAGAGCAACGCCGCCTTCTCTGCCTTCCTGCCTGTCCTTTCAATACAATGTGTATCCCTGGACATTAAGCTCCCAGCTATAATCTTACAGCCATGATTCAGTGATGCCTATAACATCATACCTGCCAATCTGCAACTGTGCTGCAAGTTCATCGACCTTATTCTGTATACAGTGCACATTCAGATACAACACAATCAGTCCTGTATTTACCCTTTTTGTCCTTTTCATCCTGTTGACTGCAATTTTGCCCTATCAACAGCCTCTCCTCACTACACATTGCCTCCGTTTGTAAACCAACGACCTCATCTTTAGCACTATTATCTGCCTCTCCTACAATACTTCTTGCATTGAAATGTAGGCGTCTCAGGGCACTAGTCATACAATGCTCAACCTTTTGATTCCAACCTTTGTCTGAGGTCTTGCATTTCTAGTTTAAACCCCACGGTGCAGCATTAACAAACCCTCCCTCTGGGCTATTAGTCCCCCCTCCAGTTCAGGTGCAAACCATCCTTTCCGTATGGGTCCCACCTTCCCTGGAAGAGAGCCCAATGATTCAAAAATCTTATTCCCTCCCTCCCACATTAACTCCTGAGCCACGTATTAAACTGTACAATCTTCCTAGTCCTGGCCTCACTAACATGGGGCATGGTTAGCAATCTTGAGATCACAACCCTGCAGGTCCTGCCCTTTAACTTAGCACCTAACTCCCTGAATTCTCCAGGCAGAACCTCATCACTTGTCCTGCCCACGTTATTGGACCTAATAAAGTGGCCACTGTGTGTGTCTGTTCCCCCTGCCGTTAGGTGCAGATTGCTTTAACAGGTTTGTATTGATATGGAAAGTGGTATCAGTGCAACATTAATCTGTGAGTGTCAGTTCAAGTACAGGACTGGCTGGACGCATCTATTCTGTGTGTGACTGATTCAGTCACCGGGTGCACGGAATTGTTAGCACCATCAGCATTGTGTTTGTTTTCCATGGTCTGCCCTGTTGTTGCTTGCCAGTGTGAGACTCGCAGAACATAGAAGAGTACAGCACAGAAACAGGCCACTCAGCCCACAGTGTTGTGCTGAACCAGCCAGATCACAAATCAAAAACACCCAAACACTAATCCCTCCTCCCTACAACATGTCCATATCCTTCCATCTTCCTCACATCCATGTGTCTATCCAAACATCTCTTAAAAGCCTCTAATGTATTTGTCTCTACCACCAGACCAGGCAGCACATTCCAGACATCCACCACTCTCTGAGTAAAAAACTTACCCCTCACATCCCCCTTCAACCTACCCCACCCCCATCTTCAATGCATGCCCTTTGGTGCTAGCCATTTCAACCCTGGGAAACAGATACTTTCTGTCCACTCTATCTTTTTAGGCATCTGTTAGTCTCACGAGACCATGGATTTGCGCCTTGGAAAGTTTCCAGGGCGCAGGCTTGGGCAAGATTGTATGGAAGACTGGCACTCTATCTGTGCCTCTCGTAACCTTGTAAACCTCTGTCAGATCTCCCCTCAGCCTCTGATGTACCAGGGAAAACAACCCAAGTTTATCCAGCCTCTCATGATAGCACATGCCCTCTAAACCAGATAGCATCCTGGTAAACCTCTTCTGCACCTGTGACTGAGAAGAGATGGAGAGAACCAACAGAAGTCCTACCAGTCCATAGGACAACAGACAGAGAACTATTCAGTATGTGTGGCTGCGTATCCATCAGCGACTGACATAGGGAAGTTCCCATTTCCCTTTCAGACATGTCAGTCCTCTTTTTCCAAGATCAGGCCACCCTCAGAGAGTGGCCTCTCTTGTCAGATTCCTTCCTCTCCAGCCCTTGACCTTTCCCACCCACCTGGCTTCACCCATCACCTTCCAGCTAGCCTCCTTCCCTACCCCCATCTTTTTATTCTGGCATCTTCCCCTTCCTTCTCAGTCCCGAAGAAGGATCTCGGCCCAAAATGTCGACTGTTTATTCCCCTCCGTAGATGCTGTCTGACCTGCTGAGCTCCTCCAGCATTTTGTGTGTGTTGCTCTGGATTTCCAGCATCTGTAGAATGTTTGTGTCTACTGAATACCCAGTCACTGACCTGTTCCTGCCATCACAATATTTAAGTTCAGGCTTCAGCTAAATCTCTGAACTCATTTTCACAATCTCTGATGCCTCTTTATGCCACAAATACCCGTAATGTACAGTTCGATCTGCTGATCTCCATTTCTGCTCACCCTGAGATGGAAACTATGTACGGGCATGGATTAATATTTCAGGAGTCAATGGAACAATCCCTGGAGTGCACTGTTATCACAGGCTCTGAAGTACATTTTCCACATTGTGACCACAGCGGGTGGAGAGACTGCAGCTGTGTGGGCGCGCGCGTGCGTGTGTGTGTGTGTGTGTGTGTGTGTGTGTGTATGTGTCTGTATATATGTGTGTGTCTGTGTGTGTGGGTGTGGGTGCGTGGGTGTGATAATAAACTTATTTTGAACTTTGAACGGAGATGCAGCGTGACTTATCAAGTATTTCCTGCATTCTCTGTTTTGGATTTGGATCACCAGCAGTATTTTGTTATTTTTTTCAGTAAAGTTAATAAACAAGGTAGTGATTGAATATGGACTCAGAAGAGATAAAGACAGACAGAAGTAATGGAGAATTGGGCAGGGCTCAAAGTTTTCAAGATTACACAGAGCAGTATAGGCATTTTGGTCCACGATGTTGTGCTGACCTTTTAACCATCTCCGAGATCAATCTAACCCTTCCCTCCCAGATAGCCTGCATGTTTCCATCATCATGTGCCTATCTAAGAGTCTCTTAAATGGTGTAATGTATCTGCCTCTACCACCAGCCCTGGCTGGGTGCTTCACACACACACCACTCTCAGTGGAAGGAACTTACATCTGATCTGCCTCTGTACTTTCCTCAGTGACGTTGTGTTGGCCATTTCCGTTCTGGGGAGAGGTCTCATTGCACTTGATCTATGTCTCTTATCAACTTGTACGGACAGATGGAGCTCGTCAGCCGTGGTTGGCAGCTCACCTAGGAGAAGGAACACTCTGATCTCAAACCTCCGCTGCCTTGCGGCTGTACCCACTCATAGGGAAGGCTTCGGGAGTAAACCCCGAGGGAAAAATCTGGAGCTGGAGTCCCTAAGGCAGTCCTACGTTGAGTTCAATGCTGACTGGCAATTCCTACGATGCCGCTGTTGCCAAGCTGTATTGGTCTCTGCCGTTCCTTTGGGTTCGCCAGATACGTGGAGAGGGGGAGCTTGCTCTCCATGTTGTACTGCCCTAACCTGCTTATCTAGACAGCTAGGACACAACATCCATGGTCAACCCTGTCTGACAGAGGTGTCAGAATCAACTTGTACACCTCTTATCGTCACCTCTCATAATTCATGTCTTGTGTGTCTTTTTGCCTGTCTCTTTGCCGCTGTGTGTGCATACGTTTGGTTACCCATGCATCTGTGAATGTCTGGCTGTGTGCAAGTATGTATAAGACCATAAGATATAGGAGCAGAATTAGGCCATTCATCCCGTCGAGTCCCCTCTGCATTCCATCATGGCTGATCCCGGATCCCACTCAACCCCATACACCTGCCTTCTCACCATATCAGGAAACCATCAACTTCTGCTTTAACTGTACCCATGGTTGTAGCCTCCACTGCAGTCTGTGGCAGAGCATCCCACAGATTCACTACTCTCCATTTAGCAGGTTTCAATGACATCCCCCCACCCTACACCCTACTAAATTCGAGCGAGTACAGGCCCAAAGCTGCCAAATGCTCCTCATAGGTTAACCCCTTCTTTCCCAGAATCATCCTCGTGAACCTCCTCTGGACTCTCTCCAATGACAACACATCCTTTCTGAGATATGGGGCCTAAAACTGTTGGCAATACACCAAGTGCAGCCTGACTAGTGTCTTATAAAGGCTCAGCATTATCTCCCTGCCTTTATGTTCTATTCCCCTTGAAGTGAATGCCAACATTGCATTTGCCTTCTTTACCACAGACTCAACTGTAAGTTAACCTTCTGGGAGTCTTGCACGAGGACTCCCAAGTCCCTCTGCACCTCTAATGTTTGAACCTTCTCCCCATTCAGATAATAATCTACACTATTGTTCCTTTTACCAAAATGCATTATCGTACATTTCCCAACACGATATTCCACCTGCCACTTTTTTGCCCATTCTTCCAATGCGTCGAAGCCCTACTGAAATTGCATTTCTTCCTCAGCACTACCTACCCCTCCACCTATCTTCGTATCATTTGCAAACTTTGCCACAAAGCCATCAGTTTCATTATCTAAATCATTGACAAACAATGTGAAAAGTAGCGGCCCCAATACTGACCCCTGAGGAACACCACTAGTCACTGGCAGCCAACCAGAAAAAGGCCCCTTTTATTTCCACTCACTGCCCCCGTCTGTCAGTCATTCCTCTATCCATGCCAGTATCTTTCCTGTAAGGCCATAGGATTTTATCTTGTTAAGCAGCCTCATGTGTGGCACCTTATCAAATGCCTTCTGAAAATCCAAGTAAATGACATCCACTGCCTCTCCTTTGTCCACCCTGCTTGTTACTTCCTTTAAGAACTCTAATAGATTTGTCAGGCAAGATTTCCCTTTGCAGAAACCATGCTGGCTTTGACTAATTTTATCATTAATCTCCAAGTACCTGAAACCTCATCTTTAATAATAGATGCCAACACTTACAGGCTAATTGGCCTATAATTTCCTTTCTTTTGCCTTCCTCCCGTCTTAGAGTGGAGTGACATTTGTGATCTTCCAGTCTTCCGGGACCATGCCAGAATCAAGTGATTCTTGAAAGATCATGACCAATGCATCTGTTATCTCTTCAGCAACCTCTCTCAGGATTCTGGGATGTAGTCCATCTGGCCTAGGTGACTTATCCACCTTAAGACCTCTCAGTTTGCTGAGCTCTTCTTCCTTTGTCATAGCAATGACGCTCACTCCTGCTCCCTGACACTCACGGACCTCTGGCACACTGCTAATGTCTTCCATTAAGTACCCATTAAGTTCACCTGCCATTTCTTTGTCCCCCATTACTACCTGACCAGCATCATTTTCCAGTGGTCGAATGTCAACTCTCACCTCCCTTTTAATCTTTATATAACTGAAAAAACTTTTAATATCCTGCTTTATACTATTGGCTAGTCTGCCCTCATATTTCATCTTTTCCCGTCTTCTGGCTTTTTTAGTTGCCTTTTGTTGGATTTTAAAAGCTTCCCAATCATCCAACTTCTCACTCACTTGTGCTACCTTATATGCCCTTTCCTTGGCTTTTATGCAGTACTTTACTTCCCTTGTCAGCCATGGTCACCTACCTCTGAAATTTGAGAACAACTTCTTCTGTGGGACACACCTATCCTGCGCCTGGTGAACTGTTCCCAGAAACTTCAGCCACTTCTGCTGTGCCACCGTCCCCACCAGTATCCTCCTCCAATCCACCTGGGCAAGCTCCTCTCTCATGCCTCTGTAATGCCCTTTATTCCATTGCGATACTGATACATCAGATGTATGCTGCACCCTCTCAACTTGCAGTGTGAATTCAATCATATTATCATCATTGTCTCCTTAGGGTTCCTTTACATTAAGCTCCCTAATAAGATCTGAGTTATTACATAACACCCAATCCAAGATAGACTTTTCCCAAGTAGGCCCAACCACAAGCTGCTCTAAAAAGCCATCTCGTAGGCATTCAACAAATTCCCTCTCTTGTAATCTGACACCAACCTGATTTCCCCAATCTCCTTGCATATTGAAGTCCCCCATTCCTATTGTCATATTATTCTTATTACGTGCCCTTTCCAGCTCCCTTTACAATCTGGACCCCACATCTTGGCTACTATTTGGAACCTACATATGATTCTCATAATGGTTCTTTTACCCTTGCAGTTTCAACTCCACCCACAAAAATTCAACGTTTTCTGACCCTATGTCACCTCTTTCTAAAAATGTAATTCCATCTCTTACCAACAGAGCCACACCACTGCCTATGCTTCCCTGCCTTTTTTTGGGACAAAGTATATCCTTTGATATTAAGCTCCCAACTATGACCTTCTTTCAGCCACAACTTGGTGATGCCTACTATGTCAAATCGACCAATCTCTAATTGCGCCAGGAGTCTGTCCACATTATTCCGAACACTACGTGCATTTAAATACAGAACCTTCAGTTCTGCATTCTTTGCCCTTTTGAATTTTGTCTCTGTGGTACAATTTAACTCTTTGTCTGCATTTATACCCAATCATTGGCTTGTCCTTCCTTAGATTCATATTACACCCATCATCTGCTTGTAAACCTGCTGGCTCATCCTCAGCTCTATCTTACTGGTTCCCAGCCCCCTGCCATATTTGTTTAAACCACTCCCAACAGCTTTAGCAAACCTGTCTGCAAGGATATTGGTCCCCCTCAGATTCCCTTTTGTACCTGCCGCAGAAAGGGTCCCAATGATCCAGAAATCTGAATCCCTGCCCCCTGCTCCAATTCTTCAGCCACACATTTGTCTGCCACCTCATTCTATTCCTATCCTCACTGTCGCATGGTACAGGCAGCAATCCGAGATTACTACCTTTGAGGTCCTGCTTCTCAGCTTCCTTTCTAACCCCCTGTATTCTTTTTCAGGACCTCCTCCCTTTTCCTTCCTGTGTCGTTGGTACCAATATTTACCATGACTTCTGGCTGCTCACCCTCCCTTTTCAGGATATTGTGGACGCGTCCAGGAACATCACAGACCCTGCCACCTGGGAGGCAAACTACCATCTGCGTTTCCTTTTTGCATCCACAGAATCTCCTGCCTGCTCCCTGACTATAAAGTACCCTATTACTGCTGCCATCGTCTTCAGTTCCCTACCCTTCTGAGCCACAGGGCCAGACACAGTGCCAGAGGCACGGCCACTGTTGCTTCCCCCAGGTAGGTCACCCCACCCAACAGTACTCGAAATGGAGTACTTATTGTTGAGGGGGACGGCCACAGAGCTGCTCCCCTCTATCTGACGTTCTCCCTTCCCTCTTCAGGCAGTCACCGATTTATCTGTCTCCTGTAGCCCTGTGGTGACTACCTGCCTGTAGCTCCTGTTTATTAGCTCTTCACATTCCCAAACAAGCCAAAAGTCATCGAGCTGCAGCTCCAGCTCCCTAACACAGTCTCTAAGGAACTATAGCTCGATGTACCTGATGCAGATGCGGAGGCTAGAAGTCTCCTGGAAATTCCACGTCAGATCTGACACCCAAAACAGAACACTGGCTCTGCAGACATACCCCCTGTTCTCTCAAGAGCTAAATAAGAGAGCAACTTACCTACTTAGCTTGCCTCCGTCTGTTCTCGCCAAAGCCTGTTGAGCCACAGCCTTATCACTCTGACTCAGACCACTCCCATGATGACAGCTCGGTTCGATGGTACTCCTCTCTTATGGAGACTGGGTTTTTCAAGCTCTGCTTTGGACCTGCACAGGAATGTTTCTACTGCATCCACGCCATTGTCCAATCAAAGACTGGACAGCATATCTGTGTGTGCCTGGACAGTGGGAATACTATCTGTATGTGTGCTTATGAATGCTGGTACTGGTGAGGAGATACATCTCTGCCGAAGGAGGTCCAAGGCGCTTTGTCTCTCTGCTAGCCTGCAGGTCATCCTTGGTCAAGGTGTAGCACCTGCTTAGCCTCTCCTCCACCCCCACCGATCAAGGTCACGTGAAGCCATGGGAGCAGGTGGTGGATGGCCAAATGAGCAGCTGATGCAGATCACAAGTCCTGGTTATGCAACCACTGATGCCAGGCAGACGATCTCTGAAGAGTATTGATAATGGCTGGGGTCACCTGTCTTGTAAAGACACTGCCCAGAAGAAGGCAATGGAAAACCACTTCTGCAGAAAGATTTGCCAAGAACAATCAGTCAAGACCATGATCGCCCACGTCATATGACACAGCACGTAGTGAATGAATGAACCACAATGGAAGAACAGTGAGGTATTTCCAACTTAGGATGTTGCATGACTTGAAGAGGTACTGAATGGCAGTGGTTAAAAATTCCAAGTAAATTTACTATCAAACTACATATGTCACCCCTTGAAGAGGACCACAACCTTGTTGTAGGGTTTGGAGGTTTGCGTGCCTCAAAGACTTGGAGAGCTAAGTTGGCTGGAGTCAGGGCTTTGTCCTTTGGCTCTTGGTAGGGTCATCCATGCCAAACAGGTCAAAGGGTAGAGGCCAGACTCAGAGCGGTCCACTGGTCCTCCAGGTTCGGGGGTTCAGCTCAGGACTAACAACCCTGACTGGTCAAACAAACTTACAGAAACAGTAACGAAGAATCCTTCTACATCTGAGTGCGACAGTATTCCCGAGTCTTCACCAGGGACTTGCATGGCCAACAGTAGTGAAAACCAAGAGGAAGCTACTGACATGATGAAGGGAGCCCTGAACACCACCAAGACAAAGATTTTAGATGGAGATAGGGGACCTTCATTGCTGCCCAAAACACCAGCAGCATAACAGGCAGTAACTAAAATATATCACCATATAGAATGCTGAGATTTATTTTCTTGTGGGCATTCACAGTAAGTACAAAGAAAGAAAATAGCGTCAGTGAAAAACCAGACACATCAAAGACGAACAAACAGTTAGTGTACAAAGTACAAGAAACTGTGCAAATACGGAAAAGAGAAAACAAGACAAAATAATACTGATAAAGGATGGGAGAAGGCACATTGACAGTGCTGGTGTTTATGTCTGGCGGTGTGGAGGATGCGTCGGTGTCTCTGCACTGCTCTACACCCGTGGTGGAGACGTGTATCTGTGTATACAGAGCTCTGACTGACAAAGGAACACAATATTTATCGATAGATTAATGGCTTAATGAGACTGTGGCGGTAGAGAACACTGTAATTACAGCTCACATGGGCTTGAAATGGGTGGCAACTCACTAACATTTCCAGTGGTTATTGTGTCAGCTGGATTGTAATTAAAGCCACAAGTTATTATTTTCCAACTGTATCAGCAATTTCATTCTTACTTACCAGGTCCAAGATGTACATAAAGAGATGGGAATATCCCCCACTGCACTCAGATCAACAACGAGCCATATTCAAATTACGCACAGAATGCCGAGGGAACTCGGCAGGTGAGGCAGCACCGACGGAAATGAGTAAACAGTCAACGTCTCGGGCCGAGGCCCTTCTTCAGGACTGGAAAGGAAGGGAGAAGATGCCAGAATAGAAAGATGGGAGGAGAGGAAGGAAGATAGCTGGAAGGTGATAGGTGAAGCTAGGTGGGTGCGTGTATAATCGAACATTTACACTGTTTGATTTCAACCTTTAAGAGAAAGTTGGGTAAGTACATGGATGGCTATGGTTAAGGTGCAGGTCAATAACACTAGGCACAATAATATTTCAGCATTTTCTAGATGGGCTGAAGGGCCTGTTTCTGTGCTATGACTATCCGGTGGTTGACATAAAACACAAAGAGTACAAACCAAGATGGAAAAGGAGATATAGGCATGTAGGTCTGTGTATGGGCACTTAAATATTCTGTCGAAAGATCTCCAGAAAGTGGTGGATACAGCCCTCCCCACCATTGAGTACATCTACGTTGAGCACTGCCACAGAAAAGCAGCATCCATCATCAAGGACCCCCACTCCCACCATCCAGACCATGTTCTCTTTTCACTACTACCACAATGAGCCTCAGGTCCCACACCGCCAGGTTCAGGAACAGTTATCACCCCACAACCATCAGGCTCCTGAACCAGTGTGGATAACTTCACTCACCACAATGAGCCTCAGGTCCCACACCACCAGGTTCAGGAACAGTTATTACCCCACAACCATCAGGCTCCTGAACCAGTGTACCATGGAAGCAGGATCACGGGTTTGGTGAGTGAGACAGAAAACACTGACTACGAATAAGCATATTAATCATTTATTTACCAACAGTAAAAGATTCGACCAAACATCCAAGTCTCCCCAAAGTTACACAGACTACAAAACTAAATGTTCAACAATCAGATACTTTGCTAAGAGTGCGCACGGGCCTTCTGTGTCTGAGCGTACCTTCCCAGTGGCCCTTCAGCACCGGTCACGACCTCACTGTGAGGAGCGGCCTGGAGACAAAAGCAGAGAGATCGAGCCTCCCCCACCTGCTATTCTCATACCCTGAGGTGCCGAGAGACCGAGCCTCCCCCACCTGCTATTCTCATACCCTGAGGTGCCGGAAACCGGACACCGGACACCGGAGCCGCAACACACAAGGTGACCAATGGGAAAGAGCTGCCGCATCCTTCAAACGGGCCCGTCGATGACCGGCACGACGGAAGCGGCTTTCCACCGACAAGGAAACACCCGCACGTAACAAAGGCATGGATAATTTCACTCTCCACAATTCTGAACCGATTCCACAACCAATTTTCTTACTTTCAAGGACTCTACAACTCAGTTTCTCAGTATTTATTTATTTATCGATTCTTTGTCACATGTACAGCAGATTGCCCAATGAAATGCATCATTTGCTTCAACAACCAAAGGATGTGCTGGGGGCTCCCACAAGTGTTGCCAACACATTCTAGTGCCAACATAGTATTCCCACAACAAAACAGAACACGTTTTTAAAAACTCTAAGTTGCACTATTTGTCTTCTTTTGCACATTGGTTCTCTGTCAGTCTTTCTTTACGTGTTGTTGTGGTTGTTCCTCTCCGCGCCTTGTGACGCAGGGGCGGAAACCTTGCCATTCCTTTAGCAGTCCTGTCTGTTTTTCTATGAGGCTGATTTGCCGTCTCTGCGCTCAACCCAGCACGGATGGAAAGGGTGCAAGGAGCCGGCCGGATTCGAACCTGGAACCACTCGCCTCGAAGTCTGGCGTGGATGCCACTGCACCACAGGCCAGCACTTGTTCATGTATAGTTTTCCATAAATTCTATTGTATTTCTTTATTAAATGCCTGCAAGAAAATGAATCTCAAGGTGATTGTTTGCTGTCTTTTGCACACTGGTTGAATGCCCGAGTTGGTGCGGTGTTTTATTGACTCTGTTATGGTTACATTTCTATTATGGAGTTATTGAGCCTGCCTGCAAGAAAATGAATCTCAGGGTTGTAGATGGTAACATGTATGTACTTCGAGAACATAGAGTACAGCACAGGAGCAGGCCATTCGGCCCACAATATTGTGCTGAACCAGCTGAAAAGCAAATCAAAAACACCCAAACGCCAATCCCTCTCACCTATACCACGTCCATATCCCTCCATCTTCCTCACATCCATGTGCCTATCTAAACTTCTCTTAAAAGCCTCTAATGTATTTGCCTCTTCCAC
This sequence comes from Mobula hypostoma, assembly GCF_963921235.1. NCBI lineage: Eukaryota > Metazoa > Chordata > Chondrichthyes > Myliobatiformes > Myliobatidae > Mobula > Mobula hypostoma. Next base: position 5,399,759 of record NC_086108.1, on the reverse strand, counting down.
CAGACCAAGCAGCACATCCACCACTCTGAGTAAAATACTTACCCCTCAAATCCCTTTTGAACCTACCCCTCTCACCTTCAATGCATGCCCTCTGGTATTAGACATTTCAACCCTAGGAAAGCAGACACTCCCTGTCCACTCGATCTCTGCCTCTCATAGTCTTTTTATAACCTCTATCAGATCTCCCCACAGCCTCCGGCACTCCAGGGGAAACAAACAAAGTTTATCCAGCCTCTCGTGATGGCACATGCCCTGTAAACCAGGCAGCATCCTGGTAAACCTCTTCTGCACTCTCTCCAAAGCCTCAACGTCCTTCCCATCATGGGGCAACCAGAAATGTACGCAATACTCCAAGTGCGGCCTAACCAGTTTTATAAAGTTGCAATATAACCTCTTTTGAACTCAATGCCTCGACTAACTAGAGCAAGCATTCCATAAGCCTTCTTAATCACCTTATCGACCTGTGTAGCCACTTTGATAATAAATTTACTTTAACGTTTTGTACTTTGATGACAAAGCTAACCTCTCTCTCTCTTTAGGGCAAAGTGGAGAACGAGGGTGAAACTGATAAATGGTTACAGTCCCTAGAGTGAAGGGGGAGATCAGTGCACAGGTCTAAAAACAGTACAGGGTATACTCGTATCTCAATTCCACAGATCATTCTGCTAATGAAAAAGGGGAACCCCTCATTTCAAAGTCAAAGTCAAAATAATTGTATTATCGAAGCATATATATGTCACCACATATGTCCATAACACTGTGTGCTGAATGGCCTGTTCCTGTGCTGTACTCTATGTTCTCAAAGTACGTACATATCACTATCTACAACCCTGAGACTCATTTTCTTCCAGGCAGCCTCAATAACTCCATAATAGAATAATAACCATAACAGGATTAGTGATAGACCACACCAACATGGGTGTTCGACTAGTGTGCAAAAGATAACAAACTGTGCAAATATAAAAAGGAAGAATTAATAATAATAAATAAATAAGCGATAAATATCAAAACATACAGTGAAATGCTGAACCTCACATCACAGTGCTAAGCAGTATTGCACCCACATTGTAGTGTCTCAGTACTTTTATATTTGTGTGCTGTAGCACTTACTTTTTATTCACAGTTATTTTGTAAATAACACTATTCTTTGCATTTCTGGTCAGATGCTAACTGCATTTCATTGGCTTTGCATCTGTATTCGGCACGATGACAATAAAGTTGAATCTAAACTAATCTAATCTAAATACCTGGTTTTGTGCCAATGACCAATGCAGTCCAAGGATTGTGCTGGGGACAGCTGTCGCCACGCTTCTAATGCAAACGTAGCATTCCCATAACTTCCTAACCCAACCCTAACCCAGGCATCTTTGGAATGTGGGAGAAAACCAGAGCACCCAGAGGAAACCCGTGACTAGAACATGCAAACTCCTTACAGTCAGCGATGGGAACTGAACTCTCATAGGTGGAGGCTGATGCTGCAAAGCGGTTGTGCTAACCGGTACACTACCAAGCTGCCTATTCCCTATTCCCAGCTCCTGTGGCCCTGACTGATCAATTCCTGGCCTCTGCCTACTTCCACTCTGTAGAAGAGGGCTTGTCCAACCTGAGATCCACGGACCCCTCGGTAAATGGTATGGCTCCATGGCATAGGAAAGGTTGCAAAACCCTGATCTAGGTCAAGATCTCTTAAGAAGGCAACATCCATCATCAAAGATCTTCACCATTGAGGCCATCCCGTCCTCGCACAGCTCCCTTTTGGGCAGGAGCTACAGAAGCCTCAAGTCGCACCACCAGGTTCAGAAACAGCTAATTCCTTTCAACCATTTGGTTCCTGAACCATCCGGCACAAGCCTAATCACTGCCTCAGTACAGCAACACTTTGCACTACAATGGTCTTCGTTATTTTTTGTTCTTTCTTGTAAAAATTGTAATAACAATGCCCAAGTTGGTGCGGACCTTCATTGATTATATTATGGATTTATTGAGTATGCCCGCAGGAAAAATGAATCTCAGGAATAATTGGGGAAATGTGTAGCTGGGGTTGGGTTGGGTTGTTTTCCGATCTTGGCAATTGACCGGCAAACGTTTCCTCCTAGTGCACTGACAATGGTGATGGAATGTTTGCAAGCAAATTGCCAAGATCGGAGAGCCATGAATCTCAGGATAGTCTATGGTAGCATAGATGTACTTTGACCTTTGAACTTATACTTGACGTTTCCTTGTGAATGCTGCTTAACTGACGCTCTGCGCCTGCGGTAAGTAAATTTTTCATTGCACCAGTGCATGTGCACGCAGTGGCCACTTTGTTAGGTACAGGAGTAGATCCTGGTGTGATCTGCTGCTGCTGGAGACCATCCGCTTCAAGGTTCGATGTGTTGTGCATTCAGAGATGCTGTTCTGTACACCACTGTTGTAACGTGTGGTTACTTGAGTTACTGTCATCTTCCTGTCAGCTTGAATCAGTCTGGCCATTCTCCTCCGACCTCCCTCATTAACAAGGCATTTTCATCCACAAAACTGTCGCTCACTGGATTTTGTTTTTCACTCCATTCTCCATATAACTGTATAACACGGAATGCTGAGATACATTGCAGGATGTGCTGGGACACATCATCAGTGATGTAACCCAGGGTCATCGAGGGTTTCGGGTCTCTCAACATCAGACACTCTCACCCAGGCGACCTGTCCAGGGTTGATCAGGCCCCGGTTCATGTCCCAGCAACAATGGTCCACAGGTCCAACCTCTTGATCCATCGCTACCTGGAGGCTTGTTCAACAGCCTCTGTGATGGTCCGGATGGGTCTTTTCTTTGGAGTCCCAGTAATGCCAAGGAGAGAGTAGGTTCTGAACAATGAGCAGCCAGCAAAAACCTCTACACCCCATTTCTATAGAATCATACCATACCCTCCACCCGGGTCTGGGGCACTGCTCTACCAGCTCCTGGAATCTGGCCTTCTTGTGCTCAAATGCCTCTGCAGTATGGTCTTCCCAAGGAACTGTCAGTTCTACCATGACCACATGCTTTGAGGTCAGGCCTCAGGGATGACGATGCGATGGAGTAAGGGAACTTTAATTGCTTCCCAATTTCAGCTTTCAGTTGCCAATCAAATGCTGTGTTGGGATTCATTTTCTTGCAGGCATTCATAGTAGAAGCAAGAAATGCAATAGGATCAATGAAAAACTACACACAAAGACTGACAAACAGCCAATATGTCCAAGAAGACAAACTGTGCAAATAAAAAAATACAAATAATAATAATAAACAAACAAATATTACTGAGAACATGAGTTGTAGAGTCCTTGAAAGTGAGTCTGTAGGTTGTTGTGGTGAGTGAAGTTATCCACACTGGTTCAGGAGTCTGATGTTTGTGGGGTAATAACTGTTCCTGAACCTGGTGGTGTGGGACCTGAGGCTCATTGTGGTGGGTGAAGTTATCCACACTGGTTCAGGAGCCTGATGGTTGTGGGGTAATAACTGTTCCTGAACCTGGTGGTGTGGGACCTGAGGCTCATTGTGGCGATTTGCCCCACTAATGTGATGAACTGAGACCGAGGCTTCGGCCTACTACGGGCTACTCTCGGGATTCTTAGCTGAGGACTCAGTTTGATTCGGAATTGTGGTAACTTCTACTTTGAAAAAGGCACACTAGACAACTTCACGCCCAAAGAAGCCACTTTATCTCGAACGTCAAAACCGTCATTTATATACAGAGGCTTTTACAACCTGTATGGCATGGCAGGAACACTATACACAGAGCACACTGGAAGTAAAAAGAACAGAAGTGAACCCCCCCCCCACCATTATCCTAATTAGTATTAACTTACTTACTTTTAATAATGCTCAGATTACAACACTTCTCCCGCTTTAAAATCCTACATTCCCCAAATGTAAAACCTAGGAAATAAAAACAGTGGTGTTATTAACTTGTGTACCCCTGAAAACTTATACTAGTATCTCAGCAACAGTTTACCAATACAAAACACCTGGAAAACATGACAGATTCAACATTCAATCTAACAACAGCAAAAAGAACTGTCCCATCGAAGACTCAGTCTGTCAGGAGGTTTACGAGTGCGCTGTGATCTGCGCACTACCCCCGGTGACCCAGCAGGCACCGCTGGTGAGGGTGTTTTGAGTGGGTCTGGTGTTGGGGAATGAGAGGGGTCTGTGTGTCTGCGTGAGAATGTCCATCCTCCTCAGGGGACCCCAACCCCTCTGCCAGCGTCTCGCCCTCTGGCAAAGTCACTGGTGGACATGCTTTCACCATAGTCTGTCTCGCAAATGGAAACTCCATGGAACTGTCTGCCTCTAAGCCGGTATCATGACGCAGGCGCACATGGTCCTGATGTCTGTGGAAAACACGTTCATCAGTCAGCTTAACAACATAGGAGACGGGACCACTCTGCTTAAGAGTAACCCCAGGCAGCCATTGCTGATTGTTTCTCACATAGACATTGTCATCCGGTTTTAATTGTCTCTCTCGCACATGTTGATCATGTCTCTCCTTCTGCTTTTCCTGCTTTCTCTTCACTTTCGCCTTCATGTCTGCGCGCAGCAGGTCCAATCTTGGCTTGGGCCTACGCCCCATCAGCATCTCTGCTGGAGTGCGGGCAGTCATAGTCTGTGGCGTGAGGCGGTATTTAAACAGGAAATGGGAAAGCCGAATGCTAAGAGAGTCCCCTGTCATCCGCTTCAGGCCTTCCTTCACTGTCTGAACAGCCCGCTCAGCCAAACCATTGGAGGCTGGGTGGAAAGGGGCTGTCCGAATGTGATGAATGCCATTCTGCTGCACGAACTCACTGAACATCTCACTGATGAACATTGGGCCATTATCAGTGACCAGAGTGTCAGGCAACCCGTGGACAGCAAACACTTGCCTGAGTTTGTCTGTGGTTGAGGGGGCTGTGATGTTGCTCATGAAGTGAGCTTAGATCCATTTAGAATGTGCAACTACCATTACAAGAAACATCTGCCCCATAAAAGGGCCAGCAAAGTCCAAATGTAGCCTAGACCAGGGGTGGTCTGGCCACTCCAATGGATGCAAAGGAGCTGGTGATGGCATTTTCTGATTAGTCTGACATTGCGTGCATGATTTTACCTTGTTCTCCAGATCCTGATCCATTCTTGGCCACCAAACGTAGGATCTTGCAAGGCTTTTCATTTGAGACACTCCTGGGTGAGTCTCATGAATGAATCTCAAACTTAATGTCCTTTCCCCTGACAGTGTCTGTGGCATAATATGGTTCAGGTGGTTCCTCATCTCCTTCCACTGCAAACACGTTGTAGGCACACGCGGTCTCTTCATCTGCTTCTTCTAGATGGTGTGTGGCTGCCCTAGCCTGTTGAGTTTTCCTCTGTCCAGGCTTAATCTTACCCTTTGAACTTCTGCACTTTTTAGCGAAATGTCCCTTTTTGCTACAAGCACGGCAGACGGTGTCTTTGAATTTGCAATCATTTGCACAGTGCGTCCCTCCACACCGGAAACATTCCACCCGCTTTGCCTGTTTACCAGTCTCCCTCCTGACACTGACTGCCACCCCCCATGTCCTTTCTGGATATCCTTGACATTATTACCAGCCATCTCCATGCCTTGGGCAATCTCTAAGGCTTTCTTGAAAGTCAGTGGTGGGGTTTCCCCTAACAGGCGGCGTTGTGCCGTCATTATTAATGCCGCTTACCAATCGATCACGGAGCATGTCTTCCAACACCGCTCCGAAATCACAATACTCCGACAGCTGCCGAAGCTCGGCCACAGACTGACCTGGCTTCCTGAACCGGTTGTGAAACTTACACCGTTCGACTATCACAGAAGGTTTCTGATTGTAGTGGCTCCCCACAAGCTTGAGCAGTTCATCATATGGGATGTCCCCCTGGTTTCCGCGGTGTGGCTAAATTGCTTATTAGCTTGTAAGTCTTTGCCCCACACACACTCAGGAGAATAGAGCACTTCTTAGCTTCCTCAGTAATTCCATTAGCACAGAAAAAGTGTCCCAACCTTTCCTCATACTCTGGCCAGTCCTCCGTAACCTCCACAAATTCAACGATAGCCCCAAACGTAGCCATCTGAACGTGCGGCTCCTTATCGGCGCTGCTGCTCCCGTTCGAGACGTTCTGACAGGTCCACGAAACCTGTTTACCTCAAACGTCAAAACGGTTATTTATATACAGAGGCCTTCACAACCCGTACGGCATGGCAGGAACACTATGTACAGAACACACCGGGAGTTAAAAGAACAGAAGTGAAACACCCCCCCCCCACCCATTATCCTAATTAGTATTAACTTACTTTTAATAACAGAAATGTGTTGCTTGCTTCTATTGTTTGCAAGATTTGCATTTTCTCTTTCTCTCTGCATATTGGGTGTTGGCCTTTATTTTTAAAATTGGGTTCTTTCAGGTTTCTTGCTTTGCGGCTGCCTGTAAGCAGACAAATCTCAAGGTTGTGTGATTTATACATACTTCAATAATAATTGTACTTTGAATATAACTCACACACACAACACATATCACCGCAAATAAACTAACAAATAATTAGGTGCACAATGCAGTACATATAACTCACATACAGTAATATGACCACAAATAAATTAACCCATAATAAGGTACATTTACAACACGTTAAAAAGTAAAGGGTATAACGCTGCTGGTGTTTCATGTGTGCTGAGACCTGAGTGATGGCAGGGAGTTCAGTCTCACAGCCTGGGGGAAGAAACTGTTTCCCATCCTAACAGTCCTTGTCCTGATGATACGGTACCTTCTGCCTGAGGTAGGGGGTCAAAGAGATTGTTGGACGGATGGGGAGGATTATTGACAAGGGCCCTGTGTACACAGTGCTCCTGATAAATATCTCTAATGGGTGGAAGAGAGACCCTGATGATCCTCCCAGCTGTCCTCACAATCGTTTGTAGGGACTTGTGGTCAGCTGCCCTGCAATTCCCACACCAGACAGTGATGCAGCTGGTCAGGACACTCCAGGTGGAGCTCTGGTAAAAATCGGTTAGAATGGAGAGGGGTTGGTGCAGCCTCACCCGATCTCCTCAGGAAGCGGAGGTGCTGCGGTGCTTTCTTGGCCAAAGACCTGGTGTTGAGGGATCAGGTGAGAAGGTGCGTTATGGGCTCTCCCAGAAACTTGGCGTTCCTAACTCTCTCTGTAGAGGAGCCATTTCTGTGCCGTGAGGAGTGTTCAGCCCGCACCTTCCTAAAGTCCACAGTCATCTCTTTAGTCTTGTCCACGTTGAGACTCAAGTTACTGTTCTTGCTATGCTCTGCCTCCGCTTTGTATGCCATCTCATTGTTGTTGCTGATGAGGCCAGCCTCAGTTGTGTCTTCAGCAAACTTGATGATCCTGTTATTACGGTCATGCACCGGCTGTGGGGTGAGCATGCAGCCCTGGGGGTGCCAGTGCACAACGTGATGGAGCTTCTACCCACACGGACTGCCTGTGGTCTTCTGTCAAGAAGTCTAGGATCCCGATACTGAGAGAGGTGCTGAGGTCCAACAGGGACAGTTCACCCACCAGCCTCTGAGGGAAGATTGTATTATTCACCGAGTTGAAGTCGATAAACATATCCTGGCTTACGAGGCACCATTTTCCAGGTGGGACAGGATGGAGTGGAGGGCAGAGGCTACAGCATCAGAAGTGGACTGATTAAAGCTGAACTGGAAACGGTCCACTATGGCAGGAAGATGGGATTTAATACGATCCATAACCAACCGCTCAAAGTACTTCATTATTGCTGAGATCAGTGTCATTGAGGTAGGTTGCTGCCGTCCCCTTGGGCACCGGGATGATGGAGGCCACCTTGAAGCCTGTGGAGACAGTGGACATTTCCGGAGAGATGTTGAAGATGTCTGTTAGCTGGGCTGCATGTGACCAGGTTTGCTAGTGGGCCTCACTGCTTTACGTTTGTTGACTCTGGCTAGGGTCTTCCTCACATCAGCTGTGGACAGACAGATACACATCCCCCATCCATGTACTTATCCAAACTTCTCTTAAATGTTACAACCGAACCCACATCTACCACTTCTGCTGATTCACACTCTGAACAAAGAAGTTCATAGAAACATAGAAAACCTACAGCACAATACAGGCCCTTCGGCCCACAAAGCTCTGCTGAACATGTCCTTACCTGAGAAATAGCTCTCTATTTTTCTGAGCTCCATGTACTGTCCAGGAGTCTCTTAAAAGACCCAATCGTATCCGCCTCCATCACCGTCGTCGGCAGCCCATTCCACGCACTCACCACTCTCTGCATAAAAAGTCCTGGGAAAAAGCCTCTGACTATCTACATGATCAATGCTTCTCATCAGGAGAGGAGGGAGGAGAAGATGGCGGCGCGACGCAGCGCGTGCGGCCGTTCCGAATGAATATCGTATATGTGTAACGAGGGGTGCCGTGCACAATCCATATTTGATGGAGACAGCCGTGAGAGCACAGAGGAACATCTGGAGTAACTTCTGAAATGCCCGCTTTGCTGACGCTGCTACTGTGCGATCGAGAATCTCCGGAGACGAAGGTCCCAAATCCTCTGCTTTGCCTATTGCCTGTTGCCGGGGCCGGGGTCGAAGCGCTCGGCAGAGATGGTGCTCGGTGCTCGGTGTCGGAGAGCTGGTCGGAGGCTCGGAGTTTTTCGGACGGACTCGGAGTCGGACTGTGGTCAGATGCTTCTGGGATGCTGCATCGGCAAGTTGGTGGAGCTGGAGGTTCACCGTCTGCGTGAGATGATGGGACTTTCGAGCGACTTTGAGACTTCACCATGCCCATGGTCTGTTCTTATCAAATTACAGTATTGTTTTGCACTGTTGTAACTATATGTTATAATTATGTGGGTTTTGTTAGTTTTTAAGTCGGTTTGTCGTGCGTTTTTGTGATATCATTCTGGAAAAACATTGTATCATTTCTTAATGCATGCATTACTAAATGACAATAAAAGGGGACTGCATGTCCTCATAATCATAATCATCTTATCCACCTCTATCAGGTCACCTCTCATCCTCCATCGCTCCAAGGAAAAAAGACCGAGTTCGCTCAACCTATTCTCATAAGGCATGCTCCCTAATCCAGGCAACATCCTTGTAAATCTCCTCTGCACGCTTTCTATAGTTTCCACATCCTTCCTGTAGTGAGGTGACCAGAACTGAACAGAACAGTTCTCCCTCAGGTTTCCCTGAAGTATTTCACCTTCCACCCAACCCCTGTGGAAAAAGTCTGCTTCCATTTACTGTATCTATATCCCTCATAGGGTGGAGTTACGTCTCTGCCATGGGAGGTGTAAGGTGCTTTTTCCCTCCACTAGCCTGCAGGTCACCCTTGGGCAAGGTGTAGCACCTGCTTAGTCCCCCAATCAAGGTCATGTGAAGTCATGTGAGCAAGTGGTGGATGGTCGTATGAGCAGCTGGTGCATATCACAAGTCTTGGTTATACCACCAGTAGATGGTTGTCTCTCTGATGGGAGGCTTGTGGTGAGTGGAGGGCCGCAGGGATCGGAGCTGGGTCCATTGTTGTTTGTCATCTATATCAATGACATAGATAATAATGTGGTTAACTGGATCAGCAAATTTGTGGATGACACCAAGGTTAAGGGTGTAGTGGATAGTGAGGAAGGCTTTCAGAGCTTGCAGAGGGATCTGGGCCAGCTGGAAAAATGGACAGAAAAATGGCAGATGGAACTTAATGCAGACAAGTGTGAGGCTTTGTACTTTGGTAGGATCAGCCTGGGGTAGGTCTTATACAGTGAAGAGTGGGGCATTGAGGGGTGTGTTAGAACAAAGGGATAGGGTCGTCGAGTCATAGATCTGGGAACACAGGTCCACAATTTATTGAAAGTAGTGTCACAGGGAGATAAAGTCATAGAGAAAGTTCTTGGCACATTGGCCTTCATAAATCAAAGTATTGAGTACAGGAGATGGGATGTCATGTTGAAGTTGTATAGCATGCTGGTGAGGCCTAATTTGGAGTATTGTGTGCAATTCTGGCATCTACCTACAGGAAAGGTGTAAATAAGGTTGAAGGAGTACAGAGGAATCTACAGTGATATTGCTGAGATGGGAGGTCCTGAGTTATAAGGTCTGAATTCCTTGAAGTGTAAGAGAATGAGGGGAGATTTGATAGAGGTATACAAAATTATGAGGGGTATAGATAGGGTAAATGCAAGCAGGCTTTTTCCACTGAGGTTTGGTGCGACAAAACTAGAGGCCATGGGTTAAGGGTGAAAGGTGAAAAGTTTCAGGGGAACATGAGGGGAAACTTCTTCTCTCTGAGTGTGGAATGAGCTGCCAGCACAAGGGGCTCGATTTCAACGTTTAAGAGAAATTTGGACAGGTACATGGATGGCCGGAGCACGGGGGGCTATGGTCCTGGAGCAGGTCAATGGGAGTAGGCAATTTCAATGGTCTGGCATGGACAAGATGGGCCAAATGGCCTGTTTCTGTCCTGTACTTCTCTGTGACTTTATTGTATTTCTTTGTTCTACTGTGAATGCCTGCAAGACAATGTATTTCAGGGTAGTGTATGGTGACGTATACATACTTCGATAATAAATTTACTTTGAACTTCGAAAATTTTAATTGTATATTCAGCAATTATATTTGTAACTCAGCCAATATTACTTTCTTTAGCCTGAAGCCATTAGCATCACATTTCTCTCTGATACTAAAGATTCAATCTGTTGTCTATTAGGATGCAGAGAAAAAAAAATTGCAAACAGGAACCGAGGGGTGGGAGAGGTGGCATCAAGTCTGCTCGTTGCTGTGGAGACAAGGAGAGTAAGTTAGCAAGAAGAGAGGCACGTGATGGGGTTGGATCACACGGTGAGGCAGACACAATAGTTGGCTCCAAACTGCAGCATTTAATTCCTCAGCCTCAAACACACTCTAAACCCAAGAAATTCGAAGCTATTTCTCTGATAAAAACTATTCTGTGTTTCAAGAACACAAGAGATTCTGGAAATTCGGAGTAACGCACACACACAAAATGGTGGAGGAACTCAGTAGCGTCTACTTTGCCTAATTGTTTGTCAGTCTTTGCTTTGGCCTAGTTTTTCATTAATACTATCATACTTCTTTGGCCTACTGTGAATGCCCACAAGAAAATTAATCCCAGGGTGCTTTCTTTGCTGAAGAGGTGGTGCTGAGGGACCAGGTGAGATTAGATTAGATCAGATTATGAGGACACACAGTCCTCTTTTATTGTCACTTAGTAATGCATGCATTAAGAAATGATGCAATATTTTTCCAGAATGATATCACGAAAACACATGACAAACCAACTTAAAAACTAACAAAAACCACATAATTATAACATATAGTTACAACAGTGCAAAGCAATACTGTAATTTGATAAGAACAGACCGTGGCACAGTAAAAGTCTCAGAGTCTCTCGAAAGTCCCATCATCTCACACAGACGGTGAACCTCCAGCACCGCCAACTTGCCGATGCAGCATCCCGGAAGCATCCGACCACAGTCCGGCTCCGAGTCCATCCGAAAAACTCCGAGCCTCCGACCAGCTCTCCGACACTGAGCACCGAGCACCATCTCTGCCGAGCATTTCGACCCCGGCCCCGGCAACAAGCAATAGGCAAAGCCAAGGATTTGGGGCCTTCGTCTCTGGAGATTCTCGACCACACAGTAGCAGCGTCAGCAAAGCAGGCATTTCGGAAGTTACTCCAGATGTTCCTCCGTACTCTCACGGCTGTCTGCCTCAAATCTGGATTGTGCACGGCTCCCCTAGTTACACATATGATACTCATTTGGAACGGCCGTGCGCGCTGTGTCACGCCGCCATCTTCTCCTCTCCTCCATTAGAAGATCGTCCATTAGGTGAATTCCCAGAAACCTGGTTCTCCTAACTCCTCAGAGGAGCCGTGTATGTGCAGTGAGGAGTGTTCAGCTTGCACTTCCTACAGTCCACAGTCATCTCTTTAGTCATGGCAAATGGTGACCTATACATGTGCGTAATAAATTAATTTTGAACTTTGATCTGCGGAGTGGAATAAGGACTCGAATGTTTCGGGCTGACAGCCTGCATCACAATTGGAAAGAAAGGGGACAGAAGCCAGAATAAGACAAACGGGGTGGGGGGGGGTGGGAGTAGGGGAGTATAAGCCGACAGGCGACAGGTGAGACCAGGTGAGGGAGCAGGTGGGTGGGTGGGAAAGCAGAATGAGGTAAGAAGCTGGAGGGTGATAGGAGGGAAAGGTAAAGGGCTGAAGAAGGAGGAACCTGATAGGAGAGAAGAATGAACCACGGGAGAAAGGGAAGGGAAGGGAAGGGTGTGCTTCTCTAAATTCTTAAATTTAGAGATACAAAGCCCTTCCAGCCCAATGAGCTGCACCACCCAGCCACCCAGCTATTTAACCCAAGCCTAATCACAGCTCTGTCGGTAGTGGTGGTGTGGTGGGGCCAGGTATCTGCATCTGGACTTTGGAACAAGAAGTCCCAGGTTCGAATACGGCCGGCTCCTTGCGCGCTTTCCATCCGTGCTGGGCTGAGCGTCGAGCTAGAAACTCGGCCTCGTAAAGAACAGGCAAAAGTACTAAAGTAACGACAAGGTTGCTGCCCGATGCGGCGAAGAGGAACGTACACACTCCCTAAAGAGGACACGGGAAGTGAACTCCGAGCTCCGATGCCCCGAGCTGTAATAGCGTCACGATGACCGCTAGGCTACTGAACCATTCTACCCTCTATTTCAAGAAGGTAGATCTGAAACTGAGTGTCTGGGGTGAGATGCCACCTGGGGCAGAAATTACATGTAAACTGGTGGAAATTTTATATTCAAATTTGTTGTCAAGTAATTGCATGTATCCAGAATTAAACTTTTTTTAATTGAGATACAGTGTGGAACAGGCCTTTCCAGTCGTTCCAGCCTCACTGGCCAGCAATTCCTGACTTAACCCTAGCCTAATCATGGGACAATTTACAATGACTAATTAATCTACCAAGCAGTAGGACTGTGAGAGGAAACCCACGCGGTCACGGGGAGAACGTACAAACTCCTTACGGGCGGTGGTGGGAATTGAAACCGGGTCACTGGTACTGCCACTGTGCTGCCAGTACAGAATTGTAAAATAGTTTATTCAAAGTCCAAAGTAAATGTATTATCATAGTACATAAATGTCACTATATACTACCCTGACGTTCACCTTCTTGTGGGGATTCTCAGTAAATCTATAGAATAATGACCATAACAGAAACCACTAAAGACCGTCCAACTGGGGCGTTCAACCAGAGTGCAGAAGACAACAAACTGCAAATACAAAAAGAATAAACAATGATAATAAATAAATAAACAATAGATATCAAGGACATGAGATGATACAATACCTTAGTAATGATCAAAAATAACTACAGGCTGTTGTCCAAACGTCTCTGGTTCACTGCCATGCTTGAGGGGCTAACCTTCTTGGGTGGTCTGATTATAGATTCAAAAAGTTCAAAGTATGTTTACAATCACAGTCCATATATGTCACCCTGTATTACCCTGAGATTCATCTCTTGTGGGCAATCACAGTAAATACCAAGAAATACAATAATATCAATGAAAAACTACAACAGACAAAGACGGACAAACAACCGAAGTGCAAAAGTTGGCAAACTGAGCAAATAGGAAAATGAAAAGCTGGGTCTGGAGCCACAACAACCTCTCACTCAGTGTCAGTAACACCAAAGAGCTGACTGTTGACTAGAGGAGGAGGAAGCCAGAGGCCCATGAGCCAGTCCTCATTATGGGACTTACATAAGATCATAAGAAATAGGAGCAGGAGTCGGCCATTCGGCCCATTGACCCTGCCCCGCCATTCAATAAGATCATAAACTCATGTCCGTAAACTCAGCTCCATCTACCTGCCTTTTCCCCATAACCCTTAATTCCTCTACTATGTAAAAATCTATCTAACTGTACCTTAAATATATTTAGTGAAGAAGCCTCAACTGTTTCCCAGGGCAGAGAATTCCACAGATTCACCACTCTCTGGGAAAAATAGTTTCTCCTCATCTCCGTCCTAAATCTTCTCCCCTGAATCTTGAGGCAATGTCCCCTAGTTCTAGTCTCACCTACCAATGGAAACAACTTTCCTACTTCTATCTTATCTATCCCTTTCAAAATTTTGTATGTTTCTATAAGATCCCCTCTCATTCTTCTGAACTCCAGAGAGTATAGTCCCAGGTGACTCAATGGCTCCTCATAGGTTAAGAACGTTTTTCCTCACAGTTTAAGAATTGGTGGTAGGCCATTTAGGACAGAGTTGAGGAAAAACTTTTTCACCCAGAGAGTGGTGGATATATGGTATGCTCTGCCCCAGAAGGCTGTGGAGGCCAAGTCTCTGGATGCTTTCAAAAAAGAGATGGATAGAGCTCTTAAAGATAGCAGAATCAAAGGTTATGGGGATAAGGCAGGAACTGGATACTGATTGTGGATGATCAGCCATGATCACAGTGAATGGTGGTGCTGGCTCGAAGGGCCGAATGGCCTACTCCTGCACCTATTGTCTATTGTCCATTGTCTATTGTCTATTAACCCTTTCATTCCTGGAATCAACCTGGTGAACCTCCTCTGCACTGCCTCCAAAGCCAGTATATCTTTCCTCAAATATGGAGACCAGAACTGCACACAGTACTCCAGGTGCAGCCTCACCAGTACTCTGTATAGTCGCAGCATGACTTCCCTGCTCTTGAATTCAATCCCTCTAGCAATGAAGGCCAACATTCTGTTTGCCTTCTTAGTAACCTGTTGTACCTGCAAGCCAACTTTTTGCGATTCATGCACAAGCACTCCCAAGTCCCTCTGCATAACAGCAAAGTGGATGATCTCACATTTACCAATGTTGTATTCCATCTACCAGACCTTGGCCCACTCACTTAACCTATCTATATCCCTCTGCACACTCTCCACATCCTCTGTACAATTTGCTTTTCCACTCAGTTTAGTGTCATCAGCAAATTTTGCTACGCTACACTCAGTCCCCTCTTCCAAATCATCAATGTAAATGGTAAACAGCTGCAGGCCCAGCACCGACCCCTGCGGCACCCCACTCTCCACTGACTGCCAACTGGAGAAACACCCATTTATACCAACTCTCTGTCTTCTATTGGTTAACCAATCCACTATCCATGCCAATACACTTCCTCCGATTCCATGCATCCGTATATTATTTATAAGTCTCTTGTGCGGCATCTTATCGAACACCTTCTGGAAATCCAAGTATGTGACATCCACCTGTTCCCCTCTATTCACTGCACCCATTATGTCCTCAAAGAACTCCAGTAAGTTTGTCAAACAGGACCTGCCCTTTCTGAATCCATGCTGCGTCTGTCTAATGGAGCCACTCTTTTCTAAATGTTTCGCTATTTCTTCCTTAATGACAGCTTCAAGCATTTTCCCGACTACAGATGTTAAGCTAACTGGCCTATAGTTGCCCATCTTTTGCCTACATCGTTTTTTAAAAAGCGGCGTGACATTTGCTGTCTTTCAATCTGCCGGGACCTGCCCAGAGTCTAGAGAGTATTGATAAATGATTACCAACACGTCTACTATAACCTCCGCCAATTCTTTCAGCACCCTGGGATACATCCCATCAGGACCAGGGGACTTATCTACCTTCAGGCCCTCTAGTTAGCTCATCACTATCTCTTTAGTGACAGTGATTTTATCGAGGTCCTCACCTCCCATTTCGTCCATAACATCCTTCTTTGGCATATTAGACGTGTCCTCCACTGTGAAGACTGACACAAAATAGTTGTTCAATGCCTCACCCATTTCCTTATCACCCAATAACAATTTCCCCTTCTCCTTCTTCCAAGGGACCTACATTGACTTTAGCCAACCTCTTCCGCTTAATATATTTATAAAAACTTCTGCTATCTGTTTTTATATTTTGTGCTAATTTACTTTCACACTCTATCTTCCCTTTCCTTATTTCTTGTTTAACCATGTAACCATATAACAATTACAGCACGGAAACAGGCCATCTCGGCCCTTCTAGTCCGTGCCGAACTCTTATTCTCACTTAGTCCCACCGACCTGCACTCAGCCCATAACCCTCCATTCCTTTCCTGTCCATATATCTATCCAATTTAACTTTAAACGACAACATCAAACCTGCCTCAACCACTTCTGCTAGAAGCTCGTTCCACAGAGCTACCACTCTCTGAGTAAAGAAGTTCCCCCTCATGTTACCCCTAAACTTTTGCCCTTTAACTCTCAACTCATGTCCTCTTGTTTGAATCTCCCCTACTCGCAATGGAAAAAGCCTATCTACGTCAACTCTATCTATCCCCCTCATAATTTTAAATACCTCTATCAAGTCCCCCCTCAACCTTCTACGCTCCAAAGAATAAAGACCCAACTTGTTCAACCTTTCTCTGTAACTTAGGTGATTAAACCCAGGTAACATTCTAGTAAATCTTCTCTCTACTCTCTCTAACTTGTTGACATCTTTCCTATAATTCGGTGACCAAAACTGTACACAATACTCCAAATTTGGCCTCACCAATGCCTTGTACAATTTCAACATTACATCCTAACTCCTATACTCAATGCTCTGATTTATAAAGGCCAGCATACCAAAAGCTTTCTTCACCACCCTATCCACATGAGATTCCACCTTCAGGGAACTATGCATCATTATTCTTAGATCCCTCTGTTCTACTGCATTCTTCAATGCCCTACCATTTACCGTGTATGTCCTAGTTTGATTAGTCCTACCAAAATGTAACATTAAACTCCATCTGCCATCTTTCAGCCCACTCTTCTAACTGGCCTAAATCTCTCTGCAAGCTTTGAAGACCTACTTCATTATCCACAACTCCACCTATCTTAGTATCATCTGCATACTTACTAATCCAATTTACCACCCCATCATCCAGATCATTAATATATATGACAAACAACATTGGACCCAGTACAGATCCCTGAGGCACACCACTAGTCAATGGCCTCCAATCTGATGAACGGTTATCCATCACCACTCTCTGGCGTCTCCCATCCAGCCACTGCTGAATCCATTTTACTACTTCAATACTCATACCTAATGACTGAACCTTCCTAACCAACCTTCCGTGTGGAACCTTGTCAAAGGCCTTACTGAAGTCCATATAGACAACATCCACCACTGTACCCTCGTCAACTTTTCTAGTAAGCTCTTCAAAAAATTCAATAAGATTTGTCAAACATGACCTTCCACGCACAAATCCATGTTGACTGTTCCTAATCAGACCCAGTCTATCCAGATAATTATATATACCATCTCTAAGAATACTTTCCATAGTTAAGTTGTTCTCTGTTGCTTTTTAAAGTTTTCCCAATCCTCCAATCTCCCACTAATCTTTGCGACTTTGTACACATGAGCTTTTAATTTGATACTATCTTTTATTTCCTTAGTTATCCAAGGCTGGCTTTCCCCACACTTGCGGTGGGGAGTGCCAGTAACCTTAAATTAGTATTTCAGAAGATCTGTCCTGGGCCCAGACCCAACAATCCGTTGACTTTTAGTTGCCTGCTGAGTTCAGTGGCAGTTCAGGACAGAGAGTTATCACCAGCGATTGTCAGTCCTACAAATAAACAAGTTAGCTTCAAACCCTTGAGTGTAACTGCCACCATCAGATTGCTCTGTTACATAGCTCAGACACTATGGCCAAGAAATCACACCGTGCCTCTACTTCAGCGAAGGCTAAGGAAATTTGCATATCCCAGTTTTTACAGTTGCACCACAGAAAGCACCTTGTGCGATCATGTTTGCTGTTGTGTGCTGGGGCAGCAGGCTGAGGGTGGCAGACACCAACAGAACCAACAAACTCATTCGTAAGGCCAGTGATGTTGTGGGGATGGAACTGGACTCTCTGACGGTGGTGTCTGAAAAGAGGATGCTGTCCAAGTTGCATGCCATCTTGGACAATGTCTCCCATCCACTACATAATGTACTGGGTGGGCACAGGAGTACATTCAGCCAGAGACTCATTCCACCAAGATGCAGCACAGAGCGTCATAGGAAGTCATTCCTGCCTGTGGCCATCAAACTTTACAACTCCTCCCTTGGAGGGTCAGACACCCTGAGCCAATAGGCTGGTCCTGGACTTATTTCCTGGCATTTACATAATACTATTTAATTATTTATGGTTTTATATGGCTATATCTATACTCTATTCTTGGTTGGCGCAACTGTACCGAAAACCAATTTCCCTCGGGATCGATGAAGTATGACTATGACTATGTTATCCGATGCATCATGGCTTGATATGGTAACTGCTCTGTCTGTGACCGCAAAGAACTGCCGAGAGAGCCTTCCTTCCATTGACTCCGTCTACACTTCCAGCTTCTTCAGGAAAGCAGCCTCACTCATCGCGGGCATTCTCCCCTCTCCCCTCGGGCAAACCTGAAAGCACGCGTCACTGGGCTTCTATCACACTCTCGAATGGACCACATATATGCTAAAGATGAATTGTTTGCTTCTTTCTCATTTGTGCTTGTTTGTTTGTTTATGGACTGATTGAGATACAGTGTGGAACAATCCCTTCTGGCCCCTGGAGCCGAGCTCCCGGGTAACCACCTATTTAACCCTGGTCTAATCACAGGGCAATTTACAATGACCAATTAACTGATTAACCGGTTCGTCTCTGGACTGTGGGAGGAAACCGGAGCACACTGAGAAAATCCTTGCATTCCACGGGGATGCAGATTCCGCACAGACAACATCGGAACTGAACCCTGAACACATCTTTTCTTAGATAAGGGGCCCAAAACTGTGCACAGTACTCCAAGTGAGGCCTTGCCAGTGCTTTATAAAGCCTCAGCATTACATCCTTGCTTCTATGTCGCAGTGCTGATGAAGGGTTTTGGCCCGAGACGTCAACCATTTACTCCCCTCCATAGGTACTACCTGATTTACTCAGTTCCTCCATTTTGTGTGTGTTGCCCAAATTTCTAACATCGGCAGAACCCCATGTCCATGCCTTGTACTGCACCGGTTAAATATTGTCACGTGTACTGAGATAGAGTGAAAAGCTGCTCATACAGATAAATCATTGCGGGGTGCATTGAGCTCGAATAAGGTAAACCAGGAGTCCACCTTATCATAGGAGAGGTCCGTTCAGGACTCTGATTACAGGAGCTGTTCTGGAGCCTGGTGGTGTCGCTTTCAGACTCTTGTATCTTCTGCCCCGTGGGAGAGAGTGTCCGGGCGGGAGGGGTAGGCAGGCGCTACAGGGTGACCTGCAGCCTAGCAGAGGGAAGGAGCACCTCACACCTCCTTTGGTAGGGACCTTAGTATCTCTACCCCACCACACAAAGGATTATTCCACGCGCCTCCCCCCGCCCCCCAGCGCAGTGGTGGGAATTGAACCTGGGTCGCAGATGCTGTAACGTTTTACGTTGCCGTGCCACCCGTGTTCTCGTGGATGTGATGGTAAATTCAGATAAATGTGAGGTGCTGCACCTTGGGGGGGGGCAAATGTAAGCAGACGGTACACTGTTAAAGGAAGGTATTTATCAGTGTTGCTGAGCAGAGAGATCTTGGGATCCAAGCTCATTGCCCCTTGAAAGTGGCTACACAGGTCGGTGAGGTGGTTAAAAAGCCGCATGGAAAGTTTATGGAAGGAATGCTTGTTTTTAATAGTCAAGACATTGAGTTCAAAAGTCAGGAGATAATATTGCAACTTTATAGAACTCTGGTTAGGCTGTTAGTCTTGCGAGACCATGGATCTGCGCTTGGAAAATCTTCACTCTCCAGGGCGCAGGCCTGGGCAAGATTGTATGGAAGACCAGCAGTTGCCCGTGCTGCAAGTCTCCCCTCTCCACAACACTGATGCTGTCCAAGGGAAGGGCATTAGGACCCATACAGCTTGGCACCGGTGTCGTCGCAGAGCAATGTGTGGTTAAGTGCCTTGCTCAAGGACACAACACGTTGCCTTGGCTGGGGCTCGAACTCAGGACCTTCAGGTCGCTAGTCCAATGCCTTAACCTCTTGGCCACGTGCCCACATCTGGAGTAATGCGTACAGTTCTTGTCGCCCCACTAGAGGAAGGATGTTGAGGCCTTGGAGAGGGTGCAGAAGAGGTTTACCAGGATGCTGCCTGGTTTAGAGAGTATGTGCTATCATGAGAGGCAGGATAAACTTGGGTTGTTTTCTCTGGAGTGTCAGAGGCTGAGGGAAGATCTGATAGAGGTTTATAAGACTATGAGAGACATAGATCGAGTGGACAGAGATTCCCTGTTTCCCAGGGTAGAAATGTCTAATACCAGAGGGCATGCATTGAGGGTGAGAGGGGGTAGGTTCAAGGGGGATGTGAGGGGTAAGTTTTTTACTCAGAGAGTGGTGGATGCCTGGAATGTGCTGCATGGTCTGGTGGTAGAGGCAAATACATTAGAGGTTTTTAAGAGACATTTGGAGAGACACATGGATGTGAGGAAGATGGAGGGATATGGACATGATGTAGGGAGGAGGGATTAGTGTTTGTGTGTTTTTGATTTACTTTATAGCTGGTTCAGCACAACATTGTGGGCCGAATGGCCTGTTCCTGTGCTGTACTCTTCCACGTTCTATGTTCTTTCCTTGAACTATTTGTCTGGGGTCTCTTTACCGGAATTTGGACCTTACCCTGCCTCCGACGAGAGGGTTGCCCTCCGAGCCCCAGCTGATGAAACAGAGGGTGGCTGGTGAGGGACTGTGGAGGGACCTCCCTCCTCCAAACTTTAAAGTCCCAGAATCTGACTCTGTTTCCCTCAATCTTCTGGCAGCCTGCCTCCTCCAGTCGGAACTGGTGAACTACGAACGGGTGAAGGAGTATTGTCTGAAAATTCTCGGGAAGCACAAGGACAATTTCAAAGCCATGTACAGAGCAGGGATCGCCTTCTACCACCTGGGTGACTGCGAGAACGCACTGCAGTACCTGAAGGGAGCCAAAGACCGTGAGCCGACAGGTAAGCTTAGAACACAGAATGGCTCAGGCCAACCGGCCCACAAGGTCTGTGCTGAACGCAGTGCCTAATTAAACTAGATCTCTTCTGCCTGCCCCTAGACTTTATTCTTCCACTCCCAATATACTGATGTGTCTGACTCAAAGCTTCTTCAACGCCACCAACTGTGGTGGTACATACCAGGCACCCACCTCTCTCTCTCTCTGTTAAAAACTTTGTCCTGCATGTAGATCACAGGACATTACAGCAGAGTACAGGCCCTTCGGCCCGCAATGTTGTGATGACCTTTAAACCCACTCTAAGTTCAATCTTACCCTTCCCTCCCACATAACCCTCCATTTTTCTATCATTCGTCTGCCCATCTAAGAGTTTCTGAAATGTCCCTAATGTATCTGCCTCTACCACCACCCCCTGGGAGGGTGTTCCACACACCCACCACTCTCTGTGTAAAAAGTTTATATCTGATATCCCCCACTATACTTCCCTCCCATCACCTTAACATCATGTCCACAGGAATTAGCCATTTCCACCCTGGGAGAAAACTCTCTGGCCGTGCACTCGATCAGAATCAGAATCAGAATTAATATCACTGACATATGTCATGAATTTTATTGTTATGCGGCAGTAGTACAGTGCCTCTATGCCTCGTATCATCTTGTACACTTCTATCAAGTCATCTCTCATATCCTTCACTCCAAAAGGGAAAAGCCCCGGCTCGCTCGACCTCTCCTCATAAGACATGCCCTTTAATCCAGACAATATCCTGGTAAATCTCCTCTGCACCCTCTCTAAAGCTTCCACATCCTTTCTATGATGAGGCCATCAGAAATGAACACAATACTCCAAGTGCGGCCTAACCAGAGTTTTATAGAGCTGCAATACTATTTTTGTGGCTCTTGAATGAAATCTCCTGACTAATGAAGGCCAACACACCACACGCCTTCTTGACCACCCTCTCAGCTTGCACAGCAGTTTTGAGGGGATTGAGGGTTTTTGGTAGACTTCAAGGTCCCTCTGTTCCTCCACACTTCCAGCTGCCAGAGGAAGTGGTAGTTGTGGGTCAACTGCAGCATTTAAGAGCAGTTTGGGTAGTTACAAAGATGCGAGGGTGATGAAGGGCCATGGTCTGGATGCAGGTAGGTGGGACCAGGCAGAAAACCAGGCTCGCTTGTACGAGATGCTCTGTGACTCTAAGACTGCTAAGAATCCCGTGATTATCCTTGTACTCCGCCTTCAAGTGAGCTTCCAAACTGTATCGCTTCACACTTCTCTGCATCGAACTCCATTTGCCAATATCTCTGCAGATGTCCTGTCCCATATCCTGTGGAACCTATAGCAACCTACATTATCCACAACTGCTCCACCCTCAGTGTCATCTGCAAACTTACTAACCCATCCTTCCACTTCCTGATCCCAGTTAGTTATAAAGATCACAAAAATCACAGGGCTCCAAGGACAGACCCCTGAGGAACCCTACTGGTCACGGGCCTCCAGGCAGGATACGTTCCATCTACTGCCACCCTCTGCCAATCCTCCGCAATCCATAAAGCCAAGTTTCCTTCAATCCCATACCTGTGACTTTCTGGATGAGTGTTCCATGGGGAAGGTTGTCGGACATCTTACTGAAATGCATATACACCACATCCCATCACTTTACCTTCATCAATTTGTTTTGTAAACACCTCGAAAAAAGTCGGTCAGGTTTGTGAGGCATGACCTGCCCCTCACAAAGCTATGCTGACTATCCCCAATCAAATTATGCTTCTCCTGGTAAAAAATGCCCCCCCCCCACTTCCCCCAGGTCCCCTCCTCCTTCCCTGTTCTCCTATGGTTCACTCTCTCTCCCCTCAGATTCCTTCTTCTCCAGCCCTTAACTGTTCCCACCCATCACCTTCCAACTAGCCTCTTTCCCCTCCCCCCCACCTTTTTATCCTGACATCTTCCCCCTTCTCTTCCAGTCCTGAAGAAGGGTTCCGGCCTGAAACTTTAACTGTTTATCTATTTCTGTAGACGCTGCCTGACCTGCCGAGTTTCTTCAGCATTCTGTGTGTATTGCTTTGCTTCTGCAAATGCTTGTAAATCTGTCCTTAGGAAACCTCTCCAATAGTTTGTCCACCACTGACCTAAGACTCAGTTTACAGGATTATCCCTATACCTTTCTGGAACAAAGGAGTAACATTTGTCACTCTCCAATCTTCCGGTACTGCCCCCGCGGCCAGTGAGGATGCAAAGATCACTGCCAATGGTGCAGAAATCTCTTCCCTCCCTTCCCATATCCCAGGGGTATGTCTGTCTGCATTATTTATCTGAATGTTCTTCAAAGTTCCAACATTGTCTCTTCCTTAATCTCAACATGTTCCGGCACGTTAGCCTGCTCCATGCAGACCTCACTTTGATCAAGGCCCCTCTCACTGAAATAAAGCATTCATTAAGGAGCTCCCCTATCTCCTCCAGCCCCAGGCACATCTCCCTTTTTTATCCCTGGTTGGTCTTACCCTCATGGCTGCATGCACATGCAGAACGACTTGGAACTTTCCATAATCCTACTTGCCAAGGAATTCTCATGATTCCTTCCAGCTCTCTTATGTCCTTCCTAAGCTCCTTCCTGGCAAACTGATCATTCTCAAGTGCCCTGTTTGATCTTTGCTTCCTAAACTGTAAGTATGCTTCCTTTTTTTTCCCTGTTCCATCCCTCTTGTCAACCATGGTTCCTTTACCCATCTTTCATCTCCTGGTCTCAGTGGGACCAGCCTATTCAGAACCCCATGCAAATGCTCCTTAAACAACCTCCATATTTCCTGAGAACATCCGTTCCCAATTTATGCTCCCAATTCCTGCCATAAGACCATAAAACATAGGAGCAGAATTAGGCCATTCAGCCCATTGAGTCTGCTCCACCATTCCGTTATTATTCCTCAACCCCATTCTCCTGCCTTCTCTCCATAACCTTTGACGTCCTGACTAATCGACAACCTATCAAACTCTGCCCCAATGACTTAACCTCCACAGCCGTCAGTGGAAATAAATTCCACAGATTCGCCACTCTCTGGCTAAAGAAACTCCTCCTAATCTCTATTCTAAAACGACCCCTCTCTATTCAGAATCAGAATCAGGTTTATTATCACCGGCATGCGATGTGAAATTTGTTAACTTCGCAGCAACAGTTCAATGCAACGCATAATATAGAAGAAAAATATAATAATAAATAACTAAGTAAATCAATTACATATATTGAATAGATTAAAAATCATGCAAAAACAGAAATAATATATATTTAAAAAGTGAGGTAGTGTTCAAGAGTTCAATGTCCATTTAGGAATCGGATGGCAGAGGGGAAGAAGCTGATCCTGAATCACTGAGTGTGTGTCTTCAGGCTTCTGTACCTCCTACCTGATGGTAACAGTGAGAAAAGGACATGCCCTGGGTGCTGGAGGTCCTTAATAATGGATGCTGCCTTTCTGAGACACCGCTGTTTGAAGATGTCCTGGGTACTTTGTAGGCTAGTACCCAAGATGGAGCCGACTAAATTTATAACCCTCTGCAGCTTCTTTCGGTCCGGTGCAGTAGTCCCCACCCCATTCCAGACAGTGATGCAGCCTGGGCAAAATGCTCTGCTCAGCCAGTCTCTTCTGAGGCTGTTCCCTCTGGTTCTAGACTCCCTCTCCATAGGAAACATCTTCTCCACATCCACTCAATCGAGGCCCTTCAATATTCAATAGGTGTCAGTGAGATCCCGCCTCCCCATCACCTCGTTCTTCTGAACGTCAGAGAGTCCAGACCCAGAGCCATCAAACACTCCTTGTATATTAACCCTTTCATTCCTGGGATCATTCTGATGAACCTCTGGACCTTCTCCAATGCCAGTACATCCTTTCAAAGACAAGGGGGCCAAAACTGCAAGTGTGGCCTGACCAATGCCTTATAAAGCCTCAACATTACATCCTTGCTCCATACCATTGTGATAAGCCACTCCACAATTAAGTACTTTCCCATACAAGCCACTCCTGTTCTCATCCTTGGCTATGGTAAAGGTCAGGGAGTTGTGGTCACTGTCTCCAAAGTGCTCACGCACTGAGAGGTCCCCCGCCTGGCCAGGTTCATTGCCTTGTTTCCCAGTGATGAGTCTGGTTCTGCAGTGCGCCTCGTCCGTTGTGTTCTCTCCACAGATACAAACGTGTTCCGATATATTCAGCTGACGGAGATCAAGATGAACCGGTCCAACCAGCGGGAGCAGGAGGGCTATAAGGAGATGGTTGGCTAATGGAACGTGACACAGTCGCAAACATTCTCTCCGCCGGCACTGCATGGATCTAACTTCGACAAAAAGAAACGTCAAACTTCGGGCCACTGGTTTCAAAACAAGAAATCTGACTGGTGTCTTTGGGGTGGTGGGTGATGTCTGGAGGCTGGGGAGGGTGCTGCATCCATATGGACGTTAATAACTTGTATCTAACGGGGGATTTTGGTGTTAACCTCTGGATTGGACCCTTGATAATAACTTGTATCTAACTGGGGATTTCAGTGTTCACCTCTGGGTTGGACCTGCGATCTGCCTTGCAGAAATGTGGAGGTTGTTCAGGGGGGTCTGGATAGGTTTGCCCCACTGAGACAGGGCGAGGATGGTAGGGTGAAGGGACCATGGCTGACAAGAGAGGTAGAGCATTTAGTCATGAGGAAGAAGGAAGAATACTTAATGTCTAGAAAGCAAGAATCACTTAGGGTCTTTGGCCCATCCAACAGCCTGCCACAGTCCATAACCTGTTTCTGCAGGTTGGGGTATCTCATTTATTCATGATCATGGGAGCCTGGAAAACAGCAACTGCACGTTGTGGGTTCATGCCCCGCTTGGAACTGGAGCACAGCTGTATCGGCTGGTACTGAGGGGGTGCTACTCACCCCATCTGATGTTGCCTCCTGGGCAAAGTCCCAAGGGCCTCCCTGTTCTCTTGGGCAGATGTGAAAAATTCCAGGGCGTATTTTAGAAAACACAGTATGTTCTCTTAGGCAGAGAACAAGAGATCTGGTTCTGATCATATTACTGTCCGTGGGATCTTGCTCTCCACATTTTGGCTGCTATGTCTCCCACACCACCACCACAGTGACTGCCCATCATAAGAATGCCAATGGAGAGTGCCCTGTGTGAAAGGCAGTGCAAGTCAGTCCCCCCTAGCTGATAGAGAGCTCAGGCAGAGGCGTTGCTGCTGGGGTGAGCGGCTGTGGAGTGTGGCGTTCCCGGTGCGTGCCATGACCGCGGTCGCAACAACTTTGTCCAAGATCCCCAAGCTGCTTGAAGGACCATCAAGTCAGTGAACTGACCTCAGATATGACCAACATGAACTTTTACTCCACCCCATCCCAAATAAAGAAAGTTTGAAGTGCCACACGCAGACACATACACACACACACACACACACACACACACACACAGAAGTACACTCATACGCAGGTGGACAAACGCATGCGTGTGCGCGCGCACACACACACAAACACACACACTCATTCACATACACCTACAGACACACTCACACGCAGAGTAACTTTTATTATATATTTATTGAGATGCAGTCACCCAGCCGCCCTGATTGGATCACGGGACTGTGGGAGGAAACAGGGGCACCTGGAGGAAACCCACACATCACGGGGAGAGTGTACAAACTCTTTCCAGACAGTGGCGGGAATTGAACCCGGGTTGCCTGTACTGTAAACCATTGTGCTAACCATTACGCTACCACACTGCCCTTTAAGCGGCTTATTACACGGCTAATCTAGTTATCTATTCTTTGAAGAAATATAAAACACAAACATTAAAAAGTGGCTAATGTCGTAGTAGTTATCTAATCTGTTGTAACTGTGAACAAAGTCACTCGAGAGACTGAAGCGAGTGGCTATGGAAGCCTTTATTGCAGAATAGTGTGTATACAGGCATCATATTGAGACACTCTTGGAAGAAGAGTCCTGCCCAACCCAATATTACATGACATTCTCATATTGCCAAGATCAAAGGTAACAACAGGGTAATTCTATTGTTACTAGGTATCTACAATGCTTCCTTTGAATTACATACAGTTTTCAAACCATAATTCCATAAGAACATAGGACAAAGGAGCAGAAGTCGGCCATTTGGCCCATCGAGTCTGCTCCGCCATTTTATCATGAGCTGAGCCATTCTCCCATTTAGTCCCACTCCCCCACCTTCTCACCATAACCTTTGATGCCCTGGCTACTCAGATACCTATCAATCTCTGCCTTAAATACACCCAATGACTTGGCCTCCACTGCTGCCTGTGGCAACAAATTCCATAGATTCACCACCCTCTGGCTAAAAAAATTTTTTTGCATCTCTGTTCTGAATGGGTACCCTTCAATCCTTAAGTCATACCCTCTCATACTAGACTCCCCCATCATGGGAAACAACTTTGCCACATCCACTCTGTCCATGCCTTTCAACATTCGAAATGTTTCTATGAGGTCTCCCCTCATTCTTCTAAACTCCAAGGAATACAGTCCAAGAGCGGACAAACGTTCCTTATATGTTAACCCTCTCATTCCCAGAATCATTCTAGTGAATCTTCTCTGTACCCTCTCCAACATCAGCACAACCTTTCTTAAATAAGGAGACCAAAACTGCCCACAGTACTCCAAGTGAGGTCTCACCAGCGCCTTATAGAGCCTCAACATCACATCCCTGATCCTATACTCTATTCCTCTAGAAATGAGTGCCAACATTGCATTCGCCTTCTTCACCACCGACTCAACCTAGAGGTTAACCTTAAGGGTATCCTGCACGAGGACTCCCAAGTCCCGTTGCATCTCAGAACTTTGAATTCTCTCCCTATTTAAATAATAGTATGCCCGTTTATTTCTTCTGCCAAGGTGTATAACCATACACTTTCCAAACACCTCCTTCTTTGCACCCACACTCCAGACACCCAAAATGAATGTTAATCTCCACAGACACTAGGCCACATTCATTCTTTGTTTGTGATTCAGCCCAACCTGAAGCTCCAGGAAGCCCATTGTTCCGAGCTGTGTTTTCAATTCAATCTGCAATCCACATTCATGTCTGAAGATTGCTTGCTGGTGAAGTTAATATTTGCTATATACACTAACTCCACAACACGGCCAAACCGACTCCTTCCAGAATTGTAACACACAAACACCGATACACTCATTCCCATATGCCTACTCTCACATAGGTGATGTATGTAATAGTGGGCGCCTATCCCTTCTAGAACTGTTTCAGTCTGGAGACTCCCAGAGCCTCTCTGCCTGTCTCTACACAATAATCACTGCAAGAAATGGTGCTTTGCACAGTGGAGGTCCTTCTATAAATGAAAGAGTTTAAATTACTGCCTGTCCTCTAGTAACACAGAGAGTAAACATCAGGAACAAAACTGTGAAACTTTATCTGAACTGAAACCCCAAATTTGCCCTCATTCGGACTGAGGTGGTGTGTGGACCCAAGAGACAGTGAGCTGTTGATTGCAGGGATGTAACATGCTACATACGTTAAGCAGATGTAAAGTTCCTCCAACACACTGCCAGCACCCCCCTTAAACAGAAAATAATCTGCAGATGCTACACCCCCCTTAATCCCAGAGCCTCCGGCAACTTCACACGCCATGTCCCCCTAGACCCTGCATTGAAACTATTTCCTTTCCGATTGCAAGGTTGCTTCTGCTGATAACAATCATGGAAATTTGAAATATCGACTTCTTCCTAAAAGTTCAAATGGTTGAATGTTGTCACTGAACCCTGGCCAATGAGAGCTAGCTCCTGAGACAACTCTTCCCCGCCCCGACCCCTTGACTCGGAATGAGCTGCCCCACTCAATGCTGATTGGAGGAAAATGGTGATTGCCAATTCATGACATCATCCCTGGCCTATTCAATCAGAAAGGTGGGTGAGCAATATAAATCTGATTGTGTAAGTTTTTATTCAGGACATGATATCCCAGAATGTTATGGTTTTAATAAAGCACCTAAAATGATCAAAGTCAAATATTTTGCCGTGATAATTTAAGTTTGATTTGTTTTCACAGCTGTCTGCTTTAGCAGGAATGATGCCATTGGAAGGGGTAAGATCATAGTTGAAGATCAGCCAGTGGCCACAGTATCAGGTACCTCCTGTACCTAACACAGTGGCCTCTGTGTGTACCTGCATGATCTTCTGCTGCTGTAGCCCATCCACTTCAAAGTTCGATGTGTTGTGCCTTTAGAGATGCTCTTCTGCACAGGCTTTTGTAGTCTGAGTTCAAGTTTATTGTCAACGACTGTACGTATATACAACCAAACAGAACAATGTTCCTCCGGACCACTATGCACCCACAAACCATAAATCACACACAAAACAAAATATTACCATAAATAAGTGAATAAAACATAGTTCAAAAAGTGTGTAGTGAATAGCATGGGTGAACAATAAATAGTAAACAGGTTGGTAAACAGTTAACAGCTTGCTGTCTTAGTCACCTGTGTCCTAGTCCTAGTATTACCCAGTCTGGAAGTTCTAGTCCTTTTGTGTGTTTTGCATCAACCTCTGTAACCTCTAGAGTCTGTTGTGCGTGAAAATCCCAGGAGATCAGCAGTTTCTGAGATACTCAAACCACCCTGTCCGGCACCAACGATCATTCCGGGGTCAGAATCTTTCCCTATCCTGATGTTTGGTCTGAACAACAACTGAACCTCCTGACCACGTCTTCGTGCTTCTCTGCATTGAGTTGCTGCCACACGATTGGCTGATTAATGAGCAGGTGTACAGGTGAACCTAGAAAAGTGGCCACAGAGTCGAGCAGCATGGCACCTGAGGGCAGCTCCTTTACCAAGAGGGTGGTGAGAGGAGGGAATGAGT
The DNA here is from genome assembly GCF_963921235.1 of Mobula hypostoma. Taxonomy (NCBI): domain Eukaryota; kingdom Metazoa; phylum Chordata; class Chondrichthyes; order Myliobatiformes; family Myliobatidae; genus Mobula; species Mobula hypostoma. The sequence continues at coordinate 5,370,001 of NC_086108.1, read as the reverse complement.
TCCCAGAGGAACTGGTTGACGTAGACTACATCTCTTTTAATTGGGTTACTGAGGTACAATGAAAATCTTTGTTTTGCATGCCAGCGATACAGATCATTTCCTCACATCAGCGCATTGAGGAAACGAAAACAGAACGCAGAATGAAGTGTTACAGTTACCAAGAAAGTGCAGTGTAAAGTTCAAAGTAAGTTTACTACCAAAGAATCTACATGTCACCATATCCCTGAGATTCATTTTCTTTCAGGCATTCACAATAGAACAAAGAAAAACTGCACACAAAGATGGACAAACGACCAATATGCAAAAGAAGACAAACTGTATGAATACGAAAATACATAATAGATACATACATAAATAGCTAGACAGACAGACAGGCAGACAGACAGACAGTCAGACAGGTAGACAGACAGACAGATAGTCAGACAGGTAGATAGATAGGTAGACGGACAGACAGACAGGTAGACAGACAGACAGTCAGACAGGTAGACAGATAAGTAGACGGACAGACAGACAGACAGACGGACAGGCAGACAGGTAGACAGATAGGTAGACGGACAGACAGACAGGTAGACAAACAGATAGACAGACAGGTAGACAGATAGATGGATAGACAGACAGACAGATAGACAGGTAGACAGACAGATAGACGGGTAGACAGATAATATTGAGTACAGGAGATGGGATGTTATGTTGAAGTTGTACAAGATGTTGGTGAGAACTAATTTGGAGCATTGTGTGCATATTTGGTCACCTACCTACAGGAAAGATGTAAATAAGGTTGAAAGAATACAGAGAAAATTTACAAGGATATTGCTGGAACTAGAAAATCTGATTTATACAGAAAGGTTGAATACATTAGGATTTTGAACATAGAAGTTTGAGAGGTCTACAAAATTATGAGCAGTATAGATAGGGTAAATTAAAATAGTTTTTTCCCCACTGAGTTTGGGTGGGACTACAACTGGAAATCATGGGTTAAGGGTGAAAGGTGAAAAGATTATGGGGAACATGAGGGGAAACTTCTTCACTCAGAGGGTAGTGAGAGTGTGGAACGAGCTGACAGAGCAGGTGGTGCACGCGAGCTCGATTTCAATGTTTAAGAGAAGTTTGGATAGGTACAAGGATGGTAGGGGTATGGAGGTCTATGGTTATTGGGAGTAGGCGGTTTAAATGGTTCAGCACGGACTTGATTGGCCAAATGGCCTGTTTCTGTGGTGTACTTTTCTATGGCTCTATGACTATATTTAGAACGTGAGTTGTAGAGTCCTTGAAAGTGAGTCCTTAGGTCTCCAGGCAGACAATAAGCTGCAAGGCCATTATGAGGCCAAGGATCCTTCTCATCATACAGGAGGTCCATTCAATAGTCTGATAACAGTGGGATAGAGGCTGTCCCTGAGCCTGGTGGGATGTGCTTTCAGGCTTTTCTACCTTCTGCCCGATGGGACAGGGGAGAAGAGAGAATGTCGGGGGTTGGTGAGGTCTTTGATTATGCTGGCTGCTTTACTGAGGCAGTGAGAAGCAGCTTGCTTCTTGTAGTAGCTTGTTATCTTAAACTAGTCAATGATAAATGTGTGGCACAGTCAGTGTGGGCAAAATCACAACTCCTAATTCAATGTGAATAAGGAGTTGAATTAAAAATAAAGTTAGAGGTTCAGAGAGGCGTAGCCAGCTGCTGGTGTGGTGGCATCTGCACCGGACCTCGAGGAGAGTGGTCCTGGGTTGGCATTGGGCCGACTCCTTGCACGCTTTTTATCCATGCTGGGTTGCGTGCGAGCGAGCAACTCAGCCTCGAAAAAAGCAGATAGAAATGCTAAAGAAACTGCAAGGTTGTCGCCTGGTGTGTCAGAAGGCGCGGAAAGGAAGAAGCTGGTGGGATGGTGCTCAGGAGTTTGAGAGTAGTTGGATGGACAATGCAGCTGGGATGGACTCGTTGGGCTGAAGGACTTTATCTATTTATTTTTACTTGTTTTATTTAATTAATTTATTTATTGGGATACGGCATGTTTCAGGCCTTTCGAGCCACGTCACCCAGCAACCCCCAATTTAACCCTAGCCTAATCATGGGACAATTTACAATGACCAATTATTCCCCGAGTTTGGCGATTTACTTGCAAACGTTTCATCAGCATATCAGGAGAGTTCATCAGTGCGCTGTGCGCTGTTGATTGTGGTGTGTCCTTCTTCTTCTTGTTTTACGGCGGTTGGCACCCAGCTTAGTGGAGCACTGTGGTGTGTCCTCTGAATGCTCAGCCTTTATATACTTATCAATCAGCTGATTGGTTAGCATTTCAGATACTCAATTGTGATGAGGGGAGGGGGTCTCATCGCTGATTGGCTGCATGGTGAACTATGTGCATTGTGGCCAATCAGTGATGAGATTTCTTCCCCATATCACAATTGAGTTTCCGAAATGATGACCAATCAGCTGAATGATAAATATATACAGTGGCATGCAAAGGTTTGGGCGCCCCGGTCAAAATTTCTGTTACTGTGAATAGTTGAGTGAGTAGAAGATGAACTGATCTCCAAGCGTCATAAAGTTAAAGATGAAACATTCTTTTCAACATTTTAAGCAAGATTAGTGTATTATTTTTGTTTTGTACAATTTTAGGGTGAAAAAAGGAAAGGAGCACCATGCAAAAGTTTGGGCACCCCAAGAGATTTGAGCTCTCAGATAACTTCTACCAAGTTTTCAGACCTTAATTAGCTTGTTAGGGCTATGGCTTGTTCACAGTCATCATTAGGAAAGGCCAGGTGATGCAAATTTCAAAGCTTTATAAATACCCTGACTTCTCAAACCTTGTCCCAACAATCAGCAACCATGGGCTCCTCTAAGCAGCTGCCTAGCACTCTGACAATTAAAATAATTGATGCCCACAAAGCAGGAGAAGGCTATAAGAAGATAGCTAAGCGTTTTCAGGTAGCTGTTTCCTCAGTTCGTAATGTAATTAAGAAACGGCAGTTAACAGGAACGGTGGAGGTCAAGTTGAGGTCTGGAAGACCAAGAAAACTTTCCGAGAGAACTGCTCGTAGGATTGTTAGAAAGGCAAATCAAAACCCCCATTTGACTGCAAAAGACCTTCAGGAAGATTTAGCAGACTCTGGAGTGCTGGTGCACTGTTCTACTGTGCAGTGACACCTGCACAAATATGACCTTCATGGAAGAGTCATCAGAAGAAAACCTTTCCTGTGTCCTCACCACAAAATTCAGTGTCAGAAGTTTGCAAAGGAACATCTAAACAAGTCTGGTGCATTTTGGAAACAGGTCCTGTGAACTGATGAAGATAAAATAGAACTTTTTGGCCGCAATGAGCAAAGGTAAGGGTGCAGAACTTCATGAAAAGAACACCTCTCCAACTGTTAAGCACGGGGGTGGATCGATCATGCTTTGGGCTTGTGTTGCAGCCAGTGACACGGGGAACATTTCACTGGTAGAGGAAAGAATGAATTTAATCAAATACCAACAAATTCCGGAAGCAAACATCACACCGTCTGTAAAAAAGCTGAAGATGAAAAGAGGATGGCTTCTACAACAGGATAATGATCCTAAACACACCTCAAAATCCACAATGGACTACCTCAAGAGGTGCAAGCTGAAGGTTTTGCCATGGCCCTCACAGTCCCCCGACCTCAACGTCATCGAGAATCTGTGGATAGACCTTAAAAGAGCAGTGCTTGCAAGACGGCCCAAGAATCTGATAGAACTAGAAGCCTTTTGCAAGGAAAAATGGGCGAAAATCCCCCAAACAAGAATTGAAAGACTCTTAGCTGGCTACAGAAAGCATTTACAAGCTGTGATACTTGCTAAAGGGAGTGTTACTAAGTACTGACCAAACTTTTGCTTCGTGCCCTTTTCCTTTTTTGTTATTTTGAAACTGTAAAAGATGGAAATAAAAAAGTAATTTTGCTTAAAATAGTAAAGAAATGTGTCATCTTTAACTTTATGCCTTTTGGAAATCAGGTCATCTTTTACTCGCTTAGCTATTCACAGTAACAGAAATTTTGACCAGGGGTGCCCAAACTTTTGCATACCTCTGTAAAGGCCAAAGACTTGGAGGACACACTACAAGTGAACAGGTCACTGATGATGTCTTCATATGTTGATGAAATATTTACAAGTAAATTGCTAAGATCAGAGAAAAACTCAACGCAACCATTGACCGTCTGAGCTACACGTCTTTCAAATTATTTCCAATTACCAGTTAATGTGCCATTCAGTACGATTTAATCCTAGCCTAATCACGGGATGATTTACAATAACTAATTAACCTACTAACCGGTAGGTCTTTGGACTGTGGGAGGAAACGAGAGCACCCGGAGGAAACCCACACAGTCACAGGGAGGACATATGAACTCCTTACAGTCAGTGGTGGGAAATGAACCTAGGTCACCTGTACTGTAAAGCCCTGCCTACCACTACGCTACAGTACTGCATTGTTCTGTGAATGTATGACTAAACAGATTCCAAAGATTAATCCTTGGTGCTGTAGTTCGAGATGGGACTTCAGGATCCCGATGTAGGCCAGACCGGGGGTTGATGTTAATGATCAAAACTCAAAGGTCAATGAGAAGTCGGGAAGTTGAAGGCTAATGTCTGAAGCCTGGAGTCTGGAGGAACATCTGTGTGCGTGGCAGTGAGGGAAGGAGGAAATGGGCTGGTTTTAGCATCAACTGGTTACTCTTTTCCATAGATGCTGCCTGAGCTGCTGAGTTGCTCCAGCATTTCGTGCGTGTCGCTTTGAATTTCCAGCATCTGCAGATTTTGTTTATTTTAGCTGTTGTTATTGTGTTGCTTGTTGTGTTCTGTGTTGTTCTGCCAGGCATTGTGGGCATGCACTGTTGGTGCCAGAATCTGTGGTGATACTTGCAGACTGCCCACAGCACGTACGACCATAAGATATAGGAGCAGAAGTAGGCCATTTGGCCCATCAAGCCTCCTACATCATTTCATCATGACTGATCCATTATCCCTCTCAGGCCCAATCTTCTGCCTTCTCTCTGCATCCCTTCATGGCCTGACTAATCAAGAATCTATCAACCTCTGCCTTAAATATACCCAATGACTTGGTCTCCACAGCTGCCTGTGGTAACAAATTCCAGAGATTCAGCACTCTCTCGTTAAAGAAATTCCTCCTCAACTCTGTTCCAAAAGGACGCCTCTCTATTCTGAGGCTGTGTCCTCTGGTCTTAGATCCCCCCCTCCACAGGAAACATTCTCTCCACATCCACTCCATCAAAGTCTTTCAACATTAAATAGGTTTCAATGAGATCTGCCCGCCCCCAATTTTTCTGAATTCCATTGTACAGATCCATAGCTATCAAACACTCCTCATATGACAAGCCTTTCAATCCCAGAATAATTCTCATGAACCTCCTCTGAACCCTCTCCAACGTCAGCACATCCTTTCTTAGATAAGGGGCCCAAAACTGCTCACAATACTCCAAGTGAGGCCCCGCCAGTGCCTCAACATTACATCCTTGGCTTTTATATTCTAGACCTCTCGAAATGAATGCTAACGTTGCATTTGCCTTCCTCACCAAAAGCTAAAGTTAACCTTTAGGGGATCCTGCTTGAGGATGCTCAAGTCTCTATACACTTCCGATTTTTGAATTTTCTCTCCATTTAGAAAACAGTGTACACTTCTGTTTCTTCTACCAAAGTGCATGGCCATACACTTTACGACATTCCTCGGTTGTGTTAGTTGTTAATGCAAGTGATGCATTTTACCACAATTTTCAATGTACATGTGAGAAACAAATCTGAAATCCAAGTCATTAGGAACATGTCAGTACAAAATTTATTTGAGGAGTCAGTGTTTTTCTATCAGGATGGATAAGAGAATGTCCCACAGAATGCCAGAGGAACTTAGCAGATCAGATGAAGGGTCTTGGCCTGAAACGTCAACTCTTTATTCCTCTGCGTGGATGGAGCCTGACCTGCTGATTTCCTCCAGCACCTTGTGTGTGTTACTTTTGGATTTCCAGCATCTGCAGAATCGCTTGTGTGTAGAAAACCTCCTAGCTCCTTCAGATGCTGGTGAATGTTGGTAGCTCGGGCTGAGGTGTTTGATGTTCAGTGTTCGCCAAGCTTGGCAACTAGTTTGCAGACGTTTCATCACCAGTCGAGGAGACATCCTCAGTGTACAGATAGTGGTGTTTCTCTCTGGGAGTGTTCAGTTGACCTTCTGGTAACTCTGTAAGTAAACTTATTGAAATAGACACCATCTATGAACCCTTAAAAGCCAAAGAAACGCAAGCCAATAGAATTCAAACTTCAACTGAAGGGGTAGAAAAGCAGAACCAAGGCAAGCAAATGGGGCACGTATAAACATGGGCACTTGCGGAGAGAAACACCAACAACTCCACACTGAGGATTTACCTGGACTGGTGATGAAACGCCTGCAAGCTGGTTGCCAGACTCAGCAAACACTGAACACCATATCCCATCTCCTGTTCCAATAGGGAGAAGATTCAGAGAGAAACCTCCCATCTCCTGTTTCAATAGGGACAGGTCTCAAGGGAGTAAAAATGGATAGCTTGGTTTTGCTAAGGTTCAGTAGCACCCTGCATCGGGAGCTGACAGTTCGTGACTCTGTAATGTAGTACAGCACAGAAACGGGACCTTCAGGCCAACTGGTGGTCCATGGTGACCAAGATGGCCACCACAGCTCAATGCTCAGGAGATGATCCACCTCCAATTCCAGCAACTTACCCTCCCTACGTTTAATCACTCCACCATTAGGATTGAGCCCTCCGCCGTCTGGGCTCCAGGATTCCCTCCCTAACGCTTCCTCCCCTCTCAACTTCCATTTTCGTTCTCCTCCATCGACGGTGAACCGACAAGAAGAAAGAACAGGGAATTTCTCCTAGATGTGTGGGGCCAACCAGGTACATTTCTTCAAACACAGTCGCTCAGCTCATTAAAGATCAGCTTTATATGTTCACATGCGCATCAAAACATTGAAATGTACTGCATCATTTTTGCATCAACAACCAAACACAATCCGAGAAAGGGCTGGGGCAGCCCACAATGGGGATAACTTCACTCAACTTCACTTTGCCCCCATAACGTTGAAATGTTCACCACAACCAATGGACTCATTTTCAAGGACTCTTCATCTCAAGTTCTTGATATTTATTGCTTATCTTTTTATCATTATTGTTATTTCTTTCTTTTTATATTCGCACAGTTTCTTGTCTCCTGCGCTCTGGTTGAACGCCCAAGTTGGACTTTCATGGATTCTGTTATGGTTATTATTCTATCGTCTTATTGGAGTATGCCCACAAGAAAACGAATCTACAGGGTTGTGTATGGTGACATGTATGCACTTTGAAAATAAAATTTACTTTGAACTTTAAAATGTCTCCCAGGTTGTGTGTGTAAATCTGACATTAAAACAGAATCTGGTGAGGAAATACTCAGAGGGCCAGGCAACAGCTGTGGAACGAGAGAGAAAAAAACAGGGCTCCCATTTGAGGCCAGTGGTCTTTCATTAGAAGAGTCCTGAGGACTGATGAACAATCTTGACTTGGCAAGCATAAAGAAAAAAAAAAGATGTATCACATCTACATCAAACACAGACAGTGAAATGTGTCATTTGTGTTAACGAGCCAACATAGTCCAAGCATGTGCTGGGGGCAGCTAGTGTCACCACGATTCTGGTACCCAACATAGCATGCCCACAATTCACTAGCTTTCACCCCGTTACAGTACCCTCTTTGAGAATGCAGGAGGGAAACCAGAGCACCCATGCAGTCACGGGGAGACGCATACAAAATCCTTACCGTCAGCAGCGGGAATTGAAACTCCAAAAGAGATTGCTGGGGCTGTAAAGAGATTGCACTAACCCTTACACTGCGTGCCACATATTACTGGTGCTTGTTGCAGAGACTGGGGACCAAGCCCACATCAGTGCCGTCATTGCAAGAAAGTCCTCATTGGCTGGTTATTTTCTCACCTGCCTAGGTTTAGCTGTAAGATCTTGGCACTGGTGGTCAAAGGTCAAATGGCAAGGATATGGCAAAGAAGATGAAATGGCAAGGAAACAGTCCTGTTTTTAACCATATAACAATTACAGCACGGAAACAGGCCATCTCGGCCCTTCTACTCCGTGCCGAATTACTTACTTTCACCTAGTCCCACCGACCTGCACTCAGCCCATAACCCTCCATTCCTTTCCTGTCCATATATCTATCCAATTTAACTGTAAACAACAACATCGAACCTGCCTCAACCACTTCTGCTGGAAGCTCGTTCCCACACAGCTACCACTCTCTGAGTCAAAGAAGTTCCCCCTCATGTTTACCCCTAAACTTTTGCCCTTTAACACTCAACTCATGTCCTCTTGTTTGAATCTCCCCCTCGAGCACCTCATTTATGATGGGATTCCAGTATCCTTCCATCCAGGCCATGCTCTCTTCTTGCTGCTGCCATCAGACAGGAGGTACAGGACCCTCAGGTCCCACACCACCAGGTTCAGGAACAGTTACTACCCCACAACCCATCAGGCTCCTGAACCAGTGTGGATAACTTCACTCACCACAATGAGCCTCCAGGTCCCACACCACCAGGGTTCAGGAACAGGTTATTTTTACCCCACAACCATCAGGCTCCTGAACCAGTGTGGATAACTTCACTCACCACAATGAGCCTCAGGTCCCACACCCACCAGGTTCAGGAACAGTTATTACCCCTCAACTATCAGGCTCCCGAACCAGTGTGGATAACTTTCACTCACCACAATGAGCCTCAGGTCCCACACCACCAGGTTCAGGAACAGTTATTACCCCACAACCATCAGGCTCCTGAACCAGTGTGGATAACTTCACTTAACTCAACTCTGAACTGATCCCACAACCTACATACTCACTTTCAATACTCTTGCAACTCGTGCTCTCAGTATTATTATATTTGTCACAGTTTGTCTTTTGCACATTGATTACCTGTCAGTCTTTATTTATGCATAGTTTTTCGTAAATTCTATTGTATTTTTTATTTTCCTGTAAATGCTTGCAAGAAAAATAATCTCGATATAGAACATGGTGACATATATGATACTTCGATAATAAATATGACTTTGGCTTTTATGTGCTTCTTGGATCAGAGAGCCCAGAGAAAATGTTGCAGCTCTGTAAAACCCTGGTTAGACCACACTTGGAGTATTGTGCTCAGTTCTGAATCGCCTCATTATAGGAAGGAGTGTGGAAGCTTTAGAGAGAGTGCAGAGGAGGTACCCAGGATGCTGGCACCAGGATAGAGAGCCATGTGTTTATTGGGTATAAGTATGAGTGAGCGCGGGCTTTTCTCTTTGGAGCGAAGGAAGATGAGAGGTGAGGCTTGACAGAGGTGTACAAGATGACATAGAGAGAGGGTGGTGGGTGCCTGCTGGAACCTGATGTGATAGTGGTATTTAAGAAGCTTTTAGACAAACACATCAACACATAGGGAATGGGAGAATATAGATCATAGGCAAGCAGGAGAGATTTAGTTTGATTTGGTGACTTGATACAGGTGTACAAGATGATAGGAGCCACGGATCGAGTGGACAGCCAGAGACTTTTTCCCCCAGGGTGGGAAATGGCTAATGTGAGGGGCATAAATTTTAAGGTGATTGGAGGGAAGCGTCAGGGGGGATGTCAGAGGTAAGTTTATTACACAGAGAGTGATGGGTGTGTGGAAGACCCTGCCAGGGGTGATGGTAGAGGCAGGTATATTAGGGACATTTAAAAAACTCTTAGGCACATGAATGATTGATAATTGGAGGCTGTGTAGGAGGAAGAGTTAGGTCCTGGTCTTCCTCTTCTCCAAATCCCATCGCCTACTACTGTCTCATAAGCCACCAAAGACTTGTCTGGAGTACTCTGTCCTGGGCCAGAAGCTGATCAGCCTTGTGACTTCCACTTTCACCCACACGACTTTGTATGTCTGAAAGGTGAAGGTCACTTCTCTCCCAGGGATGAGCTCTTTGGAGCTTCATTCAGCATTCCCATAGCTCTGGATTTTTCCAGGATGGGGCTGCTAGCCCATGCCTAATCCTCCTTCTTTCACAGTTGGGTTTAGGACCACCTAGGGGTGGAGTTTTACATCGATTTTAGATTGTCTGCTGTGTACGAGACTCCGAATGCTGAGACTCCCTTGGTAAATTGAGGGAACCGCTTCACTGAGCACCTTGTTTCCATCTGCCACAAGCAGGGACTTCCCAGTGGCCACAACGTTTAAAATCTGACTCTAACATGTCGGTCCATGGCCTCCTCTTGTGTCAGAGGTGCTCCTCAGGGTGGAGGAACAACACCTTGTATTCTGTCTGGGCAGCCTCCAAACTGATGGCACAAATATCAATTCCTCCCTTAGGTAAACAAATTATCCCCCACCCCCACCCCTCCTATACTCCCCATTCTCTTTTACCATTTACCTCTTCTCCACCTGTACTTTCTTCCCCCTGGGTCACCTTATCCTTCCCCTTTCTCCTATGGTCCACCTGCCTCTCCT